>NW_027551772.1:0-600000 GCF_045843805.1 Urocitellus parryii
CCACACCAGGGTGGCGGGGGGCTGTGGGCCACCCCGGCACCAGCTGCCCACACCGTGACTGTCTGGCCGGCCCGCAGGACGTACTTGGGTGTGAACTTACAGGCGATCTCATCGCCCTCCAGGACCTGCCTCTTAATCCTCCAGTTCCCCAGGGACTGATCCTTGTCTGAGTCCTTCTTGAGCCGCAGGAACCTGCCCTCCAGGTCAATCTCCTCCGTGCTGACGCTGCAGGTGGCAGAGGCCTGCTGGGCCAGGAGGAAGCTGCTGCTGCTGCTGCCCGAGCCAATGCTGCCCGAGCCAATGCCACTTGAGCCGCTGCCTGGGGGCTCCTCCGCCTCCAGACGCAGCCGCTTGCTTCGGCTTGAACGCCCAGCTCTGGACATGCTGCTGCTGCTGCTCCAGGTGGCCCGTGAGATGGTGACCCGTGAGGAGGGGCTGGGAGCCAGCTTCAGCCTCTCCTCCTCGCCCTCTAGGAGCTTGCGGTAGGCGCTGATCTCCATGTCCAAGGTCAACTGGACGTCCAGCAACTCCTGGTACTCGGCCAGCTGTTGCTGCATCACATCACGCATCTCCATCAACTCCTGCTCCTTGGCGTCCAGCGTCTTCCGGAACTTCTCCCGCTCCTCAGTCCTGGCCCCTTCCAGCTCTCGGATGCGGTCCTCAGCAGCACTGGCCTGCTTCTGGAGGCTGGAGATCTGGTAGCTGGGGGACTCGATCCGCATGCGGGCCTCCTTCAGCTCCTCACCGGCAGCATACCAAAAGTTTTTATGAACACTTTTTAAGCTACAGTAATCAAGGCAGCTTTTTATAATACAAAAATATTCACAGAAAATTAGAATTAATCCTGAAACATAGTCACATAGACATGGAAATTGTATTGGAAACAAACCTACTACCGATCAACTTTATATTACACCATGTGTGGAAGTTAAATATACAAATGCAATCGGATGAAATCTGACTACTATTATATATCATACAAAAAAGAGATCAATGCAGAAAATAAATAAATATTTTTGAAGTTTGTAGAGGAGACTCTCTTTTTTTTAAAAAATATTTATTTATTTTTAGTTCTTGGCGGACACAACAGCTTTGTTTGTTTGTGGTGCTGAGGATCGAACCCGGGCCGCACGCCTGCCAGGCGAGCGCGCTACCGCTTGAGCCACATCCCCAGCCAAACAGAGGAGACTCTCTTAATGTTTTTGTCATCTGCGTACCTCACTTCCTTAGAGTGTTCTATTTTAAAATCAAGAAGATGATTTCCATCAATTAGATTACATTAAAATTAAAAGTATTCACTAAAATAAACTCCTTTTTAAAATTGATTCTTAAGACATTTTACTTAAAACCATTTTTTGTATTAGGTACTTTACACAAAGTTTTTTCATGGTATATGTACTCTGATTCCACATAAAAAACAATCCATTAAACAGGGAATACAGGGAATATGTTTCACAAATTTGTCATTTTACTTACTCTCTCTCTCTCTCTCTCTTTCTTCTTCTTCTTCTTTTTCTTCTTCTTCTTCTTCTTCTTCTTCTTCTTCTTCTTCTTCTACTTCTACTTCTTCTTCTTCTTCTTCATGAACATACCTGAAGGAGTAATAAATAAAATTTTAATGTAACATATTGAGTGAAAACGTGGAATTAAAGTAAATTTTTCTTTCTTTCTTTCTTTTTTCTTTCTTTCTTTCTTTCTTTCTTTTTCTTTCTTTCTTTCTGTATTTCTTTCTTTTTTAGTAAATGCTCACTCTGAAAATAATATCATTGTTTTAATGGAGAGATTTTCAAATTGTTTTCTGAAAAGTAAATATTTTAATCTTTGTGGTAGGCATGGTGGGTAGATTTATCTCACATTATTTGATTCTACCATTGTAGAATTCAATAAACCATAGACAGTATGTAAATAAATCTAGTTATCAATTAATTTTTCTTGGGTCAGGTCTTTAATGTTGTATTGACAAAGTCCACACTGAACCTCAGGTTGTCAAGGACAAATAAGTTTTCTTTTAGTATGTTTTCTGAATTTGCATTAAATACAATTATTTTGGTTTTGTGTGTAAAGATAAATTTTAATAAACACAGGTTCCACAAAAGTCCTACTGCTAAGTCAAACAAAATATTTGATACTCTACACAGAAACTCTGAAACACTTTCAAAGAAATATTTAAAAGCCTAAATAAATATGGTCAGATCCTTGCTCATGAATTAGAAGAGTCAGTGTTGCAAAACTGTTCACTTTCAACAAAGTTACCTGTAGATTCATTTTAGTAGTAAACAAAAATCTCCAGAGTGTGTGTGTGAGTGTGTGTGTGTGTATGTGCTTGTGTCTGTGTGTGTGCTATGTGTTTATGTGTGTGTGTATCTAAATTAGTAAGACGTTTTAAAAATTTTAGCATTGGCATGTTGAATAAGGCAGAGATATTTTTGAGAAGTGAATCATTAGATACCAAAAGTTTTTTTTTTTTGTTTTGTTTTTTGTTTTTTCCGATTTTAGAAAAATAGTTTTCAGTGGCTCTGGGTGAGGAACAGTGTGTAGATGCCGAGTGCTCGGTTACATCAGGCAGCAGCCCCTCGAGGTGGTCCGTGGGTCCCCCTGCTGGTGGAAAAGATCCTCCCGGTTCTCCTTCTCCCGCACCACAGAAGACTGCTTCACTGCTCCTGTGGCCACTTCCTCTCCATCGGCGTGGACCAGCACAGTGCGGAAACTTTCGCCCGAGCCCCAGCTGCTCTGGCTCTTCCACACCAGGGTGGCGGGGGGCTGTGGGCCACCCCGGCACCAGCTGCCCACACCGTGACTGTCTGGCCGGCCCGCAGGACGTACTTGGGTGTGAACTTACAGGCGATCTCATCGCCCTCCAGGACCTGCCTCTTAATCCTCCAGTTCCCCAGGGACTGATCCTTGTCTGAGTCCTTCTTGAGCCGCAGGAACCTGCCCTCCAGGTCAATCTCCTCCGTGCTGACGCTGCAGGTGGCAGAGGCCTGCTGGGCCAGGAGGAAGCTGCTGCTGCTGCTGCCCGAGCCAATGCTGCCCGAGCCAATGCCACTTGAGCCGCTGCCTGGGGGCTCCTCCGCCTCCAGACGCAGCCGCTTGCTTCGGCTTGAACGCCCAGCTCTGGACATGCTGCTGCTGCTGCTCCAGGTGGCCCGTGAGATGGTGACCCGTGAGGAGGGGCTGGGAGCCAGCTTCAGCCTCTCCTCCTCGCCCTCTAGGAGCTTGCGGTAGGCGCTGATCTCCATGTCCAAGGTCAACTGGACGTCCAGCAACTCCTGGTACTCGGCCAGCTGTTGCTGCATCACATCACGCATCTCCATCAACTCCTGCTCCTTGGCGTCCAGCGTCTTCCGGAACTTCTCCCGCTCCTCAGTCCTGGCCCCTTCCAGCTCTCGGATGCGGTCCTCAGCAGCACTGGCCTGCTTCTGGAGGCTGGAGATCTGGTAGCTGGGGGACTCGATCCGCATGCGGGCCTCCTTCAGCTCCTCACCGGCAGCATACCAAAAGTTTTTATGAACACTTTTTAAGCTACAGTAATCAAGGCAGCTTTTTATAATACAAAAATATTCACAGAAAATTAGAATTAATCCTGAAACATAGTCACATAGACATGGAAATTGTATTGGAAACAAACCTACTACCGATCAACTTTATATTACACCATGTGTGGAAGTTAAATATACAAATGCAATCGGATGAAATCTGACTACTATTATATATCATACAAAAAAGAGATCAATGCAGAAAATAAATAAATATTTTTGAAGTTTGTAGAGGAGACTCTCTTTTTTTTAATATTTATTTATTTTTAGTTCTTGGCGGACACAACACCTTTGTTTGTTTGTGGTGCTGAGGATCGAACCCGGGCCGCCCGCATGCCAGGCGAGCGCGCTACCGCTTGAGCCACATCCCCAGCCAAACAGAGGAGACTCTCTTAATGTTTTTGTCATCTGCGTACCTCACTTTCTTAGAGTGTTCTATTTTAAAATCAAGAAGATGATTTCCATCAATTAGATTACATTAAAATTAAAAGTATTCACTAAAATAAACTCCTTTTTAAAATTGATTCTTAAGACATTTTACTTAAAACCATTTTTTGTATTAGGTACTTTACACAAAGTTTTTTCATGGTATATGTACTCTGATTCCACATAAAAAACAATCCATTAAACAGGGAATACAGGGAATATGTTTCACAAATTTGTCATTTTATTTACTCTCTCTCTCTCTCTCTCTCTCTCTCTCTTTCTTCTTCTTCTTCTTTTTCTTCTTCTTCTTCTTCTTCTTCTTCTTCTTCTTCTTCTTCTACTTCTTCTTCTTCTTCTTCGTGAACATACCTGAAGGAGTAATAAATAAAATTTTAATGTAACATATTGAGTGAAAACGTGGAATTAAAGTAAATTTTTCTTTCTTTCTTTCTTTTTTCTTTCTTTCTTTCTTTCTTTCTTTCTTTTTCTTTCTTTCTTTCTGTATTTCTTTCTTTCTTTTTTAGTAAATGCTCACTCTGAAAATAATATCATTGTTTTAATGGAGAGATTTTCAAATTGTTTTCTGAAAAGTAAATATTTTAATCTTTGTGGTAGGCATGGTGGGTAGATTTATCTCACATTATTTGATTCTACCATTGTAGAATTCAATAAACCATAGACAGTATGTAAATAAATCTAGTTATCAATTAATTTTTCTTGGGTCAGGTCTTTAGTGTTGTATTGACAAAGTCCACACTGAACCTCAGGTTGTCAAGGACAAATAAGTTTTCTTTTAGTATGTTTTCTGAATTTGCATTAAATACAATTATTTTGGTTTTGTGTGTAAAGATAAATTTTAATAAACACAGGTTCCACAAAAGTCCTACTGCTAAGTCAAACAAAATATTTAATACTCTACACAGAAACTCTGAAACACTTTCAAAGAAATATTTAAAAGCCTAAATAAATATGGTCAGATCCTTGCTCATGAATTAGAAGAGTCAGTGTTGCAAAACTGTTCACTTTCAACAAAGTTACCTGTAGATTCATTTTAGTAGTAAACAAAAATCTCCAGAGTGTGTGTGTGAGTGTGTGTGTGTGTATGTGCTTGTGTCTGTGTGTGTGCTATGTGTTTATGTGTGTGTGTATCTAAATTAGTAAGACGTTTTAAAAATTTTAGCATTGGCATGTTGAATAAGGCAGAGATATTTTTGAGAAGTGAATCATTAGATACCAAAAGTTTTTTTTTGTTTTGTTTTGTTTTTTGTTTTTTCCGATTTTAGAAAAATAGTTTTCAGTGGCTCTGGGTGAGGAACAGTGTGTAGATGCCGAGTGCTCGGTTACATCAGGCAGCAGCCCCTCGAGGTGGTCCGTGGGTCCCCCTGCTGGTGGAAAAGATCCTCCCGGTTCTCCTTCTCCCGCACCACAGAAGACTGCTTCACTGCTCCTGTGGCCACTTCCTCTCCATCGGCGTGGACCAGCACAGTGCGGAAACTTTCGCCCGAGCCCCAGCTGCTCTGGCTCTTCCACACCAGGGTGGCGGGGGGCTGTGGGCCACCCCGGCACCAGCTGCCCACACCGTGACTGTCTGGCCGGCCCGCAGGACGTACTTGGGTGTGAACTTACAGGCGATCTCATCGCCCTCCAGGACCTGCCTCTTAATCCTCCAGTTCCCCAGGGACTGATCCTTGTCTGAGTCCTTCTTGAGCCGCAGGAACCTGCCCTCCAGGTCAATCTCCTCCGTGCTGACGCTGCAGGTGGCAGAGGCCTGCTGGGCCAGGAGGAAGCTGCTGCTGCTGCTGCCCGAGCCAATGCTGCCCGAGCCAATGCCACTTGAGCCGCTGCCTGGGGGCTCCTCCGCCTCCAGACGCAGCCGCTTGCTTCGGCTTGAACGCCCAGCTCTGGACATGCTGCTGCTGCTGCTCCAGGTGGCCCGTGAGATGGTGACCCGTGAGGAGGGGCTGGGAGCCAGCTTCAGCCTCTCCTCCTCGCCCTCTAGGAGCTTGCGGTAGGCGCTGATCTCCATGTCCAAGGTCAACTGGACGTCCAGCAACTCCTGGTACTCGGCCAGCTGTTGCTGCATCACATCACGCATCTCCATCAACTCCTGCTCCTTGGCGTCCAGCGTCTTCCGGAACTTCTCCCGCTCCTCAGTCCTGGCCCCTTCCAGCTCTCGGATGCGGTCCTCAGCAGCACTGGCCTGCTTCTGGAGGCTGGAGATCTGGTAGCTGGGGGACTCGATCCGCATGCGGGCCTCCTTCAGCTCCTCACCGGCAGCATACCAAAAGTTTTTATGAACACTTTTTAAGCTACAGTAATCAAGGCAGCTTTTTATAATACAAAAATATTCACAGAAAATTAGAATTAATCCTGAAACATAGTCACATAGACATGGAAATTGTATTGGAAACAAACCTACTACCGATCAACTTTATATTACACCATGTGTGGAAGTTAAATATACAAATGCAATCGGATGAAATCTGACTACTATTATATATCATACAAAAAAGAGATCAATGCAGAAAATAAATAAATATTTTTGAAGTTTGTAGAGGAGACTCTCTTTTTTTTTTTAAATATTTATTTATTTTTAGTTCTTGGCGGACACAACACCTTTGTTTTTTTGTGGTGCTGAGGATCGAACCCGGGCCGCACGCCTGCCAGGCGAGCGCGCTACCGCTTGAGCCACATCCCCAGCCAAACAGAGGATGTTTTTGTCTCTTAATGTTTTTGTCATCTGCGTACCTCACTTTCTTAGAGTGTTCTATTTTAAAATCAAGAAGATGATTTCCATCAATTAGATTACATTAAAATTAAAAGTATTCACTAAAATAAACTCCTTTTTAAAATTGATTCTTAAGACATTTTACTTAAAACCATTTTTTGTATTAGGTACTTTACACAAAGTTTTTTCATGGTATATGTACTCTGATTCCACATAAAAAACAATCCATTAAACAGGGAATACAGGGAATATGTTTCACAAATTTGTCATTTTATTTACTCTCTCTCTCTCTCTCTCTCTCTCTCTCTTTCTTCTTCTTCTTCTTTTTCTTCTTCTTCTTCTTCTTCTTCTTCTTCTTCTTCTTCTTCTTCTTCTTCTTCTTCTTCTTCTTCTTCTTTGTGAGCATACCTGAAGGAGTAATAAATAAAATTGTAATGTAACATATTGAGTGAAAACGTGGAATTAAAGTAAATTTTTCTTTCTTTCTTTCTTTTTTTCTTTCTTTCTTTCTTTCTTTCTTTCTTTATTTTTCTTTCTTTCTTTCTGTATTTCTTTCTTTCTTTTTTAGTAAATGCTCACTCTGAAAATAATATCATTGTTTTAATGGAGAGATTTTCAAATTGTTTTCTGAAAAGTAAATATTTTAATCATTAACAGGGTTGAGAGGTGGGAGGGAAAGGAAACGAGAAGGGGAATCGCATGGAAATGGAAGGCGATCCTCAGGGTTATACAAAATGACATATAAGAGGAAAGGAGGGGTAAGACAAGATAATTCAAAAGGAAGAAGTGATTTACAGTAGAAGGGGTAGAGAGAGAAAAGGGGAGGGGAGGGAAGGGGAGGGGGGATAGTAGAGAATAATATAGACAGCAGAATACATCAGACACTAGAAAGGCAATATGTCAATCAATGGAAGGGTAACTGATGTGATGCAGCAATCTGTATACGGGATAAAATTGGGAGTTCATAACTCATTTGAATCAAACTGTGAAATATGATGTATGAGGAACTATGTAATGTTTTGAACGACCAACAATAAAAAAAAAAGTCACTGTGAAGGAGGGAAGAGAGAAATAACTGCAATAGTTGGTAAGAAGATGCAAGAGAGAAGGAGCAGCGGGTGGAAGGGAAACACAGAGGAAGGAACCAACATGCTGGGATAAAAAGTGCTCTTCTAGAGGAGGGCAGGGCAGATCCACCACCTTCCCTAGATGGCACATGCTATAAATAAAACAGTGTGAAGAAGGTCAGTTCAGGGGCCTGGCATGGTGGTGCATGCCAGCAATCCCAGTGGCTCAAAAGGCTGAGGCAGGAAGATTACAAGTTCAAAGTAAGCCTACACAAAAGTTTCTAACAACTTTTCTAACAACTCAGTGAGATGCTGACTCTAAATAAAATATAAGATAGGGCTGGGGATGTGGCTCAGTGGTAGAATACCACTGATTTCAATCCCTGGTACATGTGCCGCCCTCACAAAAAAAGAAGATAATCAATTCAAGGACAGAAATAATGAATGAGATTTAAGGGGAAGAAAGGCTCTTTTCAGATCAAAAGCATCAAAATTCAAGTGTAGTCACATATTTTATAGGAAGTGAAACATTTTTCCCCATAAAATATTTTTTTTAAAAAGTAGTTAAACAATTTTCATAATTGTTCCTATTATGAGAGACTACATAACAAATGGGCTGCCTACTGGATTGCAGCTGAGGGTGCTAAAACTGAATTTCCAATTTAGTGGGAGGCACAGACAAGAGGACAAAGAGCAAACCAGCCACGTTAACAAAGAGAGAAAAAGCTCTGTAAGCAATTACAAAACTCAGCACTCTTCACAGAAAGTTAAAAAAAATCAAGAGTGCAAGCCACAGTGAAATAGAGAAAGTCACAATGATAGCTGGAATTTTAATACCCATTAAATGCAATCAATGGAATTAATGGAACCAATCAATGGAACTAGTCAAATATTAGTGCACAAACTCTAAGCACCATCCTGACCTGATGAACATCTATAGAACAATATGCTCAACCAGAGCAGTCCCTATATCTGTTCAGTCCACAAGGAATGAGCACCCCAACAGATCACATGTGCAGCCATAAAACAAACCTCAATTCATTTAAAAGAATCAAAACCATAATTCTCTAACAACAGGGAACTAAATTAGAAATCCATAACAAGAAGATATTTAGAAACTCTCCTAATTTTTGCAAATTAAATAGCAAACTTCTGAAGAACTGATAGGCCAAAGAAGAAAATGCAGAACTACACAATATGAAAAATGAAAGTATTGGATATCAAAAGTTTATGGCTCAGCTAGAAGGTATAATTAGGAATTTAGAACTTTAAGTGTTTAAATTAGATAAAGTTTATACCCTAAGAATTTTAAGAAATAAGGGCGAGTTATATCTAAAATAATTAAACCAACTCAGGGGACTCTTTGGTTATAGCTTCTTAAAAGGGATCACAGGAAGCTGCTGTCTATGTAAATGCTGGGAACCAGGAATTCTGAAATCTTAATATGAACTGACACATCTAACAGGAAGAAATCAGCATTATAACTAAGCATCAGCATTAGAAGCTGTTTGGATGAGCTACCCAGTCTGGTCCCTCTCCACCAGCACACCTGACATGAGAACATACAGCATACAACCCTCTAAGAGGCAACATTGTCTCTAAATTCTAGGCTCTGCAATCTGGGCCACATTTATTATTAACCTCTCTGAGCCATGATTGCCTCATTTGTAAAATGGAGACAGCAATAACTTCTGCCTCATTATGCTGTTTCATTATTAAAAAGTTAATGCACATAAATGAATCAGTATTGTCCATTCCTGGCACAATGTAAGTCTTTTTTTTATTGTTGGTTGTTCAAAACATTACATAGTTCTTGACATATCATATTTCACACTTTGATTCAAGTGGGTTATGAACTCCCATTTTTACCCCGTATACAGATTGCAGAATCACATCAGTTACACTTCCATTGATTTACATATTGCCATACTAGTGTCTTGTATTCTGCTGCCTTTCCTATCCTCTACTATCCCCCCTCCCCTCCCCTCTTTAGTTAAGTATCTTGCTTTCAGTGGTAATATATTATCTACAAAACAATTGCAAAGGGACAGTGCAAAAGTTTTCCCCTCCTTATTAATAAATAAAAGGGCAATAAAGATTCTTAATAATAATTTCAAATGTTAGTAACAAGCCAATGACAAAGTTTAACCTTGAAATGAACAATTACTTTATGATTATTTTTTGTCTTTAAACACATTGACCTTTTAAACTGTTATCTTTAATGTGATCAAAACTTTCACTAGGGCTGGGGATATAGCTCAGTTGGTAGAGTGCTTGCCTAGCATGCACAAGACCCTGGGTTCAAACCCCAGCACCACAAAAAAAAAAAAAAAAAACAAAAACAACTTTCACTAATGTGACCTGGTCCTGTTGTGCATCTTTCTTCAAACAAATCAAACACAATGCAAACCACATTATAGACTAAACAATCCAATGAGAGGCCTTAAAAGACTTTTTAAAAACTTTATTAATTAATCATATGTGAGGGCAACTTTTAAAGTTTTAAGTTAGTTTCTTGGTTCTTCTAAGAACAAGACAGGTGAAAATGAGTTACAGTTTGCTCTTCTCTAGCAACACACCCTCTGTTGATGTAGACAGACAACAGAGGTTGTCTGTTTTATTTTAAGACACGTAGCTTTAACTATCATGACACAAGCATGGTTACTACAAAGATATTATGACATGGAAACCTGAAGCAAAGTCATTTTCTTTTAAAGAGTGTTATCTCCCTAGATCCACAGGCCCTGCAAATTGCTGCACCTGCTGAAGGCCTGAGAGTGAGAAAAGATGATACACCAGTGATTCTTGCTGCCTTTATATAGTACAAACATGATCACTATCTGAAGATGGTTCAAAATACAGATGGGTTTCTATACTTCAGTGACCTTCCTTTCCTTTAGTGCTGTCCTTCAGAATAAGGCAGATATGTCTCCAGCATTCTGTAAACCATCAATGTTCACTACAATTGTCTTTCAGCTTCTTAAATACCTGGAGATGCATAATCCAACATTGTAAAAAGCTACTGGACTAAACTCTTCCTGACACAAATTATGGCATAAAAGATCATTAATTTTATTTGTTTTACTGTCTGCATTTCTTTAAGGCAAAATGAAGTGATTAAAATACTTTTATACAAAATACATGTATGAAGATGTGAGGAAAAAAAAAGAACAGCATTACCCTAGATTAGATAGAGAGAAGTGATGGGAGGGGACGGAAGGAGGTGGGGAGATAGGAAGGATAGTAGAAAGAAACAGACATTATTATTACTGTGTGTATATATGTGACCGAATGACCAATGCAACCTGTATACTCAGAAAAATGAGAAATTATATCCCATCTGATTCAAATGTATGATATGTCAAGATCATTGTACTGTCATGTGTAACTAAGTAAAACAAATAAAAATAAATAAATAAAATACTTTTATACTTGTAAAAAAATAAAATAAATAAAATAATTAAACCACTACAGTCAAGAGCAGAAATCTATGAACGAGAAAATAAACAATATAAAAATCAGTAAAGCCTAACGTTAGCCAATGCTTCAAAAAATTAATGTAGCTGCATGTGGTGTTGCACACTTGTAATCCCAGTGACTGGGAATGCCAAGGCAGGAGGATCATAAGTCTGAGGCCAGCCTCAGCAATTTAGTGAATTCTTATCTCAAAATAAAAAGTAAAAAAGGAGGGGGATTTAGCTCAGTTGTAAAAGATTCTTGTATTCAGTACTTACAAAAAAAAAAAAAAACAACCCTCCTAAATAAACAAAAACCCACCAAGTAACATAGTTGTTATACTTGCTAACATCTAGAAAAACTGATTAAGAAGGAGAAAAACACACTTGACCAATATCAGGAAGGCACAGGAGAACATCACTGAAGACTCTGCAGATGTTTAACAATAAGAAACATTATGAACAAAGAAGTAAACAGATTTAGTTAGAAAACAAGACAAAGCCCTCAAAAAACAAAAAAACACCAAAAATTAGTACAAAGAAAAAGAAAAACTCAAAATAACTCTCAATCTCTTGAAGAACTTGAAGTTGTAGTTAATTTCTTGAAGTTGTTAAAAAAAAAGCCCTTCCTACAATTAAAACAGAGAAACTGGTATTGTTTCCAAACATTTAAAGATGAAATATCAGCAGTGTACACAAACTCTTAAGAGAAAATACTGGAGTAAAGGACACTTTCTAATTCATTTTTTGAGGCTAGCACAACTGTTCTACAAACATTTAACAGGGACATCAAAAGAACATGCAGATCAATATACATCATGATCAAAAGGGCAACACCCTTCTCATAATGTTAACTAAGTCTAGCAAAACACAGACAATATTTTAAAAAATATTTTTTAAAAATGCATAATGGACCAACTGGGGCTAACTCCAGGAATATAATGACTTCAACATTCAAAAGTTAATCAATGAGCTGGGCATTGTGGCTCACCCCTATAATTCCAGAGGCTCAAGAGACTCAGGAAAAGAGGATGATGAGTTCAAACCTGGCCTCAGCAACTTAGCAAGGACCTAAGCAACTTAGCAAGACCATGTCTCATAATTTAAAAAAGTAATAAAATAAAAAAGAGCAGAGGATGTGGCTCCATGGTTAAGTGCCCTGGGTTAAATCACCTATATCAAAAGAAAAACAAAGTCAATGAAAACAAACACACAGAAACCATATAATTATCTTAGCTGATATAAAAAAGATCAGTTCAACATCAATTCATTGTGAAAACTCCAAGGAAATGAATTAAAGAACTTTTTCTAACATAATCTAATATAAAGGGTATTTATAAGAAGCATGCAATTAATATACTACTTAAGGTAAAATGAAAAAAATATTTTCCCTTTAATAAAGGAAACAAGACAATGATGACTGTTCTATTTCTATGCAACATTTTTTAAGAAAGATTTTTTGTCAATGGACCTTTACTCTATTTATTTATATGCAGTGTTGATTATCAAACCCAGTGCCTCACACATGCTAGGCAAGCACTCTACCACTGAACCACCACCTCAGCCCTATCTACCAACATTTCTAGGTTGGTACTGAGCATCACAATAGGAAAAATGTGACAGGTAAATAAGTAGGTAGGTTGATGATAGGTATTTAGATAGACTTAGGTGATAGATAAATGGCATATAGTTTAGAAAGGAAGACATAAATCTGTCTTTAGTCATAGACAATGTTATAATTTACATAGACTGTTCCAAGGAATATATTTAAAAATGAATACTTGTAATGTGGATTTTGCAAGACCACAAGATAAGTTCAATTTACAAGAATCAATTGCATATTTATATGCAGCAAGAATTTGCAAATAAAATTTATATACCTTTGTACATATATATTTATATATATATATAAATATATATATATATAAATTTCATTTGCAAATTGATGTTTTAATGTTGCAATAACTTTGAAAACTGATATTTTAATGTTGTTATTGCAACATTAAAACATCAATTTGTGGTTGCAATGTTATTGCAAATTTTGTGTGTATATATACATATACATTTTATATATATATATATATATATATATATATATATATATATATATAAAATACACACAAATAACTTGCAATAACATTAAAAACCACCTAAAAGTACTGGAGTTGGATGGATGTGACAGCAATATGAACCCGATCATATTTAATGGTACTGAACTCTACATTGGAAAATGGTTCAAATACTTAGGAATGGATTTAACAAAAGATAAACAAGACTTCCACACTTGAAACTTCAAAACATCACATAAAGAAAAGAAAAACTGAATACATGGAAATATGTACCATATTCAGAGACTGTAACACTTGATAGTTTTAAGGTGACAATTCTCCCCAAAGTGCCATACCACTCCAACAAAATGCTAGCAAGGTTTTTTCATAAATTATATTTAATTTCACAGGGAAATAAAACTGTGTAATGAGAAAAGAGGTTGTACCCAAATGAATAAAATTAACTTCACTATTAAAGGGCACACTGAGACCATGCACCCCCTGATGTTATATCCTGGAAGGAAAAAGCCACAAAAGGCCAAGGAATGATTCTGGGTTTCAGGAGATAAACCAGCATGGTTAGTGTCCTATTCTAGGGAGGAAATCTGAAGAACATTAGGGGGAGAACTGGAGAAAGTAGAATATGAATATAATATATACTGAACTTGAGCTGTTGGTATATAAGGCAACACCCTTGATCTTAGGCAACACACACTCAAGTATTAAGGGGCAATTTTTATTCACTATGGGATTCAAGGGGAGCTACATTTTCCAAAGAAACAGACATCATGACAAGGTGGCACTGAGAAAGAAAATGAGGCTGGCTTCTCTGTTGCTTGAACCTCTCTGTTCAAATTGAATTGAACTTGATAAGGCTGATGGTCTAATGACTTTAACGTCAAATATGAAATGTCAATCTTTTGTCCAAGTTCATTTATCAGCTATAAGGCAGTCTGGTTTCTCCTGAAGTCATTTTTAATTACTGGAATATCAGGACGTTTTAATTTTTTTTAATAGTGCTACTTTCTGTAATTAGGATGAAGTTTGAATTATTATTATGACAACTTTCCCCAAAATAGCAATGGAAGGAGCTGAAACTAGAAGATATCCAAGTTCCATTTAGATGCTCTGAGTACACAAGGCCCTTGAATCATGCCCATGGAGATGCTCATTATGTGGTTCAATACACAACCCTGGAGATGGGGAGATAAGTTGGAGTTGGAAATGGAGATTCCAGGGTCATGAGTATGTGGGTAGAGAAGAGTAGAAGTCTTGGAATTGCTTGATATTTATTAAGTCCAAAAATAAGAGGGATCAGGATATGGCCTCAAAGAAGGTGATTTTCCAGAGGCCAAGAATTAGGATAACTTTTAATTGTTCAAAAGAGCAGGCATTCTAGAAGCAGCATGGTATGCAAGCACATACTTTTGGGTCACAAGGTTGGTCCTTGACAACACAGAGAAGGTGATGGTTCTGATGCTGAGGTTTCAGAGAGCACCCCCACTCTGCTACAATCCTCTGCCACCTCAGCATGCAATACATGTAGATGGGCCCATCATAGTGAATATGAGCCACTTTTAATCTAAAAGAACAGGAAAAAAAACCCAGAACAAACATATGAAATGCCAGATATGTAGCCTAGTGTTAATTCCCTGTACATGCCCAAACTACCACCTGAATAAGTTATAATAACCCTCTTCATTGAGCCTATATCAGTGGAGAAACCACCCTTTCTTAAAGCTTTTGTTTTTTATATATACATCCTCCTTACCTGAAGCTGAACACAGGTGGAAGGAAAATGGCTACTTTGATGGTACTATATCCATTACCTCCCAGGACACCCAGCCTCACCTTTCCCCACACACTCTAGCTTAAGGTAGACTCACTGCCAGTACTCATGCGTGTGGACCTATGAGGGTGGCAGCAGGCAGGGACAGGGCAGTGTGTCATCCATTCACTTTCCTCTCTGAGAACCAACAGCAGTGCATCCTATGCTGCCATTCTGTGCACAGGGGTAAACTCGGCTCTGACTCAACTCTCCAGTTACCCAGATGACACACCACTTGATCAAGTGTAAAGGAGGGAGAACTGCTGTGCATTTGGTAAGGGAGAGGAGTCACTGCATAGGACAGACTGGATGAAACAGAGAGAACTTGTGAATTATTCAGTGTTTTAATTTCCTTATTTTCCTTCTGTCTTCACTTTGGTTAACTTCCAGACATGTCATGAGCACACCATTATAAGGGAGAGGTAAATCTGAAATGTGATCATAAAAGAAAATCATGGTTGCAGAAAGATGACATCCAATGATCTGATGTCTCAGACTACAGGGTTTCTGATCAAAGATGGTCCTTGTGTGATAAAGTCATTTGCCAGAGAGCAGAATTGGTGGTCCCAGGGGATAGGAGTGGTGGACTGGGGAGACGTGGGTCAGTGGACACAGAATTTCAGTTAGGAAATTAATAAGGAGTAAGTTCAAAAGATCTGTTGTATAACATGATAGCTATAGTTAATAAATATATATTATATATTTGAAAATGGCTGAAAGAGTAGATTTTTAGTGTTCTCACCACAAACACAAAACCATGAAAAGTATATGAGATAATGCATATGCGTTTTGTGGGGAGTGTTTTGTTTTTTGGTGTTGGTGATTAACTAAGGGCCTTGTGAACACTTAAGTGCTTGCTCTACTACTAACAACTCCAGCTTTTACATATATGTTATGTATAGACATATATGTGTGTATTTGCATGTGTCTAGTTTTTATCTGTCAATTAAAAAATAAATGAGGTACTCTAAGAAAGTCATGTACCAGCACAAAGTCAGTAAATGAATCCAGCAGGGCATCAAAAGAATAATTTGGTCTGACTGAGTAGGTTTTAATCTAGTTATTAAAAAATTGGAATTATATTATATAACAGAATGTTGACATCACAAAAGCAGAAAAATTCACACTTTCACCTTTGTATCTGGAAAACTGAGTATAAAAATGAAGGGTTCTCATTATTAGTGACAATAAACATGTGAACTATGTACAGAAGAATAGAAAAATATATACTTTGAGAAGATGCTCAAGATCTTACTCCAAGCAATAAGAAGAAATAAATGCTAAGGCTTAGAAAAAGCAAATCATATATCTATTACTTGTAGAAGACTTTATTCTCCCCACAGGAAAAGAATCTAAAAGATATTACATAAAATTAATGAGATGAACAAATTCAACTAAGTTGCAGAATACAAGGTCAGTATCTAAAATTCAATGTGTTTTTAAACCACTGTCAACATAAAACTTGAAAATAAAATGAGGGAAGGAAAGATAAGGTTATCAATAGCAGAAACAATAATCCACCTACAACATATATAAGAAAAGATATGCTACATGGAGATGTTTGAGAAAATCATACAATTTTTTTTGAAAGAGACAGAAAAAAAATCATGAAACCATAAACTACAAAGAACATCAGTTCTCTCAGTAGGACAATATACTTCTATGCAATTCCTATAAAAATATAAACATAAAACTCACATGGAAAAGTGAAAGACAAGTAACAGTCCAGAAAATTTAGAAAAATGGTAAAGTAATAAGGCAGGTGTATTTTTTATCATCTCAGTGCCATAACAAATACCACAGATGGGAGGACTGAAACAATGCAAATTTATTTCTCATACTTCTGGATGGTGAAAGTCCAAGGTTGTGTCCAATTTAGTTCTGGTAGGGGCTCTCTTCCTGCCTTACCAATGGCTGCCTTCTTGCTAAGTCCTCACATGATAGGTGTGGGCCGGGGAGATTTGATGTCCCTTTCTCTTTTATAAGGAGATTCTATACCATCAGGGTTCTAATGCTGTTTCTAATAGGGAAGACACATTGAGATAGGACTTCAACATAATGAACTAGGCAGGGGGAACAATGTAGCTCTTAGCAGTAGGTGGAGGTATCTTCTCCTATCTGTTGCAACATATACTAAATATCAGAATGTTGAAACTTCAGTCCAGGATCAAAAGCTATGGTTAAATTGCCTCCAGCTGTGGTGGCGGGTTGCTGATCAAAACAAAACAGAAGAGAAACCTATAGGCAGACCCCCACTGTAGAAATTTTACCTATAACAAAAGTGATGTTAAATTTAATGATACAGATGAGATCATCATTAGATGGTGCCAAGGTATTAGATTATGTATATAGAGAAATATTACAAAAGGATACTAGCTTTTATCAGCATAAAACACTCAATTATAGATGGAGCAAACCTATGTAAAGGATTATATCTGGATAACATTTTAAAACTCTTTCAAAAAAATAATAAGAAGACAACTAATCTAATGGAAAAAATGGACAAAACAGTCTATTTTGGTTATTTCTGGTAGTAATTTTCTATGAAGTCACTACAAACACTGAATTAGCAGAAATGGAACCACCATTCATATTGGGTATACAGAGTTAGTTTTCTACAAGTCTCTAGTCAGAACATTTTTTTTTCTTCTACCTATCAATAATACACTGCCTGTTTAATGTGTTTCTGTTTAAAGGTACTATATATATATATATATATATATATATATATATATATTATTGATTTGTTAGCATTGAAGTCACAGCCAACAGCATTATAATTCATGTCTGAACAAAGCTTGTCAAACACACATATTTCTTCTAAGGCACATCCCAGCCTTCTCAGGCTTTGGAAGGCTAGATAACACTTTGCCATTGTGACTGTGAGCCACTTTAGCCAGGGAAATCACCAACAAAAAACATAAAAATATAAAAAAAAATGTGACACTAAATAGACCACAAAAATGATACTTGTTTATAATCTGAGAACTAACACAAGAAGTGTTGCTGTGTAACCTCAGCTGGGAAAATAAATGTTCTGACTCAAATTTTCACCACTCTGCACATATCCATGAATGACTAGGAAAACACCCCAAATGTTGATTTTCAGTTTCCAAATAAACCATAGTGAGTAAGTGACTTTGCAAACAGGGAATCTGTAAATCATAAGGACAGGCATTGTATGAACAGACAATTCAGTGGCTATTAAACAAAAAAGATGATGTTCAACCTCATAATTAGCCAGGTTACTCTAATATAAAATTATCATTTGGCCCAAGACACTGGCAAAAATTTTCAGTTCTGATAATATTATGTTCTAGAAAGAGGCACGGGAAATGATAATTCACTCATTGCTGCAGGACTCTTGAGTCCCTCAGCCTCTGTGGAGAGCAATCTGGCTATTCCTAGTGAGAAGGGAGGTGGCCACCTGCAATTTACCCTGGAACTATGTCCTGGGAAGATGCTTACTGTCAGGGACAGGAGGGTGTGGGACAGAGGCCCACTGTGAGATGGTCTGTATTAGTGACAAGAGGTAACCTGTGTCTGTAGGCAGTAAATTTGTAATTAAAAGCAGCACTGGTATACAGATTTGAACACTAAGTATTAGATAAAATGACCACGTCCTATGTGGAACTTTACATTGGAAAATACTCCTCTCCAACACCTGCCAAAAATCTAGTTACATGCTATAATCAGAGACCTACATATACAGGATGTAAAACGTGATTTTGTTTGAGTTTTTTTTTTAAGTAGGACAAGATAGTAAAATAAATTCCTGGCAAATGAAAATGAAAAGAAAGTAGGTATAGTTATTTATTCAAAACTGAATTCAAGACAAAAAAGTATTAAAAAGAATTGTACCATGTACAGCCAGAGGAATGAGAAGTTGTGCACCATTTGTATATAATGTGTCAAAATGTATTCTACTATCATATATAACTAATTAGAACAAATTTTAAATGAAAAAATAATACAACAAAAATAAGGAAGCAATATAAAACCTTTAAAAAGCCCAAATAACTGTTTGGGGGCAGGGAAATGCAGCCAGAATGGTGTTCAGAAGAAACTTTATAGTCTTAAATACATTTACATGTTGAGATCCCTTATTCAAAGTGCTTACCACTGAAGTGTTTCAGACTTTGAAAGATTTTTTGGGTTTTGGAATGTTTGCCTAGACTTTGTAGGTTGAGCCTATCTAATTTGAAAATTAAAAAATGCTCCAAATTCTTAAACTTTTTTGAGTACTGACATGAGGCTCTAAGAGTTTTGGATCTTATTTCAGATTTTGAATTTTCACATTAGATATGTTTGACCTGAATTTGAACATAAAAAAATTACTAATAAATATTACTTTTACAAGATGATAGAACAATATAAAAGATCACTTGGACCACCATCCAAGAGAGTAGCTAAACTTAAAGAGACTGATCACCCGAAATGTTAGCAAATATGTGCAGGGACCAGAGCTTTCAATGCTGTTGTTAGAAGCACCTAGTGTGGTATGAGGACTTTAGGTAGAGATCTAAGAATTTCTTTAAAAATCATGCACATAACCCAATAATTCTATGCCTAGGTAACATTAGAAGAAATGAAAACACATGTCCACAAAAATCTTGTAAGAAAATATCCATAGCAGCTGTATTCAATAGCCAAGACTGTAATGTGCTTAGGTGTTCATCCATGGGAGGTTGGATAAACCCACTGGTAAGTTTACAAGATGGAAACTACTTGGCAATGAACAGCAATAACCCACTGCCACATCTACGGTGTAGATGAATCTCAAAAACATCATGCTAAGTGAAGGAAGCAGGCTTACACAGTTATGGGCTGCAAGCATTCATTTCTGTAAGTTCGAGAATAGGTAAAACTCATCCATGAAGAAAAAAAAATAAACAATATGGTGGGTGCATGGAAAGGGGAGTGCCTGGGAAGTTCTATGGCTGAACTTTCTAGCATGCCAATGTTCTGTACTGGGATAGGGGTTTACTGTAGAGGCCTGTAAGCTCTTATTGGTGATATTGAAAACTGTATATTACATTGTATGTAAACTTGAACTAAACAAGTAGAAATGGGAATAGGAAACAAATATAAAACTCCTTAATGATATCTATCCTGAACTATTTTAGGGTAAGTGTAAAATAATTGCAACATGTTGTGAAATGAATGAGAAATAAGATGGACTGATGGTATGGATGGAGGAGTAGGTGAAAAAGAGAAGCAAGAAAGCTAGTGGAGTAAAATGTAAATGTTAGGACGTGTCTGGCAGGTAAATGGATGTTCTCTATAAAATTCCTTCTGTTTCATATATTTGAAATATCTCATAATACATTATAGGAAAATCACAATGCCTTAAAACATGAAGTGGTTCTTGATAGGAAAATTCAATTTAAATTTCGTATTTTCACCAAATTTAAGTAATATTCATTAAAATTCTAACCAAAACACCATCAGGATATTTCAAGGAAATTGGGGTGTTCTTTTAATGAGGTATAATAAGAAAACCCATAAATTATTTATAAATAATAAAAGAGTTTAATTTCTATATGACTAAGAAATAAGATAGGAATAATTATTTAAAATCATTAAGGCTCCTTGCGCGCCCGCCCCTCCCCGCGTGCTGGCCCTCCCGAGCTGGCCCGCCGGCCTGGCTCCCCTCTCCAGCCCCGATGGGCAGGTGGCTGCCCTGAGGAGGAGGGGAGGGGAGGGCTGGGCCGGCCGGCAGGCGGGCGAGGATGCCCAACTTCTGTGCTGCCCCCAGCTGCAAGCGGAAGAGCACACAGTCCGACCTGGCCTTCTTCAGGTTCCTGTGGGATCCGGCCAGATGCCAGAAGTGGGTGGAGAATTGTAGGAGAGCTGACTTGGAAGATAAAACACCTGATCAACTGAATAAACATTATCGATTATGTGCCAAACACTTCGAGACCTCTATGATCTGTAGAACTAGTCCTTATAGGACAGTACTTCGAGATAATGCAATATCAACAATATTTGATCTTACCAGTCATTTGAACAATCCACATAGTAGACACAGAAAACGAATAAAAGAATTGAGTGAAGATGAAATCAGGACACTGAAACAGAAAAAAATTGATGAAACTTCTGAACAGGAACAAAAACATAAAGAAACAAACAATAGCAATGCTCAGAACCCCAGTGCAGAAGAAGGGGGTGATGAACAGGATGAAGATATTTTGCCTTTAACCCTTGAAGAGAAGGAAAACAAAGAGTACTTAAAATCTTTATTTGAAATTTTGATTCTTATGGGAAAACAAAATATACCTCTGGACGGGCATGAGGCTGATGAAATCCCAGAAGGTCTCTTCACTTCTGATAATTTTCAGGCCCTGTTGGAGTGCCGGATAAATTCTGGTGAAGAGGTCCTGAGAAAACGCTTTGAGACCACAGCAGTTAACACATTGTTCTGTTCAAAAACACAACAGAAACAGATGCTGGAGATCTGTGAGAGTTGCATCCAGGAAGAAACCCTCAGGGAAGTGAGAGACTCGCACTTCTTTTCCATTATCACTGATGATGTGGTGGACATAGCAGGGGAAGAGCACCTTCCCGTTTTGGTGAGGTTTGTAGATGAGTCTCATAACTTGAGAGAGGAATTTGTGGGCTTCCTGCCTTATGAAATTTTGGCTGTGAAATTTCACACTACCATAACTGAGAAGTGGGGACTAAATATGGAGTATTGTCATGGCCAGGCTTACATTGTGTCTAGCGGATTCTCTTCCAAAATGAAAGTTGTTGCTTCTAGACTTTTAGAGAAATACCCTCAAGCTGTCTACACACTCTGCTCTTCCTGTGCCTTATAGATGTGGTTGGCAAAATCAGTGCCTGTGATGGGGGTGTCTGTTGCATTAGGAACAATTGAAGAAGTTTGTTCTTTTTTCCATCGATCACCACAACTGCTATTAGAACTTGACAATGTAATTTCTGTTCTTTTTCAGAACAGTGAAGAAAGAGGTAAAGAACTGAAGGAAATTTGCCATTCTCAGTGGACAAGCAGGCATGATGCTTTTGAAATTTTGGTGGATCTCCTGCAAGCACTTGTTTTATGTTTAGATAGTATAAATAGTGACACAAATATTAGATGGAATAATTGTATAACTGGTCGAGAATTTGTACTCTGTAGTGCAGTAACAGATTTTGATTTCATTGTTACCATTGTTGTTCTTAAAAATGTCTTATCTTTTACAAGAGCCTTTGGGAAAAATCTCCAGGGACAAACTTCTGATGTCTTCTTTGCTGCCAGTAGCTTAACTGCAGTACTACATTCACTCAATGAAGTAATGGAAAATATTGAAGTTTATCATGAGTTTTGGTTTGAGGAAGCAACAAATTTGGCAACCAAACTTGATATTCAGATGAAACTTCCTGGGAAATTTCGTAGGGCTCAGCAGGGTAACCTGGAATCTCAGCTAACCTCTGAAAGTTACTATAAAGAAACCCTAAGTGTTCCAACAGTGGAACCCATCATTCAGGAACTTAAAGATATATTTTCAGAACAGCACCTCAAAGCTCTTAAATGCTTATCTCTTGTACCGTCAGTCATAGGACAGCTAAAATTTAATACATCAGAGGAGCACCATGCTGACATGTACAGAAGTGACTTGCCTAATCCCAATACGCTTTCAGCTGAGCTACACTGTTGGAGAATCAAATGGAAACATCGAGGGAAAGATATAGAGTTTCTATCCACCATTTATGAAGCCCTTCATTTGCCTGATATCAAGTTTTTTCCTAATGTATATGCTTTGCTGAAGGTCCTGTGTATTCTTCCTGTAATGAAGGTTGAGAATGAATGCTATGAAAATGGACGAAAGCGTCTTAAAGCATACTTGAGGAACACTTTGACAGACCAAAGGTCAAGTAACTTGGCTTTGCTTAACATAAATTTTGATATAAAACATGATCTGGATTTAATGGTAGACACATATATCAAACAATATACAACTAAGTCAGAGCTTCCTACAGATAATTCAGAAACTGTTGAAAATACCTAAAAGACTTTTTAAATGGGCTTTCTCTTATATTTGATATTTGGAAGAAAAGCCGTAAGGTATATGTAGGTCACTTATCACTGAATATCTTTGCCTACAGGCCTCATGAATACATTAGCCATTGGTAATCTGCCTATGTACATGGCACCTGTTTGAGCTCTCGTGCTTTGAAAAATTGTCTGTTTATCCAGAAGATTGCATTGGAAGTACCACATTTCACCTCTGTGTGACCTCTGCTAGTAACACTCTGAAATTGTTTTAGTTAACTCTTTTAGGTTATAAAATGTATTATTACCATGGATCCAGTTGTCAGGTATTATTAACAATTTTGAAGAAATAAATTTTGAGGAGGTATAAGAAAAGAATGCATCTTATGAAATGTTACAATGAAGCCTACTGTTGACCTTTGACTATTAGGAGTTTTAAGTGTGTTAAAATCTGTAATGGACAATTAAGGGAATTAACCAGAGTTGTGAGCTCACCAAACAGATTTCAGTATAGATTTTGTCTTTATCAAAAGAACTTAAAGAACAAGTTACAGTTAAAATTTGAGTGGAAGAGCTTGCCATAGTTGTTCCACATCTGGTTGTTGCTGTTTACATTCCTTTGTTGAGCCTATGTCTTCATAAGCCTACACCTTCATTTTAGCAGGTAAATGGTGAACACTTCTGCTTCACGGTCAAGACAGAATCAGAGGCTGTGGATATGGGCAACTTGTCTGTTTTCTTTTTCCATGACTATATCTACTGCCTCGTCTTGATTTATAAGCAAAACCTGGAAAACCTACAAAATAAATATTTCGCGGTTTATCTAGAAATAATTCAGAAAATATTGCTGTTATTTTTGGTGAAGAAAATCAATTTTGTAGAGTTTATTTCAATCTAAATAAAATGTGAATTTTGTTTAAAAAAATAAAATCATTAAGAAACAACATAAAGGGAAAATTGACAGAGAATACAATGAGGTAAGTGATAAATGCCAGCAATCAGTGACAAGAACTTCTCATTCTCAGGCTCAGCCTCACCAATAATGGGGAAATGGAGAATAAAGCAGGTTAGATAACATTATTTCATCCTTCAAAGTGGCAAAATTAATGAATTTGGAAATCAACTTATGGAAGATAAAGAGAACCATGTTTTCTTATGTTGTGGTGGGTTGTTGTCTGTATTAATTACAGTAGTTTCCCTTTATCTGTGAGAAATATATCCAGAGAATAGCTAAACTTATAAAGACTAACCACCACAAATATTGGCAAATATGTGCAGTGACCAGACCCATGATGTTATAGGTGGTATAGTACACAATGGTGCAAGGGCTTTAGGAAAAGGTCTAGGAATTTATTTTAAAATTATGCACATACATATACTGTGTACACATCCTCATTTGATACACCACTGATAGCACCACAAACTATATATTCTGTTTTTTCCTTTATACACATACTGTGATAAAATTTATTTATAAATGGGCACAGTAAAAGATTAACAATAATAACTAATAATAAAAAAGAACATAACAACATACTATAATAAAATTTATGTGAATGTGGTTTCTTGCTTTGTCTATATTTAAAAACTCACTTAAAAAAGACACACTTCTCTTTGGCAAATCTGAATCACCAATAACACTTCTCTTATGCCATGGGGCTCTTACTGAGTAAAATCAGGTTACTTGAACATAAGCACTGTGACACCATGACATTCAATGCAATAATCAAGACGGCTAACTAAAGTGACTAATGGGTGGGTAGCATATATAGTAGAGATTTCATCATGCTTCTCAGAATGGCACATAGCTTAAAACTTATGAATTATTTCTGGGATTTTCCATTTCATATTTTCAGACTGTAGCTGACTGAGGGTAATGAAACCTTAGAAAGCAAAGCTGTGGATAAGGACTACCATGTACAAAGGTGAACTGTGTGGGCTGGGGCTGGGGCTCAGCAGTAGAGTGCTTGCCTAGCACAGGCAAGGCCCTGGGTTCAATCCTCAGCACCACATAATAATAAATAAATAAATTAAAGATATTGTGTCCAACTACAACTAAAGAATAAATATAAAAAAGGTAAACAGTGTGCCTTAGTATGTTTTACTCTTCAGAATCTGTCCTAGAGGAATTCATTCTTAGGTCCCAAGGCACATGGCTAGGGAAATCAGTATAGCACTGTCGGTGGGCACATTGGAAATGCCAATCACAACAGGAATGGTCACATGCTGTATGCACAAGTTCAGAAAGAGGGAAAGAGATTACCAGGGAAATTTAAAATATACTGTCATGAAAATATATCTAAATACATACTGCTAACTAAGTATATCATTTATTTACTATAGCAAAAAGAAATAAGAAGATCTATTTCTCCAGGTACATTTATATACGATATTCCCCCCAACACACACAAAAAAACCCACCTTGGTCTGGTTCACTCTGACAAGTGAAGAAGCTTTTGCCATAACACAAATGCCCAAATTATTTACATGAATGTGCTGATTTAACTCAGAATTTAAAATGAGAAGGAAATAACATAAAATGGTGTGAAGTATTTTATATAAATATTTAATTATATAAATGTGTAATGTATCATGTCTGTGAAAATATTTCACACTTATATAATAAATTATATATAAATTGTAAGAGTATATATTTATAATAGTATTTGTTATTTTTATTTATTTTTGCAATGCTAGGGATTGAACCCACAGCCTCACATGTGCTAGGCAAATACTGTATACTGAGCTACATCCCTAGTCCCTACTATATATTTATAATATAATAATAAATAAAATATATTCATTATAAAATATATAAGACATAAATTACAGAAAAAGCAATAACTTCTGAAGGATCTATGCTTTCCCCAAAGCCCATCAGTATGTGCTTGATGCAACTTCTCTGCCTAATCATCCTTTGTAGGAATGATCATTAAGGATTTGTTCCAGCACTATATTTCAGCAGAGACCTTCTCAAGTAGGCTGCCTGCACTCTCAACATTGCCCCACAGTACACCACCCTGTGGAGGTCCCAGGGAAACAGAAACCAGCACAGACTGAGCAGATTATCAACAACACAGTGTTCATGCCACTGCCCAGAATGGCTGAATGTGAAGCCACAGCTATTCAATGTGGCTGCATGGGAAATGAAGGAGACTGAGTCTTTCCTTTTCCTCAAAAAATTGACAATGAAATAAGTAATTATCCCTGTACACAATGACAGCATTTGCAGTTCAGAGGAGAACTCCTAATCCAGTGGCAGTCGGTCAGCCATTGTGGTAGAAGAAAGAGGCCCAAGTCCAAAACCAGATTAAGTCAGCAGCTGGCTAAGGGGATAGGACCCTGGCTGTGTGCCTTAGCCTCTTCATTTATAAGGTGGGCTTGAGACCCTGGCAGTAGAGAGTGGCCTACTCTTTATAAACCCCATCTGCAGGGGCTGGGCATGTAGCTCAGTAGTAGAGATGCTGCTATGTGCAATGCCCTGGGATGTATCATCACCACTGAAAAATTTTTTTAAAAAAATAGAATTATAAATTGCAGACAGTTGGGGTGGGGATTTCACAGTGAGAACTGCCTCCCTGCTTGCAGACACCTTTGTATACCAGGCTCCTCCTGGAGGTCCCGGCAATCTGGGGTATATGTTTATATCTGATCTAGTTGTCCTGAAAGGTCAAGATCCCTGAAAACAATTAACAATTTTTATTATTATGACAGTTTTTTCCTGTAAAAGTTTCCCAAACCTAAACAAGCACATTGCCATTCTTGTGTAATGACCAGCCAAATTCTAGCAATTTCAGGAAAGACAGGAGTCTGTTGAATTTAAAACCTAGATTCTTACATAATCTAAACTCTCAGAGCATCAGAAAATGGTTTGAGGAAAACAGATACTTACTGGAAATTATGATTTGGGCTATGATTTGCACCTAAATGGATAAAGCAAAAAGCTAGGTTATTAATACTTCATGATCCAGAGTACAACTGCAGGAATGGTCACATGCTGTATGCACAAGTTCAGAAAGAAGGAAAGAGATTACCAGGGAAATTTAAAATACACTGACATGAAAAGATATCTAAATACATACTGCTTTCAAGTCATGCTGATGGTAAACAAGGTAGGCACCCATGGGTTGTTTTGTGGTCAGTTGTCCTCATGCCTTGGGCTCTGCTTGGCTCATGAGGACACCACATAATGTTAGAAATCATTAAAACAACAACAACAACAAAAACAACATCAAAAGAAGGGGTGTTTCTATTTATATGAATACTTTGGGGGCTATTTCAGGAATTGCTGCTGTCCCATCTCTCTCCTCATCTAAACATCACACACAAAGCTTGTTTTACTAATTGTGTACAATGGTGTGGACTTGGAAGACAGGCCTGGGGCATTCATAGTGTGGGACCGTCCCACAACCGGGACTAAAGGAGTACATTCTTTCTTGCCATTCAATTCCTTCACCCCATGTGACAAGCACTCTGTCTTCTTGCCCAAGCTGGGCCAGGTGTTCATGGGGCAGGGAGGTGCATGCAGTTTTACAAAACCTTGGCAGACTCTGGCAAGTGAGCTGAGACCCCTGTGACAGAATCCAACACTCACCTGGCCATCTGCAGTGTGGCCAGCCTCCCCATAGACACCTGAACTGCTGAAATGTGGCCTTTCCACTGAATGATCCAGTTCACCTTGTGTGTCTGGGATTCTTTTCTGGGCTCCTTGTTTACAGACCACTCCATCTGTGTCTATTTTCTGTTATTACTAGTTAATTGGTAATCGGTTAAGCCAGTTTGTCACTCTCTGACAAACTCACAAATCAATTCAGCAAAATAGCAAGATACAAAATTGACACCCATAAATTAATTGTATCTATCTTATCATTTAATATTTAAAATAAATTGTTAGATATATAATAAGATTAGTTTGTTGATAGTATAATTATTTCATTTTCCATGTGAAGAAAGTGATTTGAAAAAAGCTAAGGGATTGTCTAGGTCAGCATCAGCTGAAGACATTGCACTTTTCTCTTCACTGAATTTCCTCCCTGGGCTACCCATGCTCCCTTGAATGGTTCTCATTGTTTTATGACAATATAGATTGTTTTCTACTTGGATGAAGCCCAAAGTTGATATGTCCAAAAACGATCTCCATAACTCACTTTAGATTTTTTACTCAAATTAGTGCCATGCCCATATCTATCCCTGTATCTTGGTGAACAGTTTTTAAGTTGGGTTAACTTTAGGATATCTCTTGCCCTAAACTCCCCTAGAATTGCTATTCTGAGATTTCACTCTAAGTATGGTGTTTTATTTTTGCAATGTGTTGTGCTAACTGCCACTGCTTTGATTCTTTTCCATTTTTTAAATTATAAAAAGGCAAGGCTGTGAGACTAAAATATGAGGATGGAACTAAGAATAGAGGACATTGGTCATCAGCAAATGAGAAAGAAAGTTTAAAATTAAAATATAGGTAGCTGTCTTATAATAGCACTTTAGTCATCTCTTTGAAGTAGCCCTTCCTGTATAGAGAAGGCACTGTTGCTGAACCATGGTACATCACATGCTGTGCTACTCAGCCTCCTCACCTCTTCTGCATAATCATCTATCCAGAATCCCACATTATTGATTAATTTTGCAATGGGCCTGGATGTTTGGCTAATGAAAAGCAGATTAGGAAAAATAAAACTATTTCTTTTATTCTCTTTGTCTGTTTCTGCTAAGGAACACCTATTGCTACTCTTTACAAAAAAATTTTGCCTTGATAGTCAAGAAATAATTTAATTATTTGGGGATTGATACATAATTATTTGGTGTTTTTTCTTAGTCAGTTTGAGGTTTCCTTAGGATTCTTGACCAGGCCACAAACCCTTTTTCTCTGTGAATCCCCTAAACTTTTCTGATATTCTTTGCTCTGGAAAGTTTTGGTCTCCTAACTAATATTCAGAAAACAAATTCTGTGCTCCAAGTAATTGATGTCACTCCACAGTCTGACCATGAAAGAGCATTTTGTTCTTAAGAATCTGAAATAGTGGCCAGTCAGGATGAGTGGAGGAGGGACAGAGACCCCTGTGGGTTGTGAGGTTGCTCCTGGTGGCGGCAGCAGCAAGAAAAGGGACTTGCTGGGGACTGCGGGCTCAGCACTATCATTATCAAGGATCTTGGAGAAATTCATTCAAGGCTTTTGGATCACAGACCAGTTATAGAAGGTGAAACTCGTTATTATTTTGTAAAATAATTTGAAGAAAAACGTGGTCTTTGCTAAGATCACATTTTTCTTCAAATTATTAACTTGGTCTTTGCTGAAGAATGTGTGTTCTTGAAAATTGGAAGACTATGATCCATGAAACAAATGAACATACTTTTCCCAAATGCAGACAAATGATGCAGGACAACTTGAAAGAAGTTCTCCAGAGATTGCAAGCATCTAATGACTCCATCTGTAGACTCTAGCAGAGGGAACAGGAATGAAGAAAGATGTATCATGACCACTTAATAGCTACTGAGAAACAGCACCAACTCCAGTGGGAGGATTTCATGAAAGAACAACCCCACTGTCATGCTGAGGTGGATGAAAAACACAGAAGAACCATGGAGAGGCTTAAAGAGCAATATGCTGAGATGGAGAAGGGACTAGCAAAATTCTCACCTTTTTAAGAACTTGAACCACAACATTGACAAATGAAGGAGAAGATATTGACTCCTCCACAAAATACTCCCACCAAAATTTAGCCTCTGCTTCAAGCTTAGAATACTTTCAGTGGCATTTTACAGAGGCACACAGAGAAACTGCAGCTGGAGCCTGACTGAATGGCCAATAGAAGAGTGCTATACCATTCCTGTTTTAAGTGCCAAAATATGATCATTTGAATGGGGAAGAAGAGGGGGAAAATGGGATGAATTTACCCTTTGTCAGAATTTGATTTGTTTTCTGATCAAATTCTGATTAGCTGAGAGAACTATAACTACAGACTTCTTAGAAAGATAATTCAACTCATTCTCATAGAGGGTTGATGTTAATTACTGTAGCTTAAAGGCAGGTAGTAAGAGACTTAAGGATGCATAAAGTGTCATTCCATGCGTAATGTAAACAAACAGCTGGCCTTGGAACAAAGATCACATTTAAAAGAAGGAATGATCAAAGCATTGTCTCCACTATGACAAAGATAGCTGCAGTGTTGCTGGCACTGCCTATTGGGAAAGATCAGATTTTGCAGTGCAGCCAGAGTGTCCTGCATTTCCCTGGAGGACAAGACGCATGTGTGTTAAGCTTTGTGGCCTTATAGCTCTTAGTATTTTCAGCTTTTGAAACATGCTTAGGAGGAAAAGCTTACCAAACATATATTTTGGCTTTTAGCCTTTTTCCAAGAATCACAATCTTGCCCATAGTATTTACCTCATTTTTGTGTCTGTTTTTCTGTGGATAAGCTTTATAAGATAAATAATGTCTATACATGTTCAACTGTTTAATGAGTAATCAGCAAATTCTGCCAAGGAGTTCCTCTGGAACCATATAAGCATTCTGGTTCTGAATGAACCAGAAGTGTTTGTCCATGTGGCAAATGATCCATGTTAAATGTGAATTCTTTTTAATGTTCACCTCTGATCTCATAAGCAGGTGTATTATGATGAAATGTACCAATTTTGTCATCACTGTGATTCTTAAAATTCTGCATTTAGAAATTGAATTGAAGAACTAAGTTGATTTTGTTTGCCATACACCAAGCAAAAGTAAATGCAATAATTTCAAGAGATTTATGGAAAATGAATTTGAGGTATGGCCAAATCTTTGTAATAGTTTTCATTGCTTTTAAGTCAAGAAGGGTACAAGAAAGAAAATATCTAACTCTCTCATCTTATCTCAGTGTTGTGACTGCAGAAAACTGACAGTGCTTGACTGTGTAAACTTATGGCTTTCTGTCAAAGCTTCATTCTTGGCTGCATGTTGAAAATGTGATTAAAGTTAATAGAGGAGATGAAAAAGAAAATAATCTGAAATAGAAAAATTGTTTTGGAAACTCTATATTGAGCAATTTTTTGAAAATTGAAAAAACTAGATTTTTCTAGGTGTTATAAACCACTGTACACCAAAATTTGATTAATTCTTTTAGTATAGACCACATGGAAACTTCAAATATCCAGCAATAAATGTGGATTGAATTTTTCTCTGTTAGTATTCAAACAATGATTTTTATCCTCTATATATCTTTGAAAAATGAAAGTTATATTTCTATTCCCCAATCTAGAAAATGTTATTTTCACAGTGAACGATTTCTATTAAAACATATTAAAAATCATAATAAATATTTCTCAACAATTCTAATGACTATTAGAATAACCACTTTTTTGTTTTGCATTTGTCATGCTACATTAAAGCATATAAAAATAACTTTATCAGCTACATAGAAACTAAAGATGGTTTGAAATGTAATCAATTTTACCTTAGACTAAAAGGAAAGAAAACACTACTCTTAATCCATATTTAAGTAAATAATGGACTTTACAATATATGGAAAGTATGTTTATCAAGATAGCTAATGCTAATATAAGTTTTCATAGGAACTATAAAGAGGGGGGATATTGCAGTTGTTAGTTTTGTCTACATTGCTATTGACATTAGAAAGCATATTTTATATTATATTACATTTAGGGGGAATTTGGGTAAATTGGTTAGCAGTCTGTCCTTTAGGAGACATACTATTCTGTGTTTTTATTAATATCACTGGCTATACTATAAATTGACTATACTATTCAGACACCACAGACTGTATTTTTTCTGAAAAATGAGATGTTCATCCTACATATCCCCTAAATAATAGATTTTAAAGCACTATTTTATATTTAGAAAAATCAGTATATTTAAGGATGTTAGTGATTATAGCTTAAAAATTAAGAAGGAAGACTCAAATAAGAAATGTTAAATAGAATCATAATTATACTCTTAGTGATTATTGTAATTAAATTCACTTTGTGTTTTACTTGTGAATTACTTGACATTGAGACAACACTGATGAAATTTCTACTGCTCTGAAAGATTGAGAACAAATTAATTTTTAAAAAATCTACTGGCAATTTAATATGCATATTAATTGATACTTAACTTTATGCACTGAAATTGTTTCCTGAAAAATTAATTACCTTATCCTCCATATGGGTTAATTATGAAGCAATACAATTTGAAATTGAAAGTGTAAATGGTTTTGATGTAATTATATTGTAATAATTAATAATGTAGGTAAGTAAAGATAACCATGATCAAAGAATATTTTTTGCAAAGGTTATTGAAATATTTTTAGCACATTTTGTAGAGGGATGTCTGGGTATGTAAGTAAAAGATGAAAGTGTTTTAATAAGAAAAGTTACCAGTGGGTTTCCTGTGTAGACTCTACAAAAAATTTAACAGCATTCTCAATATTTGCTTAATACAATGAGTACAATATTTAGTAGTGGACAGATTATCAGTTTAGCCTGTGAGTATCAATTATTAGCAGAAAAAGTAAAACAATTATTTTATAAAATGAATCATGCACAAAAATTGAAACATTAGAGGGACATCTATTATTTTCCTTTCAGTGTTTTAATATTTAAAATGCTTTCATTTAAAAAAAATATTTTCTTTTCTGTGTTAGTTGGAAAACTTCAGTTTTGACAAAATACAATGGTGACCCTTCTTTCAAAAAGTCTATTTCATTCTATCTTTAATAGAAAATTTCTTGCAATTTAATTAACCTCAAGTAACTAGAGGAATAACTTCAAAAATTGTAAAAACACTATGAATCACAGTTGGCTAATTACAGTAATTTTCAATAATTTTTCTTCTTTAATATACTCTATGCAGAACAAAGATTTGACTTTCAGACATTGAGATGTGTTAATTAATTTAAATTTATTTAATTCCCATTTTAGAAAATTTATTTCTGATGATCCATCAATAAATTTATAAATGATTTATAAATAATCATTTATAAATAAATTTAAAAATAATTTATAAATAATAATAATAATAAATTTGTAAATAATCATTCTTTATTCCTTTTTTTTATTGTTGGTTGTTCAAAACATTACATAGTTCTTAATACATCATATTTTATAGTTTGATTCAAGTGGGTTATGAACTCCCAATTTTACCCCGTATACAGATTGCTGTATCACATCAGTTACCCTTCCATTGATTGACAAATTGCCTTTCTAGTGTCTGATGTATTCTGCTGTCTGTCTTATTCTCTACTATCCCCCCTCCCCTCCCCTCCCCTCCCCTTTTCTTTCTCTACCCCTTCTACTGTAAATCATTTCTTCGATTTGTATCATCTTGTCTTACCCCTCCTTTCCTCTTATATGTCATTTTGTATAACCCTGAGGATCGCCTTCCATTTCCATGCGGTTTCCCTTCTCACTCCCTTTCCCTCCCACCTCTCATCCCTGATTAATGTAAATCTTCTTCTCAAACTTTCATCCCTATCCTGTCCTTGTTTACTCCCCTTATATAAAAGGGGTCATTTGGTATTTATTTTTTAAAGATTGACTAGCTTCACTTAGCATAATCTGCTCTAATGCCATCCATTTCCCTCCAAATTCTATGATTTTGTCATTTTTTAATGCAGAGTAATACTCCATTGTGTATAAATGCCACATTTTTTTTATCCATTCATCTATTGAAGGGCATCTAGGCTGATTCCACAATCTTGCTATCGTGAATTGTGCTGCTATGAACATCGATGTAGCAGTGTCCCTGTAGCATGCTCTTATTAGGTCTTTAGGGAATAGACCGAGAAGGGGAATAGCTGGGTCAAATGGTGGTTCCATTCCCAGCTTTCCAAGAAATCTCCATACTGCTTTCCAAATTGGCTGCACCAATTTGCAGTCCCACCAGCAATGAACAAGAGTGCCCTTTTCCCCGCATCCTCTCCAGCACTTATTATTCTTTGACTTTCTAATGGCTGCCAATCTTACTGGGGTGAGATGGTATCTTAGGGTGGTTTTGATTTGCATTTCTCTGACTGCTAGCGATGGTGAGCATTTTTTCATGTACTTATTGATTGATTGTATGTCCTCCTCTGAGAAGTGTCTGTTCAGGTCCTTGGCCCATTTATTGTAGGGTTATTTGTTATCTTATTGTCTAATTTTTTGAGTTCTTTGTATATTCTGGTTATTAGGGCTCTATCTGAAGTGTGTGGAGTAAAGATTTGTTCCCAGGATGTAGGCTCCCTGTTTATCTCTCTTATTGTTTCTTTTGCTGAGAAAAAACTTTTTAGTTTGAGTAAGTCCCATTTGTTGATTCTAGTTGTTAACTTTTGCGCTATGGGTGTCCTATTGAGGAATTTGGAGCCCGATCCCACAGTATGTAGATCATAACCTACTTTTTCTTCTATCAGATGCCGTGTCTCTGATTTAATATCAAGCTCCTTGATCCATTTTGAGTTAACTTTTGTGCATGGCGAGAGATAGGGATTCAGATTCATTTTGATGCAAATGGATTTCCAGTTTTCCCAGCACCATTTGTTGAAGATGCTATCCTTCCTCCATTGCATGCTTTTAGCCCCTTTATCAAATATAAGATAGTTGTATTTTTGTGGGTTGGTTACTGTGTCCTCTATTCTGTACCATTGGTCCACCCTCCTGTTTTGGTACCAGTACCATGCTGTTTTAGTTACTATTGCTCTGTAGTATAGTTTGAAGTCTGGTATCACTATACTGCCTGATTCACACTTCCTGCTTAGCATTGTTTTTGCTATTCTGGGTCTTTTATTATTCCATATGAATTTCATGATTCTTTTATCTATTTCTACAAGAAATGCTGCTGGGATTTTGATTGGCATTGCATTAAACTTATAGAGAACTTTTGGTAATATCGCCATCTTGATGATGTTGGTTCTGCCTATCCATGAGCAGGGTATATTTTTCCATCTTCTAAGGTCTTCTTCTATATCTTTCTTTAGGGTTCTGTAATTTTCATTGTATAAATCTTTCACCTCTTTTGTTAGGTTGATTCCCAAGTATTTTATTTTTTGGGGGGATATTGTGAATGGAGTAGTTGTCCTCATTTCCGTTTCAGAGGATTTGTCGCTGATATACAGGAATGCCTTTGATTTATGCGTGTTGATCTTATATCCTGCCACTTTGCTGAATTCATTTATTAGTTCTAATAGCTTCTTTGTAGACCCTTTTGGGTCTGCTAGGTATAGAATCATATCATCTGCAAATAGTGATAATTTAAGTTCTTCTTTTCCTATTTTTATGCCTTTAATTTCTTTCGTCTGTCTAATTGCTCTGGCCAGTGTTTCGAGGACTATGTTGAACAGAAGTGGTGAGAGAGGGCATCCCTGTCTTGTACCAGATCTTAGAGGGAATGCCTTCAATTTTTCTCCATTCAGAATGATGCTGGCCTGTGGCTTATCATAGATTGCTTTTACAATGTTGAGGTATGATCCTGTTATCCCTAATTTTTCTAGCGTTTTGAACATAAAGGGATGCTGTACTTTGTCGAATGCTTTTTCTGCATCTATTGAGATGATCATATGGTTCTTATTTTTAAGTCTATTGATGTGGTGAATAACATTTATTGATTTCCGTATATTAAACCAGCCTTGCATCCCAGGGATGAATCCTACTTGATCATGATGTTTTGGTGTTTTGCACAATTATATTCTCAAGAACTTTTTATACTCTATGTTTTATTCTGTTGATCTCCTTACTGCTTTTATGAGATCCTTTTTTTATCCTCTCTTTTTAGCTTCCATATGAGAGAGAAAACATTTGATATTTGATTTCCTGAGTCCCTTAGTATAATGTTCTTCAGTTTCATCCATTTACCAGAAAATGACATAATTTCATTCTTCTTTCTGGCTGATTAAAACTCCTTTGTGAATAGACACCACATTTTCTTTATTCATGTCTATTGATGGGCACCTGAACTGCTTTCATAGCTCAACTATTGTGAATTGTCTTGCTATAAACATTGGTATGTATATATCACTGTAGTATGTTGCTTTTAGTTCTTTTGTATAAATACGTACGGAGTGGGATAGCTAGGTTTTATGTTTGTATCATATGTGGTCTTTTGAGGAATCTTGATCCTGCTTTCCAAATTAGTCCTACTAATTTACAGTCTACCAAGAGTGTACCTTTTCCTACATATCCTAGACAGCATTTATTATTATTTCTATTCTGGATTGACATTCTAATTGGAGTGAGGTAAACTCTCAGTATAATTTTGATTTGCATTTCCCAGTTTGCTAGGAATGTTGAACATTTTTTCATACATTTTCTAGCCACTTGTATTTCTTTCTCTCTTTTCCTTTTTCTTTCTTTCTTGATAAATACCCATATAGTTAATTTGGCTGTTTATTTATTAGGTTATTTGTTTTTCTGGTGTTAAGGTTTTGAGTCCTTTATATATTCTCCACATAAATATCCCATCAGAGGAGGAGTTGCCAAAGATTTTCTCCCATTTTGTATATTCTCTGAACAGTCTTGTTTCTTTTGCTGTGAAACAGATTTTTAATTAGATGCCATACCACTTATTGATTCTTGGTTTTATTTCTTGAACTTTAGAAGTCTTGTTAAGGAATTCAATACTTGTATGCACTAATATATTGGAGAATTGACTCCTAAGGTGTGAGCTTTTTGTTTTTGTTTTTGTTCCTAGCAATTAGAGTGTTAACTCCTAGATCTTTGATTCACTTTGAATTGACTTTTGTGTAAGGTGAAAGATTGGGATCTAGTTTCCTTCTCCTATGGGTTTTCCCAGCACAATTTGTTAAAAAGGCTCTCTTTTCACCCACTTAATATTTTTGGCATCTTTGTCAAGGATCAGATGACTGTATCTACGTGGATTTATCTCTCTGTTTTCTATTCCATTTCATGACTGTTTTCATGCCAATACCATGTTGTCTTTGTATAGTATAATATAGCATAATAAAGCATAATTTCAGATCAGTTATTGTGACATCCTAAGCATTACTCTTACTGCTTAGAATTGCTTTGGCTATTCTAGTTCTTTTATTTTGCCATATGAAATTTAAGATTGGTTTTTATGCTTCTGTGAAGAATAGCTGTGGAATTTTGATGGGGATTATGATAAATCTGTATATAGCTTTTGGGAACATGCCATTTTGACAATATTAATTCTGCCAATCCAGGAACATGGGAAGTATTGCCATATTCTAAGGTCTCCTTCAATTTGTTTTCTTCAGTGATAATATTCACTGCACAGTTCTTTCACCTTCTTTGTTAGATTTATTCCAAGGATTTTAGGTTTTTGAGTCTATTGTGAATGGAATTGTTTCCCTGAATTCTTTCTCAGCAGAATCATTATTGGAGTATAGAAAAGCTATTGATTTTTCTATGTTAATCTTGTATACTGAAACTTTTCTGAGTTTATTTATAAGAAGACAGATAAATCCACCTAGATACAGTATTCTGGTGGTGTTTGTTGAATCTTTGAAGTATAGTATTATGTAATAAACAAACAGAAATAACTTGACTACTGCTTTTCCTATTGGTGTTCCTTTAATTTCCTTCTCTTGCCTGATTGCTCTGCTAGAGTTTCAAGAACAATATTGAATAAGAAAGGTGAGAGTGGACATACTTGTCTTGTTCTTGATTTTAGAGAAAATGTTTTCCGTTTTTCTCCACTCACTATGATGATAGATTTTGGTTTGTTATATATAGACTTTATGATATTGAGAGGAGTTTACATTGTATACATCAAAATATCAGTAGCAATAGTAGAATTTTAATCCATTATTCCACATATAAAATGAAGGAATGTAATGATTAATGAACAAATAAAGTTGATTATTGGAAATTTTATTATTAAATTGATACATTATGAAAGTTTGCCCAGGGCTTTTCTAGCACAATCTTATAGGAGAAGAGTCAGATCATGAACAATTATCTTTCATCTAAAACATTTTTTCTAATTAGGGTTTAACCTAGCAATCTCTAATAAAAGTGTAAAATTTAGAAATATAGAATGCTTTAGATCTCGGCCTAAATGTAAAATTGGCAAATATATAAAATTAATCATGGAAGTTTTAAGGTCAGGCAACAGCAGCAACAAAAAGGAGGCAAATCTAAAGAGTCTGCTGAATGAGGCTTTATTGAGATTCCACTCCCAGGTGGAACTCTATCAGAGTGGAAAGGAAGAGGGTTTGAGGAGAAACCGCATAGGGGCTCTACTGAACTGGAATTTTATGGGGCTTATAACAGGAAGGGAAGGGATCCGGACAGGAAAAGGGGTTTTTAGAATTCCTTGTCCCACTGAAGTTGGTTGGGGGAACTGGCTGAGATCCAGGATTGGCCAGGAGACCCTGATGATTGACAGGCAGTTCCCTTGGTGCCTTATTGATGTTTTTTTTGCACGTGGGGGCTGCTTGGTACTTTGTACCTAAGTCACCACCACCCTTTCAGAAATAATTCTCCAAGTTTCCATATATTCTGAAGGAAATTATAATTTATCTAAGGTCTCATATTTCATTAACAGAAAATCACTTTAGATTCAATTACTATTAAAGGTTTGAATGTGATAACCAAAAATGGCAAAGGAATTTACCCTACCATAGTCAATGGTGACCATCCTGTATAAATATCATTCAGATGGCTTTCCAACTTTTAATGGTATTTTTATAAATATTTTGTAGTGTATGTAAATGATCTCAGATATTTGCATAAGAACATCAATGTTACCTATTTTATATTACTTATTAATAATACTGTTTATTTTTTATAATTTATAATATATAATATAAAATGTTTTATAATTGTTTATATGTTTATGTTTAGTATAAGTGTGTTCTTATTCAATAACCACACCTCTGTTTATTTCAGAACCTCAGTAATTTGTGTCTCCACCAAAGAGAAAAACGTGAATATTTTTATTCACCTCTGCTACATGTATTCCTATTGGGAACAAGTTATTTGTTATATTATTTAAAACTTTATTGTTGGAAAACTCCCAATCCTAAAATAATTTTAAATACTCAACAATAAAGTTTAGGTTTTCATTGTATTTTTACAAAATGTGATTCAACTACCTGGCCTTGAAAATATGGCTAGGGTTGTTTTTCTGATGCCTAAACAAACTACTGTGATGCCCTCTGCTCCAGTGCATCCTTGAGTCACCCTGGATGCTTTGATTAACACACACTGCAACAATTTATTTCTGGCAGTGAGCTGAATGGAATACATTAAGTCCACATCTTGCATTCTGAACTGCTCTCTGTGTACTTTGAATTGTAATTCAAGGCATTGAGATCAGGCTCTAAATTGCTGGATATTTTATCCCCTAGTTTTCTGTTAAATTTTTAGTCCCTTTTGTTCTGTCATGGTGGAAATTTCCCTGAGATAAGGTGACTCCATGTGTGTGATTTGGGTGTTAGAAAGATGGCAGTATGCATCTTTCTCCCTTTCTCAGAGAAATCATGAAAATATGCCTTCCCATACATTAAGCAGGACTCCAGAGCATGCCAGTGCTGTTGCAAGCTCCAGTGAAACTCTCATTCCCAAGGGAAAATATAGGAAAAGGAACTAGATATAATTTTCTTCCAGTTTTTATATGTTTGCTTGTCTAATGAGTAGAGAGGTAAAACTAAGCACCCAAATATATTCACTCCATGCTCCAAATCCCTTAAGAGTGTTAATCTCCTTTCATAGTTAAACATTTAGTATTTACTTGTCTTCAAATAAACAGAGACTACAGAAAGCAGTGGGTAGTGAGTTTAGTAAAGAACGCTGGTACTTTGCAAAAGAAGAGAGATTAATACTGTTCTTGCTGAAATATGTATGTGATATACCCAGAAAAATCCACAAATGGATCATGAGGGACGCACAGCTGACATAGAATATGAAAATTTCTTTACTTAAATATCATACTGATGAAAACAACCCAAAATGCAGAATCCTGAATTACTCCAAATAGAAATCTAAAAATATGTAAATATATTTTCCTAAATAAAAGTAATTTAATTTTAGTTCAATTCAAAATTACTCTGGGCAGTATTAGATAAATTATAATTCAACATTATAATATTATATTATTAAAAAGATGTTTATTATGAAAAAATCAAATATAATAAAATCAATATAATCAAGCATCTAGATTGAATGTCTAAGTTTGCAAGTTATGCAATGCTCATAAAACTAATTAAGTGATACTCAAGTTGCAGTAAAAAAAAGTAAGATAAAAATTCAGAATATAGGCCATTTTACAAAACAAAAATTTCTACTTTCTTACATAAGAAATGAAAAGGAAGATATAGGTAGATTTAATGAAACTAATCTCAAAACTTGATTTTTCTATATGTGGCATAAAAGAAATATTTTAAAATAATGTAAGACCATCAGGGACATGTGGATACTGACTTGAAATTTGTTTATAATTCTGCAGTTTTTATTGTTTTATGTATGGAATTGGAATTGCAGTTAAGTTTTGTTAAAGTGCCACAATTTTGTACTGAAATTATTATGGATGAAATGCTATGTTATTTGAAATGTACCTCAAAAATAATTTGAAAGGACTGGAAAATATGGTTAAATAATATTGGCTATAAGTTGATAATTGCCCAGGCGAGTCCATTATACTATTCTCTATATTTATGAATACAATTGAATTTTTGGTGATTAAAAAGATAAAAGTGTCTTGAAGCTAATTCTTATGAAACCAGCATTTCCATTAGGCTTCATATTCAAATTTTACTCCACTCTCCTTCTTATACATAATGGTAGATAACTGACCTGGTGTGTCAATCAGCTTTCCACTGTTTTAGCATATGCTTGTGATAAATCAAAAAAAAAAAAAAAAAAAAAAGGAAGGTACACAGATATGAAGGTTTCAGCCTATGGTTTATCGGATCATTGGTTTGGAACCCGGGTCAAGATAGCATATCATGATGGGGAGTGAATGGCTGAGGAAGCTGCTCACCTCATAGTGGCTAGAAGCAGAAAGAGGAAGCAGATGGGTTCCCCTTCACAACATAAAGCACAGTGACCTAACTTTCTTCCACTAAGCACCACTTCTTAAACATTCCACCATCTCTCAATAGCAGCACAGTATTGCAAATAACCTTTAACACATAGACCTTCAGGTATACTTATCCAAACTGTAGCATGACATATGAGCCTGAATTAAGAGTATTGATAAAGATAAGCCTAGCTAATAAGGAGTTTGAGGTGTATTTAAAATATAATTTAATTTTGTATAGTTGAATATACAGGGATGTTCAGGAATATATAATATATAATAGATATATAATAGATAAGAGCATAGATCAGGTTTTGTTATAATAAATATGGAGTAATTTAGGTGATAAAGAAACCAGGCTCTGAAGTCTTCTTTGCTAATTTTCTGCATTTATAAAATCTACTAAAGTTCCTGAACTTCAAATACTTCACCATAAAAAATGGTAGTAGGAGTACTTGTTTCAAAGGAATATTGTGAATATTTAACAATTTATGCTACCATTTAATAATAGGAAATATGTATCAACAAATAATACCTACATGTTCTAAATATGTTATTAACATGAAATAATTAATTTAATAACCACAAAACCACCCTTTGAGATAAGAATTTTATTATCAGGTTTTAAAGATGAGGAAACAAAGGCACAATATTACATAAATTGTTCAATATAATCCATCCAATGAGTAGCTGAATTGGGATACTCTTTTCTGCTTGTCTCTAGAATCTGTGATCTTTAACCAAGTATATGGAATGCAGAAAATTGTCAAATACTAATTGGTTAATAAAAGTTTTAAGAACTGTGTTTGTCGCTCAGCGGTAAAGTGTTTGCCTAGCATGAGTGTGGCACTGTGTTCGATCTTCAGCATCACATAAAAATAAATAAATCTATAAAATTTAAAAATAAATAAATTAAGTAAAGCTATTTATTTCTACAATCAAAAAAAATTAAGAATAGTAGCCCTTGTTGCCTTTAGTGGTAGAATCTGCATCAAAGAACAGAATTTTAATACTATATACATGAAATTTACCCTCTTCTAAAATTATTATATTTTGAATTTGAAAAACAAAGATTAAAGAAAGTTTTTCATACTAATTTATAATTTATTTTCTTTAGCAATGGAAAAATTGGTTTCTGAGAACTTATAATATCACAATCACTGAACTTAATATTTTCCTTAGAACAACATCTATAAGGCAACACAATGTAGGAAATCTCAAATAAAGAAGAAAAGTGAACTTTCCTTAGTGTTTCCAAGAAGGGATGAGAAATTAGCAATCAATATGCATCTATTATACTGAAAACATTAACGATTAATATTATAACAAGCTCTCATTACAATCTTGAGAAAGGTATTATTATCTCATTTTCCTATGTGAAAAGATTAAATCAGAGTTTACAGAAATTAATTAATTTGCTTAAAATCACAAACCAATAAATTACAGAGCATATTTCAAGTTCCCAACCTCAGAGGCAGTTTCTCACGAAGTCATTAGGCCAGCAGAGCTCCATGTTTGTGGAGTGTTTACCCTGTCCCTTACATTTGGGAACTCCTCTACCACCTCCAAGGTTGTGAACTCCTGAGCAATACCCATTCCAGATATGTATTCACAGATTTTCTAACTCTTCTCCTCTAATTGTGTCTTACTTGGGGCTAAGGTAATGTCAAGGCATTGTTCTCAATGACAGTGGGAAGATTTTTGTGTAGCACATATTTGCATAAACATTGGATTCATTTTCCTATTTTCCATTTGAAATACTGAATCCCTGACACTAACCCATACCCTACTAGACTCTGACTATGAATCCTAATATGATGGAGAAAAAGAACCCAAACAGAATAGAAATACAAGCAGTTCAGAAGAGGCATGGTGTATAGTTGGACTTGCCTTTTGCATTATAAAGGGTAGGTGTTATAAATCTAGTCAATTTTTAATTGAAATAGTTCTCCATGTGTTTTGAAAGTTAACAAATATGTGAATTCCTGTCTCCCTTTCTCTGTAGCCTATTCAGCACCTGTATTTTTATATGCACATATAGAATCCTACCTGGTATCCCACGTACATTCTTGTGAGGTGGCCGACTTGGCAGATACAAATTGTGAGAAGAGATCACTCCTGCTATACGCTGTTGGAACTGAAAATTCAACCTATGGGTGAGCTTCCTAGTTGAACAACATGATACATAAATCCATGTTCAGTAAAATAAGTATTTTTGGATCTGTGGATGATATATATTTCATTATGAATTTCGATTGGCATATACATTGGTAATTTTTAAAGTCTGTGTGTGTTTGTGTGTGTGTGTGTGTATATATATATATATATATATAGATATATATATATATATATCTATATATATATCTATATATATATATCTGGAGAGTATATATACTCTCCAGATTTTTCAAAATATGAAATATATGTGTCTTATTATACACTCCCTAAATTCATTCATGTTCATGTATGTGGATTTATAATCAACTTTTCACAAGATTACTCTCAGAAATATTCCTCCACCTGAAATACATATTTGTTTTCTAGTACTGAAAACTAACTTCAGTGAATGCTGCATAGAAATCCTAATATTTCTACAGTAACTGACTCAGTTTAACATCAATGCAAGTAAATTCCTATGGGACATGATGTGTATTTTGATGTTCATTTTTATTCAACATTGGTACATTATTATTTCTTCAGTTTATGCACATCATAGGATATATATTTCATCCACAAGTTCACAAATTTATAGGCATTTGGTTCACTTTCAATCACTTCCTGCTTCAGAACACATGTATTCCTCCATGTTTCTTGACTGGTCTTTTCATGAGACTTCTTTCCAAACACATTATATTTGATTTCCATAATCATCTTTGAAGCAAAACTCACACACCCTTCATGATAAACCTTAACCCTAATATTACCATTAGATGTATAACTGGTTGAAATGAATGATTGTGTATCAATATAAGATTTCCTATATTTTTTTAAGATATCAATTCATTCCATTATTTAAAGTTGGAACCAGTTATATTATTAATTCACAGTGTGGTCTATTCATGCATCATCTTTATATTCATAGACACAGGGTACACCTATTTATACCCCCAATACTAATTTATAAGTCTTCAAAATATTGCTCCCAGAAATGGTGGAAGAAATACTCATGTCACCTGATCTACATATACATTTTATCACAGTAATATTCTGGACACAAAATGCAAAGGTCACACTTATGATTGTACCAAAGCCTAAATGGAAAGTGAGCATGGATTACTAAAACACCCATTTCCAGGTTGCCTAATTCTCTCAAATGTCAATCCTATTGGTGACTACATATTTGTTTCTTCCTAAAATTATATATTCAACATCAACCCTGTTGAAAATGTCTAATCCTATCACTCACTTTATACTTTGCCTGATTTCCTAATGTCTCTATTGATATCTGCTTTCCTACATATTTTCCCCAGTTCATCATTGTGACTGACTCTTCACATGTGCTGACATTTACATTCACTCTCTAACCGACACCCTATTGCTAAAGAACTTTTGGTCCAAATTTTATACTCACTCTTCTTCCTAAACCTACCAACTATCTTCCTAATCCTACCAACTATCCCTTTTTGCGTGGATCTTCTCTCCTACCTTCAATCATCTGAGGTACAATGTCCTATGCCATTGTATATGGATTTATCTGAGACATTGTGCAGAATGTAATTCAAAGCTAAGTATCCGAATCAAGGGCCCAATGCCCTTCTGGACTTACCCAGATTCCTGTTTTCATACTTATATTTCACCTATATCTTCTTATAAATATCACAGGTTCAAGCTAAAACTGCAGACAACAACATATATATCAAGTTCCCAACCTTAAATTAAACCATTTAAATCACGTGAATAATAAAAAAAAAATATTTGGATCCATTTTTTTCATGAGCGCTCCTCATATATGATATATGGATATACGCATATACAGACATACAACACAAAACACAAGTGTGCACACATAACATACAACACATAAGACAATAGTAAAGGACTTGTAGTTTTTCATAGGTGAAATCTCCATTGCAATGTTTAAAAACTCCACAGTCAAAAAATAAAAATGTTCAGAAAAACATTATCCTTAGTCTGTATGAGGTCAAAAAATAAAATAGAAGTTCATGATGTGGGAAAAGGCAATAATAAAATAAATATTGAAAAAAGCATGCTGGTTACCACCTGGGTTTGAGTCTTCATTTGATATCCCATTCTTCTTCCTGTCACTTGCTTATGGGTCTGAAGGTATTCCCACAAGCAAGCCCCATGGTTTTTTTGGTTTTTTTTTTTTTTTTTTACATTTGAAATAGGCTTTAATTGTGCTCATTATTTGTTAGCCTCCAGGTGTGGGAGAACCACTGTTGCAGATGTAAGGTTAGCCGAACTGGAGTTCTGGATATCAGCTGTTATGGATTTGAGCCAAATCATCTTCTTTTTGGTCTGTAGAAATCGCTTTAGTTAATCTCTCTGGAATCCAAATTGGCTGCTGTTCTCCCTGTGGAAACACACAAACAGACCCCCTAGTCAGACAATCACTGGGTCAGGCCCTTTCCATTGTCTTTTTAGAATATCCTCCCAAAGTACCTTGGGCTTATGTACATTTTTTGGACACATGTGCCATTACTTCTGGCAAAATGCCAGGGGCCATTCGAACTCAGCTGTGGCTCTCAACACATGCCTTTCATTGAATGTAAATCATCACTGAAATAAAGGGCCTGTAAGTGAATATTGAACTTTTGTTAAATATGGGCATTATGAAGGATTTAGGAAGAACTGTATCTATGGCTCTAATTTATTTTGAAATGCATTAAAAAAGTTTCACAGATGGATAGAGGGATGGATAGATAGGAGAGAAAGAGAATATTCACAGATTATAAAATAAGTATAATACAATATATAATGACAGAATCTAGTTGGTAAGTCAACAAGGGTTCACTACAATGTTTTCTCAGCTATGTTGTCTGAAAAGTTTTATAATAAATTTTAGAGAATAAATCTATTAAGATTTGGGACTGCTGAGTTTTTCAGTATCTCTTTCTCTCTCTCTCTCTCTCACACACACACACACACATACACACAATTTCTCTATTCTTTAGGAATTTCCAACCCCCAGTGTAAAGTTTATTAATTTGAATGCAAACATATCAGTAAGAATCATCTCCAAGAGGTTTTCAACATGTACAGGAAGAAATAGTGTGAGCCTAAAGCAAGTTTCTGTGGCCTAAATAGTTTGAGCTTGGATCCTAGAACTAGTGTTCAAGAAGCCTTTTTGTTTCCATACCAAAAATAATGAAGTATTCACATTTAATATAAGAACCATACATAGTACAATTTCATCACCCCAGTCCTCACATTGTACACTAGATCTATAAACTTGCTTATCTTGTACATTTCCTCTTGGTATCTTCTTGACTACATTTCCCAGTGTTCACCTCCCCTTCTATCACCATTCTTCCAAACAGTTCAAGCAGAGGACATACTTACAAACATATTTTATAAGGCCAAAATGGACTTTAAAGTATTGACCTTGTATACTGTGACCTTGCTATATGCACTTATTTCTCTTTTTTAATTTTTAATTTGTTTTAATTAGTTACACATGACAGTAGAATACACTTATATACTTTGATATATCATATATAGATGGGATATAATTTCTCATTTTTCTGAGTACACATATTATAGAATCATATTGCTCATAAAGCCGAATACATACATAAAGTAATAATGTCTGTTTTATTCCACTGTCTTTCTTATCCCCAAATCTCCTGTCTTTGCTTCCTTTCACTTCCCTCTACCTAATCTAAGGTAACACTATTCTTTGTTTTTTGCATTACAATTCTTAATACACATATATAGCACATTTTTTATCTCTGTATATAAAGTATGTTGACACCCAATTAAAGTCTTCATGCATGTACTTTGTATAATGATGTCTATCACATTCCACCATCTTTGCTAATCCTTGGCCCGCTCCCTTTCCCTCTCACCCCTCTGCCCTATGCCCTAATCTTCATCATGTGGGATTAGGCCCCAACTTCCTGAATAAGACTCCTATAGTGCAAGAATTAAAACCAAGAATCAATAAATGGGATGGATTCAAACTAAAAAATTTCTTCTCAGCAAAAGAAACAACCTGTGAGGTGAACAGAGAGCCTACAACCTGGGAGCAAATTTTTACCCCTCACACATCAAATAGAGCACTAATCTCTAGGTTATATAAAGAACTCAAAAACCTGAACACTGAAAAAAAAAAAACAAACAAATAACCCAATCAACACATGGGCTAAGGACCTGAACAGACACTTCTCAGAAGAGGATATACAATCAATCAATAAATATACGAAAAAAATGATCATCATCTCTAGCAGAGAAATACAAATCAAAACCACTCTAAGATATCATCTCACTCCAGTCAGAATGGCAGCTATTATGAAGACAAACAACAATAAATGTTTGTGAGGATATATATATATATATACTCTGTGTATACTTTAAATTTCTGGTTTCTTCTTTTCCATCTCTCCACATTCATTACTCATCTAATCTTGTGTTTGTCTACTTTTATGTATTAAATCACCTTGCATATTAATAATTAAATATTCTGTCTTATAATTATATAAAATATTGTCATTTTTGGTTCTGAAACTTGTTTTGTCATTTTAAACTGTGTTTTCATCTTGCTTTTTTGTGATGCCTTGTATTTGATAATTTGACCTGAAATAATGAAGTCTTTAATGAAAAAATTCATGTTAGTCAAACTAGAAGTTAAGAATGTTTTCAATGCTTGCCCTAGGTTTAGGTACTAGCAACTTCACAATTCACTAATATCTTTTTGTCTTTTGTTTATCTTATCTCTTAAGTTTTGATATCACTAAGTGCTATCTCTCAAGAAGAATAGTTGTCTTGTAGTTCTCTCTCAGCTTTTGTACTCTTTCATTACACTAGAACCTATTGGCATTCTAGTAAAGAGTAAGTGTAAAGGAACATTTCTGTAGCTTTCTTATTAAATCTCAGGCTTTTAGTAAGCCTCTGTCTCAGTCCTGTGTCTTTCACAAGTGTTTCTCCAGGGGTCAGGCTGACCCCCAGACTCTTATTAAATCTGCGGCATTCTAAATCTGTGTCCTCAAGGCAATGAGAGCTATTGAATGCATGGTTTTTATTGTAGTTGAGGCAGGAAGACTAAATTGTACTAGAGTCTGGGAAGTATGGGATATAGCTTTGGCAGAGTCCTTTCCCTGCACAATCACAGCCTCTGTTTTGGAGAAGTCTATGATGTATTTCATGATGGTTACTCTTCCTCTCTCCCTGCAGAGCTATAGGGGATCTTGGGCTTTTGCTATGAGATTCTACTTCTATACTAGAAAACTGTAAATTTTTTTATGTATCAATTTTTTAGAGGAGAGAGTCAAGAAGCATTTATTTGGCCTTTATTGTCATAATGTCCCTCAATACGTGAATCAGCAGTCCAAATGAGGCTTGGCTACATTGCTGAGTATATCTATTACAACTATGCATTCACATATTAGAAATATAAGTGTAGGGATTTTTTTGTGTGTCTCAAATTTTCCTACCAGTACTGATGTGGTTGGTTCTGTGTGTTGCCTAGTTTTTTCTTTCCCAGAAGAACTCTTCATTTATCGATTCTAATTTTAATATGTTAATTAAATTTTATCTAATTAATACACTTATGTTTCCTTGGCTTTGTATTGTTCATTTTCTAAATTCTTGATTGTCAAATTTTGTTTCCTTCCTTTTTTCTCATTTAAATATTAAGTGACATTTTTATTAAAATTAGCTTTTATATAAAATGTTCCAAAAACTATCATCTGTTTAACTGTGATGTTAATTGTTTATTTTATTCAAGAGTCATGTAGAACAGTATTACCAAATTACTAAGTGGTTTTCTGTCTAAGTCTGCCTTATATTTAAACCCTACACATTAATTTCTGTTTATGTTAATTTTGGTCAGCATCTATAAAGTAGACTATGAGTTTTGTAGTTACTTACACTCTTTTTGGCCCCAAATTTACCAGTGGATTTTGCAAATTATGCCTAAGAACTTTAAAAGAAAGCATGGTATTTGTTAATAGACAATAGATGTGAATCTGTGGACTACTATATTTGTGTTCCTGTGAAATTTTCCTTGTATTTTAATCAGATGTCACCATAATTAATTACATGTTTTAATATGTTAACTATGGACTGATTCAATCTTAGGTCAAAGGTGAAAGACCCACATAAAAAGAAAAGGAGGTATATGTAAAACAGAACAATTTTAGAAGAAAATATAGAAATATTTTTACTAACATTACTAATTTACTAATATTAAAAATATTTTTAATTCAAGATGAGAAATATTTTTAAATGAGCCATAAACATATCAACCATTAAAAATAATACTTCTATTACATTATGTTAAAATATTATACTTCTAAAGACACAATGAAGGAAATGAAGACATACCACATTCTGCATGGAAGACATTTTTTATACATAATGTGTAACCCTCAGAGAATCATTATTTAAATAATAACCAACAATGCATAATAATAACTATGCATTTATTAAAGTTAAACTGTGATAGTTGATAGAAAACTTAGCCAGCAGAATAATAAACATTTTATAGAAGAGAAGAAAGGAATGGTCAATAAACAACAGAAATTATTTTCCCTTTGATTTGTCGTCATGACAGTGAAAATCAAAGTCATAGCGGCATAGCTTTTTTGACACAAACTGGAATGGCAAAAATTAAAATCTCAAGATTTTCAGAGAATGTAAATCAAAGAAAACTCTTACACTGATGTTGGATTGCAATTGGTATAGCTGCTTTGGGAAACAACTGAAAGTTATGTGTGTTAATCACACAAAGCTATGTGTGATTATCTTTATGCTTGAACAATGTCACTCTGGGGATCGTAATAGAGATACATTCTTCCATAGGTGTATCAGGAGATATATGCAAAAATATTCACAGATCATAGTAACTGTCTCAGCACAAAAGAAATGATTCAAATTATTTCAATAGCAGAATGAATACAAAGGGATGTTCTTACACAACAGTGAAAATTCAATGAACAATCACCTGCAGTAATTTGGGTACACTTAAAAAAAAAAGTCAAGTGAACTTTTTAAAAAAGATGTTACAATATTCCTTTTATACAAAGGTTGTCCAATTATCAAATATGTTCCTAGTGATTGGTATATATTTTAAAAACAAAAATTATTTTTAAGTCACAAATATAGTTGTGCTTGAGATATCTACCAAGATATGTGGTAGAGTGATTATTGGTAATCTAATATTTTGGGATTCAAGTTTTCTGATTTGTATTTAACAACTGACAAAATGATAGGTTGCATTTTTATATTCTGTGACTCTTACATCACATTAAAACAGTATTTTTTAAAAAAACTCCATAACTTTCTCTAGAGCTGATTTGTTTTACTTTAAATTCATTAAAATATTTAGAAAGTTAAGAGCTATTTCTGAAAAAGATCATCTATACTTTATCTTGATTATTTTCAGAGAAAAACTAAGTTTCTTTAATTATTAATCAAAACTTCTGGAGATTAATATATACCCTACACAAATTTTAAATGTTTCTAGGTAATTTCATACATTAATTTTATTTATCCATTTGTGTTCAGTTCTTTACAGTGTATAATTTTAACATTCTAAGAAAAGCAGCAGGTTTTATCCTCATGTTAACTTTCCACTGATTATAAAGTAATGATGATGTCATCTCTGCTTCTTTTCTGAGGAAATAGAATCATCTGTCCTGTCTGGATACTAAATGTATGACTCCAATACAGTAATACATGATGATGCATTAATTTTTGATAAAATTGATAGGTAGTGGGTGGACATGAGCAGTGGAAACCTGAGGTTAAAGGGATAAATCTATAGACAGTGCTTTATTTGTAAAAGTAATTTACTTAGAGCCTCTCTGGCCCTGCTCTGGCTTATGCCAAAAGGATATGTTACATTCTTTAGCAAGCAACCTTTTATCTGTAGGAAAAATGCAGGCCCAAAGGCACCTCCTTGCTAACACAAAGACAGCAAGTTACCCTCCAAGGGGTGACTCTTATGATCTTTATGCAGGCCAAAGTTCCAGAACTCAGGACAGGATTATTAGAAGTAAAGACCACCAACCATAAAATCCATAAGAACAAGTTGTAATTGGAACATGTCAGCATAGGCCACTATAACACAGAATTGCCTTTGGAAATTTTGCATGTCATTATAGTAGTAAAATTTCACCTCCCTGGGTTTTGCTTGCATGCCTGTAGGTAATAGCATGTGAAGTGGAGATTAGGAAATCTGGTGCAATCCCATTTTCAGTCAAAAGTCCAGAGCTGGACTTTGGCAGGAACCTCTGGGTATTTCTCTGAGACACTCAGTAAAGCTGAAGGGCAGGAGCGAGTGTTGCACCATCCCTCTCCTCTCTGAGGACCCACTCTCTACAGTTTTCCCTTAACAATGTCCCTTTTAGCTTTTTCATTTCCCTTATAAACTGCTGTTACTATTACCATGTGTGGCTTGATTGAATTTTTTCCTGTTGGTTGCAAAGAGCAGGTGGTCACAGGTGGCCACTTTGGTTCTATGGATGGGCCTTGCTCTTTAACAAAATAAGTTAACTTTTACATTTTATTTATGTCTTTTTTGTACTTGTGATTTTGGATAATGTGCATGCCTACTGAGGCCCATATTTTTCCTGTTATCTAGTTGATATTACAAGAGTGGTGTTAAACAAGTGAAATAATGAAGCACTATCTATATAAACAAAATATATTTATTTAATTATAGTTTAATATTTAAATTATTATGTATAATAGTTCACTATTTAAAGAATCAGCATGAGGTCTCATTAACATGAAAACCACTGTCCGAGAAGGATTTTTATGCCACTTTTTAAGTATTTAATACTGATACTTTTCAAAATGAATAAAGCAAGCCAGGTGCAATGGCACATGTGTAGAATTACAGTTTCTGGGAAGGCTGAGGCAGAAGGGTCATAATTTTGAGGTTAGGCTCAGCAATTTAATGAGATCCAACTCAGCAAGACCAATCTCAAAATAAAAAATAGAAAGGGACAGAGATGTAACTCAGTAGTAAAGCACTCCTGGGTTGAGTCCCCAGTGCCTGCCCCCCAACACAAGGAAAAAGGTATGGGATGTTTTAACATAGGGAACCACTAGGGAAAAAATGCAATATGTGACTATTATGCATTAAAGTGATTATTTACATAAAAAAATTGTCCTGTCTTAAAAGTTTACTTAGGCGATGGGGATGTGGCTCAAGCGGTAATACGCTCGCCTGGCATGTGCAGGGTGATGGGTTCAATCCGCAGCACCACATAAAATAAAATAAAGATGTTGTGTCCACCAAAAACTGAAAAAATAAATATTAAAAATTCTCTCTCTCTCTCTCTCTCTCTCTCTCTCTAAAAAGTTTATTTAGAACTTGATGGTAATGGTGAGATTGTTACATATATTTTATAGCATATTATTTAAGTAATTATACTTTTTAAAATAAAATAATTTAGACAAGATTTTTGAAGTATATGTTTCTGTCTCATAATTTAAAATGTCATAATAGGTTTAAATAACTTGATATTTCTGCTTTGCACAAAACAGATTTAAACATCAGGCCATATCCAGGTGATAGACATCTTCCCTTCTTCATATTTATTTTTCATTTATGTTATCATTTGAATTCAAGCTAGTTAAATATTTTGAGAAGGATATTGCATACACTAAAATGGTTCTTGTAAGCCAAACTATCCAGATTAGTTATAGCTCAGGGAAGAGTTTGCAAAATAATAATGCTATTGTGGCTTTGTGCTTTCCTATTTGCTGCTTTTATTTTTTATATCACTGAAAGTACATCCCACACAATAGCTTTATAAAAAATAAAAATCATGCCTCTAGAAAAAGTATACTTTGTATGCTTTAGCACTAAGCATAATATTCTACCAATAAAATCTGATGTTTGTGTTCAGCTGCTAAAAGGATTTGTAGTTCAGAGACCATCTTAGAAAATGAGTGAGTCAAATCAGGTGACTCCAAACTTCATCTAAATTAAATTCTGCCATTTCAACTTCACATAATAATATTTACTGACTAGTATCTCAAACTTAAATGAATTTAATCCACAGGGATGGTATGCTATTCCAGCATCTGTTGTATATTAAATTATCACAAGTTTATTACCATATTGAGTATCTTATTGTAAAATGCAATAAAATAAATTTATTTAAAATGCATAACTACATAATCTGTTTTATATATTGAAAGTACCTTAAACTCAATAATCATATAAAAAAACTAATTCAAATGTCTATTGATCAGGAAATTGTAATTTTATTTGATAGAATATGAGCTTTGGAAAATTTATTCCTGAGGATATTATCTGCAACTTCCAGCTGTTTCCTATAGTTATCAGCCTGTCTATGTCATTAATATTGTTCTCATAATAGCTGTATAAGGCAGATATAATTATCTGGCATTTTACCACTGAGGATGTTAAGCCAAAGAGATTGAGAGAAACTTATCTATGGATTCAAAGAAAATAAATGGTAAAGTCATATTTAAAATCAAAGCAATAATAGTTATTATCATAACAAAGGAATATCCAAATAAAAATATTTGCCAATTGACTAGTTTTGTGGCCATTTAATCCAAGATATAATTGATTCAAATTTTCACAAGCATTTGATAAAACATGGAATTAAATGTAATTTACTTTGAAGTTTAAAGCCTGTTACATTTTTCAGATTTAAATAATGTCTCATTCATGTGGCAAACAGTAGTGGAGATTGGATATGTTATTAGTTTTCTAGGGTTGCCATACAAAATACCATAGACTAGGCTGCTTAAACAACAGAAATTGATTTCCTCACAGATCAAGATCTAAGCTGGTTTGGTTTCTTTTTAAATGAAGGAAGCTTTAGAATCTCTTCTTGGCTTCAGGCAACCATTTTCTCCCTGGGTCTTCATGTAGTTTTCCCTTTGAACATATTTGCATTCTAATCTCCTTTCCTTATAAGAAAAGTAGTCATATTGAATTAGAGATGACCATAATAACTGAATTTTTCCATAATAACATCATTGAAACTCTACACGTATAGCATGTTTTGAGATATTGGGTTCAAGGACTTCAGTATATGACTTTGGACAATACAAAATTCAGCTCATAAAGCCATTAAACTTCCTGATCCCTAAATATACTACAAAAAGATAAAGTAGTCAAAATAGTTTTAGTACTGACATAAAAGAGACTTACCAATGGAACAGAAAGAAATCTCAGAAATATATTCACTCATTTATGATCAATTTATTTTTTAAAAAGATGCTAAAAACACATAATAGGGAAAGAACAATAACTTCAATAATTGTTGCAAATTGATATCCATGTGAAGAAAAATGAAATGAGACCCTAATCTCCTGCCATATATAAAAATCAACTCAAAATGCATTAAATAATTCAACATAAGACACCATACCCATAAGAAATAGGATAAAACATGGAAAAACTCCATGACACTGGCCCAGAAAATAAATTTTTGGGTAGGACTCCAAAAGCACAGGCAACAAAAACTAAAATAATTCTGCACAGAAATGGTAACAACAGGAACAAATGCAATAGATAGATTGAGAGTCTATATTTGTAAATGGTACACCAAATAAGGAGTTAATATTCAGAAAGGTAAGCAAGTGCTTTAACTCAATATTAAGAAAACAGCCTGATTAGAAAATGGGAAAAAGACCTGACTAGACATTTCTCAAAAGAGCACATAAAAAGGGACAAGAAGTACAGTGAATATAAAAGATGCTCAGTACTACTAAGCAATAAGGGAAATGCCAATTAAAATGATAATAAGATATCGTCTATACCTATTACAATAGTTACTATAATAAATTAACATTTAGTAAACTTTTTCACTGCTTTGACCAAAGACCTGACAAGAACAATTGTAGTGGAGAAAAAAATTTATTTTGAGGCTCATGTTTTCAAAGTTCTCAATCCATAGACGGCTGACTCAATTGCTTTGAGCCACAAGTGAGGCAGAACATCCTGGTAGAAGAATATGGCAGAGAAAAACAGTTTAGGACATTGAACCGGAAAGCAGAGAAAGAGCCCTCCCCTCTGCAAAAGAAAAAACATATTCCCCAAAGGCATGCCCCAATGACCCACCTCCTGCAGCCACACCCTACCTACCTACAGTTACTACCCAGTTTATCCCTATTAGGGGATTATTAGGGAATGAATACATTGATTAAGTTAAACCTTTCATAACACAACCATTTCACTTCTAAACTTTCTTGCATGAGCTTTTGTGGAACACATCACATATAAATCATAATAAACATAAACAAATGTTAGAAAATACAGAAAAGAGGATTCTTGCACATTTCTGGTGAGATATTATTAACACAGCCATTATGGAAAATGATACGGAAGTTCCTCAAAATATTAAAAATAGAATTATCATTTGTTCCAGTTGTCACACTACTGGATATATATCCAAGAGTTAAGAAAGCAGCCCATCACAAAGACATCTGCACTCTCATGTTTATTTCAGTATTACTCTCAATAGTCAATATATGTAATCAACCTTGCATCCATCAACTAATGAATGGATAAAGAAAATATGGCATAGGATACAATGGAATATATCTATCAATAAAGTAAAGTCTCTCATTTTTGACTTCAGGGAGGAGCTGGAGGACACTTTGTTAGGTTAAATAAATCTGGTACATAATGACAACTACTAGTACATGATATCACTTTACCTGTGGAATCTGACAATGTCAGACCCATAGAAACAGGGTGAAATGGTGATTATCAGAAGCTGAGGGTTGGAAAGATTGAAGAGATTTTAGTCAAAGGATGAAAATTTTCATTTACACAGCAGGAATTAATTCAAGAAGTCTATTGTGCATTATGGTGACAATGATTATTAAGAATATAAATCATACAATTGAAAATGGCTAAGAGTAGATTGTATATATTCTTACCACCCACTGGAAAAAAATTAAACATGTGCCATGTGGTTTTGCCTCACCTCGGGCCCAGAGCAACAGATTCATCCCACCTATGGACTAAGACCTCTGAAACTGTGGGACTCAAATAAATGTTTCTCCTCTAAAACTGTTCTTGTCAGATATTTTAGTCACAGCAATGAAAAAAACTGTTTAAAAGATGAATGATCCAAACATTCACTTTTAATTTTAATATTTTTATATTTTATTTTCCTGAGACGAAAGGGAGCAATGTGGGAGTTCAGGTCAGATTAAAGTCTGGTTGGAGAAGAAAAAGTTGTAAATTCCTGTGCAGATGGGTGCTTTTATGAAAGAGAAACAAAAACATGAGTGCTGAACAAATATTGCCACCTCTGAAACATGTCAATTAGTATCATGAGGATGGCAGAAGTTAATATTTTTTTTCACCAGGAGGTGTGAAGATTGAGAAGCTGTCCCCATAAAAAGGCCAGAGTGGACAAGGCCTTTATATAGGAATGTAGAGCTTTAACATCTTTAGAGTTATCAGGAATGTAAACACAACATTTAACTTTTAATGTTTCAGATGTTCATTTCCATAAGATGTAGTTAAGCTACTCAATGTCATCTGATCTTGTAAGATTTTGCTGGTATGACCTCCTTGTCTAGTAGAGATCCCTTTATTTCTGTTACTAGTGTTGGGGTGCAGCGGAGCATCGGAGGGAGAGACCACACAAGAGACTTACTTCATGCAATCGCAGGGGGGAAATGTATTGGGGGATCCGTTCCAGTGCACTGGGGCTCTGTGCTCACTCAAGAAGGGAGAGCAGCCCAGAGCCCAGAGCAGAGGTCAGGCAGAGCTTAAGTACACTTTTTGGAGAGGGCGGTGGGCTTTGCATACATCAGAACAAATCATCATGAGGCGCTGGAAAATTGAACAACAATTCTGAGACATGATTAGCACATTCATTGGCGGGAACAATTTGGGCAGGGGTGATTGGTCACTTCTAAGTGGGGTACACATTTAAACTGATTGGTTCTGGGACCTAGATGCTTACATGCCATGCTACGGAGAGCCCTTAGCTATTAAACAACCAGGGAATCAATGGAGATATTTACTAGGCAGTTCCCGCATTGTCCTAACAACTTTACAGAGATTACAGGTTCCGGGGATAGCAGAGGAATTGTAACAATAGACTTTTACAATTGTAACAATTGTCTTTTACTTTTTAGCCCAGACCTTGTAATCTAGAAGCTTTACAATGCCCTAGTCTCTTACACTTTAACTCAAGCTTTTGCAGCTTAGAAATTTTACCTTTACACTAGGGCTGGATAATCATACTAGCAAACATCAGGCCTACCTGTGTAAGTTAGTAATATCTGTAGGCCTTAAATTAACTAAAACTGAACTTCTGACTTTGGCAGTTTCCCTTAATAGTTTCTTTTAACAGTTATCAAGCATTTCCTACCTGAGAGTCCCTCTTTGTAGCCTCCAGTCTTACTTATTTTAGGGGCTAACATAATTATATATCTTAAGTTATATTTAACTATTATTATTTATGTTTAAATGCCCAGGATTGGCTATGTTTTGGTTTTAACTGGTTTGGCTAGGTATTTAAGATGAAGCAAGTCAAACTGACTTTCGTTTCTATCTATTATTAAGAGTCAGCTGAGTTTCCATGGGAGTCACTCTTGGGGGAACTTGAGAGCAATTTCTTAGTTCTGCAAGTGCCATTTGTTCTAGGAAGGGGTCCAGGTCTTGCTGACCATGTGGCTTCCCTGGGAACCACTAGGATGTCTCCCTTCTACAATAACCCTCCTTTTCATGGCAAGTGCATTGATTGGCTTTCTGTTCTCCAGGGGTCTCATTAACTCCCTGATTGGGAGGTTATGTGGCCCAGAGTTGTAAACCTCTTTAGAAAAGTTTCCTGTTCCCTGGGTTTACACTGACTCAGAGGGAAAGAGCCATATATTGGTTCTTGGTACCTTTTAATTTAACTTAAATTTTTAAGACTTGATCTTAAACATCTATCAAGTCAGTTTCACCAATCTCATATGCTTTAACTTTAATGTCTGTAACCTCATATCAATTGGGATCTGTGCTATTCTATCAGTCCTTTAAGTGATGGCTTATTATCCTAAATTAACCCAAGTTGTGTGTTCTTGAAGCAATAACTCTGTAAAACATTAACTAGCAACATTTAGATAGTTTATAAGGAAAATTAAAATAAAATTAACCAGAGTAAAAACATATTTAGTTTGTGTAATACTTAGCTCAATTGTGACCAAGTTATATTATAATAACTACTTGAGATCCTAGTAATCTTAGCAACAAAAATCAATCTTTTCAATACAACTTTAAATGAACTGAAATATGGCCTGCTGTGCAGTCATTCTGACATACATTAAGATGGGAGGCAGAGCCTTATCTCAGTTAAAGCAGGGCTCTTTATTAATCTTTATAGATCTTAAGAAAACTGTTCTAGTTTGAAGCTGATTTTTATTTCTTAAATATAATTTCATAAAGTTTACATATATTGTTGTTTAAGGTCACATAAATATTAGCTAATACACTATGATATTACATTTAAAACATGAATTACAAAAAGGCTGAGAACTTTTAACCTTTGTGGAAAAGAACACAAAATGTTTGTGTTCTTCAATATTAACATTTACATACTTTAGGTTCTCATTAACTTAAAATACATTTAAATTGCATCCCAGTAAAAGGTAACATAAAACTCTAGATCTTATTCATAAAAGGTCCAGTTATAGAAGATTAAATGGTATAAATAAATCTCCAATATGAAGTTTATCATCCTTACAAGTCCCAAATTACCATACAACTTTAGTTTGGAGAACACCAGCTTGATAAAATGTTCTTTTAAAGTTTATACTTTAAAAACATGTATACCTGGAAGATATGAACATATTTAACATATAAAAAATAGCAATAGCATCATAATTACATTGATGTTTGTAATATTAATTAAGTTTAGCTCTTAGGAAATACCATTATAATATTTTAAAATAAAAGTTGTTTAACCATAATTATATAATCCTTAATTTAAGATTACTTGCTCAAAAAATGAGATTTAATAAACATAATGTTATAGGTAAATAAATGTTTTAAGAAATCCTCATTTTTAACACACAGATTAAACTTTGGTTTATATCAGTATATTAACATTTGACCTTAAAGAAAAACCTCAAATAGCCTTGACTATTTGTTTACATATATCAAACCAATTCATATAGAACTTCTAGTTTTTCTTTTTTATCTGTTATCCTCCTTTTGTTCACAATATGAAACAATCCTTGTAAAATTTTGAGATCAGACAAATTATTTCATTTTAATAAAAAGACATACTTTATGTTGTTTACATCACTCTTAATAGAAACAGTTGAAACTTTTGGGCCTTCACACATAAAAATCTTCAATTAACCTTTGTATATAGAATTACATGTTTACCATTTTATGAAAACATATGTTTAAGTATATAGAATTATGCCCACTGGAACTTTACATTTTTAGTAAAACCTTATTAGTGTTGACATAGTAACTTTAAACCCTTTCTTTCATTTACCAATTTATGAAAACATCAATAATGTTACACAATGGAATTGAAGGAGTTAAGAGTACTTGATAGTATATTTAACCGTTAGCATTTTAACCTTGTAAATTAATCAGATGTCTAACAAACAAAATTACTAATAAATATGAGTAATCCCATGTCAAATCTATTTTACTTATTTTACCAAAATATCAGAGAAGTAAATTGAACAGTATTAGCCATTTTCCTTGTTGAAGAAAATTTCTAGAACCAAGGAATATTAGACATGTTATAGATATTTATATTTTATTAACTTTTTTATCACCTAGAGAGACTTAATAGTTAAGTTTAAAGACATATTTATTTTCATCTGTTTACCCAATTTAAATTGATCCATTTTAAATCACATGAATTAAGGAATTTGGATCCAATTTTTAATTTTATGAGTGCTCCTTATATATCTGCCAATTTTCATATCATGTACATGATATATGGACGTATGGAGATACAGACATAGAACATATAACACAAGTGTGCACATATAACACAATTGTAAAGGCCTTGTAGATTTTTGCAGGTAAAATTTCCATTGCACTGTTTTAAAACTCTATAGTTAAATAAAAATAGGGCTGATTGGAAAAACGTTAACCTAGGTGTATAAGGTCAAAATCATTAGCTCAAAAAATACAGTCTCTAAGAAAAAGCAAGGGTCCTAAAAAAATGAACAACCACTAATTAGTATTCTACAATTTACTTTTTGGCTTAGTCTAATATAAGTTCAGGTAAAGAGAACTTTTAGTTTCCTTTTTAGGGTTTAAGACCAGTCTCCTACTGAGTTTTCATTTGCATTTCAATGCAAGTCCTGGCTTAGGTCTGGAAGGAGCTGGGGAAAATTACTGTTCTGAGCAGAAACCTCATGCCTAAGGCATTTTAACCATTTTTTTTTTTTTTTTTTTAGTCTTTAGTTGGACTAAAATTATGATACTTACTTTCTATTAACTTTGGGAACAAAGCTATGAGGTTAAGTTTCTTACTAAGATAAGCCATTTGCTGTTGAGCAGGTTCACTTCTTTGTGTGGCCATTCCTAGGTTTTGTCTTTCTCTTTCAGTGACAACCAGGATAAATCTTGCTCTAAAGCTTGCTCATAACTCAGGGGGAGTAAACCTTTTGGTAATAGGCTGTTTAAATATTTTTTAAAGGTTGAAGGTTAAGAGGTGAGAACAGAAAAGCTGGCATTTCTATTCAAGGGGAAATTGACTTTTTGTCCCTTATAGGGAAGCAGAAGAAACATACTAGGAATATTTGAGGGTAAAGTTTGGCTAAAGGTTACCTCCACAAATCTAAGGCAGGTCAGAACTTGGGACACTGTGTACTCAGGTCAATGGTTCTCTAGGCCTGGACAGAAAAGTAAGAAATGGCCTCGGCAGACAGAGCCCAACATGCCTTCTCTGTATTGAATGGTGATTGAGAGTTACCTAGGCTGGGAAAACTTTCACCTGAATTTTAAAGTGTTGTGGGTGCATTAGCTGCATTTAAGTAGCCATTTGGTGCTCATATCATCCTCCAGAAGAAAAGAAAGTAGCACAGCAGCACTGGTGGTGAAAGGATAAAGAGGAGCTGAAGGAAAGGAGGGGTCCTCCTGAGAGTCCTACTATGCTCACACATTCAAGGCAGCACCTTTGCATTTAACTCAGTTTTTGATTGTTAAGACTACTTATTTTATCTGTTACAAACCAACTTTTATCTATAAGATTGTACAATGCTTTAAAAACCCATTCATATGCCAGATTGTTAAAGTAAAACATCATATTTTAGACACATTTACATCTATAGGTAGCCCATTCATCCAAGATCATTCCCGAGAAACTATCTATAATATCAACACATTGTTGCCCATGTCTTAAAGGGCCAGAAACAGATACAAACAAAGACACAATGACAGACAGACAGACAAAAAGGAGCTCCAAACTATGGCTGACAGACCAGAACCTTTAAAACAGACAGACTAGATAAGGAAGAAAAATCTCACCAAGTTTCCAACTCTCATTTAATCATGATTCCTACACCAGTGGCACCATAGATGTCCCCAGGAATTGGCCTGATGTTCTCACAGGCAACCAGATGTGTAAAATCAAGGGTTTTGGTGTGGTGACTTTACTTAAAAAGGGGGAAACTGAATGCAGTAGACAGAGATGGAGCAATCCTTACATTGTAGGGAAGGAAAACGGGAGTACCCCAAAGCAAAAGGGGCTTCATCAGCTGCTGGGATTCCTTAAGTCCCTCCCTTTACTTACAGGATTAGCTCTTCTGGTTTGCTTCAACCCTAGGCACACTTCAATAATATCTCTTAACTTTCCAGTAGTCAGCTCTCAAATAGTTGTTCTTACATCCTCAGCATGCAGTTGCCTAGAGAGCTAGGCTGCCCCAAGAAAGTGCAACAGGAGCTCCTCTAGAGCCCCCTCCCCTGGGGTGTTGAAATTTGTAACTGAGAGTTTGGTCCCTGTCCTCAAAGCCAATTAATTCCAATAATGAGAACATGGTTTTGAGAAAAAAAAAAGAGAAGTTGTGACTCTCTTGATCTGGAGGCACAAGGGGTTTCAAAGGGATTTTTGAAGAGTTAATTTTGGTAAGGGTTTCCAGGGTGCCCAATGACAAGTTAGGATTTACTTGCTAATTTGGGAGATATTCAGTTCTTAGATCCCCAGCAGGTATTTCTCTCTAGAGTGGGTGTACTCAAGGCAGCCAACTAGTGGAAAAAAATATTCTTCCCTAATACCACTTTACAAAGGGGAGTAATATGTATCAAAGTTCTTTAAAACAGAGCTCAAAGGGGTGTCAGACTTACTTGCTTGCTTACCCATTTTGATGTTCAATTGTATTAAGTTTTTACTAAAGAAAACACACAACAAAAGGCAGAAAATAAAACATACAACACAGAACAAGACACAAGAAAACAAGAACCATGCGCCAAAACCGATGAGCAGGGCAATGTCTTGATAATGCTCCAGGACAGGAGTGGATTGTACCCTGTCAACTACCTCACTGTCCTTCCAGAGGAATTCCTTACTGAACAAGTACCAGAGGACAGATCATTTGTGTGCCTCACCAGGAAACCTCTCTGTCTTCAGAGGAGATCTCCTTTAAGTGAATACCAGATGTTATAAGAGTGCCACTTACCTATGGAGGCCTCCTCCAGCAAATGCTAGCTATTGTTTTAGTGCAGCAGTTACCTCCAGCAATCTGAGAAACTGAAGGCACACCCTGGGGCCTTGGGACATCCCAAGTCACGCACCCCGTAGTGTGGCTCTCCAGTCTGAAGTCCCGGAATGAAGGTCTGGCTTCAGAATTTTCTCAGTCAGGTCTCTCTGGGGCCCCCAAATGTTAAACCACAATACAAAGAAAAGACTACTGACGCCAATTAAAATCAAATTAAAACAAGCTTGTATTTCCGACCAGCCAGGGCTGTCTCTCCTGAAACCTGTGGGAACAGAAGACAGCCCCACAGCTCTCTATGAGCGCAGCTTTGTAGCACAGAAAATTGCAAAAAAGGGGGGGGGGTGTCTTGAGAACTTACAGATAATGGGGATTTTGACAAGCATAACACAAAGGCTGGTTAATAGTCTAAATGGATCAGCACTTAAGGAGTAAATTTAGATCCCAACATCAGAATTTATGAGGTGTCATTAGAGCATCAGAGAGGGTCATTATCTGGCCAGGGAAAGCCAGAATTTATGAGTAGCCAGTAAAGTTTCAGAGAGGGTTGCTATCTGGTCAGGGAAAGCCAGGCATAGGTGAGTTCAAGGCACGGGCAGGCATTCCAGACAAGTTTAGAAATTGCAGTATTTTATAGTAAAGCCTTTCATGCCTTTGTGGTGAGATGGCTCCCAATATTAGCTGGGTTTATCAGTATCACTCTAAAATCAATGTTTATTCAATATTTTACTTTTTAAAAATATTTATACTAAGTTATGGACTCTGTATCTCATTATTGAAATCCATGGTTTTTTAAATTTGTTATTTGTCCTTTCTATTGATTTTTGACTCATGATTTTGCTCTTGTATTTATTAATCTTCTCATTGTAAACTTCTATTTTTAAAATTAGTTCAATTGATATTTGAAGGAACTGTGGCTTTCTCCAGACAAGATTTGTATGTAAGATTTCATCAGAAGCTAGGGGTCAACAATCTTAGAACCATTTTATAATTCTTTAACTACTTGTAGCTTATGTGGGATTCTCATATCAGCCTCTCAATGTTGGAAGTCTAAAGACTAAGAACCCTGATATTGGTCATGCTAATACTGTCAGTTACCTTTAGTGTTACACTTTTTTAGTGACCCTTGAGCCTTCATACCAACTCACAATGAATCCTAGGCTTCAGTTTTTTCTTGTTGCCTATGTGTAACTAATAAGTTGATAATCAGTACAAAATGAACCTACTTCACAGCTATATTTCTAATGATTCTCTACTTAAATATTTAAAAGATTATGCAATCTGAATTAAATAACTCAGTTGTTCATTATTTAAGCAGATATTTTCTAATAAAAGTATTGTGAAAATGTCTCCTCCTTAGAATTTCTATGAACTATATTTTCATGGAGGAATGTAAGATCAATTATAATTTATCAAATATTCTGTCTCTATCATAGATGTAAATTAAATAACTATGGTAATTTAATAAATCATACTATTTTTTCTTAAGAATTTTAAAAATGCATGAATCATACAAAATTAAGTTTTAATTTCATTTAAAAATTATGTAAGTAAATAAGCAGTGTCTATCTTATTTTATTTATCAAAAATTTGCTCTGAGCAAATATTTCCAGAGGAAAGTATAAATAAGAATATCATTAATGAGCCAAAACAATTTTTTGTGTTAAAAAGAGATCCTATGGAGTTTCTATCATTTATTTTATAAAATATAAATATATTTCATCAGATGAATGGTAGCATGAGAAGCTTCCTGAGAAAGGGGCATTATTTGGAGTTTAAATCATATAAATAGAATTCAATTTTCTATATTATAGTTACTCCTTGACTTTATGTTTGAGAGAATTTCATCCCCTTAGGAGAAGAGATACAACACAATTTCTTGTGCTTTCCTAAGAAGGTACATCCATTTTCTTCTTACAACCTCAAATTCTTTTTTATGTTTTAAAAAGAATGCTCATAAAATATTTTGAGTGAATGCCCAATAATGAAATAATGATGGACTTTCTTCCTTGGATATCATCAGTAAATGCATGCATGCTGATGGTGGTGGGATAGCTAGCACAGACAGAGGAAATGAGCAAAGGAATATCTTTTGCAAAGAAGTAGATCATCTCATGCCATAACCTTTGCAACATCACTTATACTTCATTTTATTTGTGACAGAAATACTCTATACAGTTCCCCTTTTCAGAATTCCAATAACTAGAGTTCATTAATCTAAATTGATACTTGTGCTGTGCTGAGTCAAATGGTAGGAACAAAAATGCATTAAAAAAAGCAAGAGGTCAGCAACAAATATACAAGAGAGGGAGAAAGCTTTTATAATGATTCATAATAGCAATAGAATATTTTATTTTTAAGCCACATTCTTGAGATATCATATATCATAAAATTTATCTATTTTAATTGTACACTTTCAGAGTTGTGAAAACAAAATAATAATCTAATTTTGAACATTTTTATCATCCCCAAAAGTAATGTCATGTCCATTGGCATGTTCCCTCCACTGGCCTTAAGTTAATCTCTACTCAGCTTTCATCTCTAAGATTTGCCTATGCTAGAATTTTATATAAATTTAATCATGTTATCCTTTATGAATGGCTTTTATTACTTAATATGTCTTGAGGAACACGTTACAGAATTCATCACTACTTATTTCATTATACCATTGAACAGTATACTACATTTTATTTTCCATTTATCTGTTGTCATCTATTTCCATTTTACACTGTTATTGATAATGCTGCTATGAACATTCATGAACAAAACTGTATATAGGAATATGTTTTAATTTCTCTTGGGTAAATAACCAGGAGTGAATTTCTGGATTTGTACCTCACATTTTAAGAAACTGCACTTATTTTTCAAAGTGGTTTTATCATTTCATGTTCATCCCAGCAATGATAGTAGAAAATTTGAAGTAGCTCCTCATTATTGTTAGTACTTGTTATTGTCTACTTTTTAAAAATATCCCACCTAGTGGGTATTATTTGAAGTTCCAAATTTTTAATTTTGGTGAAATCCAATTTTTAATTTTTTTTATGATTAGAATGTTAATGTCTTATTTAACAAACTTGCCTAACCCAAGTATGTGAATACTTAGTCTTATATTTTTATAAGAGTTTTCTAGTTTTATCTCTTGCATTTTGGTTTATGATTCATTTGAGTTAAATTTTATGTATGGGGAGACACAGGGATTTAATTTAATTCTTTGGATTTGGGTAATCAGTTGTTTTAATACCATATGTTGCAAATAGTAATTCATGCACCTTCATTGTAACTTTAAATAGCATTTATCTTATAATTTTTTTGTGATTTTTACTGCAATTATAATAAAACAAAACATGCATCTTAGAAATATCTAGTTTTTTTGGGGGGGCATATGGACCATATGGGTTATTTACTTAATAAAAATGGGTTTTATTCTTTCTGCTTAGAAATATAATACTTTACAGTTTTTTAGACTACCATTATATTTTGGAATTAACATAACTAGATTATTTTAGCACATAAACAATTCACAGAAAATTCAACCTTGATGCTCAATCTAGCTTTGGACTGCTACAAGGAGGCATATCATTTTTGACAATTCTCTTTCTGGTAGCCAAAACCAAATGAGGGAATACTATCTAAGTCATTTTAAACAGAAAATTTCAAGGTTTCAGCACATACTTTTTTTTTTTTTTAACCCAAGAGCTATTTGTTGGAAAGAGCAGAGAAGAGTGTAGGCCCCTAGGTATAGGATGGAACAAAACAAGCTGTTTCTCTTGCTCAGCATATACACTTGTTGCCCCACTTGGCCATCTTGTTATTGACGGGCATATTGAAGAAGCGGTCAGACTGCAAGTAGGCAGCTATTTTCTCCAAGGCCTCAAAGCGGCACATGAAAGCCTTCAGATTTGGGAACTCATCCAGGCACTTAGGCTCGAACATAGGGTTCTGGTCTAAGACATCATAGGTGAGAAAATCCACAAAGGTAAGCTTTTCTCCTGCAAACCATGAGTATTTCCCCAGGAACAAGTAGAATAGTTTCAGTTGTCCAGGTAGCTGTTCCAAGTACTGAGGCTTCATTTTTTCATGATCAGAGTTGTAGCAGAGGCGAACTAGTTGCATGCGGAAATCCATTATTTGGTTCTCCATGATGTCTACTCGAATCTTTTCTTCTTCGGTGTCACCACACATGTTGTGCTTGCGAGCGTTGTTCCCATCCATGAGATAGGGAAGATTAGGAAAGTCCAGGTCTAGCTTGAACTTCACATCCAGCCATTGGCTTCCATCATAGTCAGGAGCTTCCCCGCGAATGTACCGTTTCTCCTCATAGGATGTATCTGTGAACTCCAGAAGCAGGCGGATCGCATGCGCCAGCCCGCGAACATCCCAATAACCCAGAACCATAGACGACGTGGACCACATGGTGAAGCAACTTGCGGGCTTTTGAAGACTGGCCTCAGCACATACTTTTTGAAAAATTTAGACTAAGAGTAGCTAGTTATTTCATCCAAGAGTGTAGCTAGTTATTTCATCTAAGAGCAGCCTCTTACAACTTCTCCATATGAGTATGTACACTCCAGGGCCCTATGTAAAAATATCAGAAAAGGCTGTTTAAACTGTCAGCCAAGGTATCTTTCCAGATAATGTTGCCTTTAGAAAGAAGTAAATTTTTCTAATTATGGATTTAGATTTCTTTTTAAGAGAGAGAGAGAGAAACACACTCACCTATACATATATTTTGATATTAAGCTTTTTGAGTTCTTTGAATATTCTGAAAATTAATGCATTATCTGAGGTTTATTTAATACCCCATCCCATTTACTGATTTTTAAAATTTTACTTCTAGTGCTTTAGGAGTCTTGTTAAGGAAGAATGTTTCTACACTGACATGTTTGAGTGTTGGGCCTATATTTTCTTCAAGTAGGTGGAGGGCTTCTGGTCTAATATGCATGTCTTTGATACACTTTGATTTGAATTTTGTAGAGGAAGAGAAATAGGAACTAAATTTCGTCTACTAAAAGTGGATTTCCAGTTTACCCAGCAGCATTTGTTGAAAATACTTTTTTTCCAATATATGTTTTTGGTGCCTTTGTGTAGCATGAGATAACTGAATTCATATGGGTTTTTCTCTGTGTCTTCTATTCCATTGATCTTCATGTCTGTTTTGGTGTTAATAATATGCTGTTTGTTATTGTAGCTTTGTGATATAATTTAAGGCCTGGCATTATGATGCCTTCTGCTTTACTTTTCTCACTAAAAATTGCTTTGGCCATTCTGGGTAGCCTCTTATTTTTCCAAATTACTAATTATTTAGTGACTAATTATTGTATTTCTATGAAGAACATCAGAATTAATAAGAATTGCATTAAATCTGTATAATACTCTTGATAGTATGGCCATTTTGACAATATTAAGTCTGCCTATCCAAGAACATGGGAGATATTTCAATTTTCTAGAGTCTTCCAAAATTTCTTTCATTAGTGTTCTGTAGTTTTCATTGTAGTGACCTTTCACCTAATTTGTTAGATGGATTCCCAAGTAGCTTATTTATTTTATTTTTTTTTGAGGCTATTGTAAATAGGACAGTTTACCTAATTTCTTTTTCAGCTATTTTGTCATTGATGTTTGGAAACACAATTTATTTATGGGCATGAATTTTTATATCCCATCACTTTGCTTAATTCTTTTATGAGTTCTAAGAAGCTTTCCAGTGAAGTTTTTTTTTTCTTTTTTGGATTTTGAAATATAGAATCATGTCATCAACATTTTTTCCTACTATCCCTAGGTTTTCTAGTGTTTTAAACATGAATGGATGCTACATTTTATCCAATCCTTTTTTGCACATATTGAGATAATCAAATGATTCTTGTTTTTAAGTCTATTTTTGTGATGAATTATATTTATTGATTTCTGTAGGTTGAATCAAACATACATCCTTGGAATAAAATCCAGTCGGTCATTGAGAACTATCTTTTAAATGTATTTTCATATGTGATATCATTATTTTATTAAGAATTTTTGCATCTCTGTTCATCCATTATATTAGTCTGAAGTTTTCAAGCCTTGATGTGTCTTTGATTATCAGGGTGATACTAGCTTCATAGAATGAACTTGGTAGGATTCCCTCCTTATCTATTTTCTGGAATACTTTGAGGATGATGATGTTAGTTCTCTTTGAAGGTCTTGTAGAACTTTGCTGCAAATTCTTCCAATCATTTGTTGGTAGGCTTTTGATGGCATCTTCAATTTCATGACTTGAAGCTGATCTGTTTAAATTTTCTACATCCTCCTGGTTCAATCTGGGTGAATCATATCTCTCTAGAAATTTGTCAGTGTATTCAAGATTTTCAAGTTTAATACAGTATTAAATTTCAAAATAGTTTCTCTGATTTTCTTCTACATTTCATTAATGTCCTTGGTTACATTTCCTTTTCCTCATAGATTTTAATAATTTAAGTGTTTTCCATCTTTCTTTTGGTTAGTGTGGCTAAGGGTTTTATATATTTTATTTATTTGTTTTCAAAGAACAAACTTTGTTACATTAAAAATTTTGTTATTGTTTCAAATTCATTAATTTCAGCTTTGATTTTAAATATTTCCTATGTTCTATTATTTTGTTGTTGATTTGTTCTTCTCTAAGTCCTTAAGATTTAATGTTAGATTATTTATTTGCTGACTTTCTATTCTTTTAGTGAATGAGTTGAATGTTATGAACTTTCTGTAGAACCACCTTCATAGTGTCCCAGAGACTTTGATATGTTGTATTATTATTCTCATTTACCTCTATGTATCCTTATTTCTTCTACCATCCAGTCATCATTCAATAGTATATTATTTAGTCTTCAGGTATTAGAGTAGCTTCATTTTTTTTGATCATTGATTTCTAACCTCATTCCATTATGTTCTGATATAATGCATATAATGCATTCTAAAAGTTGCTTTGTGGCCTAAGATATGGTCTATTTTAGAAAACTTATGCTGCTGAGAAGAATGCATATTTAGTCATTGATAGAGAAAATATTCTATATATGTGTGCTGTCTAAATTATTAATTGTATTTTAGTTATAGACCTTGTTTATTTAATTTTTGTTTGGAAGATCTATTCAGTGATGCAAGTGGTGTGTTAAAATCATCCAGTATTATTTTGTTGTGGTCTGTTTTTTACTTGATATAAGTTTTATGTAAGTAGATGTTCCTTTGGTTAGAGTGTAAATATTAATGTTGTTATTTTGGATTTTTATATAGTTCCCTTAGGCAGTATAAAATGATCATCTTTGCGTCTTCTAATTAACTTTGTCTTCAAGTCCATTTTTTCTGATATGACGATAGAAACCCTTGCTTGTTTATGAGAGCTGTGTAATATGTTTTTTTCCCCATGCTTTCTCCTTCAGTCTGTGGATGCCTTTGCCTTTGAGGTATGTCTCCTGAAGATAGCACAGTTTGGGGGTCTTCTTTTAATACAATTTGCCATCCTAAGTCTTTTGATTGATGAATTTAGGCTTTTTAAAATCAATGTTATTTTTGAATAATGATTTTTATTCCCTATCATTTTGTTTTATCTCTAGCTTTTAATTTGTATTAGTTTCCCCTTTTTATTGACTATTTTCCTAATGTAGTTCCACTTTTTTTTTTTGCTTTGAATTTTATTTTTCATTTCTTCTTTATGAAATATTTTATTGTGCATGTACTTCAGGCTTTCTAGTTGGGAATTCTTTTAACTTTTGTTTATCATGGAAGGTTTTCATTCATCATCAATTCTGAAGCTTAAATGTGCTGTGTATAGTATTTTTAGTTGTCATCTATTTTCTTTGAGAGCTTGGTATATATTATTGCAAGACCTCCTAGCTTTGAGGATGGGTTGAGAGATTAGCAGATTCAGATTAGTTTCCTTCTAAATATTACCTTTTGTTTTTCTCTGATGGCCTTTAAAATTATTTCCTTATTTTGTATGTTAAGACATTTTCATAATAATTTGCCTTGGTGTGCGTATGTTGTAATTTTACATATTTGGAGTTCCCTATACTGCCTATATTTGATTTTTACATTTTATTGTTAAGGTTTGGAAAATTTCTTATATTCCACTGAAAAGTTTGTGCATTCCTTTATTTTGTACCTACAAGGCTTCATCTAGCCTGATAAATCTTAAATTTGGCCTTTTTCCTTTAGCCCATATTTCTTGAAAGTTCTGTTCATAGTCTCTTAACATCTCTTCTCCATAATCAACTTTATTTACAAGATTATATATTTTTTGTCTCTGCTTTCATTCCTTACATCATTTACCTCTTATATCAGTTTAACTATGAACTTTCTAAATTCCTTATCTTACATTTCATCCACTGTAGTGTCAATGGATTCTGTTATTCATTATTTTGGTATGTTTGGGATGGTTTGTTTTCTTGCTTTTTCATATTGTTTGTGTGGCTACCCAATTATCAGTAGGCCTCAAGGTGTCAGAGCTTCTACACTATGAACTTATAGTGTTCATGAAGTTTTGTAGCAACTCATGGGTTGAGGGAGACAAATAATAACAATTGTCAATGTAAACAATATACAATATTGTGGAAAAGAACCAGCCCGTGGTGTGGATGACAGCCATGGAATGGAATTGCTGAGAAACCTCTCCGTGTGAGCGAATAGGAATACCTGTTTGCTCTAGAACAGACCATTGGAAACATCTTGTGGTGACCCTTCCTGACGTCCCTGACTGCTTGGCAGGATCCCTTACTTTCCCATACTAAGGTTAGTTTTGATCTTTGTGATGATTAGCTTCAAGACATTGTACTGCTGGCTTATACAATTATGATTGGTAGATATGCCCTATATAAACTGTAGCTCTTTCTCAATAAACAAGCTCAGTGCCACCAAGCCTGACTCCTGGAGTCTGTTCATGTGTGATGACTTTGTTGCTTCACCTCCCCATGGGACCCAACCCAACACCTTACCCCAACATCTTGTGCCCAAAGTGGGGCACCCATGGAACAACTTCTTTTGTGGCAACAAAGGCTAGGTGAGTTCCCCTGATCAGCTTATGTCTGAGCCCAGTGAGTGCTTAGACCTCTTTGCCCCCTTTTGCTTTCAGGGGTGGGGGTGGGGCAAAAGTTGGTGGTTTTGGTTTGTCACCTTCTTGTTAGGATTTGTTACAGAGGAACATAACCTCCCCCCAACCCCTGCTCCCTGGTTAGCCACAAAGTGGGAGCTCCTTGGTTCATCCGGAAGGCACACATAAGGGTTTGGTCTCTCAGTGCCTGAACCAAGAAGAAGGTCCTGGCTTACAGCCACGTCACTTCTGAGACACAGTGATGGATATATGGCCCTGGGGTGACAGCCAGGGAAGTCTCCCTCCCTAATAGCACATTTCAACCTGATGCATCTTTTCCATATTCCCCGTTCCTTCCATCTACTCCCTCAACATCAGTGGCCCCGATTCTAGGACTTCTCCTCCTTTTGAGTGCCATAGTGGCCATTCTTCTTTGGTTCTTTGAGCTCAGGATCCTTCCACTTTAAGGACCATTTCCATTATGGGCAACATTCCTCCTTCTCAGAGAGAGCCACAAATTAAAGCCCTTCAGGTGCTCGTTTGTAGCTGCAATCTCAAAATCAAAGACCCTGATATCTTTGACTTCTGGGACAATGTAGTTTGCTTGGCACCCTTGATGTCCACTGATACACTCTGAGACAAAGAGCTCTGGCATGGCGTCCTTGTGTTGGCTTGGAAGAGGAAAATTCAAGAAGGCCAGACCTACACCCATCTCTTCTTTCTGGTACATAACAACATCATAGAATATTTGGGAGGAACGGAGGACAATGATATCAGCCAGCACAATGTCCTTGTAGCTGAAAGGCCTTACCTTAGACTTGAGGATTCCTATGCCACTGCCAGCCCCCTCCTCATGGAAGGAAATGCACCCTTAGGAGCCTCCACCGACAATTCTTCTGAGGCACAAGCACCTGCCCACCCAAATAAGGGGGCCCCTCCCCATACCCAGCCCACAACTGCAGGGTCAGCCTCTTGCAAGCAGCCACCCACAGAACACTCCCTTTATCCTTGTCATCTATTGCCATCTACTGGCCAATCTCTTCCAGATCCACAGGTCACACCATCCCCCTACCCTAATAACCTTTTTTTGAATCAGTATTCAGAGCTACTTAAGATTAGGTCCCATACCCTCTAGGCTTTCCCTGTAGGGCCCAATGCAGCAAATCAGCCTTGGATTGCTCCAACCCAAAAGGATCTAACCACCAAACATAAGGCCAGCATATAAGATGGTCTGGATTCTCCCTATATGGAGCAGTTTATGGACCAGTGGGCAGATAATCTCCAGACTCCCTATGATTGGATCATGCTCATGCAGGCCATCCTAACAAGACCACAGTTCCTACAGTGGAAAGCTATCTAGTATTGAACAAGCCAGACATTTACATGCACAACTTCATCTTTCCCCTGCAGCAATTAAATGACTGTTTCCAGATGTTACAATTCAACAATTTAAACATCTTGTACATACTTGCAAATCCTGTGCCCCTTTAGTCCCACTAGGACCTATACAACCACAAGGAGTCAATCCCAGAGGGCTTGCACCCAATAAACTCTGGCAAGTGGACGTAACCCACATTCCCTCTTTTGGAAAACTGAAGTTTATCAATGTTATCATTAACACTTTCTCCCACTTCATATATGCTGCTACCTTGACAGGAGAAACAACTAACCATGTCCTCAAAGCATTAAAGCAAGCAGTACTCTGCATGGGTGTACCTTGGGCAATCAAAACAGATAATGGTGTGGCATATGCAAACATTTAAAGAATTCTTACATAACTGGAACTTCACTCATACAACTGGTATCCTCTATAACCCCCAGGATAAGGTATAGTGGAAAGAGCCCACCAAACCCTAAAAACTCAATTACAAAAATAAAAGGGGGAAAATAAAGGGGACCCAATACTCTCTTGACACAATCACTAATAACTTTAAATTTTTTAACATTTGATGCATCAGGCATTTCCCCAGCTGATAAGCATTGGGGATCTTTCCCCCACACTACCCAGCTCCCCCTAGTCCACTGGAAGAACTCAATGGCTAATCAATGAAATGGCCCACTGCTGAGAGCCATAGACAAGTAGGAATGATGCATGGCATTTTTGGTTGAAAGGTGATGCCAGCAAGCCATTGAGATGATAATGATTATGTTAAGTTGCATTCAATTGGAGATTAGACCCCTGCTGTCTGCCTTGGCCTGCTACTTTGGAGCTCTCTGGGACACCTGGAGAGTTCCCATTGGTTGGGGAAGTGCGGTAGGAGGGAATTTGGGAGGAGGGATTTCCTGTTGGTGTAGTGTGTCCTGGGAGAACACCGCGTGTGTGGAGTGTGCTGGTGGAGTTCAGAAATAAAGTTTGGGGGCTGGGGATGTGGCTCAAGCGGTAGAGCATCGCCTGGCATGCGTGCGGCCCAGGTTTGATCCTCAGCACCACATACAAAGAAAGATGTTGTGTCTGCCAAAAAACTAAAAATAAAAAATATTAAAAAAAAAAAAAGAAATAAAGTTTGTTCCTGCTTCAGTCGCTCATGATTTGTGCCCAGCCAGACTGCGGCAGCCCACATTCACTGCTAACACAAGGGTGAAGTTTTGCTTGTGTCTTTCCAGAAAAGGACTCTCAGCCCATCTGGATCCTGGCAAAGAACATTCACCCAGTCCAACAACATGAATCCCCTACCCAGAATGGTGGAACCACCAGCAAACCACCTGAGAAGCTTTCTCTTAATGACACTCCAGATAATGCTTTGCCTGCTGACACCCCCACCCCCACCGCCAATGAGAAGAAGCAATGCACACCATTATAGATGATCTCATGGTAGAAGAGCACAAAAAATAACATGGAGAGACATAAAAAGCTTGGCTCAAAAAGCCCAGGATATGGCCCAGGCCCTGAGCCAGGAGCAGGCACTCTTTTTCTGTTAATGTGTTCCATTATTATCACTAACTCACAAGCTCATGCATAGTGGGTGGGAGCACCAACTCCTGGAATTTTGTTACCCGTTGGCCTAGATGATACAGTCTTGCCTTTCTTGTTTGCTACTAATGTTCCCTCTCAATGTCCTGTAACCTCAGATCCTATAGTACAGTATCCTCGGAACCTATCACTTAAAGTCAATCATACATGGACCTTTTCACTTCTTGCTAAAGTTTCCAACATGGAATATGCCAGCGTGTATTATGCTTGCATAAAGACACCCTCTGGGAACTAGAGAGATGGGGTATTGTAGGGTATAGGCCCCTCTCTCTAGAAGGGGAATGAAGAACAATTACCAGTAGTGACCTGCCTAAAGGGGTTACCATGTCTCCTCAAGCTAGGGAGCTCCACTCATGGCCCCAACCATTCTTGCAGCCCTGCACATGGCACAAATATACAGAGCTCTAGATGCCTCTACAGGCCATAACATGGAGAAACTCCCTTTCCATCATCTGACCATTATTCCTCTTGGATGAGCTCATTAGTTGGTCTTGGCCCTACATCATGGGAAGCATCTACATTAGAGATAATACCTTTGAGAAACACATGAACTGGGTGACTAATGTCCAGAATCTAAAAAAAAAAAAAAAAAAAAAAGACAATCCCCTGGTCTTGCACAACTGAGTAAACAATTAATATGTGGATCTTATAAATGCATGGATTTTAGCCCTACTGTCACCATGGGTGCAATCTGGTTTGATGGCTCCTTTGATTCCCCTGTCGATACCCATGCTACTGAGGGGGCACATGTGTGTTAAACCACCTTTTATCTTTGTACATTCTTCAATCCACACCACCAGTTGTCACCTTGATTGTACTAATTCCTCCTGAGTGTTGACCAATTGCTGGAATTACTCCATTAAGACAGTGGTGCTCATGAGGACACCCCCCATACTATGGTTCCCCCCAAATGGATATCCTCTGTCCAACAGGTACACGTCACCAAAGAAATCTTTTTCTCATGTTCAAAACGGGACTTTTATATTACTGCTGCCATTATTGCTGCCACCCTAGCTGCAGCAGCAGCTGCCATGGCTTTAGCCCAGTCTACAACTAATGCTGCCACAATCAACCAGGTAGTTCAATGCTCCACTAAAGCCCTAACTGTACTAGAGCAACTTAACCTGCAATTACATGGAAGTATCCTAATGCTACAACAGAAGATGATCTCATGGATGAAAAGATTGATATACTTCAATTGAATGTTAGGATACCTTTAGCCCTCAATATCTGTATGTCTGTCAAACAGTGATCCCTGTGGAAAATGTTACACAGGCCCAGCTTGAATTGGCTGAATGGTTAAAAGGGCCCTAGAATCTAGCCTTTAGTAATTTCACTATGGCTCTGCATTCCCATATTCTTAATTTAAATGAAACTAAATCAAACCTAATCCTCAAGCCTTCCTTCCTTCAGAGGCTGTGGGATAAGGTTCCTGCATTGATTGACCCCACCAACCAGGTTATTGCTGGCATGGATGTTATCTGTATTGTTATACTGAATGTCTTTATAAAGTACCTACACAATCAAGTTAATAAGATAGAAACTAAGCAAGCTATGTTAGTATATGCATACAAAAAAGAAAAGGGGAAAATGTGGGAAAGAACAAGCCTGCAGTGTAGATGTCAGACATGGAATGGGTATAGCTGAGAAACATCTCAGTGTGAGCGAATAAGAACACCTGTTTGCTCTAGGACAAGACACTGGAAGCATCCAGTGGTGACCCTTCCTGCTGTCCCTGTCCACTTGGAAGGCTCCCTTACTTCCCCATAGTATGTTTAATTTTGATCTTTATGATGATTGGCTTCAAGTTATTGTACTGCTGGCTTATACAATTATTATTGGTAGACATGCCCTATATAAACTGTAGCTCTTCTATAATAAAATGAGCTCACCGCCACCAAGCCTGAATCCTGGAGGCTGTTCATGTTTGATGACTTCGTAACCTCACCTCCCCGAGGGTTGCAGCTCCTCACCTTACCCCAAACACCTTACCCCTTACCCCTTACTCCTCACACTATTAAACTAAATACTTAATTCCTATAATGACATTTATAATGTAACTTGGCACAATAAATAGAAATGATATGGAAAACAATTGCCAAGATTAAAAATAGTAAGTTTGCAAAAGGATTTTTTATTTCAAAAGGTGAAAAGAAAATGCAGGAGAGATGTAGGATATAATGAATTTGAGGAAAGAAGAGAGAAAACAGAAGTAAAATATTAATGGAAGAGTGCTAGAACAACAGAATTTAGCTGTTAGAAAAATAAAAGAGAGAAAGAAAACCAAGAGAAGTAGACAAGACAAAAAATACAAATTATTCTAATAAGTATAGGCCTCAAAAAACCAGAATCACGAAGAATAACTACCTTCAAAAATGCTAGATATTAGTAAAGTGAGACAAATATGTATGTGTACCAATGTCCATGAACCATTAAGCACACAATATAAAGAGAGATTGAGAGAGAGATAGAAAAAGAGAGGGAAGAAGGTTCTTAATGAAAAAATTAAGGAATCATTTCTGTTGTAGTGGTCAAAAATTGCCAATGAGAATATATGTTGGTTATCTGTACCCAAGTGTCTTTCTTTCCATTTTTCTTGAGGTCTGCATTTCAAACATGAGTAGTAGCCAGAGGCTGTCCAATCCTTCTTTCTCTTTTTGTGTTGCTCATTAAGTTGCTATTTGGTCTTCTGGGCAGCATGAGGTGGGGTGCATTGGAGAGTGTTTTCTGCTCTATTCTCATGGTGGTTGCTCTATAGTTTTGTGAGCAGAGTTCCCAGAGGTCGATCTCCTGATGGTAGAGTTTAAGTCTAGTTAGACCCCTCATGCTTTGTTGAGTGATGATTGGTCTGAGATTTTAAAGCAGCATACTTCCAGAGCCTGGCAGCTGCAGATCTGTGCTGAGAGTCTGCATCCCTGGAGTCTCCCCTAGGTTCCACTTATGAGGAAGAGCCAATTCTTCACCCCCTCTGCCACCTATGGATCCAATACTTCCCAGCCTCCTGGGCTCAGTTCCCAAGAGCACACTCACTTCCACCTGCCTGATCAAATAACCAGTCTGCCCCAGTTTGTCCTGTGACCTGCCAGACTCATTGGGTGAGAGGGACCTGGGATCTCTAGGGTCTGAATGTCCCATATTCCCCTGGATATAACACCATCTACACCTGAATTTCTCTTGGTTTCCTAGGCACACTCTGACTCATGTGGCAGGTCTCTGCCTGGTTTTTGAACCTAGCTTTGATTAAACAGGTCATACTTGGGCCTGATCACAAAGCTGCCAGCCATCTTAGAGTGGTAGGGAAAATGGTGCCTGTCTTGGCTATCTGTGGACAACTGCGAGATCCTCAGAATCTTTTCCACATGAGTATACAATGTAGCCTCACCCACTAGATCATTCTGACAGTGTACTTGATCTCTGATTTCTGCATATCAACATATGCCACAGTGCCACCTAAGTTTCCTTAGTACCTCTCCCCTTTTGCCTTCATTGTATCCACTATAGACACTGCTTAAACTGTCTTTGCATTTTCTAATTTAACTTTATTATATCCAAACTTCTGAGTACCTAAGCTATTCTGAGAGTCCAGCATTAAATCCAGAAAAATCCCTCTTTTCACATACCACATTGAGAACCTGTTTATTTGCTTTCCTGAATTTAGGCCAGGAAAGTAGCATGGAAAGCAACTTCCTGTAGCCCTCCCCCCATCTTATAGGCCTTCCTCCTTTAGTTTTAAATGTCATACCTTCAATATTGTTCTTCCCAAAGAGGTCACCAAATGATATCTCCCAAAAGCATATTTTATAATCTCTTTACACTTTAAAATTCTTCAATAATGGATAATGACCTTCAAGATAAAAGCTGAATGATTTTGTAGGACACCAATGGCTCTATAGCCACTTAACCTTCCCCTTTCTTCATTTCCTTATCTTCTCCATCAGGACATGTTTCCTGTGGTATATCTCCAATCTGCCATCTTAGGATATTGTAGTTATCTATGATAATATATGTATTTTATTGCTTTTAATTGTTTATCTCTTCTGCTAAGCTGTGATTTCCATAAGAGAAGAATTTTTTCCTACAACTCTGTAATCTCTATGTGTGGCTCTTAGGTCACATAAAATAATTAATAGGCAATATTTAGTGAATAATGTGGCCATGCCTCTGGTATGTATGCCCTTCTTCTGTTACAGTAATAAGTCAAGCCAAAGCAACTTCATTTTATTTAGTAACTCCATTTTGTAAAAAAGCCATGCCAAAAAGAAAGGCTATTTGATTGGGGTAAGTTGTCTTCCCTTTTGTTGTAGAAACCCTCAAGAAGATGGAACTATCTAATGGGGCTCTGTTTCCGTAACTGGGGTGAATGGCTAATTGTGATTGGCTAAGCTTCCCACCACCTGACAGCAATCTCCCACTTCTGTAACTTGGCTTGCTTGCATTGGCTAAACCCCCATGTGCCTTTTGTGGTTTTCAAGCTTAAAATAAATGCCCTTACAATTGTTTTAGGCTGATCTGGAAAAGACTTTATGTTTCTGGTCAGTCACCACTGGTGTGCTTCAATAAAGGCTTGATTCGATTATACCTGAGTGGTCTGGAAGTCAATTTATGAAACCCTGGGACGTTGCTTTAACTATAACATTACTAATAAAGCAGCTTCACTTGTGTTACAGCTTTTAACTGGATTTTTCAGTTTTCCATTAATTTTGCTTATACAAATATACTCTAATCCCTGGGAGGTACTGGGAGTGTTGGATGCAATTAAAGAGTGAAATGAAATATTTAAAAATGAAAATATTTCACTTCTTGCTTCCACTTGGTGCATGGAAAAGCAAAACAGATAGAAGTGCCCAGATTCTTGGAAAACTTTATAGAGTAATTATCTTCACTCTTCTTATACTACTTATATACTCTGGACATGAGGGAGAAGTATCTCTTATAGCAGCTTAGACTTTCCTCTAATGCATATATCAGGGAGTGTACTATTGAAAATGTCTATGTTGCTTCTTTTGTGGGATCTCACAGAATTTTATTCTATTGGCTGATTTTTATTATCCTGCAAGAACTACTGGGCATCAAGCCAACTCTCTCAGAATTTATCTTTCAGTCAAAATACTTAATTTTGAAGACAATTAGAAAAATATTTACTCCCATGGGAATATATTCCATAGTTCTTGGTTGTTTTAACATCAAACCTAGTAACTAGGACTGCATTGTTCTGTAACACTCTTTAGAGTTAGTTACACTATCAATAACACTTTCTGGACTCTATTCTTTACTCAAATACTCTTTAGCACAATATCCTCACAACAGTCTTGTCATAGTGACATACACCTCTAATCTAAGTTACTCAGGAGGCTGAGGTAGGAGGATCATCTGAGTCCAGGCATTTGAGGCAGGCCAGCCTGAGCAACAGAGTGAGACCCTGTCTAAACAAAACAAAACAAAAAAGTAACTGCAATAAATATCTAGTATAATTAAAGGCCATGTAACTGGAAAACCACAGGCAGCAAAATAAAAATAAACCCCTATCTCTTACCTTGATCAAAACTCAACTAAAAGTAGATCAATAACCGTGGAAACAGACCAGAGACCCTACACCTAACTGAAAAAAAAATGTAGGTCCAAATCTTCATCACATCCGATTAGACCCTGACTTCCTTAACAAGACACCTAAAGTGCAATAAATAAAATCAAGAATTATCAAATGTGATGGACTCAAACTAAAAACTAAAAACCTTCCTCTCAGCAAAAGAAACAATCAATGAGGTGAAGAGAGCCTAAATTTTGTGAGCATTTTTTTTTTTTTTGCCACATGCACGTCAGATAGAGCACTCATCCACAGAATACATAAAGAACTCAAAAAACTTAACACAAAAACAACACAATGAATAAATGGGCTAAGGAGCTGAACACACATGTCTCAGAAAAAACATACATTTGATCAACAAACATATAAAAATAATTTTCAATATGTCTAGTATTAGACATATTGAAAATTATTTTTCAATTAATTATAGAAGTGGAAAATCAAAACTACTCTTATTAAATCATAAATCTCACATCAGTCAGAATTGGCAGTTATCAAGAATACAGACAACAATAAATGTTGGTGAGGATGTGGGGGAAAGACACACTCATACATTTCTTGAGGGACTGCAAACTGGTGCAACCAATCTGGAAAGCAGTATGGAGATCCCTTAGAAAACTTGAAATGGAATCACCATTTGACCTTGCTGTCCCACTCCTCAGTCTATACCCAAAGGACTTAGAATCAGCATACTATAGTAATGCAGCCACATCAATGTTTATAGCAGCTAAATTCACAATAGCTAAACCATGGAAACAAAAAGATACTCTTAAATCCATGAATGGATAAATAATCTGTGGTATATATACTCAATGGAATATTACTCAGCATTAAAAGCAAATAAAATTATGGCATTTGCAGGTAATGGATAGAGTTAGAGAATATTATGCTAAGAGAAGTAAATCAATCCCAGAAAACCAAAAGCCACTCTGATAACTGGATGCTTATCAATAATGGGGGGGAGGCAATGGGAAAAATGGAGAAACTTTGATGGTGCAAAGGGGAGGCAGGTGTGTGGAGAGGGCATAGGGGCAAGAAAGATGGTTAAATGTGATGGACATCATTAACCAAGGTATATGTATGACTGCACATAGGGTGCAGCAACACTATATCATGTACAACTATAGAAATGAAAAGTTATGCTGCAATTGTGTACAATGAATCAAAATGCATTCTGCTGTCATATATAGCTAAGTACAATTAATTGATTAATTTAAAAAGGTAAAAGAAAAAAAAAAGAAGGCAGATGTGGACCTTGTCTAGAAGCAAAGGCAAGCTACTGTTTAATTTAGCACTGTGTGAAAGAAAACCATCTAGGCTCCCTGGCATTACAATGGCCAAGGAAGTGGACATAAATATAAAAAGAAATAAAAAAAAGAAAATGAAAAAGAAGATAATAAAAAGGAATTAAGAAAGGCATAGCAAAGTTGTGGAGGATCCAACAGAAGAAAATAAATTAGTGTCAATATTTATTGCACTTAGTGAGTCTGTGTATATGTGAGGGGGGTGCAGAATATGATGGAAACAGTGACGCCTCCCTGGAGAACTTGCTGCTCAGCTGTGGGAGAGCAAGCAGGTCCAGCAGATGTGGTGCACAATGGGCTCTTTCAGGTTCACAGCTGGCCTCAGGGTCACACCTTCCTGGGGCAGCCAGCATCCAAAGACAGGACAGACACAAAGGGAAAAGTCAGCTGAGGACAATTTCATGTCCCATGCTGGCTCAGAGCTTTTAGTCTTCATCCAGTCATCATGGAAATTTTGCTTTGACATGAGACAATTAAAAAAAAAAAAAAACTCCCACAACCCAAACACCATCTCAGCATCTGCTTTCAGAGACTCCAACCTGAGACCATGATGCCCAACTCCTAAAATGAATCTTTATTATCAAACAGGGGTTCAAGAAGGGGAAAATGTTGAAAAGCAATACATTCAATTTAAAAACATTGTATTGGAGGAGACTTGGCAGAGATCTCCTGCAGGTACGATACTCAGAACTGTAGCATAAGAATAAACAATATGTGGAAACATAAAGTTGCAGACATTTAAATAATAAATCCAAAATATCTTTAATATTTTTCATATGTTGTAGCTATATTTTGGAGCCCATTTTTAAAAATTCAATTAAAAACTAAAACAAGTGATTTTTTTACATTATGAGCAGATTTTTTTTTAATACAATCTGATGTTAACTATTGCACCATTTATACATCAGCACTGTTGTCTGACATGGGACCTTATGATGATGAAGAATACAATAGATATGTTCAAATTAAAGTCAAGATTAAATCACCTCTGCAGCTATTTCTAGATCCAGTATCCCTATATCAAGCTATTTTCTTTATTGCCCAATTGACATATAATTAATAGAGTCCCAATTGCCTGGTTATAATGTCCTTGCTTCTTCTCTGACAGGAAAGTTATTATATTTTAAGGGACTTTCTACATACACATTTATCAACTTTTATCTATTACTTCTGTCTTCACTAGGTTATAATTTATGCCCAAGGGTACCTTGTACATTTAAATCAGAATGGACAGTGTTTATTCACATTTTGTCTTTCATAAACATAGGAAAAGATATAAGAAAAATTTTATCTCTGCCTTCACATTCCTGCCTAAGAGTTTGAATGATCAATCCAGTGTCAGTCTTCTTCACTTCCAATTTAGCTCCTTTATGCTATTTTGATTCACATTTCATTGGTTAAGGGTATTGGATTTGTGCCAAGTAAATAATATATACACATACAACTTTGAAGTTGATTCTGAGTGTGTATAAAAAGGGAAAATTCTCATGCCAATAACCAAATCAAAAAGTTGATGAACACACTCACACATGCACACAGCAAGTATACCCTGTTGCTCCTAAAAAGGGGAAATAAAATATTGTTTATCTAATGATTACTTTGTAGTTAAATATTTGACAGAAAGAAATAATGCAAAAAAAATTATGCTCCCAAATCTAGTAGAACTGTAAGATATAGACAAATGAATATAACCTGTAGAGCCAGGGTGATCATGTGCCCTGGTTTACCAAGGACAGTCCTGGTTTCTGCTATTGTCCCCACTCAACAATTTATTGCATCCCTTTAGCTTTTCCAAATGTCTTGGTTTGAGAATTGAATAACACAGTCATATCAGAGTAAATTGCTTAATAATTTAGCTTACAGTATGCTAAGCAACATGTGACCCAACATCAATGTTTTATTAAGTACTTCTTGTCAATAAATTACAGTTATTACTAGAAGGATAAAGTAGTTTGAATATTTTTGGGATTGTTACAAATTGTTTATTATATTTCATTTTGGAAAAATATGGAACTTATTTCAGGAATAACGTGGTCTTTAAACATAGTAGTTCATTACTCTCATATCATCATCATGGTGTAGAATAATCTCTGGGGTTATAGCTCAGAGGTAGAGCACTTGCTTTGTATGTTTGGGACCCTGGGTTTGATCCTCAGTACCATATAAGAATAAATAAATAAAAATAAAGATATTGTGTCCGTCTACAACTAAAAAATATTTTAAAAAAGAAAACATGCAGACTAGCAAAGGAGACCAACATTAAACCAAAAATAGCACAGATAGCTACATCATTGCAATTTTGTTAATGGCTATGAAGAAGCATGGAGTGCCTTGAGAACACTAAACAGAGGGACAATCTAAGCTGGAGAAGGGGGAGTATTAGGGAAGCCCCTGGAGAAGTATGAATTTAAGCAGCATCATGTAAGATAATTTGGAATCAGCAAATTATAGGCAAAATGTAGGGGTCAGAGAAAGAATTTTCCAGGCAAAACAAACAATATGTGCAAATGTCAAACAGCAGGTTCTAGAATCTTTATGTTACTTGAACATGAAAATGAGAGTAATGCTTTGGGAAGGAAGTCAGTTAAGGATCATTAAAAACCTTTCAGGTCATGTGAAGAACTCTAATCTTCATTTCAAAAGCCCTGAAAGTTTTTTAGGCAAAGCAATGACACAATCAGACTCTATCAAATGTTTAAAGAATATCATCACTTTCTCAAAATTTTCAAAAGTACTTAAGAGAGGGGGGTGCTGCCACCTGGGGGTTCAGACTTAGTGCACTTGCCTGGCATATGTGAGGCACTGTGTTTGATCCTCAGCAATGCATATTAATAAATAAAATAAAGGTCCATCAGCAACTAAAAAATAAATAAATAATTTAATTAAGAGTACTTAAAGGGAAGAAACTTTTCCCAAATGATTTTGCCAGACCATCATTATACAAATATCAACCAGATGAGGAAACAAGATAAAGAAAATCAATGCCTCCAATGAACAAAAAAGCAGAAATCTTCAACAAATAATAGCTTATTGAATTCAACAAGAATTTAAAAGGGTCATTCTTCATTTGGGACTTATTCCAGGAACAAAAACACATGACAATCTATAAATTTTATGCACAACATAAGAAAAATGAAATATACAAATCATTATGATCACATCCATAGATACACAAAAAGCATCCAGCAATATTAAACATCTTTTCTTGGTTTAAAAATTAACCTCCCCAAAACTAGGTATACAATGAATGAAACTCAATAAAGACTGTATATGCTACTATCCAGCTAACATAATGTTCAAATAGGGAAAACTTAAACATCTTTCTCTAAGATTAGTAACAAGAAAAGAAGCCCAATCTCACCAAATCTATCAACATATTCCAGGAAGGCAAAATAAAGAAAGAAAAAATTAAAAAGAGCTGGATTGTGGGCAAGAGGAAACAAGAAAAGTGTTCATCAATAGATGTGAGAGACTGTTGTAATACTTATTGTTTTTTTGTTGTTCTCCTCAAGATTGCTTCAAATATTTGAAGTTTTGTGGTTCCACATAATTTTTAGAATATTTTTGAATACTGCCACTCTAATTTTTATAGATATATTTTCAAGAATCCCCATAAAATTGCAGTGACAATGTTCAAAAAATGTTCATTTCCTTTTGCTCTTAGAACAAATTATGAATTTGTTACATCATGTTAATGATGTAGCCCTTTCAAATGAGATGAAAGAGAACACCAAAACAATGAATCCATGGTTTTAGTCTCAAGCATGCAACCTGTCCTAACCTCTACTGAATAATTATTTGGTATTCAATGAAAAGTGGATTCTGGCATCACTTTTAAAACTTCATTATTTAACCTTCCATAGCAACAAATCTCATTTGCATTCATATATATGAATAAATACACACAATTCACTATGAAGACCCTTTAGTCCAAGTAGAGATTCTTGCTTGTACTTGTGGGTGGGTAGGTTACATGTAAGAGACAAGCTTCTTCAGCCAAGCAGCTCTTAATTACAGCAGACCACAGAAGCATGAAGCCAATTCCTGTTTGCAGGGTTCCAGTGTTCTGAATCCAAATGACAGGAAACTTTGAAAACTTCACAGCAGTTTGTCACTGGAGCTTGCTCTGTTAGGATTTTATAATCCTTGGGTCAATGCTATTGGTCCACATTCATGCTAATCAGGGTTTGGAAAATGTAGCAATGCAACTGGTCCAAATTTATGCTAATAATGGTTTGGAAAAGTACACATGCTATTGGTTACCACTTGAGCCTAAAAATTTGGTTCAGAGATCACTTCAGTTTTGCTCACAGGGGGCATGGCAGCAGAGATAGGTCAGTGTGCCCAACTCCGCTGGGCCCTGGCCTGCACCTGCATAACAGGCTAGGCTGCATGGCCCACCACCACCATTTCCACTCAAGTCAAGCCAGAACCAACCCTGAAAGAGCATTCTAAGAAATAATCCAGACTCAGAAAGCAAGAGTTGAATATTTTCCCTGATGTGAAGGATGTTGCCAAAGTAAGGGAATCATAGCCACTTAATGTTCAGATCTTTTCAGCTTTTAGCTTCCTGGAAGATGCCATCGTACTACAATATAAAATATACTATTTGAGCATGGTCAACAGAGAAAGAGTAACATTGAACTAAATTAAACTTAGCTTTATAAATAATTTGTTTGGAGTGATTAATGAAACAACAATTGTGGGAACTAATAACACAGAAGTTTTGCCCAAGATAATATTTAAAAATGACACACTCCTCATTTTATATTGAGAATAAATGAGTGGACTGTAAATGTATTTCTGTGAATATGTGGTACAAATCTTTTAAATACATGTTCTTAGGAGTGTGGCCTAATTTCATTTCAGCCCATTTTCTTCAATTTTTATATCCCAACTTACAATTTGCCTCCTAATATCCAAGTTACTAATTCAATATCTATTTCCAGAACACCGCCCCTGCCCTGGGCTCCCTACTGTTGTCTGCCCTTTGTGTCAAGGAATTTGAGACCTATTAAATTTGAGTCTTCTGTAATATGAATAGTAGTATACATTTTTCAGTATTTTCTATCCATACATGCAACATGATTTAAAATAATTTTTTTAAAGTAAACATTGGTAGTATACTTGCTCTATTTCTGTAATTACCTTCTAGCTAACCCAGTCCTTTAATGAACCTGTTCTCCCAGTTTAGTTAGATTTTGATATTGCAAAATATTCAGCTAGAATCTTGTACCCACCCTTTCAATCACTGTGCCATGTTTTTAAACGACCAGTCTTCATTTATTTATTGATCTTTTCACTATAATTATGTAGTCAGTGTAGCCTTGGGTACCACTTATCACTTTGTTTCTCAGATTCTACACCAGGAAGCTCATAGGCAGGCTGTAAAGATGGATTACTATCAGGGTTCTACCTTCTCTGCAAATTTAGTTACATATGTGAAATTAATACAACAAAATAAAAATATGCCAAGGCCAACAACAAAAAGCCCCTTTATATCTGAATAGCTTACCTGGAACTTTTTCTCTTATTCATAATATATATTTTAAACCTTAAGTCTCAATTCCTTGTTCCCATGGGGCTTATTCTCAGTATATCCCCTAGCCTTCTGCTTTATGGAAGTAAAAACAGTAGCATTATGTTTTTTCCTCCTTTTGTCTAAAAAAATTTTCCTCTTTACTTTGTCATCAGTCCAGGTGAAATTGTCTCCCATATATTTCCAAAATTTTCTCCCTCCATTATAACTATATAAAAGTTCATTTATTTTTTCCTGTGCCTTTACTCTTTTGTTGTATTCCCTACCCCTTTGCTTCCTTCAACTTCCTCCATAATTTCATTTAAAAGAATCAGTGTTTTTAATATCTATTAAACCTGTTCTTTAACCTGTTTTTTTTTCAGGATTTTCTATCCATACATGCAACATCACTTAAAATAAATTTTTTAAAAGTAAACATTGGTAGTATACTTACTCCATTTCTGAGATTACTTTCTAGCTAACTCAGTCCTTTAATGAACCTGTTCTCCCAGTTTATTTAGATTATGATATTGCAAAATATTCAGCTAGAATCTTGTACCCACCCTGTCAATCACTGTGCCATGTTTTTAAACCACCAGTTTTCATTTATTTATTGCTCTTTTCACCATAATTATGCAGTTAGTGTGATTAGCCTCAACTAGTTTCATATTTTTAACCATTCTTATTTTCTGGATCCACTAATATATAATGAATATTCTCCTAATTTCCCATTCTTGAGAATAACGTTGATGGAGTTTAGCATGGAAGAAAAAGGGGTCGTTCACTGCCCCTCGCTTTTCTAAATTCTATGCTTACTTTCACAGTGAACTTTATCCCTTTCTCTGAGAAATCTTCCACCTTTGATTTCTAAGACACACACATATTTGATTCATTCCAAGTACTCACTCTCAAAAATGTTAGCAAATCCTAAATTTAAACATTTTGGATTAATTTTTCTCCAGAATTCCACACTTATATTTCTCATACAAATTAATTTCTAGTCAGTACAAAAATATCTAAAGTGTAAAAACTGAAACTTTTTACCCATTAGTTACCAAGAAGTGACCCTTCTTTCTTATTTCTCAGTGTCTCTTAACCATTGGGGTAATTTTATATCTATATACCCTGCTCTAATTTCTTCTGCAGGTCCTCCCATTTTTGGGGCTTTTTGATTTTGATTTATTTATTTAAAAAATTATGACACTACTTATTTTAATTTTCATAAGATTTTTAAAAATAGTTACTCCTATTTTGGTTGTAAAGGGCAAAAACCTAAGTACATTCATTTTGTATGTTTGTTGGTTCTTTACAGAATTTATTGGACCAAAGTACTGAATATCAGAAGGATCTTCAGCTTTGGGCCTGAATGGATCAAAGTGTGCAGAAATGTCCTCAGCTCTTTCTGTCCATGCTTCACTCTTGCTAACCTCATGGATTCTTATTTTCAGGTTCTCTGTTATTTTGTCACTGTGGTTCTCTTAACTCTATTCTATCAATTTAGTAATATGATTGATATGAAAGGTCTATTATGTGAGAGTTCCAAATAGCTGATTATCCATAAACACTTGATTTATCATACACCTTAATAGCAAGACCAGAGAAAGTAGTGCTTGAAGTGGCCAGGACTGAGAAACTTGTCTACATGCATCTACGTATTTCAGATTTATTCAATTCAAAATAACTGAGCATCAGGAGGAACTGATACCCACAGAGGAAAATGAGTGACAATCTAAATTGCTGATACCTATTATATTTCTGTAATACACAAACTTGATATTTGATAGTTACAGTCTAATCTCTTGAGAATGGCATGCAAGCCTCTTCACATACAGCATAAGTTCTATGTTTCCAACATAGAACTATGTCCTATGTTTCTCAATCCTGGCCTTAATGGGATTCATGGATCTTCAAATACATCAGGATTAGGTGCATGGCTCACTCTGCTCTTTGAAAAACCTTTGTGTTGCCCATTGACTAGCAGCGCCTCCTTCATCTTTTCAAGTAGAGCTCATATTCCATTTTTCTTACTTCCTCTAAAGAGATTTATTCATCTCCAGGTAGGAACTAATTCCAATGGTGAACACCATATCAAGGTCCCTACTACAAACTTCCCCATTCTTCTTTTATTTTCTGGAAGTAGGGGTCATACACTACTTGCATGTAAATATTTGGCATTGGGGGTAATGTTGAGAATATTCCAGAAGAAATTTCTGACATGGAACATATGCTCAGTAAGTATTTGTTAACACAACTTTCTGTATGGTTATCTGTATTTGCTCTGCTAACTGCCTTCTCAGCCCTGCATTCCACTTTGTTGTGTTTTGCAAAATTCCATAGGATGTGGTCTTCTTCCTTAATTATTTGGACCATAAATAGCTCAAGGCAGCTTTTCTTTCAGAGAGCCAAATTGGGCTCTGTCCCTGGCCATATAAAATTGGCAATTGGCAAAATATATAAAATAAAATTCTTTTTATTCATTTTAAATTCAGAGTTAGTGTGTTTTCTGAGTGGTCGCCCCATAACAATACCAATGTTATTTTCTCATTTGTGTTGGATCTGTCTCCAGCTCAGTAATGCTTCTTGGCATTCAGTTATTTTGAGATTTGGTAGCCAAAATTCAGTCTTATATTCAAGATGTTTTTTTCATAAAATGCACACTTACTTAGCTAACTGTCTACTGGACATTGTCCAGTTAACTTCCTATAGCTGTCTATGGTTAAACTTCCCTGAACATATTACACCTAAACTTTCTCCAAACATGTCCCATGAGAGAAAATTGCACCATTCATTATCCAGTGGCTTAAACTGTAAGTGAGAAATCCATCCTTTTTTCCATCAGTGAGTCAGACATGGAGAAGATGATGCTGAGATGGTGATAAGATTCGGCAATGAGCAAAGCTTGAGGTAAAAACTACCAAAGTGCCAGACATGGTGGCAGATGCCTGTAATGCCAAGTGGCTCAGGAGGCTGAGGCAGGAGGATTTAAATCTCAAAGCCAGCCTCAACAATTCAGCAAGGCCCTAAGCAACTCAGACCATCTCTAAAATGTGAAAAAGTGCTGAGACTATGACAGTGGTTAGTGCCCCTGGGTTCAATCCCTAGTACAAAAAGAAAAAAAAAACCCACAGAACAAACAAACAACAAAAAACCCCTAAAATCTACAGATGTGTTTAATTTCAGAGATGAAAAATAAAATAACAGAGGTGAGTAATTTTTTTTCTGCTCCCAATGAATAATTTTCCTTTTTGAGTTTCCTGGTTGGGTTATTTTAAGTTCCCTGGGCATAAGTATAGCTCAGAAATGATCCTTATGGACATTACACCAAAGCATTTTTAACTTGTTATTTTTAGTTATACATAAACACCAGGGTATACCCTGATATAATCACAAAAGCATGGAACACAGTGCACTCAAATTCAGTCCCCAGCACTCGGCCCACCATACCTGCCACTCACAGCTTTCCTCCTCCACTCCACTGATCCCTCATCAATCAATCTATAGTTTACTATTTTCTTTTTAGTCAGTGGTATCCCCAATGCCAAGACCTACCATGCCACATCCATGCACATATTCAGTGTCACATTCAGTGTTTTTTCCCTTTTCCTGTCCCTTCTTCCTCCTTCTCAATCCTAGTCATCTACTCTGCTGATCCTTCTATTTCAGTGAAATTCTCTCTTCCGTTTTCTTCCCCTATTTCTTTCTTTTATATTTTTAATCTGGACCCCCCAATTTTTAATTAATTTCCTCATATCAGAGTAAAGATTTTACCTTTGACTTTTGGGGACTGGGTTATTTCACTTAGGATGGTAGTTCCATGTATTTAACAGCAAATTTCACAAAGTCATTCTTCTTTATGGCTGAGCAATATTCCATGTGTATATATAACATATTTTCTTATCCGTTCATCTGTTGATGGTCACCTAGGTTGGCTCTATAGCTTAGCTATTGTGAATTGTGCTGCTATAAATGTTGATGTGGCTGCAACAGTGTATTTTGCTGATGTTAAATCCTTTGGAAATATACTGAGGAGTGAGACAGCTGGGTGATATGTTGTTCTACTCCTAGATTTTAAAGAAATCTCCATAGTGATTGCAAGAGTTATTGCTATTTAGCAAATCAGTCAAAACATATACTCCCTTTTGCTATGTGATTATAGTATTCATCATCCAAATTTTATTTCCTTAACTTTAGTAGTCATTTTCCTTTACTTCTCTAAAATGAAACTATTCTTGTATTATTAAAATGTTGTAAAATCATCAGCTTAGAATTAAACAATATTGGAATTATGCAAAATATTTGATAAAACTATCTAAGAAGATATTTAAAAACTTTGGCCCAGGTGAAGATGACTTCATCAGTATAACTTTATATATACTTACATATCAGATTGAAATATGTGCATCACTTCTTTGTCAATAGGATATTTTTCAAGCACATTATCTTTTTTCTCTTAAGTGGCAAACAGAGATCACCAAATGTCACATATAATATATACTTTTCTCAAAGTATGTATTATACATTACACATTAGACAATGTATATTGTTATTCCATTTGTGGATTTGAGGAGCCTTCAGGCATAAACATACTGAAATATTGGTCCTGAGTTACAATGATTATTTTATAATTAGAATAATAATAAAAATAACTAAAACATCATTGTAGACTTCACAGTTTGTCTTGATGTTGAAGAACATTGTCTCTCATTTGAGAGTAAATCTGGGGTCTTGGGTAATTGTAATAGGCAGCTCATTTTTCTTGCTTCATTAGTATGATAGGGGTGATATTATAGAAATACATATTGTATAAGATGATTACAAACATTAAATGAGCTAATGTATTCAAAGCACTTGAAACAGTGTCTGATACACAATGCTTCTCTTAGTATTGTTGTTGTTCAGCATCCACCTACCTCCCATTACTTCATGCCATCCACTCACTTCCTCTCAACAGTAACTAGATTTTGTTTCTAAGTTGGATTTGTTCAGGGAAGAACATCTCTTTCATAGCAAATGATTAACCTAACCATACATCATATAGTTTCATTAACTATGAAAGGTAGCTTAGGTTTGGAAGACTTCTATTTTAAAATAATATCTTTTGCTAACTGATGATTTGTAATCCATTTACTGAGCACTTTTAAAACATGTGTAATCACATTCAGTCCTTATATCTCCACAGTGTGGCTTGTTATATCATTTTACAGCTGGGAGAAAACAAATGAGGTTAAAGAATCCAGATTTGTTCTCAAGAGGATAATTATTAAGAGATAGGTATGGGGTTTAAAAGCAGGATGACATTACATTTATACCAAAGTAATCTTTTCATCTTAAAGACATCTTCAATAAAATTGGATATAGTATACCAAAGAGTAACAATCTATTACTAGTAGTTTTCTAAAAAAAGAAGTCTGTATGTGTTTGTGTATGGGTATATATATATATGAGTATATATACAATAAAGTGTGTACATAAATATATATATATATATATATATATATATATATAAAATGAAATATATGTAGACATATATATGCACTTTGTAATCATGCATCAATGGGAAAATCAGTATATAAGACACATTAAAAAAACTATCTATGCAAATCAACTACTAAATAAAAAAGTACTTATCTTCCTTTTAACTTTAGCAGTTGAATGAGATGGTCATTTAAAATAATTCCAAATTAACTCGAATGATTAAATTACTTATAATTTACTGATGTATGTCAAAATAGCTGTCAGGAAGGAAAAAATGTGCTATTATGTAAAAAGACAGAATTTTTCTCACCTATGACTTGCTTTAATTATATTGATCAATAAAGGCCAGACAGTTCCATTCAACAAAGAATTTATATCTCTCATTTCTACCAAGATGACAGACTCTATGTTCAGTTACACTTTGATATTCTACTGAGAATAACTGAATTCAAAGGTAATCCCATCATGTTAGAATAATTGAACAATTAAGGAAAAGCACTGTTAGCTTATAAATAAATAAAATGGATACTGAACAAAATGATATGAATAGTAGTGCACAGTTGCTGACATGAGAATGCACTACCTGTCATCTCATAAGAAACAGTATATTTTTTAAAAATACAGTATTCTGGTTAATTTCTCTTTGAGAATTTTGTTCACAGTATTTGTTTTGTTCCAATATTTTCTTGAGTATTCTGCATGACTGTTCACTCCATTCCGTTCAAGCCTTGATTAGTACATTAGGAAGACAGTGAGTAGCTGACAGGATGACCTTGAGTCTGGAGCAAATGATAAAACAAGAATGGAGATTCCTTTTACAGATTATGGCTTTCCTTTTGCCAGTATTGTGTCTGCCTGTGAATCAAAAAATGTTAGATCATGTAGTCCATTTATGAAGCTGAAAGTTTTCTTCAAATAAGCAATTTAACAAGAAGCCAGGTATAGAAATTATATAGAGCCAACAACAGCCTCTCAGGAAAAAATAGAAGTGGAATTGGATGGCCATGTTTTTTTTTTAATTTCAAACACACACACAAACAAACAAGAAAACAATTTACTACACTAAATGATCACTGGTAAGATGTTGGCAAAAATGAGAAGTTCAGTCTTAGAAATGTCAAGTTTGTGATACCAACAGATTATCCAAGTAAAAATGACTGCTGGAAGTAACTTCAAATCACCTGCTATTCAATATTGACAAGGATTTTGGCATCATACATACAAAAATAATAAGATACATATATGTAGGTACACACACAGGGCTGGAGAACTGAAGCAATCCAGTCATAGAGACCAGAGCACAGCTGTGCATGTCGGGGAAATCAGATATATCAGGTATGTAAGTAGAGAAACAATGGAAAGTGATATAAAATCCAGAACTCAAGAGAAGAAATGCTCAATGAAAGAGGGGAAAATATTTACAATTATTAAAAAATATTATGAGGGTCAAATAATGCAAATTCAGAACTGGCTTTGTGGTTTTTCCTTTTTGACTTTAATCAAATATTTGGTGAATTCATGCAGATTATAATATAATTTCATCAGGTTGAATTGATAAAAGTGGATGAATATTAGCAGTTGAATGAGATGGTCATTTAAAATAATTCCAAATTTTAGATTTTAAGTGTAAATAATAAAATAATTCCAAATAGATTTTAGGTGTAGACAATATTTTTAAGGAGTTTTCCAATTATATGATCAAAGGAATAAACTGGTTGAAACCAAAAAACAACAACAATAACAACAGAGAAAGCTTCACAGAGAAATGTTACTCTAGTACAGATCATCCCATTTCCATTAGCAAAGGGTGATATTGACTCAGGAGAGAAGAAGGTGATGCAAAAATGATGTTCCTAAGTGGAATCTAGTTCACAGTGGAGGTTATGGACTCTCTAGGGAGCACAGGCAACTGATCACAGCAATAGGATGGAAAGAATTGTGTATCAATCATGTTCTAAAATCAAGGAGATATAAATTTTATGGATCGGACACACAATAGCATCTAGCCTGGTTACTGTAAGCAACCATGTTGATGATTATAAAATTATTGATGAGTAGTAAGTTTTTATAGATCATAATATCAGTTATTTTTTTCCTTGTGAGTGCATATGATGGTTATTGGGTTCCCCTGTGACTAGCACTTGTGAGTATAAGGATAAGAAATGCTAGGATTCTGTCCATCATCACACAAATATAATTCTTAAATCCTTGTCCTAAAAATGATGTGTAGCAAATTAGCAGAGGCCATACATGTAGCTACAGAGCCATCCCACCCTTCATAAGTGACTGAGGCTTACCTTCCCCAGATGAGCAAGGCATTGATCAGTGCACTTTAAAAATGAAAGACATTGTTAAAAATTATCTTGAGAAAAATCAGCATCAGTAAAACCAAAGTTTTATAATACATTTAAAATGAATGATTAAGTTAAAACATTTAATGTAGAAACACCTTTTAAAAGGATAAAAATATCAAGGTACTCTCAAATGTGGTTCAAGAGTATGCTACTGGGACATGTGGCAAAAGGGTGAGAGCACCGCTGTGTCCACCCACTTTGCTGCAAGGTGTAAACTTAACATAAGACATGCCTGTGACCTCAAAATGCTTTCTCCTTTCAACATCACCATCATACTTAGCATGGCCCCTCACCCTTTCCTGCTCTTCTCCAACATCAGCCCTGAGAGTTGATGGAGGGCAGGATGCTCCTTTCTCTACTGGATCCTTGATCACCACATTGTGATGGGTAATACTATGCATCATCTTATGTTTCTTGATGAGAGTAGCATTTAAGTATGTGAACTCTGAGTAAGGTGATTGCACTCCCTAATGGGGGTGAGGCTCATTCAATCAGATAATGGCCTAGAGGAAAACACGTGGTTTCCCTGAGCAAGAATTATCTATCAGGCTGCCTGTGGTTATGACTTGTAACATGAGTTCTCCTGGGATTGGAGCCTGCACTATACACTGCAGACCTGGACTTGCCAATCTCCTATTGTTGTGAACCAATTATTTGTAATGAATCATTTCCTATTCCTAAATGTATCCTGTGGATTTTGCACCTCTAGAGAATCTTGACTGACACACATAGGCAGTGTGTGAACTTATCCATGGTAAGATGGAGGGCCTTCTATCAATTCTTTCTGGACTGGCATTGAAGAACCAAGTCTGGATTCCACCACAGGTTTCTCAGAGGGTGGAACAACCACATTTCCTGCCCCTTCCATGAGCACAAATCTATAGGGACTCCCCTGGGATTTATCTGCCCTCTCTGCTATCTTCAACCTCTGAAGGGTCAGCCAATCCTTAGAGCTGGGTAGGCATGGTGGTGAAAATGAAGGCTTGGTATAGAGTCTGTCTGCCACCATGTCCTATTTTCAGAAGACTGAGGACTAGTCAGTGTGTGCTGCCAAGTACTCCCCTACTGCCTTCAGGACTAATCTAAGTGCTAGAAAGGATATATTCTTGCTCCACTGCTCACTATGTCTATATATGGCTGTCCCTGGTGCTACACCAGATTAACATGTGCAATCAACAGCCTCTATCTCCATCATTTCCATTCCTTTTATGAGCAGGCTGAGGAGCAAGCCATATCAGGGTGGCTGTAGGCAGCTGCAGCCAAGTCATGGTACATCTGGTTGAGCCTTCTCAGCTCACCTGATAGCTGTACACTTTTCTCTATGTTTGTTAAGAAGTTGAAGGGAGGGTATCTTAGTGGTCCTGAAGTACAGGAAAGACCCCAACACTAGTTCTAGGCCATCAGCAGCCAGGTTAGTAGTTGTGTCCATTCCTGCAGGTCTTGCAGCTGAATAAGACATCCTTTGTCAGTTCTCTAGAAGAGCCATTTCCTAAGCATTCAATGACAAGGGTCAGCCTTCTTCAGGCTACCCCCACAGGATCCAGCTTCTTATGTGCTATGAAATACTCTGATGTGGCCAGAAGCTCAGCAGATGTATAGTACCAAAACTCCTGATACACACGGTTAGCACTAGGCTCTCTGGGTTATGGACACAACAACTGTATTAAGGCAAGGAATGACAAGGGAGCCTGGAAGGGCAGCATCACAGCACAGACACAGATTCTGGTTGGGCTTTCTAAATTCTGGAGGCACCAAGATTGTGTGTGTGTGTGTGTGTGTGTGTGTGTGTGTGTGTGTGTGTTTGCATGTGTGACTGTGCACATCACATATATACATGCACATGTCTTTAGACTGTGCACATCACATATACTCATGCACATGTCAAGAGGAGGGGTGGGTGATCAGTCAGCTTGAAGGTGCATCTATCCAGCGCTTAATTTCTCCAAGGCTCCAATACCATTTATTTTATAATGGACTTTAAAGTCTCATTTCAGCCAAGCTACTCAGTGAATCAAGGCCCTTTCAACTACCTGTTGATAGTTATGTACAAGATGCATTTTAATGCTTCACTCCTGTCACTTTTTAAGCGAGGAAAACTTCTTCTCCTTGATATCTCGGGGAATCTCTATTAACATATGGTTCCCCATGGTATTCTTAGAACACCTTTAAACATTCATAATTTATACTAAAGTTTCTAGCCTATGTGTTTGCTTTTGCTGGTACATGCAGAACATAGCTGTTATGTCTTATGTATCTTTATATCTCCAAGTCTTAGCTCAGTGCTCAGAATTTATTTATTTATTTATTATTTAATTTTTTAAAAAATTATTTTTGAGTTGTAGGTGGACAGGATATTTTTTATTTCATTTTCATGCAGTGCTGAGGATTGAACCCAGTGCCTCATGTGTTCTAGGTAAGCACTCCACCACTGAGCCACAACCCCAGCCTCTCAGTGCTCAGAATTTAAATGTCCAAAAATGCCTGCAAAATTGTACATGTGCATCTCTGTGTATGAAGTCGTATACAATGGAGAAGAATGCTAAATTCTAAGCAACTTAAATAAGAATTCTTTCAAGATGATAATTGCCTTTGTTTTTAAAATACTTTGGATGTTTTTGGATATGGATGTGATGTTGAGGATGGCGAAGAAGAAAGAATTAGGAAAAAAATATGGCTAATGATTTCCACTAAAGAAATTTGCAGGAAATTCCTGAAGTATTCAGGCAAGAAACCATCCACTCAAAACTGTGTATTGGTGTTTTTATTTTATTTTGTTTGTTCTACTATGAATTTGTGGAAACCAAAATAGCTGAACTGTGTATATGGATATATGCTAGAACATAACATGATTTTTACACTGAACTAGTACATGAGCAGAAGATGAAAGAAAACAGGTGAATGAGAAACCCTGTGAACTTCCCCAAAGCCTGTAGTAGGCATATTTCTTGAACTAATTTCACTCCTCTCCTTTCCAGAATAATTGCTAAATAACAAGTCTCTAAAGAGACCTTTGTTCCCCCCCTCCCACACACAGCCCTAGAGATTGATCTCAGGACCTATGACATGTCTGTCAAGACTTCACTAATAGATTACATATCCAAGCTATTTATTTATTTATTTTTATTTTGAAGCAGGTTTTGGGGAAGCTGTACAGCTATCTTTGAACAAGTAATTCTGTTGCCCTGGCCTCCTGAGTAGCTGGGATGACAGGAATACTTACTAAGTTCTCTTAAAGAGGCAATTATGCCTATTTTGGTCAATGCAATATTCTCACAGTGACCCTATTTGCTTCTGACTTTGCTGCTTACTTGATACATACCAGCAAAGAAAACTTGAAAGGTACATAGAGATACAGTTATGATTGAAAGTAACTGGGTTCTTATGTCATATTTTGAAACATATCCTCTCACTTTATGAATACCCATTTTAGATATTGGGTAAGTAAGAAATACATTTTTATTCCATCTGAGTCATTGTACATTTACAATATTTAGGAAGACTGGCATATTGTAATATTTCAGCATTAATGTATAAAAGGAAAACAGTCAATCAAAAAGCCAAAATAAAATCAATCTAGTAAAAATATATCAGTTCCCACAAATATGAGAGAATGCAGTTTTTTTACTGTTTTTCATTTATTTTAAAAATCCTCAGGTGATCTATACTTTGTAGAATCTTACTAAGTATGACATGTATTTATTTAAAGAGAATAACAACTACTATTTTCTGGTGTTCATTTAGAAATTAAAGTCTGTGACATCTCAATCATTGAATATTAGATTCTTAATATTTAATTATAGTGTTTTATTTTAGTTTTCATTGAAGTTTGTATGCATATTTTGTTGCACTGGTACAATGTGGCCTTATATAATAAAGTTTGTTTAAAACCAGATGAAAGCTAGGTGCAGTGGCACACACCTACAATCCCAGTGGCTTGAGGGGCTGAGACAGGATGATCACAAGTTTAAGGCCAGCCTCAGCATATAAGCAACTTAGTGGTACCTTGTCTAAAAATAAAAATAAATAAAAATAAAAATTGTTGGGGATGTTGCTCAGTGGTTAAGCACCCCTGTGTTTATTCCTTGGTACCAAGAATAGATAGATAGATAGATAGATAGATAGATAATTTTTAAAAATCAGATGAAGAAGTTGAGGATTAACTCAGTGGTAGAGTACTTGCTTTGCATACATGAAGCTCTGGGTTCAAACCTCAACACCACATGTCAACACATACACATATGCACACATAATTCAGTTGCAATTGTTCAGTATGAAGAGAAGAAAAAGAACATTTAAAAAAAATTTACTAAACTGTGGAAAGTACTTCCATACAAACTACACCATATTAATAATTGTCTGTGGGGTACTATTTGATATATAAGGCTATATTGAGATTATTAATGACTAATTTTTCTAACATGACAGATTATTCAAACCTAATCCTAAGACCTAATAACCAAGGTCTTTACTTTATGCTGTAGCACCTATTAGTGAGTTCAGTATTTTCAAGTACTATGTTTTACATATTGCCATGGGAACTATTTCTACTCATCTAAATTTTATTCTTCATTCTAACTCTGTGAAAACATTTTACACTAGACACTTTGCAAGTTTCAGAGCCCTACTCTTTCTTCTATATATAGGTATATGGAGGCCATTTCAGCACCAAAGACTTGCTTTAAAGTTGAACTCATTTTTACAAACTTGAACTTTCTTGCATTGTATAATTAACCTATGATTTATTAAAAATCATTCATTTTGTCAGTTAGGTCACAAACTTGACAATAACCAAGAAATTATCCATTTATTTTGCTTCCCATATTCAATAACTAGGTAAGTTTTGTCACTGCTGGCTCTTAGATCCCTCTTGGCCTTAGTCTCTCATCTTGGTCTTAGTATGAATCAGCATACCAGAAGAAACAAATGATTCACTCAATTTTTAAATTTGAGAAAGTTTAAGGAAGGTCAGGATTTAAGAAAATCAACAGAGACAATGAAATAGCCCTTGACTTTCAGTGGTGGAGTCACCATTACCATATTCCAGCCTTCAGGAGGAAAGTAAGAAAGAGGAACCAGAGAGATTACTTGTTAAGAGAGGCAACTTGACAAGATACACAGTCTTTGGAAAAAAGAATGGCATAGGAGGAATAGGCTATATAAATAGTTCAAATCAGCTTACTTTATGCCTATCCTGCAATCTCCTGCCACTTCTGCCTGTCCACTGAGCCTATAATCCAAATAAAAATCAGAGGGTAGCAGAGTGCAATCTATTTAGTTCAGTCTTCCAGGGTAAGACCAGGACACAAAAGGGTGAAGAGTGAATCTCAACTGGCAAATAAAAAGTAAGCCTTTGTTTAGATTCCCAACATCTGTTTTTATAACTTCTCTATTGTTTAATTTAGTATTCTAATTTAATCAATGTATTCTTTCAAGGTAGAAAATTTGATCTTTCCTCTCAATGGCATTAAATTCTGAAGAGTTTAGACATTTTCAGAAATAACTACAGAATATTCAGTAATGTATTAAAAATACTCAAAAATTTACCCCTAGTTATTTCTATACCTCTCACTCTATGATCTAAAGATGTATAATTTAAAATATACAAGGTTTTCTAAATTCAGTCTCAATGCTGTTTCTTTGTGACCTCCCTGACTTCCTTCAATATCTTACTCAAAATTTATTTATCTTGTTAGACCTCAACAAAAAATAATACTTATAATTTGCATTTCTGCAAATCTCTATATAGATTAACACTTGTCTTTCTATAAAGTTAATAGATACAACAGAATCCACCAAACCTACCCTTTTAACTCTTTAAATCTTTAAAGCATTCCATTCTTTTCCAGGTATCTTACATTTGGCACACAATGCATGAAACAAAGAACAGAAACACTTGGAAAAGAAAATCTTTGTAGTTATTATTTATGTATATTACTTATCCATTAGGAGTCTATACATTAATTTTTCACTTACTCCCTCATTCCTTTTCTTTTATCCTGGAATCATTTTATTGCAGAGTTGGACACAGGAATACACATTTATTGACACATACCCTTATATTTTCTACTACAAAGATATGGTACTGTGACTGTAAGTATGTATTCAATGTGATGTATCAAATCTGAATCAAGTTTATAACACAAAATTTCTGACTGGTATGTTCTCAGCTACACTGAATCATCTAACTGGAAATCTCTCCTTTTTCCCCCTTCTTCTCTACCTCTATGTGAGATTTTCTAGTGCAACTCAATAACATTCACAGATTTTTTTGCTACTCAATCAAGGAATAAAATTTCCTCCTCAAACTTCATGTATTCACTAAAGATTTTATTAAAAGGATTAAATTACCAAGATATTGGCCAACATAAGACAAAATAATAACTTGGAAGAATTAAAATTTGAACATTCTACACATAATGAAGATGGAGCATAACAATATACAATTGTTTCTTTTTATTTGTAGACTTTTCTGTGCTGTACTCTTTGTAGTCTCACAGGTGTTAATGAGATAAAAAGGAGAAGCAAGTGATAAGCATATTAATATGATAACATCCAAAAAATGTACATGTTATATTTTATCCAAACTCTATTCCTTTATTGGAATAATCAACCTCTGTAAATAGAAGACAAAATGGATATACAGGAACATTTGTCACCCTTTACATCCTGGCAGACTGAAATATGACAACTTCAAACAAAAGTAAGTTTTAGAACTAGAACAAGATAGGATGCCCTCTTTCACTACTTCTATTCAACATAGTTATTGAAACACTGACCAGAGCAATTAGATGAAAAAATTAAAGGCATATGTATAGAAAAATAAGAACTTAAATTAGCACTATTTGCTGATGATATGATTCTATTCCTAGAAGGCCCAAAAAGCTCCACCAGAAAACTTCTACAACTAGTAAATAAATTCAGCAAAGGAGAAGGATACAAAATCAACACCCATAAATCAAAGGCATTTCTGTATGTCAGTGACAAATCCTCTGAGAAAGAAATGAGAAAAACCACACATTTACAATAACCTCAAAAATAAAGAAAGCACTTGGGAATCAACAAAACAGGTGAAAAATCTATACAATGAAAACTACAGAACCCTAGAGAAAGAAATCAAAGAAGACCTTCAATTATGGAACAATCTACCTTGCTCTTGGATAGGCAGAATTAATATTATCAAAATGACCATACTACCAAAAGCACTATATAAATTTAATGTAATTTTGATCAAAATCCCAATGGTATTCCTCATAGAAGTAGAAAAAGCAATCAAGAAATTTGTCTGAAACAATAAGAGATCCAGAATAGCTAAAGCAATCCTTAATAGGCAGAGTGACAGGTGGCATCTCTATATCAGACCTTAAACTATACTACAGAGCAATAGTAACAAACAAACAATCAAACAAAAAAACAGCATGGTATTGGCACCAAAACAGACTGGTAGACCAATGGTACAGAATAGAGGACACAGAGACTAACCCACAAAATTACAATTATCTTACACTAGACAAAGGTGCCAAAAACATGTATTGGTGAAAAGATAGCCTCTTCCACAAATGATGCTGGGAAAACTGGAAATCCAGTTTTAATGAAATTAAAACCCTACCTCTCACCATGCACAAAACTCAAAGTGTTCAAGGACTAGGAATTAAACCAGAGACTCTGCATCTAATAGAAGAAAAAATAGGCCCTGATCTTCATCATGTGGGATTAGGCCCCAACTTCCTTAATAAGACTCCTATAGTACAAGAACTAAAACCAAGAATCAATAAACAGGATGGATTCAAACTAAAAAGTTTCTTCTCAGCAAAAGAGACAATCTGTGAGGTGAACAGTAAGCCTACATCCTGGGAGCAAATTTTTACCCCTCACACATCAGATAGAGCACTAATCTCTAGGGGATATAAAGAATTCAAAAAGCTAAGTACCCCCCCCCAAAAAAAACAAATAACCCAATCAATAAATGGGCCAAGGACCTGAAGAGACACTTCTCAGAAGAAGATATACAATCAATCAACAAATGTATGAAAAATTTTCATCATCTCTAGCAATTAGAGAAATGCAAATCAAAACTATTCTAAGACATCAACTCACTCCAGTCAGAATGGCAGCTATTATGAAGACAAACAACAATAAGTTTTGGCGAGGATGTGGGGAAAAGGTACACTCATACATTGCTGGTGGGACTGCAAATTGGTGTAACTAATATGGAAAGCAGTATGGAGATTCCTTGAAAATCTGAGAGTGGAAACACCATTTGACCCAGCTATCCCTCTCCTCCATCTGTACTCAAAGGACATAAAATCAGCATACTACAGGAATACAGCCACATCATTGTTTATGGCAGCCCACTTCACAATAGCTAAACTGTGGAGCCAAGCTAGGTGCCCTTCATTGGATGAATGGATTAAAAAATGTGGCATATATAGACAATGGAATTTTACTCAGCAATAAAAGAGAATAAAATCATGGCATTTGCAAGTAAATGGATGGCAGTAAAGTAGATAATGCCAAGTGAAGTTAGCCAATCCCTAAAAAAAACAAATTCCAAATGTTTTCTCTGATATAAGGAGGCTGATTCATAGTGGGGTAGGGAGGGCATGGGAGAAATAGAGGAACTCTAGACAGGGCAGAGGAGTGGGAGGGAAAGGGAGAGAGTAGGGTGTTAGCAAGGATGGTGGAACGTGATGGACATCATTATCCAAAGGACATGTATGAACACACGAATTGGTGTCAATATAATTTATATACAACCAGAGATATGAAAAACTGTGCTGTATATGGGTAATGCATTCTGCTTTCATTTATTTTTTTAAAAAAAATCAATAAAAAAGTAAGTTTTGGTTAAGTTTCAATTTAAAACATTAGAGAGGTGAATTATAATTACTACTTAAATGTACTGAATGAAAATATTGATGTTAACTTCAATGTATCCTTATTGAAACTTAGGTGTAAAAATGTATGAGAGTTTAATTTTTACATCATTTTAATTATACATAACCATACAGCAAGCATACAGCATAGGCTTTTGTAGCTACTGAAAATAAAAATTCTCAACTGCCCTGACAAGATTTTGATGAATTATGATACACAATTTGATTTATATACATAGGTAAATAAACCAATGCTTTTACCTACATGTTTTAAAATGTTTCCTATAGACATGCAATTGCCAAAACATCTTCTGCATGCTGCTTCCAAAGTATTGAATATGTATTTATTCGTGTCTTAGCCTGTTCCAGAAAGGACTGCATGTGATAGAAATGCACATATGACAAAGTAAAATGTCACTCGCAAAGACAAGTGTGAACAATGCTGAATGATATAGAGGGTCTTATTTTTTAATTAAGAGTAGATAAATATTCTGGCTTAATGCTGTCTTTCAAATCACTGGGAGTCACACATGTATCAAAGTGAATAAAATTACAAAATACTGCAATATAGCTAAGAAACTGTTTAGTTCAACATCTTTTGTTAGAATTTTTTTTTTACATTTTTAATTTCAGAAGAAATGCATTTTCTGATTTCAAGAAATCTAAACCAGAAATGTGCAGAGTCAGAGTCTGACATCTCTCCTGATTTGCTTTCCACATGTTTTGCTGAGTACAGATTTCTCATTTTAAAAATTTAAAATGCACTTGTAAAGTACATGTACTCTTCTAAAATGCAAAATGCATAGTAGGAGTTGACATAGAAACTCTTCGAAGAAAGACCAGGTTTGGTTTCACAGATATATTCAATGTACATTTATTACAAGTCTCTAATACACCAGGAATCTTCCAAGGTTCTTATGCCACAGTGAAGGAAAGAGATCAACATACCCTGCCCTCTGAGAACTGATAGGTAGAAGGGACAGAAGTTCATGATAAAAATGCAAAAGCAGCTTCATAAATGCAGCTTTGGGTAAATGCCTTGTAGGAGAACTATAAGGGATTAATCCAGTTTGGAGACTGAACTAAGAGAGGGAGCAGAAAAGCATTCTCTACTTGGAAGTTATCTTGACCTGAGCCTTCATAAATGAGAGACCAAGGTGGGTGAAGAAGACAGTGGAAAAAGAGGCTATTTCTCATTCTGAAAAGGGAAAAGAAATGCAGTTATAAATACACTGTAGTTGGAAAGAGACAAGTTTACTTATGGAAATGTTACTGGAAAGACACTGGTCTGTCTTGGGAAATCAAGTCAGCATGTTTTAAGTGTCGCAGGAAGTTTTCTGAAACGAAGTTGACAGAGGTGTAGGAAAATCCAGTTCTTATAACAGGAGATGTGCTGTAGGTGATTCTTAAGTACATGGCCCCATTCTCAAATAATTCATTATGGAATTTGATTCAGATAAAATATGAAACCAAAATTATAATCATGAGTCAATAAATATAGTTACAGTATTCCACATCTTCTATTTTTGATTACATCCTAACATTAAAGTCTTTGTGTGTCTCAAATGAACAAATCACATGTTATTTAAACTATAATTATTCACTGAAAACCCTATGTTGTTTTTCTTTCATGTTTAGCTCAGATGAGATGTTTTATGGCAGCTAAATTGTTCTATATCTACTTATAGAACATAATTACTTGTCTACAAATTGCCAAATTTTTTCTCACTTCTATATTTGGAAAAATTAGGAAAACAGTGTTTTATAGTTCCTGGGAAATGTTAAGTACTGACAGGGTTATGAATTCATCTATCATTAAATAAATATATATTCATATCATTAAGCCCCCCTCTGAGAACCCTGTCACACTAAACTTTTATCTTTTTAAGAATTTTAAAGGGAAATGGAAAGCCAGTTAAATAAATAAAACAAAGGAAAGCTAAAGATTACCTTAACTACTTTTATATATTTTACTCATTTCCTTAATCTACAAATTTGTAAATGGTAATAATTAAACTAGGATTTATCCTTCTTTTCTAGCAAAAACTACATTGCCATTTAATCTAATAACCTGATAATATAAAGCTCTCTTATCTAAAATAATTTTAGTTGTATATGGATATAATGCCTTTATTTTTATGTAGTGCTGAGGATTGAACCCAGTGCCTCACACATGCTACATAAGCACTCTATCACTGAACTACAATTCCAGCCAGTCTCCTTTCTTTTTCCTTTTTTTTTTCAACAGAGGCTAGCATATAATGAATGGTAGGTTTGGAAATAATATTTTTAGCCAATGAGCAGCTATATCATCCATACATAGTGAAATCTTTGGATGAAATATTAATGGACAACTAAATATAAGTGAGCTAAGTACAGTTATATAGATTGTATTTGAGAATTGGTGGATCTAGTGGTCCCTGCATTGACATAATACTTAGTGTTGGCAGCTCAGTAAGTGTTATTTCCAGAGGTCAAGGGGATTGTGATTTGAAATCATATGTTACATAGAGAACCACCTGGGAAGTAAGATTACCACAGGTATTTCAGCTGTATTGAGTTAAGCAACTCCAGGTGAACTGGACACCTCAGTTCAACAACAAAGCTAAAGGAATAAAAAGAGATATAGAATTAGGAGACAAAGAAACAAAGTGTACACTAATTTTGGGTTGTGGATTTTTAGAATAAAGATCATATGAAAGATGTTAGAATAAAAAGAGACTGGTGAATATTCACTATGAATTGTGTTCTTAGTATAAACATAGTATTACAGTGTAATTATAACATGCAGAAAATCTTGTGTATACTTGAGAAATTGAGGATGTAATATTAGGATGTTTGTTATTGTATCAAAAATTTTTTAACAAATGTTGATGATAATAACAACTAATACTCTTCATGCATAATTAATGTTGTTGATAGTAGTATGAGTGCAAGGAATAGATTATGTATATTTTATTCATATATATACACATATACATATATACAGTTTTTATTTTTCTATACATTTACATGTTTTGAGTTTTTGAAAATTAAATATATATTCAGAGTTTCTTTTTATCAATCAATAAATATAAATACATATGTGCACATATATATTTAGAAAATATAAAAATAAAACTATTATCCACATAATGGAAAGAAGGAAAGGACAGTAAAGGGAGGAGTCATGAGAGATGTTCTGAATGTTTGTGTCCACCCAAAATTCATGTTGAAAACAAGTGTCCAGTCAAATGATATAGGAGGTGGGACTTTTGGGAGGTGATTATGTCATGGGGACTCCACCCTCATAAATGGGATTAATGTTGTCATTAGATAGGTCCTTGGAGCTGCCTCGACTTTCTACCACAGCCAGCGGGTGCCATCTATGTACCAGAAAGCACAAGCTAACCAGAATGCATGGCATTTTAGTATTTGTCATCCCAGCTGCTAGTGAGAAAAAATTCTGTTGTTATTATCAACTTAGTCTGTGACATTCTGTTAGACAAACCTAAATGAACCAAAACTAATATGGGAGGGGATGGAAGAAGAGAAGAGGGGGAGCTTATAAGTTCATCATAAACTTCCTATTGCTTTATAATACATAGTTGGCTTATTCATGAGGTGTTCTTCCATAATTGTTAATTGCCTTTGTATGCAAAATGTGCCAATTATAACATTTTTGCTCTGTGTCTACAGCTTGACCCTTTGGTCAATCCTGATATATGTTCTCAGCTCAAGACATTATTTAGAGAAGTTTGTATTTCAATTTCTTAACCAGACATTTGCCAATATTCAGGTCTCCCTTGTGGCTGCTAAATTGACTTTTCTCTTTTTTGCTCCTTCTGAACATAGAAACTAACTCATTTAATGCATAGAGAACATAGAGATCTCTAACCCAACTATAGAAAAATTTGAAAACTTAGTTATAAACTTTTTTTCTAAACATGGCTCTCTTGGCCAATGCTATTATTTTAAAATCATAGGAATTCCATCACATCATTTCCTGTACATCACCAGAATGGAATATGGCAGTGATAATAACTAGTACTTCTCATATGTAATTCATGTGGTTAATACTAATATGAGTATAAGGGATAGCTTGTGCCCATTTCACAAAGGCAGAAACTGAGAATCAGAAATCAACTACCTTGCCTAACCCTAAAGCTACTCTGATTAAATGTCTAAAATGGTTTTTATTTTAAATTTATCTGTCTCCAAAATTATTCACAAAATTAATCACAGATTCAACTTAAATTAGCAGAACTCTAATTTACATACATTCTTATTTCAATAATGATTACAGTATGATTTCCAGGACATAGATTACTCAGTTATTAGGCACAACACCTTGTATTTTCTTTGTCACAGTACAAGTTGCTAATAGTTACACCTTTGGGCTACTCTAGGTATTTATCAGATAGTTTCCAGAGCACTTGTTTGGAGATATTTTGGATCAACATTATGGGAACCATAGCAGCTTTATTGGGAAATTTCCCAGCAATTGCAGACAAATCCCTGATACCTTACACTAGGAAATTTAAGAAACATCTGTCACTATGGATAGCAGCCATAGAAAGCCCTGTTGCACTGTGCCTAAACTTTGAATTGTGTACAGACCTTAACTGGCAGCAGGACTTAGCAATGATCTTGTTGCTGAGAATCATGGTTAAGTATCTAGAAAGGTTCACATTTCCTGAATATATAAGTCAGGGGCCAGTAACTGAAGGGAACTGTTATCCTTTATTAATTATTCTAATGCATGTTTAAAAATCTCATGGGCTTGAAATACTTCAGACTTTCTCACCTATTCTTTTCCTGTTTGTATTAGAAATGGTAGACTTGACAGATACTCTTACATTGGTAGGGTTTTGTTTTTGTCTGTCTCCATTCCTTTTAGTACTATGCTGCTTTTCAGAGGAGGAGGGACAAATATTTTACAGGTAAAACATTACTAACAAATACACCTATTATTTTAAAAAGAGGCACCATTCTGTAAGAACTTATCAAAGCAAATTCATAAGACCACATAGAAAATTTTGTTAATTTGGTTCAATTGGATGTCATCTTCTACTGATTTTATATTAAGCACTGACTCTAGTCCTGCTACAAGGATATCTGGCTTATTAAACTTTTATGGTATATCCTCTAAATCCTGAATATTCATTTCTGCTTAACAGTTTTGTAACTTCTATTACCTGGTATTTGTACAATTTCCTCTTTAATATTTTAAATACATCTATCCTTTCTTTTACAGCAATAAATGTGTATTTCCGTTCATTTGCCTTGTCTAAAAATCCAATTCCTCAATGCTTCTATAATTATCTTCAAATTCTAAACATCCATTCCTATAGAATGAAGGTGTCCTTAATACAATGACTCTATTGCAACTCAATTTCATTTTTTCTATTTTTTCCCACTGCTTGTTAGTTCTCTCTTTCTCCCAGTGAACATAGAGAGGATTGAGTTATCAACTGTTCCATGATTTAGAAACAGTAAAACTTTTTTTTATTATCAGAAAGTGAGAACACTGGAAATTATTTTGTGAAACAAAATTTTATGAAACAAAATCATTTCTGTATTCTTTCAAAATTAAAGCAAAGGCCCTTTAACATAGTTGTTTTGTGACATGGATACTGAGTAGCACCACACTATCTTTAGAGAAAGCCCAGGAAAAAATTATTTTACCCACAATGATATTTTCCATAGCTTTTGAGTAGTCAGTCATTTTTTTAAAAAAAGTGGTTTATGTTTGCTTTGTCTTTTATTTTAATTATGGTTATGTTTACACAAATAAAATGAGGTTAGCTTACCAAAATCCAAAATGTCCCAATAAATCTGTCATTTCATTCAGAAGGAAGACTGGATACTTCAAATGGCCATTTTACAATAAATTAAAAATTAGGTACTGACATGTAAGAAAACAATTTTTAAAATGTTTTGCATACATAAGTATTGAGAGAAAATTATAAAGGAAAAAAATCAGGGATAATGGAGAGTTGTAATGTAATGATTAAAATTTTAATTCATTAAGAAGGTAAAACAGTTGTAAATATATATGCACTTGAGAGCATAGTATAAAAGTAAAAGTGAAACAAACAAAAAGTTCACATGGAAAATAATTACTCTGTCAATTATTGGTTGAACAAAAAGATATTTTTTAAAAAATACAAAATAGAAATACCAAAGGTTAAGAACCTGAGCACTAATTTTCAGGATAAACAAAAAACTCAAAACAGTTAACACCAAAACAAGAAATAACCCAAACAGTAAATAAGTTAAAAAACTAAAGAGATAATTCATAGAAGATATGCAATAAATTAACAAATACATAAAAAAATGTTCAATATCACTAGCAATTAGAGAAATGCACATTAAAACTACTCTAAGATTTCATTTCACTCCAATCAAATGGCAATTATCATGAATATAAACAACAATAAGTGTTGGTGAAGATAAAGGGTAAAAGACACACTCATACATAGATAGTAGGACTGCAAAATGGTGCAAACACTGTGGAAATCAGTGTGGAGATTCTTTAGAAAACTTGGAATGGAACCTCCATTTGACCTAGCTAACCTACTTCTCAGTTTGTATGCAAAGGATTAAAAGCAGTAAACTAAAGAGAAACAGCCAAATCAATGTTCATTGCAGCTCAATTAACAATAGTTAAACTGTGGAACCAACCTAGATGCCCTCCATCAGATTAATTAATAAAGAAAATGTATATATATTCCATTTACATATGTGGAATATATATATAAATGGTTTATATGGAATATTATAGGTGGAATATTACTTAGCCTTCAAGAAGAATGAAATTATGGAATTTGCAGGTATATGGATGGAGTTGGAGAATATCATGCTATGTGAGGCAAGCCAATCCTAAAAAAAACAAAGGCCAGATGTATTCTATGATATGTGGGTCCTGATCCAAAATAAGAGGGAGGGTGGGGGAATGGAGGAACTTTGGCTTACGCAGAGGGAAGTGAGGGAAGGGGAGAGGGTATGGGGGTGGGAAGAATTGTGCAATGAGAGTGACATTATTACCCTGTGTACATGTATGATTGCACAAATGGTGTGAATCTGCATCATGCACAACCAGAGTAATGAAAAGTTGTGTTCCATTTGTATACAAAAAGTCAAAATGCTTTCTGCTGTCATAAATAACCAATTAAAATAAATAAAAATTGAAAAGAGAAAATAACCATTGTTCTTCCTAAGAAACTAATAGGAAGGTAACACCCTAAAGAATTTTTATGTAGCCTTAAGTAACCTTAAGAAATAAAATGATATTTTATTATGCCCCCTCCTCAGGAAGATAGAGGATGATACCTATTCATACATTTCTCTAAACTTTAAAACAAAATTTTCCAAATAAGCTTTAATGTGGACTTAACACAAAACTCTAATTATTATAATAGTTCTGCTTTCTCTAAATCTTAATTCTACATATTCCTTTTCCCAAATTACACTTTGGTGTCACAGTAAATTTTTGTGCCAAAGACTTTATTTTATTGGTTGTTCAAAACATTACAAAGCTCATGACATATCATCTTCCATACATTTGATTCAAGTGGGTTATGAACTCCCATTTTTTACCCCAAATACAAGTTGCAGAATCACATCGGTTACACATCCACATTTTTACATAATACCATATTAATGACTATTGTATTCTGCTGCCTTTCCTATCCCCTGCTATCCCCCCTCCCCTTCCCTCTCATTTTCCCTCTCTACCCCATCTGCTGTTGTTTAATTCTCTCCCTTGTTTTTTTTCCCCTTTCCCCTCACAAACTCTTACATGTAATTTTGTGTAACAATGAGGGTCTCCTTCCATTTCCATACAGTTTCCCTTCTCTCTCCCTTTCTCCCACCCCACTCTTCTCTGTTTAATGTTAATCTTTTCCTCATGCTCTTCTTCCCTGTTCTGATCTTAGTTGCTCTCTTTATATCAAAGAAGACATTTGGCATTTGTTTTTTAAGGATTGGCTAAATCTACTTTTCATGCCAGAATCCCATATCCACCATTACTGAAAAAAAAAAACAACAGAATTTCATCTTCACTATTTTCATGTTATATTCAATCTCATAGGATACAGCCTACAGAAACAATCTCAATTAGACCTACAACATAATTATTTTTCAATTAGTAATATAAGCTACAGTTCTATCTCCATGTGGAAACTCCTTCAATAATAGTGCGCCTTGTACCTCCATAGTCACTAATTATAAAAAATACAATAATTAACTAGATATTCAGATAATTGAGATAAACCATGTAAATAAAATCCAAGGACAGGCTATTTAGTGTTGGAATCATGGGCTGGAAGCCACAGAAAGTAATCATTTCTTTTATAGGTGACCACAACAATTCTACCTAAATGTATGTATCTGTTTTGGGTTCCTCATGCCCCCTTTTAGGAAGTACCTACTCATGCATGATCTCCCTCTAAAGCAAACACATGGGCAATGGTTCATAAACAGGAAATAGTGATGAATGGTTCATGGAATATAATGATTTCACAATACATAATTATTTGGACTACATAATAATGAACCATGCTTACTTCTTTTCAAATAATAAGCCTGAAAAATGCAAAAACAGGGCATAGGTTATTAGTTTTGCTGAAACTCAGAAGCCAAGGGAGAAACAAAAGATCTATGCAAAGCTCACAGTGAAATAATCAGGTTCCTTATAAACACAATTGCTCTGGTTAATACATTTTCCTCCCAAGGAGATCTGTTCATTCACACTTCAAACAAGATCCAAGGTGGAGGGTAGGAGGCATGTATCCTCACAGATTTCCAACAGATTCATATAACACTTGTACACAAATGAAGGTTTGCATGCTTAATATCTGTCCATATGCGTGCAATACCCAAACTCCTGCTTTCTCTTCACTTTCAACTGCATTCAAGAAGAGCCACACACATGCATGAGAATGCAGATCAAGATCAAAATCACAATTTGAACATGTACCCTGCCAAGCAGACAAGCAAAATCTGATCCAGTGAGTCTTCCTCCTCCAAGAGTCTGCCCTTTGAAAACAAGCATAACTTAGACTTCCTATAAGGAGACTGTGCCTCAAAGGGTTCCAGAGCAATTCAGCAGCTACTGCTAAGCGAGTATAGACTGGATGGGTGAGTAAAAAAGCACAGCCTGGCTAAGGACCTTCACATACACTACTCTAAGACCAATATTTACCTCTTGGATCCCTTAAGTGTCATTCAAGCAAGTGGCTCCTCCAGGACGTTGGTGCACATGCTTTCCTAAAGACCTTATGAAATCAAATGAAGGTCCCACCCACACTGTGCTCACAAGATTGGGCATCTCACACACACACACACACACACACACACACACACAGCCTAGCAACTCTGCCAGCTCTGACACTTGGTGCCTTAGATCCAGCATCAAAGAAAGAAAAAAATCCAATAATAAGCAATTTGGGTAGGGCTATCCTGGCTTTTTCCTGGTCACCTCTAATCATATTCACATCCCATTACAGGCACATCCCATTGGTTGGCACCTCAGGATTTGCCATCCTCAGTCCAGGAGCTGCAACTCTACAGCAGACTGCCTTCTCAGGTTCAACCCCACCCCAGCTCCAAATTGACAGAACAACCACTGTTGTTCCCTCCATGGTTCCTTCTTTTAACTCCTCTAGCCCAAACATTTCCTACTAGTGCATAAAATATTTTCCTCCTTTAGCAAGGAGCTAAACCAAGAAAACATGTCATCCACTACTGCCACTTGCTTGACTGAGCATCAGGTGGGTGAGTGCAGTCCTTATCAGAGAGCTGAGCTCCAGGTAGCCTTCTCAAGCTGGTCCTTCCTGCCTCTCCCAAATACTGTGGTCATGTGGTCCACCATCTCTTTGTCATGTTCAGGTAGCCGCTGTCCTTAGGTTCTTGAGTCCCTGCCCAGAGCTGCCCTCTGTTCATTTCCTGTCTTCCCAGAATCACTGCTGCTACCTTTGCAAATCAATGAATAACTCAGGATCCAGGACGGCACCCACTTGTCCCTACGTGTGCACTCTCAGCTCCAAGAGGGCTCTGAGAGCAGGCAGCTGTGGCCCCGTGTCATATGCTGCCTCTAGGAAGTGGCTGCAGCACCTGCCCAAATGGAAGCCCTCAGGGCTGGGAAGAGCCTCTTCCCATGCCCTGATTTCCCTGCATGCTCTGGTCCTTTCTTTTCACACCTTTCCACCTCACTCTGCCCTCTTCCTTTTTTTCCACTTCTCCATTTGTCTCCTTTGTTTTGTATTCACTTTTTCTTGGGCTGACAACTCTCAAGATAAGTGCAATGTGGTGCCAGGGTGAGTGATAGAGTCCCTGAAAAGGGAAGGGTAATACACACACACCACACAAGCACACACACAATCATAACCTTATTCATTCCCACTAATTCACATATCACATACAGAGTCACAAAAACAGTTCATGAACACAGATACACATACATACAATACCTAAATATATACTCGAACATCTCCAGAATGTACAGGAGCTGCAGATGCACATTCTCATATAAGCATACTCCAGCTACATGTCCTCAAGCACACACAGCCATATTTGTGCACGCACATTCTCCCAGTCCAGACATGAAAATGCTAACCTTAGTCTCCACAACTGTAAACGTTCCCAACCTCTACAGGAACCTGGATAGTTGTTGGTTATAAATCCAGAGGCCAGACTAAGCTCCAGGATTACCCAAGAGAAAATGAAAAGGCAGAAGGCCAGCCAAATTCTGTCATCTTCCTGTCACAGGAAGCTAGGGGCAAGGAGACCCTACTTGCCAAATGAGCAATGCACACACTTTAACCTGGAACCTTCAGTGAGGGGGCCTCCTAGCTCCTAGAGAATATTGGGGCATGGAAGGAAATCTTTATGGCCCCAAACTGAACCCCTCCCCTTTGCTGAAAGCTAGGCCCCCTTTGGCATCCTTTTTTACATCGACCCCACCAACAGGTCTCCTCATCCCCAGGAGCTTGTCTTTCCTTCAAGATCTCCTCACTGAGACCCACATACCTCTTCCTCCAAGAAATGGGATCCCACCCAGACACTTCAAGTTATAACCTCCACCTGGAGGATCCTCATGCTGCATCCGCCCCTGCACACACGGTAAAGACACAAGAGGTATCCCCTTACCTCCAGCCCCACAAACCCAAAACTCACAGGCCACACCTCCAGCCCTTAAGAGGAAGATGCCCACCCTGGGTGAGCCTGCCTCTTATGTGGTGATTCCCGTTGCCAAACAGTCCTTTCCAGAAGCCACTGTCCCCCAACCCAAGGTGACTTCACCCTCTCTGAGAGGCTCCCAGCACCTACCTCTTTTGGCTTGGGTCCTTTAGTGGATGGCTCTGAGCTTTAGTGCACAGGCTCCTGCATTCGAGCTGCAACAGTATTGACTCCTGCACTCCTGCTGCTCCTGTGGTCTGGAGGCGGTGGCGGTGGGTCCTGCGTTGTACACACGGGGACTGTGGCGGCACTGGCTCCTGAGCTTGGCGGCGGTGGCAGCGGCGCTCTGGGGTCCTGAAATCGTGGCACCTGTGGCTTTGGCTCACACTTGTTGGGTAGGAGAAGCTCCTCGGATCCTGCATCTCCTGTGCTCTGGAGGCTGCAGTGGCTCCTGCGCTCCAGCGGTTACGGGTGCTGTGGTGGTAACAGCAGTGCAGGCTACTGAGTTCTGGAGGCAGCGAGGAAGAAGTTGGCTCCAACACTCTGGATGCAACAATGCCACGTTGGCTCCTGAGCTCTAACGACAGCGAGGGCCTAGGACGCTATGGGTAAAGAGCAAGTGCTCTATCCTCACTTCCGTTTTCCTCTCAGGGGGCGTGGTGGCAGGAGCAATTCATAAATTTGAACCAATAGGGTTGCTGCTTTTTCCAAACCCTTATCAGCATAAATGTGAACCAATAGCGTTGACCCAAGAGGTATATATACCGCTAGCTGAGCGCTCTCAACTGGAGAGAGAGGTGGTGGGGGATGTTTTTAGGTAGTTTTCTTCTTTGGAATTCAGAAGCCAGGAGCCCTGTGGAAGAGAATCGGTGGTGAGCTTCTGCAGTCCGCTGGAACTCTGGTGGGCAGAGTCTCCTATTAAGATCAGCTTGGATGCAGAGGCCTGCCACTTCCTAGAAACCCACCCGACAAGACAAGGAGAAAACTCAACTTTTACTACCCTGAGGTATGTGTGCTTCTTCATATAAATCAATATAAGTGAAGTTATATTTTCTTTACCTATAATTTCACAATCTCTTTTCTTGTATGTGTGTGCATTCACACATGTATATATTTATACAAACTCATATATGGCTTTTTTTACACATATGGACTCTTTCTTTACATACCATTCAGCAACCGTATTACTTAGCAGCATAACTTGGATATCTTTCTATATCAATACACATGGATCTACTGTAAACATTTTTAAACTTCTAAAAAAATATATCATGAGAATGAAAGAGTGTAGAAATCACCCCCTACCTTGTAATCTTAATCCCCAAACCACCACTGGTTTTTTATGCTTCAATTAGTATTTCCCATTTTTAAACTTTACACAAATGGGAATCCTGCAGGATGTTATTTTTGTGTCTGCTCTCATATTCAACATTACATGTGTACATGTCATTTATTAGTTTGGTTTTCTCACTCAAATTGATATCACATTATTTTGTAAATGCATACAGAATGTACATGTCTCTTTTAGAAGATATTAGAGTTGTATTCAGACTGAAAATATCATGAAATGGTTTCTGGGAACATTCTGGGACTTGTCTTTTTGAGAACATACTTACATTATTTCTGTTGGGTCTACACCTAGATATGGAATTTATGGGTAGTGGAGTATCCATATATTTAATTTTAGTATAGATTTCCAGAAAGGGTTTTGGAATAATCATAGCAATTTATGCTCTCATAGTAGTGAATTACTACATAGTTTTAAAGGCCTACAGATTTCCTTTATATAGAGATATCATAATTTATTTCATGTTGATTTTTGTCCACTTTTATTAGTATAAATAGCTTTCCAGTAAAAATATTTAGATGTGTATAGACTTTTGTTTATTCATGTAAATGTATCTATAAGTATATTATTGAGATAAAATGTGTAAAGATTGAAAAAATACTTTTAAAGTTCACTTAGAGAAAGGTTTTTTCCCGAAACAAAATTAGATAATAACATTTTATAAAAGATGAATAAAATTACTTTATAAAAACTATAATCATTTAAAATTATAGCCCTGATATAGAAGAGAACATATGTCACTAAATAGGAAAGATGATGTTTCAAACAGAAAAATTAAGTTGAGTATTTAAAGCACAGGGAAGATGACTCTGGTTAGAAGAGCCTGAGAAGTTCCTGATGTTGAACAGAAAAACGTGCAAATATCCTAATTGGTTTCCTCATATATATATATATATATATATATATATATATATATATATACAATTCCTTTCTCTTGTGGCTTTTAGAATTATCTCCTTATTCTTAATGCTAGGTATTTTCATTATAATATACTTGGTGTGGCTCTGTTGTCATTTTGTACATTTGGTATCCTGTAATCCTCTTGTATTTGATTTTACAATTCATTCTTTATGTTTGGAAATTTTTCTGATATTACTTCATTGAAGGGATTCTTCACTCCTTTGATTTGTAACTCTATTCCTTTCTCTATCCCAATAATTCTTAAATTTAGTGTTTTTATGTTATCTTATAATTCTTTAATGTTCTGCTCATGGTTTCTTACCATCTTCACTGTGGGGTCAACATTATTTTCAAGATTATATATTTTGTCTTCATTGTCTGGGGTCCTACCATTCAGGTGATCTAATCTGTTGATGGTGCTTTGTATTCAGTTTTTAAATTTGGTTTATTGTTTCATTTTATGGATTTATGTTTTTTTATTTTTTTAGAACCTCTGTCTCCTTATTGAAGTAATCTTTTGCTTTCTGTATTTGCTTATGTAGCTCTTTTCAACATGATTTTTGCTGCTTGTATTTGCTGTGTTATATCATTCTTTAATTCACAGAACATTTTAATTATGTATGCCCTGAACTCCTTATTTGTCATTTCTTCTGTTGTGCTATCCATGGATTCTAATAATGTAGTATTTTGGTTTATTTGGGGCACTTTATTCCCTTGTTTTTTCATGTTGTTCGTGTGTCTTCCCTTCTAGCACTGTAGATCTGAGGCATTACAGTTTTACCCTATAGGCTTATGGTGTCCCTGCAGGGTTCCAATACCTCTCCTTTAAGGAGGAGAACAATATTAAGAGATGCCAATAGAAACTATATACAGCCTTCAACCAAATATCTGCCATTAAGACATTTATGGTTTTGTTCCAATATATGGAAATGGTAAATTCAATTATTATCTACAATACAAAGGGTAAGTTTGCAAAAGAGTCTACAGTTTCTGATCATGGACAAAGAATTAGCGGTGAGGTGTAGGATGCATTGTTAAGGGGGAAGGAGGTGAGGATATAGATTTATTAGATCTTAGGAAGCATGAAAAAGGAATCTAAAGAAGCTGGTCAGTAGCAGAAGAAGAGAGAGAAAGTGATTTTGGGAGCTAAATGGTAAGACAATACAGAGAGTAAAAAATAAGTATTAAGAAAAATTAGAAAAATGTAAAAATAGGAGATTAAAGAATATACAACACAACTGTAATATACTGTTCAGACATCCCAGTCCTCAGTAGCCTAATTCATGAAAAGCATTTGGTTTCATAAATGTTGGGTATGTGAGGGCTGGAGAAGAAAGAGAAAAAAGAAAAAAAAAACTTGAAGAAAGATACAAGGATTGTTTTAGTTGGAGATCAGTATTTTCTTGCATCTCTTTCATCCATTAGGTTGGGTTGTCTGTTGTTTGCTGGTATATCCACCCTTTGGATGGTGAAAGTTATTAGTTTTGGAGGGTTGTCTTGGGAGCAGAGCTCCTGGAGATGGGCTATAGCACTTTCTGGTCCCCAATGGGATACTACACTCCAAGGATCTCCTTTGTGGCCTGCTTGTGTGACATGGGCACCTGATCTTTTATCCTTATATTCACTGTAGACCTCACAATTTCTGGTCTCTAATTTAGTCTCTAAACTATATCTCACTAACCCCCTCCCTTTCTACTTCCCAATCATGAACCTTTCTCTCTAGAGGTCTTGTGGGATGCACTCTAGGTACTGTGCACGTGTTACAGAGAGGTTTTTTGTATTGGGCAGAGTAGGACAAGGTTTTGTGAGTTATGCACCAGCTGCATAGTTGCAATCACTGTGCAAGGTTAGTGGCTGTCAGGGAAAGGGAGTAGTTGGGGACTGTAGGTACCTTGATATTGCTCCTAAGCCCTAGCTGGTGTCCCAAGCTGGGAGTTTCACCAACTAAAGATGGCAACAAAAGTCTCCTAAGATGGAGGTGGCTGGTTTCAGCAATGGGGTGTCAAGTTGGGTGGTGCCAGGTGGTGGTGTTTCAAGGTGTGAGATGCAGCTCTGTGGTATGCAGTATTGTGGCTGGTGGTTGTCTCCAGACCTTGTTCAGTGTCCCCAGGTGCAGGTGACTATGACAGTGGTCGCAGTGTCCCAAGATAGAGGTGACTGTGGAACCTCATCCACATTGGTAGATGGGGGTCAACACACGAGTGGCAGCCAGAAGTCCTGAGCATGGGTAGCAGCTAGGTGTCTTGCTAGTAGCTGCAGCCCCAGGATTCCTGCACAGGTGCTGATGCCAGTGATTCTTCTCAGGAACCCATTAGGGGAAAAGGACATGACCACTCTGGCTACTTAAAACTAAATAGGGGCATTGACGGGGGTACTGGGTAAGGAGAAATAGGTTTTATTCTGTCTTCTCCTGACATCTGGGTTACCTTGGCCTTTATGCCCAAGTGTCTTGTAGATATTTGGAAAAGTTGGGTTTTGAATTGTGAAACTTTATAACCTTAATTTTTTTCTTGCAAAGAAAGCAAGTAAAACTTGGGTTCTCTCCTGTGAGGTTTCCTTAGTTGGGGCACAAAGGAGGATGTGATCTGCATATTGTATGACCTTAATTTGTAATTGACTAAATTGAATTAAGTCTTAGGCCAATGCCTGGTAAACCAAATGGGGGCTGTCGTTAAACCCCTTGGGCAGAAAATTTCAGGTTAATTGGGTGCACTTGTCAGAGGGGAAACATCAAAAGAACCTAGGTATTGAGAATCTGAGTGCAGGATTCAGAAAAATGCCTCTTCTCAGTCTAAAACTGAGCCAGTTAGAATCTTGAGGATTTGGGGATAACAAGGAATAAAGATTGAGGACCATTGTATATATGGGAACCACTGCCTCATTTACCAACCTGAGGCCCTATACTCATTTTCATTCTCCACTGGGCTTTTTTTTTTTTTAAAAAAAGAGAGAGAGAGAGAGAGAGACAGAGAGAGAGAATTTTTAATATTTATTTTTTAGTTCTCGGCGGACACAACATCTTTGTTGGTATGTGGTGCTGAGGATCGAACTCAGGCCGCACGCATGCCAGGCGAGCGCACTACCGCTTGAGCCACATCCCCAGCCCCTCCACTGGGCTTTTAATGGGTGTATTACATAGACTATTATAGGATCATGTGTGTGTGTGTGTGTGTGTGTGTGTGTGTGTGTGTGTGTGGTGCTGGGGATTGAACCCAGGGCCTCGTGCATGTGAAGCAAGCACTCTACCAACTGAGCTATATCCTCAGCCCTCTATTACAGGGTCTTAATAGGCCCTGTCATTTTAAGACCCTATTATTTCAAGTTATGTTATTATAGGTTGTCACCCCCCTTTTTAGTCTCTGGTTTCAGGGGATAGTTTTGTGGTAGTAAAAAGATGGAGGATCTTTAGGATGGATCCGTACAGGAGCAGGTTCTATTGCTGCATCTTCCCCCTCCCCACTGTGTATCTAGACTTCTGGTTTATTCTCAGTTTCAACTAGGGTCAGACAAAGTCTCTCTTCTGGTGTCATAAGAAGTGTGGTGCCCTATGAGTCAAAATATATTTTCCCTTAAGGGAGTGGAACTTTCAGGCATTATCAAAAGGCATGTGAGAAGAAGAGCTCATCCCAAGAACATCTAAGAATTTGGGATAAATATTCAGTCACAGGCTTTCCTGACACTCCCCTTATGGTCATACTGGGAGAGGAGGACTGGGTTTGAGAGGAGAACAGAAAAAATGGCTCCAGTGTAGACATATAAATTAATTTTCATTTCCTTGAAACTCAAAATCACCATGGGCCCCTGTAGTTGGAGACAAAAATGTATGCCTTTTTTGTAATATCCCTCTTGGCCACAGTTGTAGCAGGCTATAATGGGAGCAATACAATCTGGGGCACTTGTACCAGACTTTCTGCCTGTGTCCTTTAGGGTTATGGATGCTACATTTTTATGACCAGGGTGATCTGGTTGCATTGAAGCTTGGGAAGGTCCTAAGAGCTTTTTGTGTAATTTGGGGATGAAGCAATATTACTTATGTTTATTGAGTGTGTATTTCTGGTGAGAGAATCAAATCTTTGGATTTAGGATTTTGTTTATGTGACTTCTGGTAACAAGTAGGTTTTTTGTGTATGTGTGTGTGTGTGTGTGTGTGTGTGTGTCTGTGTCTGTGTGTGTGTGTGTGTGTGTGTGTGTGTATACTTGTTGTTTGGTGATATCATGTGCACATGTCTTCAGGAACTGTAGAGTATATAGGAATGTATAAGCCTGCATTTGGAAAAGTATACATTATAGCTGCCCGTCCATCAGTACCTAAGTAGTCACAAGCATGTATATTTGGGGATATGCATTGAGTATATTTTTTTAGAAGGGAAAGTGTGGTGTGTGTATTCAGGGAAGGCAAGGATGGGGTAGATTTACACATCTGTGAGTTTGGGGTGTGGCAGTGAATTGTGGGACATGCGCCTGTTTCCAAATGTGAGGGGTTTTGATGATATCCATAGTGTGAGGGTTTGAGTGTGTATCCTCACATGTGTGTGTGCCTGAGTGGTATGTGCACAGGTCTCTGTGGCTGGGTGGCATGTGTGTGTCTATAGCTGTAAGGAGTAGCAGGAGCACATAGGTGATAGCAAGCTTTTCTCCTGTGCACTGACCCTTGTTCCTGTGGATCTGGAGCTCCAAAAGTGATTTCTGCTTTCTCATCCTTATCTGACATCTTGTCTGCATTGGTTGTGATGGTGAGTGGATGTGCCTCTTGTGCTTGAGTGGGGCTGACTTCCAGGATCCTGGGTTGGTGGATGGAAGCTGATCAAAGATGACCCCTTAGGAGTGGTGGGGGAGATTTTCCTCCAAGATGTGAGGTATTGCTATTCCACTCAAGAATGGTTAAAGGGACTGACTCCAGAAGGAAGTTTATGGCAGATTCATAGATCCAGGGACTATTGCTGAGAGAGTTGTTTATGATTGTCCACCTATTGGCTCCTCCCTTGGGTTTTTTCTCTCTGCAAGACAGACCCCCTCCCAGACTGGTTCTGTTGGTGGCCCATGTGTGCACATGACTGGCCTCATGGTGTTCATGCTCTGGCAACCCCATGAGCTCTATAATTATTACATAGTTGCTCCTCAAGCACATTAGGAGAGGAGTGAAAAACTGAATGTACCAAAAAAAAGCCTTAAAATAAATAAATAAATAATGTCATGAGGGTTATAAAATAAACTTATAATATGAATAACAAAACAAAATGAAAAAATGTACAATGTATGATGATAATGGTGTTAAATTTTCCTGAAGAGCTACCCTCATTGTTATTCTTCATTTCTTGTCAGGACTGAGTGAGTTATCCATCCTTTCAACCCGAATGAACCTTTCACATTCCTTATTGATCAGTTCTACTAGTGGAGAACTTCCTTGGTTTTTATGTGGAAATAAATAAAAGGAGTTTTTTTTTTTTTTAATATGTGATAAAACACAGCAAAATTTTACTATGTTAACTACTTTGGAAGGCACATTGTTGGCATTATTTACACTTATTTTGCCATTCTTCTAATACCAGCATGCTGCCACAGAAGTTTTTTCATCTTGCAAAATTGAAGCTTATTTATGAAATAATAATTGTCAATTTCCCTCACATCCTAAGAAACCACCATTTTTCTCTCTGTACTGTTTTAATCTCTCTGTGTACTGTGCCTCATATAAGTAAGTATCATACAGAATGTATTCCTTTACTCATCATTGTCAAAGTTCATCCTTGTTCTAGCATCAGCCAGAATTTCCTTCATTTTTCAGACAAAATAATATTCCAACTTTTGCTACATGTAAAATATTCTTCCTTGGGCTAGGAAAAGGCTGAAGTAGTGGAATGAAATTGACCTAACTGACCCATGGACCTCTATAAAGTAACCATAGTGAATGACATCTTTATGTACGTCTGTAAAGCCTAGTTAAGAAAATTATATGTACACGGAAGGAAGTCCAGTAGAGAAGAAGAAAAGAAACTGAGCCAGGTAGGAGGGGAGGGAATGGGCAAGTTCTGGAGACCAAATTGGAACACTATATTCCCTGCTTATGTATAAATATAATGCACAGCTAAGAAATATAAAAATTCTCCCTCAATGGACCCTTCAGTATAATAAACAGAGTGATTGTATGTGTATAAATATTTCTTCAAGACCATTCTTGTAATGTTTTATAGGTGTTTGCTTAGAAGTAGAATTGAAGGATCATGTAAATCTACTTTTGATAATTTGAGGAACCACCAGTTTTACATAGAGCCTACACCACTTTGCAGTCTAATGCACAGTGCACTAGGGTTCCAGTTCCTTCACATTCTCAGGAGCACTGGAGTTTTCTGGTTCTTTTATGGTAGGCCTCATCATGTATGTGAAGCTGGATTTCATTGTGATTTTGATTTTGATTTCTCCACTTATTATTTATGTTGAACATCTTCCTATGTGCTTCTTGGCCATTTGTATATATTTGGAGAAACATCTATGGAAGTCATTTGCCCATTTTAATATTAAGTTGTTGTTTTCTTATGTTGAGGTTTAAGGGCTCTTTATAACATAGACTTTAACTTCTTATCAGAAACATGATTTTCAAATGCTTTCTTACGTTTAAGGAGTTGCCTTTTCACTGATGATTGTGTCCCTTGATGAATAAGTTTTCAGGCTTGATGTAATTCAGTTTATTTCTTCTTTTTGTGCCTGTGCTTTTTGTGTTATGTCCAAAAAGTCACCATGATTTTAATTTTTAAATTATTAGTATAATTTGGGATGAGGTATTTTGATGCATCAAGCATCGTTTTTCTTGCTCTATATTACTTTGGCAATTTTGGGTCTTTAGTCTTTGCACATGGATTTTAGGGTTGATTGTTTTCTAGTTCTCTGAAGATTGTCATTGTCCATTGGATGGGGATTACATTGAATCTACATAACACTTTTGGCAGTGTGGCTACCTTGATGATTTGAATTCTGCCTATTCAAGAACGTGGGAGGTCTTCTCATCTTCTAAGTTCTTCTTCAGTTTCTTTCTTCAGTGTTCTATAGTTTTCATTGTGGAGGTCTTTCACCTCTCTGGTTATTTTTTCCATAGGTAGTTCTTATTTTTTTGAGTCCCTTTCTGATTTTGCTTTCACTGGGATCATTATTGGTGTATAGGGTATATATTGATTTCACAGGCTGATTTTGTAACCTAGTGCATTGCTGAACTTGCTTATTAGCACTAGCAGTCTTTTCATAGAGTGTTTTTGATCTTAGAAGTATAGCATCATGTCTGAAAAATAGCAACAATTTGAGGTTTTTTTCCTATTTGTATCCTTTTTATCTCATTCTCTTGTCCTATTGGTCTGCTTAAATTTTTAGTACTATTTTAAAAAGGACAGGTATGAGTGGGCTGTCCTCATTTTGTCCCAGATTTTAAAGGAAATGCTTTCCATTTTTCCTCTATTCTGTATGATGTCGAGGTAAGTCCCTTCAACCCCTAGTTTCTTCAGTGTTTTCATCATAAATGGTTGCTGGATTTTGTCAAAGTCTTTTTCTACATCTCTACATGAGATGACTGTATGGTTTTTCTCCTGAATTCTACTTATGTGGTGAATCATATTTATTGACTTATGGATGTTAAACCATCCTTGAATCCCTGGAATGAAATCAATTTAGTCATGATACATAGTCTTCTTAATATGTTGTTGAATATGATATGCTAATATTTTACTAAGTCTATTTGCATCTAAGTTTATCAGGGATATTGGTCTATAGTTTTCTTTCTTTGATGTGGTTTTGAAATTACGATGGTCTTTGGTTTCATAGAATGCATTTGAAAAGATTCCACTGTTTTTTACTTCATTATTTCCTGTTTAAATGTCTATTAGAATTTCACTGAAAATCTGTTTGACTCTGGACTCTTTTTGTAAGGCATTTTAATTATTGCTTCTATCTCATTGCTTTTCTTGGTCTCTTTAGGCTTTTTCTATAGTCTTCATTAAGAATATGTAATATTGTATATTACATATTTGTATAGAAATTTGTCTATTTCTTCTAGGTTTCCAATTTACATTTCAAAACATTTCTTAATGATCCTTTGGATGTGGTGAAATCTGTGGCAATTTCTCCTTTTTAATCTCTAAATTTGTTAATGTGGGTTTTCTCTAAGTTTTGCTAAGGGTTTAACTATTCAGAGAAGCAATGCTTCATTTCTTTCATTCTTTATGTTGAATTTTGTTGTTTATTACTTTGATTTCAGATCTGATGTTCATTATTTTCCCCCTTCTTCTGTTTTTTGTCATTGATTTTTTGTTTGTATTTTTTCTAAGACCTTGAGTTGCACCATTAAATTGTTTGGGATCTTTCACGTGTTCCTACTTGGGCACTCAAGGCTATAAACTTTCCTCTTGGAAGAGCTTTTACAATGTCCCAGAGGTTCTTGTTTAATTCTATGAATTTTATACTTACCTGATTTTTTCTGTCTCCCATTCATATATTGATCAATTTTCATGTATTTATATGTTTTTTACCTTGTTTTGATAGGTGTTGATTTCTTTTTTCTTGTTTTGCTATTGGTGCATTATAGTTGTACTTAATGGTGGGAATTGTTCTTACATATTCATATATGCACAAGATATAAAATTACAATTTAAAGTATCCTTCCCTTCCATTTCCCTCCTACTCCCTCTTGGTAGTCCCTTTCATCAATTCTACTTATGTCCCTTTGATTTACATGAGCCACCACCTCTCTTTTTTAAATTTTTTTTCTGTTGCTTGTATATATGAAAGAAAACATCCAACCATTGTTTGTCTGATTTTGGAATATGTTGTTTAACTTAATGGTTTCCAGTTCCATCCATTTTCCTTCAAATGACATGATTTAATTTTACTTTATGGTGAATTTTATATATATTTACTTAATCCACAGTGAATCATGCTGCTATAAAGGTGTGTGTAAATGTATCTCTAAAATATGATGACTTTAAATCTTCAGGATAAATACTGAGGAGTGGTATTCCTGGGTCATATGATGGATTAATTTCTAGCCTTTTGAGGAGCATTTATATTTATTTCCATAGGGTTTTTACTAATTTCCAGTCCCATCAGTGGTGTATAAGTGTTGCTGTTTTTTACATTTTCTCCAGCATTTGTTATTGTTTGTTTTCTTGAAGGCTGTCATTTTGAATGAAGTGAGATGAAATCTGAGGGTAATTTTGATTTGCATTTCCCTAATTGAAAATGATGTATTATTCATGTATTTGTTGGCCATTATTCATGTATTTGTTGGCCATTTTTATTTTTTCCTTTGTCAGGTGTCATTTTTTTTGCTCACTTATTATTGAGTTGTTTGCTTTTTAATGTTAAGATTTTTGAGTTCTTCTGGATGTTAATACTCTGTCAGAAGAGTAACTTGCAAAGGGGTTTTCCCCCATTCTGAAGGTTTTCCACACTCTTGTTTTCTTTTGGATGTTAATGCTCTGTCAGAAGACTAACTTGCAAAGGTTTTCCCCCATTCTGTAGGTCCTCCACACTCTTGTTTTCTTTCCTGTGCAGAAGTTTTAAAATTCAATGTTCAACCATTTATTAACTCTTGGCATTATTTCCTGTACTTTATGGGTCCTATTGAGAAAGTCCTTGTTGGTGTGCTGACCCTCTGTTTTCTTATACATGGTACACAGTTTCTGGTCTGATTCCTGGATCTTTGATCCATTTTGAGTTGATATTTTTTCAGGGTGAGAAATAAGGGTCAGGTCTCATTCTTTTACATATGGATAACCAGATTTTATAGCACCATTACTTTAAAAGGCTGTCTCTTCTCCAGCAAATTTTGTTGGCACCTTTGTCCATTATCAGATGATGGTACCTGAGTGTTTTGGGCTTAGAATTGCCTTCAATTCCTGGGTCTTTTATGTTCTTCCAAATGAATTTTAGAAGTTTTTTTTTTCTTTTCTAGTTTTATGAAAATGTCCTTGGTAATTTTATTGAAATTGTATTGAATTTGTTATTACTTTTGATAATTAAATTATTTGGGCACTACATGGGTGCTCAAGGCTATAAACTTTCAAATTCAACAATATTAATTCCCCCTTTACTTGAATATGGCATTCTTTACATTTTCTTGTGTCTTCATCAGTTCCTTTCTTCAGTGTTCTATTGTTTTCATTGTAGAGGTCTTTCACCTCCTTCATTAGATTTGTTCTTAGGTATTTTTAAGGTGTTCTAAATGGTGTAGTTTTCAGGTTTCTTTCTCAGTCAATTCTTTACTTATATCTAGGAAAGCAATTAATTTATGTATGTTGATTTTGTAACCTGCAACTTTACCAAATTCATGTATTTGCTCTAGAAGTCTTTTGGGGTAGCTTTTTGGATCTTTCAGTATGATCTGGTATCATCCAAAAGCAGTGAAAATTTGACTTCTTGCTTTCCTGTTTTTATCCCCTTTACTTCCTTCTCTTGCCTAATTACTCTGACTAGAATTTCTCGTAGTATAATTCAATATGAGTGGTGAGAATGAATATCCTGGTCTTGTTCTAGGTTTTAAGGGAAATATTCTCCATTTTTTCTAATTCAGTATAATTTTGGGTTTGTTTTTTTCATATACAGTGGTTATATGTTGAGTGAGGTTCCTTCTGTCCCTAGTTTCTTCATTGTTTTGACCATAGATGGGTGCCACATTTTATTAATGCTTTCTGTGCATCTATTGAGATGGGTAAGTGATTTTGACCTTAATTCTGTTTACATGATTGATTATACTCATTTATTTGCATACATTAAACCATTGTCTTATCCCTGGAAAAAGTAAATTTGGTCATGTTGTATACCTTTAATATGTTGCTGAATATGATTTGCTAATATATTATTAAGAATTTTTACTTTTAAGTTTATCTGGGATATTGGTCTGTCGTTTTCTTTCCTTGATGTGTTCCTATTTGGTGTTGGTGATACTGACTTCACAGTGTGAATTTGGGCATGTTCCATTCCTTTATATTTTATGGAATTATGTGAGGAGCACTGGCATAAGTTCTTCCTTAAAGCTCACTGTATTCAGCTGAGAAACCATCTGGACCTGGGTTTCTATTTGTTGGGATGCTTTTTATTACTGCTTCTGTCTCATTGCTAGTTTTTGGTTTTGTTGGGTATTTTGTGTCCTTTTTTTTTTTTAAAGCAGGTATCATGTCACCTTGATTTATCATATTTTGTTTTTTTTCTTTTGTTTTTTGTGCATTCTTTGGGGCAGATTTGTCTTCATTAGTATGTGTTATGCTTCTTAGAACATAGACTCACTCCTCTGGATATCAGGCCTTTTGAAATTTTTAACAATTCCAAGTGGGTTTTGAAAGGCCAAGATTCGTCGTCAGAGATTAAAATGCACACACAAATAGCAGTGACAAAGATGAAGCACCTTATTGTAAGCTGGTGTTAGCTTATATAGAAAGTGAGAGTCAGTTATCTTAAACCAGGAAGCTTTCGGGGCCAATCATAGTAAAGGTCAGGTCATCACCTACTGTGCACGCACGTCCACCCTACATAAGATTCATGGGGGACACGAAATGTCCACAAGTATGGAAGACTGGAGGGCCAATTAGAAGGTTTTCTGCTGAGGGCCATTGCCAAGTAGGAATGACGCATCAAAATTTCCTTGCCAGCGTACCTCATGTTGCTTAGAGGAAGGACTCGTGGAAATGGACTTGCCTCGGACATTCGCTGTGACATTGCATGTATGTTTGAGAAAGGTGACCCTACTCAAGGACCAGGGTGGATCCAGGTTTAGGGTGTATCCTGCAGGTTTTAGGAAGTTTCCCGTTCCTTGGGTTTAGGGCGTTCCAGGTTTAGGACAATTTGGGTTTAGGGCATTCCCGGTTTAGGACAATCTGGGTTTAAGGCGGTTCCAGGTTTAAGGTTATTCCTGCTGGGAATAGGGCGTATCCTGCTGCTTGAATTCCCCTTAAGTTCTCGTGGGATTCAGAAAAGTATTTTGGGATTCTAAGCCTGGTGGAGTAGGTGAATTTTGCGGGCAGAACTTGGATTTCCCCAGAACGTGTTTGTAGAGGGCCGGTGTGAGTTTGGGAATAAAGAGTTGCTGTTTGAATCTACAAAGCTGTGAGTGGCTCGTGATTTTGTGCCCAGCCAAGACTGCGGCAGTTTTCAAAACAACTTATTATCCGCCCACTGGCAACTTGCCCGCCGCCATGTTGCATTAGGGGCTCCTTATCTGAAAGGCCCAGGGAGTTCTAGCTGCCCACTGGCAATTTGCCCACCACCATGTTTGAAAGGCCCCGGGGAGTTCTCAGGGAGACTCCCAACAGGTTTTGTAGTATAATTTCCCCTCTAGTCCTTTGGTGATGAACAGTGTATTTAGACAGCAACATGCATTTTGTCAGAGCTTGAGAATTCCACTGTCCCTGTACATCTCAGAAGAGTGGATCCTTGCAGATCCCACAGGTGTGTGGGGTATGTGGTGTATACCCACAGTGATTGCTCTTTTTTTACCTAACAAGACTCTATATATTAAAGCGGCATAGGAGCTGTCCAAATTGAGATCCCTTGTAGATAGGGTATCTACAGTATAATACAAGTTAATTACTTGATTTTCTGTAGAAGTGGATATACCTGGGTGGGACCTAAGGTTATCACCCAGCTGTTCCTACCTGGGACCTGGTCATTGATTTGGAAGTTTTGTCTCCATTAGTCTATGTATTAAAATGTCATTGGTATCAAGTGTGGCTTGGGTATAGTAAAAGGTGCACTCTCTCTTGTTTGTGTTTTGGAAGTAGCTTAGAAATAGTATCCCCAACCCTGTGAACTTATAGTATCCATGTAGCTGCCCAGCACCCCACAGAAAAGGGACAATTGAGCAACAGCAACAGCAACAGCTAACAATATACAACATTAAGTAAACACTCATTGCCTATTATGATATCAGCAGCACTAATTGGCACAGGAACAGAAATGTCAGGGTGGCCAAAAGCAAAAATAGTATATTATTTTGCACAAGATCCACCTTTAAAAAAATGTGCATGTGACACCTGCATCACCCACAGTACTTAATAACTGAAACACCAATAATGGTGGAAGGTTAGGAATTGTATAAAGTCAATAGTTCCAAGAGATGAGACAAATGGAATTCATTGAAAGAAAAGGAAATGTGATAGAAATGTATAATAAAGTTTATAATATTTAAAATGTGACCATAGAGAAGAGATTTTGCAAGATATAAGCAAAATACAAAAAAAAAAAGAAAGAAAAAGAGAACAGTGCAAACTAGTATTAGAAGCAGAAGAAAAGCAACAAGAAAAATAAACAAAAGAAAAGAAAAAACTAAATAAAATTAACACTCAAAGACAAAGGAAATAAAACATAAAAATGTGAAAAAATTATGTGCATGTATATTTACAAACCAGTTACTATAGTAAGAACATACACACAAACCCACACACACATATACACATGAATGAAGAAAAGAAAGAAAAATACAATATCTTAAAGAAAAGTCTAAGAATTATTTTTTCTGGGGTGGTCAAAACTGTCCACAAGGATGGGATGTTCACTGCCTGTCCAAGGCTGTTCCCCTTGACAGTCCTTCTTGGGCTATGTATCCTTGGGAGATATCAAGGATTGGGGATTGCTAAGCCCTTCCTGTTTTTGAGATCCTCTCTGAGCTCCCAGCTAGAGTGATGTGGAACTGCAGTTGTCTAGAATAGCTTACATCTTTATTTCTCACTGGTATATGGCAGGATGGAGTGGGAAGTACTGTCAATTGCAGATTTGTCTGGACCAACAGATCTATGCAGAGTTCTATGTGGGAAGTTGCAGAGGCTGGTGTTTAGCTCTTTTTAGCTGTTGTGAGTTTGTTGGGTGTATGTACTCTGGAGACATTGATCTGCTCATCCCCAGGGCTGGAAGATGCTGATCTCTGTTGGGTGCCTGGATCTCAGGGGTCTTCTGAGGATTCTTCAGGTGCTGAGGGGGAGTCAACCTTCCACATGTCATGCACCCTCTAGCTACCATAAATGATCCTTCTAGACTCAGGACCAGAGCAGAACCTTTGAGTGAAATCACACACACCTGACTGGTTTCCCCTGTGGTCACATGAGCATCCAGATTCAAAGGAAAAGTGAGTTGCACTCCCATGCATATCTCTGACTTGAATCCCTCTGGGTACAATTTGCCTGTTTCAATTATCTAGGATGTACTACCAGGTACATCCTAGGCAAGTGCTTGACAGGACAGTGTGGTATTATTTCCTGTGATCTCTTGGGGTTGTACATAAACAAGCTGTGGTTTTATTTCTTCAGAGGGAATCTCCTCCAGTTTTTGCTTGCTGGTCTAGAAGCACAGTCTTTTTCAAACACCAGCCTGCCATTCAGCCAAGTTTAGATTGCTTTTCTGTTTTGCCTCCCCTTTGTGTTGAACAAGTGCCTCTGCCCCAGATGCCACTGGCTTGTTTAAAAAGTATTTTCTTATGTTTAGCACATTTGAATTTCTGGGTCTCTTAAGAGTCTGCCTGTCTGATAATGAATTTCAGTGAATTTCCTCTTTTGCCCATATTGCTGAGAACTGTTACTCCTAAGTGCTTGAATACCAAGCCATGGAGCAATTGGAAAAGACTTTTCAGATCTGGTTTTTACATCCATTTTCTCAACATATGGCTTTTGATTGGGGAACTTAATCCATTTACATGTAAAATGACTGCTGACTGTTAAAAGACCATCATCATTTTGCTATATTTTTATATGTTGTAATATTTTGATGCTGATTTCCTCATTTACTGTTTTCCTTTTTATTTCCCTGATGTTTTGTAGTGAAATTTTAATTCCTTTTCTATTTTCTTTTATGTATTTTCTTAAAATTTCTTTAGTTTCCAAGGGAATTACAAATAACCTTCTAATGTTATAACATGTATTTTAAGCCAATATCTTCTGTAACATTCTAGTACTCCTTTGTAGCTTCGCTCCCCTTTGTCTTGTTGTTGTCACAGCAATTGATTTTATTTTATTATTTTTTAAATTGTTATTGTAATTTTTATACCTTTATTTATTTATTTTTATGTGGTACCCAGTGCCTCACAAATGCTAGTCAAATGCTCTACCACTGAGCTATAACTGCAGCCCCATAAACAGTTAATTTAATGGGTATTTATTATTATGGATGTATAATTTGCATGCTTTTTTCTTTTGAATTCTTTAAGAAAATAAAAAAGTCATAAACCCCAATTTAAAAAATATTCTTTTATTATATTTTTATGTATATTTATATTCATTAGAAAATTTCATGTTAAGAATTTGCTTTCCTATTTAATATTCATTAATTTTAATTGGAAGGACTCCCTTTGCTTGCCACAACCAGTATGGACAAATTTATGGTGATTGGGGGAATGAAAATATAAACATACTTTTCAGATTTTGAAGTTAAATAGCTGGGATCAGGTGGAGTGCTGCTCTCTGATGGAGGAAGCAGATCTAAAGTGTTACACGAGCAATATTTATTTATATGTGTCATTACCAGGTTAAAGACTATGCAAGCATTATTCTTTAATGCAAGCATTAAAGACTATGCAAGCATTATTCTAGAAACATCTATGTTTTTGCAGCGTTTCCACAGTGCAATGTGCAATGATAGGAGCTTTGTGTAATGCTCAAGAAGGTCCATTGTTTAAAGTTATTATTAAGTGAGCAGGCTCAGGAGTAGCAGAGCTGGTAATACATTGTGGTTGTCTATCAAAAGAATTCCTATATCCCTGGGAGCTGTGTGCCTGAGATCAAAGTCAAAGCTGATAAGACTCTTCCTCAGAGCTTCCTCCAGCAGAGCATTACCAAAGGAACTAGTCATCCTATACCTTTGCATAGAAACATTCCCAGGGAACAGGCAACCACAGCCATGAGGTCATCAGAAGCCCCCAGTCTCAGTCACTGCTCTCCCATTCTTCATCACCATTATCCATATTTGCCCATTTATTGATTGGATTATTTATTTTTCTGGTGTTGAGTTTTTTTGGTTCTTTGCATATCCTGGAAATTAATGCCTTATCTGAAGTACTGTTGGTTAACCTTTCCCCCGTTCTGTAGGCTCCCTCTTCATGTTTTGATTGTTTTCTTTGCTGTAAAGAAGCTTTTCAGTTTGATACAATACCATTTATTATTTCTTGATTTTACTTTTTGTACTTTAGGAGTCTTATTGAGGAAATAGGTTCCTAAGCAAACATGTTAGAGAGTTGGACCTACTTTTTCTTTTAGTAAGTGCAATAATGCCTAGTTCCTTGGTCTACTTAGAGTTGAGTTTCATGTAGGGTGAAGGATATGGGTTCAATTTCATTCTATTGTATGTGGATTTCCAGTTTTTCCCAAACAATTTGTTGAAGGGGGTATGTTTTCTTCAATATATGTTTACAGTACCTTTGTCTAGGATGAGATATCTGTGTTTATGTGGGTGTGTCTCTTTGTCTTTTATGCTGTTCCATTGGTCTTCATGTATGTTTTGGTGCCAACACCATGATGTTTTTGTTACTATGGCTCTGTAGTATAATTTAGTTCTGGTAGAGTGATGCCTCCTGCATCACTTTTCTTGATAAGTGTTGCTTTGGCTATTCGAGGCCTCTTATTTTTTCCAAATGAATAGCATGATTGCCTTTTCTATTTCTGTGAAGAATATCATTGGGATATTTATAGAGAATTGTATTAAATCTGTATAATTCTTTTTGATGTTTTGGCCATTTTGATAATATTAACTCTACCTATCCAGGGAGATCTTTTCATTTTCTGATATCTTCTTCAATATTTTTCTTTAGTGTTCTGTAGTTTTCATTATAGATGTCTTTCCCCAACTATCCCCCCTCCCTTTAAAATTTTTTTTTTAGTTGTGGATGGACTCAATACCTTCATCTTATTATTTATTTTTATGTGATGCTGAGGAACAAGCACTCTGCCACTGAGACACAATCCAAGCCCTTTCACTTCTTTTGTTAGGTTTATTCCCATATATTTTATTTTTCTTGAGGCTGTTGGAAAGGCGATAGTTTTCCTGATTTCTCTTTCAGCTGATATGTCCTTGGTGTATAGAAATGCTATTGATTTATGTCATTTGGTCTTGAGTTTATACCCTGCTACTTTGCTGAATTGGTTTATAAGTTCTAGAACCTTTCTAGTAGAGTTTTTGGGTATTCTAAATATAGAATCATGTAGGTGACTGGGCACCACCTGTGGAAAGAGGGCATCCTTCACTGGCTCTGTTTTTTGGGAATACTGAATTTGTTTGTTTTTTTGGGGGGTTTCTCAAGGGGGCACTGAGCTCAGACACTCTGCCCCATTCAGTTTCTCCCTGCTGATAGTTCTGTGTGCTTTTGGCTGCAGATTTAATGGAGGGGGTCAAGGTTTATCTGGCTTCTCTGATCTGTCATTTTCTCTCTGCTGCTGGTCTTGCTCACTGCTGATGAAATGGAGTGAGGGGAGGGCTTTCTCTGGCCTCTCTGATTTTTGTGCCCCCAGGCAAAATGGTCTCTCTGCCAGAGATTCTCCTGATTTTCTAGGCTTACTTTAGATCTTTTGGTTGGTGTCTGCTTGATTCATGTGTAGGATTCAGCCTGGAATTCACAGATTTAAGTACCACGTGTCTAAGTTCACACCACTTTTACATGAAGGTATTTAAGTCTATGCTCCCTGTGCATTCCTAGCAGGCTGTGGCTTCTGCATATCAGTTTAGTAGGCCAAATAATCTCCGATCTGCCCAGGGCAAGCTGCCCCTCCAACTCTGAGGTTTTTATCCATGCTAAGATATTCCAGCACTTATAGATCCTTTCAAACCTTGTATTTCCCCACCCTCCTTCAGTGTAAAGTCCTTGCTTAGCATCTGGAAGGCCATCTTAAGTGACAGCTGCCATTTTTTTTTAGACTACTCTTCTTTCTCTCTCTCTCTCTTTTTTTTTTTTTTTTAACAAAATGCCTTTATTTTTTTATATGGTGCTAAGGATTGGAATCAGGTTGCCTGCCCCTGCTGGGGGAGCGCTCTACTGCTGAGCCACAATCCCAGCCCCAGCAGCTGCCATTTTAAGGTTTTCCTGCCCAATTTCTGGGAAAGGCTCAACACTTCTTCATTCCAACTCCACTATTAACCTCCCACATTCTTTCCTGCCCAAGGAGTTACCAACCCCATCTTTAATTGCCCACTTTGGGATCTGTTGTGCTCTAATCCCTGAGGCTCCCCCATAAAAGGCTTGAGCCTCAAGCCTCTTTTAGCTCTCTCAATCTATGGAGAGATGACCTTTATTTGCTCTGATAAATAAACTCTCCTGTGTATCTCTGCCTGGTCTTTGTCTTTCATTTCTGGCTTGCCTGTTTCCCACCTTCTTGCTTTCTTTCATGCCACTCCCACCTAGAACAGCTCCGATTTAGTTTCTTACCCTTGTCTGACGTACCCCAAACTTTTCAAGTGTTCAAGGCTTTCTTTCCAATATTAAATATCGGGGGAATTTGTGTTTCCCTTTCACTCACTTGCCTGAGAAGTAGTTTCCTTGCTGTTTGGGTCATGATTTACAGAGCTATGTGGACCACCACTAACCTCTAATTTGTCATTTTTTTCCCCCCTTTCCTTTTTTTTTTTTTTTTTGTACTAGGGATTAAACCCAGGGACATGTAACCACTGAGATAGTCCCTTTAAAAATTTATTTTTAAATTTTAAGACAAGGTTTTAATAAATGTCTTAGGGCCTTGCTGTAATGGTGGGGCTGGCTCTGAACTTGTGTTTCTCTTGCCGGAGGCACTCAGTTTGCTGGTATTACAGGTTTGAACCAGTATACCCAGCTATCAGATTCTAGTTAAGTGAGTTGATATTGTATTTTGGGGTTTAATATATGGGAGTTCATGGCTGTTGTATGTGTATTCATTTTCTTTCACTAAAAAATAAAATTTTCAAGCATTATTTTAGTCTTTAGACTTTTCATTTTAATATTGCCATAATTTATTCTTTAGTCTACTTTGTGACATTTGCTGTGTGCTTTAGTCATAGTTTATGTTTCTTCGTTCATCTTATTCTCTTAAGACTTGATACATTCAAATGATCTCTCTTGGAACATACTCAGTCTTCTTCCTTTTTGGGTTGCTGCCCAACATTCCAATGGATTTTTTAACATAAAATTTATATTTTTCAGTTCAGAATTCGATTATCTTTTACAGTTTGTATCTCTCAATAATATTTTTTGTTTACATCTCTTTCCACTCTTCCTTACTTCCATATTTAATTCTGCATATTTAAGTCTGACTTATGTTTTTTGTGTAATATGTCTTAAGTCTTTTTTTCAGGATTGGTTTAGGCAGATTCGTATTTCTCTTTTGAGTAGGTAAGGCTTCCCTTTTTTTATTCATTGTGATTATTTTTTTGTTTGAAAATTGGACATTTGAAGAACAGCCACTATGCCTAGCATTTGCAGACTAGATCCACACGGGGAATCCATTCAGTTATCAGCCAAGCTATGGGTCAATGTTCCCTGGGCCTTTGTATGTGGTTTTCACCGATTCCCCAGTGTATTTTATTTGTTCCCTTTTAATTGTCATTACTTCTCTGAGAGTCCCACACCCATTTTCTTGGACCTTTGATAATCTATTATATTTACTGCCCACATTCCTTGACCCTAGTTGCATTAAGTCTGCAGTCCTCATGCAGATCAGAACCTTGTATCCAACATGCTTTAAACTTTAATATGCCTGAGATCTAAAATATGTTACACCTCCTTTCTGAACTGAGTGCTTGTTAAGTGAGACAGAAACCAGTCTCCCAGAAGTCCCTTCTGAGACTCCAGTATGTTGAAAATAGTGTTTATTTCTTTAATTTCAAGGAAGTAAGTGGCAGTGGATGGCTTGCAGAGAGTGGGCAGAAGGGAATGTGCAGAAATTCTATGCAGTATCCAGAGCACTGCAAGTCTCTCTCCTGCTTCTGCAACAAGATGGTGGCTCTTAGCACACCTAGCAGGGATACCTCTGGTGTAACCAAGCCTGTAGTTGGGTTTCCAAACCTCAGCCAGTGTCACAAGATGGAAGCTGACCCAATGAAAGATGGTAGTGACAGCAGCAGAGGTAACCCAAGATGGCAGCACAGAGGTCCCAAGATAGAGGCAAAAGCTTTCAGGTATGAGTTTGAAAGGGTGGGCCTTGTGTTGGCATTGGGCAGGGTGTTGGGGATGTAGTACTAGTGGTGTGCGGTGCTGTGGTGGGCAGCTCCCTCCTGGCTCTGTCTGTTGTTTCAAGGTGGAGGCTACCACGTGGGAATGGCTATGGTGATGGCTGAAGTGTCCTAAGATGAGGCAAGCTGCAGTAGCCACGTGTTAGTATATGGAGGGCTGCAGTGCAGTTGTTCCTCTGGCTATATGTGACTGTAGGCAGGAAGGTCCTGATCAAAGTGAAAAATGGGAGTGATGTTCATGAATAGGTTGAGATACTAGGTATTAAAGAAACAAAAATTTTCATGAAAAGGTATATGTTGAGAGCCACAGCCGAAGGGGCCCCAGAAAACTTCCAGCTGTCAGCAAACTTCTAGCTGCCAGCTGATGATTGGCTCACAGAGGCTCCAGCAAACTTCTAGCTGCCAACTGATTGGCTCCTCTGCAGTGATGCTCATTGGGTTGTTTCCCACCCTCTCAGACCACAGAGCTGCTCATTGGGGAACTTTTTTTTGGCTCTGCCCACGCACCCAGCCAATCTGCCTCAAGAGCAGGAGGAGTGGGGGAGGTTGAGAGGCTTGTGGGAAGCCGGTTGTGGCAGTTGGGCCCTGAAGGTTTTCCTGAAGAGCTGTGTGGTGCGGTGTGTGTGTTCTAAAAATAAAGTTCGTTTCTTTTGACAAGTGGCTCCTGAATTGTGCCCAGCCAGACTGCAGCAAGTATAGGCTCTCTGGTCATCTCTTCACTTACTGATTTAATTTTAGGCTGCAGCAGATTCAAGACTTACTGCCTAGTTGCTCCCTGCAAACTTTTGGGTATTGGTATATGTGCATACATTCTTCCTGAGGCTTTGGAATTAGAGACTAATTTTCTGGGATTTTAGGCACTCTGCATGTATTATTCTCACCTCTGCCCATAGCTGATCAAACTTATTAGGGAAGCCTGTGTGTAGAGTTTCACTCCATTCCTAAAAACCTCTGTTGTACCACCCCTACCCAGAGCCTCAGTGCATGTGCTGGAAGGAGATGGGACATATCATCTTCTCTTCTGATATTTTTTAGGCTTTGAGAGGTGACTCAGGAATCCCAACTTTTGGTGTGACTTTTAATCAGTCTCAGTTCCCCACCCACCCCCATTTGATTTGAACTTGTTTTAATCACAATCTTCATGGTGCTCCATAGGGCACAATGTTGGCAGGGGCCAGGATAGTTTGGAAATATTTGCTGTGTTCTCTTAGGTTCTCACTGCAGCCAGATTTAGCATCCTCACTTCAAGCTGGATCTCTGCCTCAGGTTTAGGTGCACTTTTCAAACATGGAAAACACATGGAGCACTTTTCAAACATGGAGAAACATGGAGCACTTTTCAAACACCAGCTTCTGTGTGCCCTCAGTACCAGCTAAGTTTGGAGGCAAAATTAATGTACTGCCTTTCTCTCTATAGTAGAGTTTCCTTTTCCTCTATAGTGATTGGGTGTCCCTGCTGCCCTGACTTTGCTGCCAACACTGGCTTGGCTGTGATACATTCTTTCTTATTCTCTGTTCATAACACTAAAATTTTTGGTTCTCTCAGAGTCTCTGATGTCCATTATTGGATTATTATGATTTTCCTCATTCCTTAATCACTAAAATGAAAAGTATTCCTGTTTCTTCCATTGTGAACTGCAAGAGTAACTGGGAAGTATAGCCATTCTTTTTCTTGTGTCTATGTCCTGAATTGTTTTTTCTATGTTTTCCTCTAGCATTTTCAAAGGGTCCTATCTTACATATAAGTCTTTGGTTCATTTGAGCTGATTTTTGTAAAATTATTTTCTATTCTGACTTCAGAAAGTGGATCTAGTCTATATTTCACTTTTATGACAGGTTTTAAAGATTTCCATTTTACTCATTATCTGAGGAACTACATGACAATTTAGGTTTCCAGAGAAATAATAATAGTGTGTATGTGTGTGTGTGTGTGTGTGTGTGTGTGTGTGTGTGTGTGTTGTAGATAGAACATGGATTTATTGTAAATATTTTACTCCCATGACTGGTAGTAGGTGGGCTGGTGAATTTAAATTCTGCAAGGTCTATCAGGAAGCAAAAGATCCAGGGAAAAATTAATGTTGCAGATCAAATTTGAAGGCAATCTTCTGGCAGAATTCTTTCCCATGATCTGTCAGTCTGTTTTCTTAAGCTTTTGGATTGATTGGATGAGGCCCTCCTACAGTGTATGGTAATCTGTTTTGATCAAAGTCCACTGACTGGAAATATAAATTCCTGTCCCTTCTAAAACAAAAACTTTCTAGTAACATCGAACTGATGTTTGACCAAAACTCCTGGGTACTTGTTTCTAGGCTAATCAGTACATAAAATTAGCTATTACAGTAACATTTAATAATCTAACTTATAGAATCCAGTATGTTCTATGGTGGACAAGCAGAAAATTAAGTATGGCTGAAACTCAAACACACATAGTAAAATAATTTTCAGAGAATTTTAAGAAGGCAGTTATGATGTTTGCCTGAGAAGCAGAGAACTGACTGATAGACTGAATTACTTCCACTTTTAGTTGGCTCTCTCTTCAACCCATACATGTAATGTGCTTACCCCACCCCAAGAGATACAACCCAAATGTTCATTGACTGCCAGAATAAAGTCAAAATTCCATATCTCTGTATGATTCACACCAGTCCACATGTAAGACCCAGTTTTACCCTCCTTAAGTCATGGTCATGAATTCTAAGTACCAGGTTTCTAAAGATACAAGCATACAGTATTAGGCATATACAGCTCTATGTAGAAACTATAGAATGAGGTATGTATTGTGATTTGGATCTTAAATACCTACAAAAGTCCTATAATGTAGATGTTTCCTCACTAACCTGTGGCAATATTGAAAGGTGATAGAACCTGTAGGAGGTGGGGCCTACTGGAAGGAGGTAACATGATTTTGGACATGCTTTTAAGGGGGTAATGAGACCCTGACTTCACTTTGTCTGCTTCCTGGCTGCCACGAGGTGAACAGCATTACTGCAGAATTTGGTCCCTGCCATGATGTTCTGCCTTGCTGGAGTCTGCAAAATCATGGAGCTAATCAGTTTTACATTGAATGAAATTTCTGAGATATTCAGTCAAAATAAAAGTTTCTTCCTGGTAATTTGTTTAACCTTATATATTCTGTGGGAGCCACAGAAAGCTGACTAATGTAGTGAGGCAGATAAGACTAAAATACCTGCCACTGCAACACTCCTTACATGTTTCAGGACAGATGTTTTAATGTTCTCTTTTATGGAGTGGAGCTTATTACTTTATTTAACAATAGTTTCCTCATACTATGGTTTCTTTCAGTCTTTTTACATGATTCTTGTTTTTTTTCTCTGAAAAAATTCTACTTTTATCATCCTTGGCCTTTTCTTTATTTTTTTATTTTTATTTTACTTTTTTTGGTAGTTGTAGGTGGGCAGAATTTATTTATTTGTTTGTTTATTTATTTCTTTATTTAATGCAGTCCTAAGGCTCAAATCCAGTGCCTCACACATGTTAGGCAAGCACTTTGACACTGGACTATAACCCAGCCCCTTGGCCTTTTCTTAAGTAGACATTGAACAATATGACTGAGTAGTTAGGTTTCTCATCCAGATTCCTGCACCTAGATAATTGGGAATACAAGGGTTGTTTTAAGTGTTAAAGACATTTTATCCCAGACTGGGAGCTATTCTGATAAATATCTTCTCACAAACATTTTCTTAATTCGTACAATTATTCCTTACTCACTCTCCCTAATTCCATGGCATACCCATGGTAACTAGAATTAAATTCCACCCAGAAGGACACTATTCTATTGAGCATATCATTCATGATATAGTCAGTAAACAATATTTGCACTTGAAATTTGAATTTAAACCTGTGTATGTGTATAAATAAATAGATACATTTATATACAAATATATAAAAACTTATACACATATATAAGTATATATTTATGTATAGTTACATATATATAAAGGAAGGATAACTACTGAAAGTGTAAATGAGGACTACAAGATATAATAGAGCTTTATTCCAAGGGACAAGGGAAAGTGAATAAGGAAGAATTGTCAATATACAGAAGAGGGCCCTGAGGCTTAGATTCATTGTTATGCACAAAGCTACAAGAAAATGTGGACTGTTCCAGGTAGATGGAGGCTCACATGATGATGTGAAGAGGGAACATTATTTGAAGGACCTGAAGTATTCTCAAATGAGTAAACCTGCCTGAACACTTGTTTTGTCTGCTTAGAGAGGAAATTGTTCTCTTAGTGTCTTCTCTGCATTTTTCTCACCCAGGAAGCATTAAAACCCAACAAATCCTAATATATATGGGGCAGTAACAAAATTAAGAATTACTGTCAGGAGAGAAGAGGTACTCAAACATCATATGTTTCTTTGGGTTAATCTAGATGCAATCACAATAGGCAAAGTACAACTAGCTCCCTTAATATTGGCAGCTCTGAGGTTGGAGTGCCAGCGGCTCTCAGATTGTAGCATTAGTAGCTCTTCCCATAGTGTTCCTGTCACCCTGAGCCAACAACTACTAACAGCTGTGTGGTTATTTATCATAGAAAGGTGACAACAAAATACTTTAAAACTTCATACATCTTTAAACCTCTTGAATTCAGTAAAGATAGGAAAATATTCATGCAGTGTTTCATGAGATCTTAATGTGTCACTTCTTATTCCTTATGTTACCATGTGAAATTGACCACTTGGCAAAATTTTCTTTCTCATTGCATAGTTCCTTTAGTATTCATTAAAATGCAGTTGTGGCTCAGAAGTATAGCACTTACCTAGCATGCATGAGGCACTGGATTTGATCCTCAGCACCACATAAAAATAAAGATATGTGTCCATCTATAACTAAAAAATAAATATGAAAAAATGCAGGGTTGTTAATCATACATTCTTTTTTCCAACTTGGCATACTATTGGTTCAACTTCATTTTTTTCCTGAGTAAAAGAATATTTATTATTTTTATTCATTGGAAGGAGTACCAATACTATTGGTCCAAGTTTATGCTAATTGGGGTTTGGAAAAGTTCTGCAGTGGGTATTCCCACTGTAGGCATGCTGGGTTGCTGCAGGTGACAGATTTAGCTTGCCGCAGCTCACCTTCATGCTGGCCTGCAAGCCTCAGGTCTTCCTGAGTCAGAGGGTAGAACAGTCAAGGTTAATTAGATGAAGTTGTCAGAGTGATCCTCAAAACAATTGGGTATTGAGGATGTGCATGTTGAGTTATACAGGAAAATGCATCTTTTAAGTCTAAAATGGGACCAATTGGAATGTTTAAGAATCTGGGATAACAAGGTATAAGGATCAGGGACCAAGGATGGATGGGAACCACTGCCTTATTTGTTGATCTGAGGTCCTGTACTTGTCTCCATTCCCCAATGGACTTCCAGTGGGTGTATTACATGGACTGTCACAGTGTCTTAAGAGGCCCTGTCACTTGAAGTTACCTATTATAATTTATAACCATTTTTAAATCTCTAGTTTCAGGGGATACTGTTTTTGGAAGGGAAAGGACATAGAATCATTGAGATGGATCTGGACAGGAGCAGGTCCTATTTCTCCTGTCCTTTTTCTCACTGTTTAGTCCAGACTTCTAGGTTAATTTCAGTTTCTACCACGTGAGCTTCCATCTACCTGGAACAGTCCACATTTTCTTGCAGCTTTGTGCATAACAATGAATCTAAGCCTCAGGGCCCTCTTCTGTATATTGACAATTCTTCCTTATTCACTTTCCCTTGTCCCTTGGAATAAAGCTCTATTATATCTCGTAGTCCTCATTTACACTTTCAGTAGTTATCCTTTCTTTATATATATGTATATATATATATATATGTAACTATACATAAATATATACTTATATATGTGTATAAGTTTTTATATATTTGTATATAAATGTATCTATTTATTTACACACGTTCACATGTTTAAATTCAAATTTCAAGTGTGAATATTGTTTACTGACTATATCATGTATGATATGCTCAATAGAATAGTGTCTTTATTATTATTATTATTATTTTTTATTGGTTGTTCAAAACATTACAAAGCTCTTGACATATCATATTTCACACATTTGATTCAAGCGGACTATGAACTCCCATTTTTACCCTGTATACATATTGCAGAATCACATCGGTTACACATCCACTTTTTTACATACTGCCATACTAGTGTATGTTGTATTCTGCTGCCTTTCCTGTCCTCTACTATCCCCCCTCCCCTCCCCTCCCATTTTCTCTCTCTACCCCATCTACTGTAATTCATTTCTCTCTCTTGTTTTTTTTCCCCTTTCCCCTCACTTCCTCTTATATGTAATTTTGTATAACAGTGAGGGTCTCCTTCCTTTACCATGCAATTTCCCTTCTCTCTCCGTTTCCCTCTCCCCTCTCATCCCTGTTAAATGGTGGTCTTCTTCTCATGCTCTTCCTCCCTGCTGTGTTCTTAGTTGCCCTCCTTATATCAAAGGAGACATTTGGCATTTGTTTTTTTTAGGGATTGGCTAGTTTCACTTAGCATAATCTGCTCTAATGCCATCCATTTCCCTGAAAATGCCATGATTTTGTCATGTTTTAGTGCTGAATAATACTCCACTGTGTATAAATGCCAGATTTTTTTTTATCCATTCATCTATTGAAGGGCATCTAGGTTGGTTCCACCATCTAGCTATTGTGAATTGTGCTGCTATGAACATCGATGTAGCAGTATCCCTATAGTACGCTCTTTTAAGGTCTTCAGGGAATAGTTCGAGAAGGGCAATAGCTGGGTCAAATTGTGGTTCCATTCCCAGATTTCCCAGGATTCTCCATACTACTTTCAAAATTGGCTGCACCACTTTGCAGTCCCACCGGCAGTGTACAAGTGTACCCTTTTCCCCACATCCTCGCCAGCACTTGTTGTTGTTTGACTTCCTAATGGCTGCCAGTCTTACTGGAGTGAGATGGTATCTTAGGGTGGTTTTGATTTGCATTTCTCTGACTGCTAGAGATGGTGAGCATTTTTTCATGTACTTGTTGATTGATTGTATATCCTCCTCTGAGAAGTGTCTGTTCAGGTCCTTGGCCCATTTGTTGATTGGGTTATTTGTTTTCTTATTGTTTAATTTTTTGAGTTCTTTGTATACTCTGGATATTAGGGCTCTATCTGAAGTGTGAGGAGTAAAAATTTGTTCCCAGGATGTAGGCTCCCTATTTATCTCTCTTATTGTTTCTCTTGCTGAGAAAAAAATCTTTTTAGTTTGAGTAAGTCCCATTTTTTGATTCTTGTTTTTAACTCTTGTGCTGTGTGTGTCCTATTAAGGAATTTGGAGCCCGACCCCACAATATGTAGATTGGAGCCAACTTTTTCTTCTATCAGACGCAGAGTCTCTGTTTTGATATCAAGCTCCTGGATCCATTTTGAGTTAACTTTTGTGCATGGCAAGAGAAAGGGATTCAGATTCATTTTGTTGCATATGGATTTCCAGTTTTCCCAGCACCATTTGTTGAAGATGCTGTCCTTTCTCCATTGTATGTTTTTAGCCCCTTTATCAAATATAAGATAATTGTAATTTTATGGCTTGGTATCTGTGTCCTCTATTCTGTACCATTGGTCCACCTGCCTGTTTTGGTACCAGTGCCATGCTGTTTTTGTTACTATAGCTCTGTAGTATAGTTTGAAGTCTGGTATTGCTATACCGCCTGATTCACTCTTCCTGCTTAGAATTGCTTTTGCTATTCTGGGTCTTTTATTTTTCCATATGAATTTCATGATTCAATTTCATGAATGATATGCTCAATAGAATAGTGTCCTTCTGAGTGGAATTTAATTCTAGTTACCATGGGTATGCCATGGAATTAGGGAGAGTGAGTAAGGAATAACTGTAGAAATTAAGAAAATGATTGTGAGAAGATATTTATCAAAATAGCTCTCAGTCTGGGATAAAATGTTTTTAACACTTAAAACAACCTTAGAACTAGTTCTGCTGTCATATGAGAAGTGTAATGCCTAGGTGGATCAAAATATCTATCTCTTCCCAAAGGGGAGTGGGACTTTGAGGCATTATCAAAAGGGCATATGAGAACTGGAGTTGTGGCTCTGTGATAGAATGCTTGCCTAGCATGCATGAAGCACTGGGTTCAATCCTGTCACCACATAAATATTGAAATATATAAGATGAATTTAAAGGGGTGGGTGAGAAGAGGAGATCATCACAAGAGCAGCTAAAAGGTTTGGGAGAAATTTCAAGTCACAGGCTTTCCTGAGACTTCCCTTATGGTTCTACTGTAAGAGGAGGGGAGGCCTGGGATTGATGGGAGGATAGAAAAAATGGCTATTTTTTCTACCCTTGACAGTCAAAGACATCCCAGACTCCTGTACAAAAATAACAGTCTGAGTAGTTGTGAACCTAAGGATTTCTCAGGACCCATCAGTCCTATTGTTGAACTATTTGAAGTGAAGGATTTGTTCACTGGGGACTTGCTTATGTGTGTACTCCAACTACCTGTGATCCCCTTCAGTGATTGGTTAGGGTGTTGGTGGCTTCCAATGCTTTCTTGGACAGTCATTTTTCTCTTGGCCACAGTTCTAGCAGACTATTGTGGGAGCAATACCACTCTGGGGACCTTGTCCACTGGATTTAGCTATCTGTAAAGCTGGCACAAGGACAGTTGCTTTTTATTTTGTCTTTTATCTCTCCCTGTTTGTCTCCCCCTCTTCTTCCTCCTCCTCCTCCTGGTGTTTATGGTAAAAGACCCAAGTGGCGTTTTTAAGAGACTATCTAAAGTATTGTCTCCTTTTTGCAGCTGAATTTTGAAACTTTTTTTAATGTCATAAACTGACTGAATTATGAATTTGTTTTTTAAATTGTTATGCTGGGAAACCTGGGGACATTGAGTCATATTTAACTAATGACTCCCTAAGTCTTTCTAAAAAGATTGGGGGAAGTTTCTTTATCCTCCTGTGTTACCATAGAGAGTTTGGAATAATTTAAAATGGTTTTTTCTAAAGCCCTCTAGTACACAGTTCTGAAACTACTTTCCCTTCCATTATCCCATGGGACTATCTGCATCCCATTTTTTGATCCTCATAGGGCACTGCCTGCTGCCATGCTGGATATGTTTCTTCTGAGTCTACTTCATTTGGAAGGAGTGGGTCTCCAGGGCCTTGAACTACATATCATTCATGCCCAGAGGTTTCACTGCCTGAAAGAATTTGGTTTAGTAACAACATGTCTTTCCAAGTTAGGTCAAAATTTGATTAAGGCTCTGAAATATCTCTGTATATTTATGAGCGTCATCTGAGAATCTTTCTAAGTTAGTCTTAATTTGTCTCAACTCTTGCAGAGAAAAAGTGATGTGTACCATCATGAGTCTTTTGGGACCCTATGGCTTTTAGGTACAGGAAGGAAGCTGGAGTGCATTCCTTCTGATTTTGTGTTCCCTCAGGATGTCAGGGCTCTGTTGCAAACCCTGAGTAAGGAGGGCAAATGGACTTATAAAAAGGGTTTTCTCTATTTGATCCTTCTCTAAGGGAAACTGGTTTCCTTTTTAGCCTTTCCTGATATATTTGACAGTGTACTCATACCTAGGCCCACTAAAGTCCTGTTCTATTTGCTTAAAATATTGGATCTAATATACCTTGAGAGTCTTTGTTTGGATTGAATTTTTTAGTGTATCCAAGAGTGAAGAATCTAATTTACATTGGTTGCAAAATTCTGGGTTGTGTCTCCAGGCAAATAAAAAGCTTTTTTGTAGGGTACCTGTGACCACTATTTATTCCCTTTACAATCTAAGTTTAAGTGTAAATTGGTATTTCAGTTTATATTTCTCTCAGGGGAAGTACAAACTGTAATACCAGTAACTGTATAAACTGTAATACCACATCCTCCAGCTGGTATTCAGGCCAAGCTTGGGCTCAGAAAAATACCAGACACTTCTTCTTTAGGGTCTGAGTGTCAAAGGAATCCCAATGTTTCAAAATGCTTTTTAAAGCAATATGTGTACCAAATGGAGTATTACCCATCTGAAAGACAAAGGGGAAGAAGGCATCCCTTAGCATCCCTCCATTGTCAGATGGAGGTATCCCTCTGTGCCATGTGGACCTGAAAGCCATGGGCTACCATCCTGTAATATCAGGCAAGGTGGGAAGCAATCAAAGGAGACAGATTTTAAAAGCCCACTGAAAGAGGCTTTATTTGAGATATCACTCCTGGGCAGAACTCTGACAGATCGATAGAGTGGACAGGAGAAGGGTCCGAGGAGAAACCGTGTGGGAGGTGGACTGGACTGGGGTTTTATGAGGCTTAGGCAGGAAGGGAAGGGCTTGGGACAGGAAAAGGTGTTTTGAGAGCCCCTTGTCCTACTGGAGTTGGTCAGGGGTGCTGCCTGAACTCCAGGATTGGCCAGGGGGTCCTGATGATTGACATGTGTTAGTCAGGAGATCCCACTGATTGATAATCTTTTCTGTCAGTGCCTGATTGATGTTTCTCTTTCCCGTGCAGGCTGCTTTGTTCTAAATCACCACCACCAACCTGACACACCCTTGAATTCTGCCAGTTGGAGTAGTTGCTCTTAGCACCACAAAGTACTACTTATGATCCTCAACACATGAGCAACCACATTTTGAGGCCTTCATAGGATTTAGGCTGCTTGTATTATTTGCCCTTACCAATGCATTATCCAAAATTCTTTTCCTGGGTCATATCCCTCCTAAAATAAGTGACCCTGGTTTTTCTGTACTGTTTTGCCATCAGTTGTGAAGACATTAGAAACAGGGTTGCATTTCCTGGAGGAACTCAATTATTATGCTATGAGAGAGCCATGTCCCTCAGGGTCATGTACCCTGGAGAAATTTTTTAGCCTTTCCTGCCATCGAACTCATACCAAGGGCCACTAAAGTTCTATTCTATTTGCTACAAATATTGGATCTAATATGGCTTAAGAGTCTTTGTTTGGATTGTATTTTTTCTTCTTTGAACTGGCAGGGTTAGAAACCTAGAGAAAGGGACCTTCTTTCTGGGTGGAGCTCACCAGAGTCACCATGGGGGTTGGGGCCTAACATGTGCACTAAGCCTTGAAAATTTCCAAAAACCTTATCTATGGTTTCTTTTGAAACAATTTGGGTTCCAAGGAGTATAAGAATCCTAAATCTACATAATGTTTGCAGTGCATGTGAGAGAGAGAAAAAAAATGGAAGAGAAGGGAAGAGATCAGGAGAAATAGACCATGTGGCTCACTCTCTGGGGATTAGTGGGTTGCTTCTTTTTCAAAGACCTTGGATCAGACTAAGATTTTGTGTTAGGATATAAGATACACTGGGTGAGGGATCCCTCCACCATTGGGTCAAGTCAGTCTGGAAGAGGAAGAAAGAAGCTGAAGCTTAACTAATCTGTGGACATTATTGTATTTTGCAGAGAGAAACTTAAGCTGAGCTTGACCAATGTTCCTCAATTAGTGATGAAAGGGATTGAACAAGTCTCCAGTAAGTCTCTCACTTGGGGCTTTAGAACAGCAGCTGCACTACCCAATTTTATTATTTTGTTTTCATTGGTTGTTCAAAGCATTACAAACCTCATGATATATCATCTTTCATACATTTGACTCAAGTGGGTTATGAACTCCCATTTTTACCCCAAATACAAATTGCAGAATCACATCAATTACACACTCACATTTTTACATAGTGGCATATTAGTGACTGTTGTATTCTGCTGCCTTTCCTATTTCCTACTATCTCCCCTCCAGTCCCCTCCCATCTTCCCTCTCTACCTCATCTGCTGTTGTTCAATTCTCTCCCTTGTTTCCCCCCCTTTCCCCTCACAACCTCTTATATGTAATTTTGTGTAACATTGAGGGTCTCCTACCATTTCCATATGCTTTCCCTTCTCTCTCCCTTTCTCTCCCCCCACTCGTCTCTGTTTAATGTTAATCTTTTCCTCATGCTCTTCCTCCCTGTTCTGTTCTTAGTTGTTCTCTTTATATCAAAGAAGACATTTGGCATTTGTTTTTTAAGGATTGGCTAGCTTCCTTAGCATAATCTGTCCTAAAGCCATCCATTTCCCTGCAAATTCTATGATTTTGTCATTTTTTAGTGCTGCGTAATACTCCATTGTGTATAGGTGCCACTTTTTTTATCCAGTCATCTATTGAAGGGCATCTAGGTTGGTTCCACAGTCTAGCTATTGTGAATTGTGCTGCTATGATCATTGATGCGGCAGTATCCCTATAGTACACTCTTTTAAGATCCTCAGGGAATAGTCCGAGAAGGGTGATAGCTGGGTCAAATGGTGGATCCATTCCCAGCTTTCCCAGGAATCTCCATACTGCTTTCCAAATTGGCCTCATCAATTTGCAGTCCCACCAGCAGTGTACAAGTGTACCCTTTTTCCCCACATCCTCGCCAACATTTATTGTTGTTTGACTTCATAATGGCTGTCAATCTTACTGGAGTGAGATGGTATTTTAAATGGGTGACAGGAATCCATTATTTTTGAAAGAGAGATAGATTTATGAAAGGAACGTAGAACTCCAGAAAATAAGGGGATCATTTGTTGGCCCATTTCACTCACTCTCCAAAGAAGCGCTAGGTTGGGCACAAAAAGAAACTTGATTCTCTATTTCTGTTAGCAGGGGAAATTGGAGTTTTTCTGCTTCTGCTGGCAGGTGAGGTCTGTGTAAGTTGAATATCTCTGCAGCTAAGAAGTGGTGCCTCTCTCAAAGGTGGGTTATGGTGCCTCTCTCAAAGGTGGGTTATATCTTCATATATTGATGCAGACCCCAGGGGTTCACCACCAACTCCTTCTTTCTGGGATCTTCTTGCAAATTCAAAGAATGAACTCCACAGACCAGGAAGAGTGAATGTAATGGTAGGATTTATTGAAGAAAGGTAGATCTCTTGTAGTGCAAGAGGGGACATGATAGCAGGCTTTCTCTGCCCAAGTGTGCTAATCTAGGGGTTTATATTGCCCTTGGGTCATTATGTTGTGTCCACGCTTATACTGGTTAGGCTCTGGAAACATACAAATGCTATTGGACCCAATTTATGCTAATTAGGGTTTGGAAAACATTAACACTGTTAGCCCCAATCCCACTCTGATTTTCCTCACTTTCATTTTCTGTATGCTTTGGGAAGTCAGAGGTTCAGGTCATTGAATTGTGCATGCTCCATGGTGTGTCTGAAACTGCAGGGCTGTGCAGAGTGTGCTTCTGCAGTGGGCATCACCCATGTGTGCCGGTGGGGCTCTTCCAGGGTGATGGATCAGCTTGCCCCAGCTCACCTCAGTGCTGACTGATGCTCCAACTTATGTGGTCCATCACTCCCCTGTTTGCTGGAACTTGTTGGCAGTGATCAGTAGGATGGATGTCTGGGTAGGTATCCGGGGAGTCATGACAATAGGAGGAGCGTATCTTGATTTTGATGTTAGTTGAAGTTTCAAAGAGTGTCATGAGTTCTTTCCCTGGAAACCAAGCCTTGTTCACCTATGTAGGAAGCTCTTGGCCATGCTGAATATTTGTTCGGCCTGGCTATCTAGCCTGTCCCACAGGATCAGAAAACAGCTGTCTAAGAAAAATGCCATCTCCATGGGAAATTCTAGAAAATGCTTTAATGGATCAGAAGACTAAAGGCTCAAAAGCAACTCTCCTTCTAAATGAGACAGAAGAGAAAGGGCCAACACTTCCCAGGAAGCATTTAAGTAAAATTTGGGGGGCTGGGGTTGTGGCTCAGTGATAAAGTACTTGCCTAGCCTGTGTGAGGTCCTGAGTTCAATCCTCTGCACTGCCAAAAAAGAAAAAAAAGAAAGAAAAAAAAAAGAAAAAAGGAAAGGACAGGACATGAAAGAAAAGAAAAATTGGTTTCCTTGTGTTTGACATCCATGGCTGCCTCAATTATGTCACTGTGATACAGAATTACCTTTGGTCACAGGTATATTCTAGAGAAGATTTTATATGTCACACTTAATAATTATGAACTATGTATCAGATTTTGAGTAGTTATAATGCCAGAACAGCAAGCAGAGGACTTTGGGAAGTTTAGAGGTGCACGATGAATTTTGTGAAGGTGTATATGATATCTTTAGGATCCTAATAGCAGGGTTTTACCGAGGAGAGGTTGATCTAAGTTGGTATGCCTTGAACCTTTATGGCCATAGTAGGAGCTAAAATGAGGGTGTCAGATAACTTTCATGTAGGTTGTAGCTCTTTTGATGACTCCACCACCTTCCAGATCTTAACCAGAAATTGGCCTCCTGGTTTTCCTTTCTTCTGGATCTCTGTAGGATTTACTGGGCATGGCCAACAGGCATTTCCTCATTCTTGGAGTGTGGCCTGAACTAGATACAGAGTTTAGTTTTCTAACTCTCTTAAGGCCTACATTATCTAATTATGTGTGTATATATATATATATATATATTACATTAGGAGTGTGATTTAATCAATAGAATTCCCTTCTCGGTTCCTTCCCTATAGTACCTTTCATCAACTGATTTATGTTCCTCTGATTTTCAAGAGCAGGTGCTGAATGGGTCCGTGTTTCCACTCTTTTCCTTTTTCTTCTATAGCTTTTATATATGAGAAAATATCCAACCCATGATGTTCTGATTTTGAAATATATTGCTTGACTTAATGGTCCCTGGTTCCATCCATTTTCCTTCAAATGACAGAACTTCATTTTACTTTATGGTAAATTATGAATACATATCACATTTTCTTAATCCATCTTTTGATTGACTTCTATAGTAAATCATACTGCTCTAAATCCAAGGGTGCATGTATCACTATAGTTTGAGGATTTACAACCTTTAGGATAAATACCTGGGAATGGTATTGCTAGGTCATATTGTGCTTTCTTTTCTAGTCTTTTGAGGAATATCCATACTAATTTCCATAGGGTTTGTACTAATATAGAGTTTCATCAACAATGTTAAGTTTTGTATATTTTTTTCTCTGAACTGGCAGGGTTTGGAAACAGAGAATGGTGTCTTCCTTCTGAGTGGACATTCATAGAAACAGTATGGTGTTTGGGTATTAAAAGGTATTCAAGGACTTGAACATTCTATATAACCTCATAAAGGGTTCTTTTTTTAATTGGTTGTTCATAATGGGTTCTATTGAAAAAAATGAGATTCAGTGGTGTATAATAAACCTGTATCTACATGGTTTTTGCAGCATTCCTGGGTGTGTGAAAGACAGAAAAGAGAGAAAGATACATATTTACTTATTCTTTATAGTTTACATGAAAATAGAGAATATTTTCACATACATTCAAACATGGAGTACATCTTGTTCTAATAAGATGTATAATATTCCAAATAGATTATCTAACATCTTTTCTCTCTGGGGATCAGTGCATGATCTCTTTTCCAAAGACCTTGGATCTTTGTCTCATGATCCCAAGATACATGGGATTAGGGCTCACTCCACCATAGGGTCAATTCAGTCTGAAAGTTACAAGAAAGAAGCAAAAGCTTGAGTTGGGTTTGAGTTTGATTTCAAGATGGTGGAACAGAGGTCACTTTCCTGTCTTCTCCATGGTGTAAAACCAAGAAAGCAGACAGGCAGCTTTGCAGCAAGGTGAGTGAGTGAAAAAAAATGTGGGGGGCGGATTTCTTAAAACTGATCAGGGACTCAGGAAGGAGTTTGGATATAACAAAATAAGAAAGAGGGCTGGGGCTCAGTGGTAGAGTGTTCACCTCACATGTGTGAGGCAGTGAGTTCAATCCTCAGCACCATATAAAAATCTACAATGAAGAAAATAATTTTGATAAAGTAAGAAATCCCTAGAGCCACAGCTACTGCTGCAGACAGAGGCACCAGCCAGAGCCATCCCTCCATGAGCACAGTAGAGGAGGGATAAGGGAATTAAAGTAACACACAGGGGCATGTCTGGGTATGGAGAGTTTAGAAATCAGACACTGCCCAACTGAACTGAAAGGTGCTCTCACTGCACAATATCCTTGTATGGGAAAGAAACTGCATTTCTCCCAGTGGCATGTGGAGAACAGAAGGAGGAACCATTTTGCAGGTGCAACTCAGGGGCAGACAGCTAAAGGAGCTGATTCCTGGCAAACCCAAGTATAGCCTGAAATCCAGGCCTGACAAACTGCATGACATTGAGTGTGCCTATGTGAACAGGAGAAACTCAACCCACTCTCCCTGGTCCAAACTGGTTGCTTGAGAGATGCATCCAGCCAGAAATTTGAAAGACTGAGTTTGTACTAGGTGATGTAGTGGATTAAGAACTGGCTCTACCACACAAGTGGAACCCAGGAGAGATATCTGGGGTATAGTCTTCCAGTGTGGACCAGCAAGTTCTGGGCCCTGGAGATATGTTGACTTTAAATTTCCAGTCCATTTGCCATTAAGTAAAATGCCTGGTGCCTACCTAAGCCTAAACCTCTCCTAAACCTCTGTCTCCGGGAGTTTTGCCTATGGGATTACCTCACTTGTGGAATACTGCCAGACTCTACCCAAGTCAGTATAGCTTCAGCTTCTGTAGTAAGTTGTTGAGGAGAAGAGAGAGAGAGAGAGAGAGAGAGAGAGAGAGAGAGATCACTTTTGAGAATATTGAACGAAAGTCCTAAATCTGATACAGTTTTAACTTTTCTGAATATTTATTTTTTAGTTGTACTTGAACACAATACCTTCACTTTATTTATTTTTATGTGGTGCTGAGGATCAAGCCCAAGGCCACACATGTGCTAGTGAATGCTTTACCACTGAGCCAAAACCCCAGATCCTGATGTAGTTAATTTTAAAGGATATAACCAATTAATGTCACCTAGAAGATATATAAAGTGTCTATCCAAATTTGGAGCCACTAGGAACAAACTGTAAGCCCTTCAATTAAACTTCCAAGATACTGAAATCGAGGGCTTGTAGTATAGATCAGTTGGTAGAGTGCTTGTCTCACATGCATAAGGCCATGGGTTCAATCCCCAGCACCACACACACAGAGAAACTATATTGAAAAGGAGAACCTTTCTGAAAATTTTCTGGAGCTATACTAACCCATGTGCAAGAAAAGGATGAAAGTCCAACAAGATTTCCTGCAGCCCAATCAATTCTGCATGAGCAATTAAGATGTCATCCATATAATGACTAACATATGCATTGGGATATTTTATATTGATAGGGGAGACAGCTTGAACAACAAAGTGTTGGCATAAAGTAGGGCTCTGTGTTCCCTGTGGCTACATTTTCCAGCAATAAGATTTGACTGGCTCTTTAAAATTTACTGTAGGGACAGAAAAGCAAAATGTTTACAATACTCAGGGTGAAAAAGCATTGTGAAAAAAAAAAAAAAACAACTCTTTAGATCCAACATAAATAGGATAAAGGAATAGCAGTAGTGATGGGTAGACTGTAGAGGGCCCATAAGCTACATAATTTTGTTGACTGCCCTAACATCCTGTAGAAGCTTCCATCTTCCAGATTTTTTCTTAATCATAAAAATAGCTTAAAGCTGTTCTACTAATAGTTGAGCTGCTTGAAGTTTCTCTTTCATTAAGGGACATTGGTCAACACAAACAGAGCTATCAGATGATTTCAGCTGCTTTTTTTTTTTGGTGGGGGTGTGAGAGAAGTGATGAAGGCCCCTAATGAAAAGGTGAGGAATCAATGTAGCCTAGCCCTACTCGCCCCTATTGGTGAGAGGTGGGGATTGGAAGCAGTGTGCCTTGTTGCATTTTACCTGATCTTTTAGTAGGATCCAAACCTTGATTTAACATATGAGAGGTTACCACTGAGGTGGGACTGAATAATAGGACATCCATCCCAGAGATTAACAGCAAGATTATCAAGAACATAAAGTTTAACTTATCTGGTATTACCTTCACGTCTGTCTTCCCATCTAAAGTGTTGAGCTCTTTGTTGGGGCATTTGCATATAAATGGTCCTCTTGAGAACCTCATATTTCCACTAAGCTACTGATATCCCACTCTTTACCTGAGACATCTTCTTTGTTTGCCTCAAAATTTTACTATTCTGTGTGGGGACAGGTGCATGTACTATATACATGGTGTACGTTAGGGGTACCTGAGTGGCAAACCAGTTCCCTCAAGCTAGGTGCATGAGTGGCAAACCTCTCACCCTGTAAGTGCAGCCTTGGGTATAGGACTATGTGTTGCAGTCACAGCACGTGCTCCATGGCCCACTCTTTGATTGGTTGCCTCAATGACTGTTGGCAAAGAATTGTATTGGTGTCCATCTATAATCTGCTTAGTAATAATGTCCACATATATATAGATGGTAACTACACAATAAAATCAGACCTGATTCCACCTTGATCTCTAGAGGTCTTAAATCATGACTTCGATGCCACACTCTCCTCTATCCTATTCTGTATACCCCTTTGCTAGACGAGAGAGTCAATGCAAATCTACATAATGACCTCTTCTTTTGACATGATCTCAAAAATTTCTACACCCATCTCCAAAGAGCATATTCTCAACTGATTATTCTATTTTAAAGTTCCCCTGAACTTTAGTGCCTTGGTGATGCCACTTGCTGCAACACGGCAACAACAAATGATCTTGAGTAGGGGCAATGGGAGATTAAGAAAAACACAAGAGACACAGAGACATTTTTAAGCAAAGCTGGGGCCAGGTGGGACACTTCCCTCTGATGGAACATTGACCCAGAATTAGCTCCACAAATTTATAATATTGGGCCTCATAACTAGGAAGTTTAACTATAGGGGCATTGTAGATTGTTCAAGCCTTGTGAGGTATTAAGAAGTTTCTTGGAAGCTGGGGTTATGTCACAGCTAGAGCACTCACCTAGAGTGTTCACCTAGCATGTGCGAGGCCATGGGTTCAATCCTCAGCACCACAAAAAGTAAGTAAGTAAATAAATAAATAAATGTATTATGTCCAACTATAATTGAAAAATAAACATTAAAAAAAGTTTCTTGGTAGGTGGATTTATGATAGCCTTGGGCCCACCTATCCCACTTCTTGGTTTATACCCAAAGGACCTAAAAACAGCATACTACAAGGACACAGCCATATCAATGTCTATAGCAACACAATTCACAGTAGCTAAATTGTGGAACCAATGCAGGTGCCCTTCAGTAGATGAATGGATAGGGAAACGTGTGTGTGTGTGTGTGTGTGTGTGTGTGTGTGTCTGTGTGTGTACACACACACAATGTAACATTATTTAGCATGGAAAGAGAATAAAATCATGATATTTGCAGGTAAATGGATGGAGCTGGTGAATATAATGCTAAGTGAAGCAAGCCAATCCCTAAAAACCAAAGGCTGAATGTTTTCTTTGATTTGAGGATGCTGACTCATAATGGCAAAGGGTGGGGAACATGGGAGGAATGAAGAAACTTTAGGTAGGGCAAAGAGGAGAGAGGGAATGGGAGGGAGCAAGGGGGTAGAAATGATGGTGGAATGAGTTAGGCATCATTACACTAAGTACATGTATGAAGACACAAATGATGTGAAAATACTTCGTGCACAATCAGTGACTTGAAAAATTGTGCTGTATATGTGTAATATGAAATGAATTGCATTCTGCCATCATGTATAACAAATCAAAATAGATAAATAATTTAACTTAAAAAAATATGCTAGCCTTGGGCTTAGCATATATAGCTTTTAGGATGTTGAGGTAAGTTCCTAGTCTTTCTAGCACTTTGAACATGAATGGATGCTGTATTTTGTCAAATGCTTTTTCTGCATCTATTGAGATGATCATATGATAATCTTTAAGTCTATGATTTGATGAATTATATTTATTGATTTCTGTAGGTTGAACCAAACATGTATCCTTGAGATGAACCCCACTTGATCATGTTGAACTACTTTTCAAATATTTTTTAATGAAATTCATCAGAATTTTATTTAGATTTTTGCATTTGTGTTCATCAAGGATATTGGTCTGAAGTTTTCTTGATGTCTTTGTCTGGTATATATATATTCAATAGATTATTACTCAGTTTTAAGGAAGAATGAAATTATGGCATTTGTGGTAAATGGATGAAGTTGGAGAATATGCTACGTAAAATAAGCCACCCCCCCCCGCAATGTCTGAATGTTTTCCCTGATACTAGGTGCTAATTCACAATAAAATGGTGGGCATGCTTGGGTAAAATAGAGTTACTCTAGATTAAGTAGAGGACAGTGAAGTGAAGGGATAGGGGCATAGGAATGATACTAGACAGACATTATTACCTTATGAAAATATATGACTGCATGACTGATGTTATTCTACAACATGTACAATGAGAAAAGTGACAAATTATACCCTAATTATGTATATCAAATGGTATATAGCAGTATACTGTCATATATAACTAATTAAAACAGATTTCAAAAGTTTATAAAGTAAAAATCTTAAAAAACGAAGTTTCTTTGTGCAGTAAAAACTTGACAGAGTTATGGACATTTTTATAACTATAGTGCTATTACAGTGTTAGGTAAGTTCTGAAACTATCTTGCTGGACCTAGAAAATTAATTGTATAACAGAAATGACAAATAGATTGTGACAGCAGTTGTTTTAGGAGGAGAAAGCATAGCATGAGAGAAATACTATGAGAGGGGGGAAATGATTAATAGAATAAGTTTTCAAAAGATTTGGAAGAGGGTCAAAATTTACACTTAGAAAGAGCCACACTCCTTCCTAAGACAGGAATAATAGGGAGAAGGATTCCTTAGCTTTAAGGAGTTATTAAACTGTGGGAGGAAGAAACTGAAAGAGTGCATATCAGATGGCTCCCACATATCACTAACATCATCTTCCTTTTCAAAGGCTGTCATGTTTTGACATTATCCAGGATAATATCTCAACTCATTTAATAATAAGTACAGGCAAAATCTTTCATCAAAATAAAAAGAAAAAAGGAAAACCAATCGTACTAGAAGGTTTGATAATTATTAGTGTCAGAGCCCAGTGTCAAGGGTTGGTTTACATCCTTGCCTTTTGGCAAGGAATGTTTCCCATGCTTGGCATTTACCTACCCCAAAGGATCAGCCAATAAATCATCCACTCTCCAGAGTAGACATAGGAAATATAAGGCTACCACCACCCTGATACCAAAACCAAAGACACATATATCAAGGAAAGATAACTTCAGATCAATATTCCTGATGAACATAAATGCAAAAATTCTCAAAAAAATCTGGAAAATTGCATACAAAAACATTTAAAAAAGTAGTGCATCATGATTAAGTGGTGTTCATCCCGGGGATGAAAGATTGTTTTGGCACAGAGAAATCAATAAGTGTAATTCATGACATCAGTAGACTTAAAAACAAGAATCATATATGATCATCTCAATAGACATAGAAAAATCATGTGACAAAATACATCAATGCTTCATGTTCAAAACACTACTAAAATTCAGGATAGTAGGAACATTTCTCAACATTGTACAAGCTACATATGCTAAGGCCAAGGCCAATGTCCTCAAATGAACCAAAATTGAAAGTGTTGGCTCTGAAAACTAGAACAAAACAAGAATGCCTTCTTTCACCACTCCTATTCAACATAGTCCTGGAAACTTCAGCCAGAGAAATGAGACAGAATAAAGAAATTAAAGAAATAAGAATAGGAAAATAACTCTGTCAGTATTTGCTGATGACATAATTCTGTCTTTAGGAGATCCAAAAATTTGCACCAGAAAAATTCTAGAAATCATAAATGAATTCAGCAAAGTAGTATAATATAAAATTGACACCCATAAATCAAACCCACTGCTGTACATCAGCAATGAATCCACTGAAAGAGAAATTATGAGAACTGTTCCTTTCACAATAGCTTCAAAAAATAAAATAATTGAGAATAATTTTTTTTAAAAAAGAGGTGGAAGACCTCTAAAATGAAAAGCACAAAACACTGAAGAAAGAAATTGAAGCAGATCTTAGAAAATGGAAAGGCTTTCATGCTCTTGGAGAGGCAAAAGTAATATTGTCAAAATGACCATACTACCAAAAGTATTATACAGATTTCACACAATTTCTATTAAAATCCCAATGACATTCTTCATAGAATTAGAAAAAGCAATCATGAAATTTATTTGGAAAAATGAGACCCTGAATAGCCAAAGCAATCCTTAGCAAGAAGAGGGAAATGGGAGGCATCATGATACTAGATCTTAAACTATAATACACAGTCATAGTAATAAAATGTCAAGTTATTGATACCTAGACCAATGGTACAGAACAAAAGGCAGAATTAATATTGTCAAACTGGCCATGCTACCAAAAATGTTATACAAATTTAATCCAATTCCTATTAAAATCCCAATGACATTGTGCATAGAAATAGAAAAAGCAATCATTAAATTTATTTGGAAAAATAAAAGACATAGAATAGTTAAAGCAATCCTTAGCAATAAAAGTGAAACAGAAGGCATCACAATACCAGCCCTTAAACTATACTACAGAGCTATAGTAACAAAAATGGCATGGTAGACTTGTAGACCAATGGTACAGAATAGCGGATACAGAGAGAAATCCACATTTATCTCACACTAGAAGAAGGCATCAAAACATCCATTGAAGAAAAGAAAGCCTCTTCAACAAATAGTGCTTAGAATACAGGAGATCTATATGTAGCAAAATGAAAATAAACCCCTATCTCTCACCCTGCATGAAACTCAACTCAAAGTGGATAATAATCTTAGGCACTTGAATAGACATCCTGCAACTAACAGAAGAAAAAGTAGGCCCAAATCTCCACCATGTCTCCTTAGGAACTGATTTCCTGAATAAGACTCCTAAAGCACACGAAGTAAAATCAAGAATCAATAAATGGGGGCTGGGGTTGTGGCTCAGTGTTAGAGCGATCACCTGGCATGTGTGAGGCATAGGGCTCAAACTCAGCCCAACATAAAACATAAATAAATAATGTATCATGTCCATCTGCAACTAAAAAATATATATTCAAATAAAAATCAATAAATGGGATGGAATCAAAATAAAAGATTCTTTACAGCAAAGAAAACAAACAATAACATGAAGAGACAGCTGAAACAATGGGAGAATTTCTTTACTATATGCACCCCAGATAGATGATTAATCTCAAGAATATATAAAGAATGTCAAAATTCCAACACCAAAACCTCAATTGATAATGGACTGAGGAACTGAAAAGAGACTTCACAGAAGAAATGCAATTAGTCAACAAATATATGAAAAAATGTTCAATACCTCTATCAATTAGAGAAATGAAATGTAAGTAAAACTTAGACTCTTAAGATTGAATCTCACTCTATTCAGAATACCAGTTATCAAAAGTATAAGCAACAATAAATTTGGTGTGAATATGAGTGAAAAGGTAAATTTGAATATTGCTGGTAGGACTGAAAATTGGTACAACCACTCTGGAAAGCAGTATGAAGATTCCTCAGAAAACTTGGAATGAAACCACATTTGACCCAGCTATCCACTACTAGGTTTATATCCAAAGGTTTATGACACAGCTAAACCACTCCTAGGTTTATATCAGTATTACTACAGTGACACAGACACACTAATGTTTATAGCAGCTCAATTCATAATATCTAAACTATGGAATCAAATTAGGTGCCCTTCAACAGATGAATGCATGAAGAAAATGTGATAGTTATAAACACACATGATGGAATATTACTCAGCCTTAAAGAAGAATGAAATTATTATATTTTCCAGCAAATGGATGTGGCTGGAGTATATTATGCCAAATAAAATAAGCCAATTCCAAAGAACCAAAGGCCAAATGTTTTCTCTCTTCTGCAGATTGTAATTCACAATAAAGGGAGGTAGGGATTAATAGAGGTACATTGGATTAGACAGAGTGGAGTAAAAGGAGAGGAGGGATAGGAGAGTCAGAAGGATAATAGAATAAACATGACATTATGACCCTGTGTGCATATATGATTACATGACCAGTGTATTCCTACTTCATGTACAACCAGAAGAATGAGAAGTTATACGCCACTTAAATATTATGCATCAAAATGAATTCTATTTTTATGTATTAGTAATTAGAACAAATTTTAAAAATTCTCTGATAACAAAAACCTGACAAATTGCATAAAAATATATTAAAAAGATAGTGCACAATGATCAAGTGGGGTTCATTCAAGGGATGCAAGCTTGGCTCAGCATATGCAAATCAATAAATATAATTAACCACATCAATAGACTTAAAGAATCTCCTGATTATCTCAATAGATGCAGAAAAAGCATTTGACAAAATACAGTATCCATTCATCTTAAAAACACTAGAAAAACTAGGGATAGTAGGAATATTGCTCAACATTATAAAAGCTATAGACACTAAACCAAAGGCCAACATCATTCTAAAATGGAGAGAGAATGAAAGTCTTGCCTTTAAAAACTGGAGCAAGTCATAAATGCCCTTTTTCACCACTCCTATTCAACATAATCCTGGAAAACCTAGCAAGAGCAATTAGACAAAAGAAAGACATTAAAGGGATAAGATTGGGGGGTGAGCTAAAACTATCCCTATTTCTTGATGACAAGATTCTATATTTAGAGGACCCAAAAATCTGCACTAGAAAGCTTCTAGAAATACTAAATGGATTCAGCAAAGTAGCATGGTATAAAATTAATACCGATAAATCATCTGTGTTCCTATATACATCAGTGATGAATCCACTGAAAGAGAAATTAGGAAAACTGTCCCTTTCCCAATAGCCTCAAAGAAAAAAAAATATTTGGGAATAAAACTAACAAAAGAGGCAAAGGTCTCTGCAATGAAATCTGCAGAACATTAAAGAAATTAAAGAAGATCTTAGAAGAAGATGGAAAGATCTTAGAAGATGGAAAGAACTCCCATATCATGGATAGGCAAAATTAGTATTGTCAAAATGACCATACTACAAAAAATGTAATACAGATTTCATGCAATTCCTACTAAAATCCTAATGGCATTTTCTAGTTCTTCATAGAACTAGAAAAAGCAATTACAAAATTTATTTGGGAAAATAAGAGATGTAGAATAGCCAAAGCAATCTATAGTGAAAGAATGAAGCAGGAAGCATCAAAATACCAGATCTTAAATTATTCTACAGAGCAATAGTAATGAAAATGGCATGGTATTGGCAAGAAAATAGATATGAAGACCAAGGGAACAGAAGTCACAGAGACAAACTCAAACAAATACAGTTATCTCCTATTAGACAAGACACCATAAATATACACTGGACAAAAAAATAGCATCTTCTACAAATGGTGCTGGGAAAATTGAAAACCATTAGGTCCCTATCTCTCAACCTGCACAAAAATCAATTCAAAGTAAAGGACCTAAGTATTAGCCTAGAGACTCATCACCTACCAATAGTGAAATTAGGCCTAAATCTCCATCATGTACACTTATGAGATGAATTCGTCCAAAAGACTCTAAAGCACAAGAATAAAAATAAAATTAATGAATGGGAATATATCAAAATAAAAATACTGCTTCACAGCAAAGGAAAAATTCAAGATGAGACAGCCTATACAAAATTGGAGAAAATCTTTACTACATGAACCTCAGATAGAGCATGAATCTCCAGGATATACAAAGAACTCAAAAACTTAGCACAATAAACAAATAACCAAAATTATAAATGGGCAAAGGAATTGAGCAGTTCACAGAAGAAGATATACAAATTGTCAACAAATATATTTTAAAAAAATGTTAAACATCTCTAGCAAGTAGAGAAATGAAAAGTAAAACTACAGTTAGATTTAATCTCACTCTGATCAGAATCAGCAATTATCAAGAATACAAGCAACAATAAATGTTGGCAAGGATGCAGAGCAAAAGGTACACTGATACATTCCTGGTGGGACTTCAAATTATCAAAGCCCCTCTGGAAAGGAGTATGGAGAATCCTCAAAAAACTTAGAATAAAACCATTATTTGAGTCAGCTAATCTAGTCCTTGGTTTATATCCAAAGAACTTAAAAACAGCCTACTACAGTGACACAGCCACATCAATGTTCATAGCAGCTTGATTCACAAATAGCTAAATTATGGAACCAACCTAGGTGCCCTAAAATAGATAAATTATTTTAAAAATATTGTGTATAAGGAGCTGCAGCTGATGCTTCGACAAATATGGAATACATTAGGATCTAATTAGGATTCTAATTAGAATCCCAGTCTTGTTGTACATGATGCAGAGATTCTTTGCTGTGAAAAATTTAAATTCTATCCTAAAATGATATGGAATGTGAAAGCAACCAACTACGGAAACATTCTGAACAATAACAACATTGGTATTCTATCAAATCATAATTTCAAAACTTTGTCATACCTTTTGTGTGCAAACCTGGCATTTACAAGAAAGTGGAAGCTACCAACCACAATAACCTCTGCAGACATGCTGCTGATCTGAGAAGAGGAGAAGCTCAATTATGGCAATGGTATTTTGGGTGGGAATATTTTGTGTGCTTCAGATACACATATCCTCACACCCCAGAAAAACACACACCAGTCACTATCACCCAAAATTCAATCACACAAACCCTCCCTCAATAATTGAATAGACTTGGACCAAAAAATATACTTATTAATATATGACATCAATTTCTATTCTCAAATGAAAACATGTACAATCACCTGTAGGTTGAAAACATGCACATACACAGAATGACTCAGAATTTGAAGTTCAGCAAATCTCAGGCACACACAGACACTGCTAACTCCTCCTATATATTCATAAAGGATACTCCTCCATTTCCAAGAACAACACAATCACCTCAAAGCCCTAAATAAGAACATACACAGCAGTCCATCTTGAGACATTATCAACAGAATCTATACACACCCATGTGCCACATATACATAACCCCTAATACCCCAACATATCCAATGATTCCATTCTCTCCAAATTTCTGTACACCAAAGATTATCTCCCTAAATTCTCACCTAGAAACCATGAACATACATACACATTCTAAAATCTGAAAATGCACAGATCCAACACAGAACTGTAATACAACATCGTAGCTCTTCTCAAATGCATGCACACACATTCACAATAGTCTACAATGCCAACAACACCTACATAAGCAGCACTAAAACCCTAAACACATGTCCTGCCAGAAAAGTACTCAGCCAACACTGACCAAAGAAATCACTCAGACACAATCTTTACACATTACTATCAAACACTCATACACAAGATAATTCATGGTGTCCTATTTCATATCCTTTCCATACCTATACACATGAAACACATGAGAGCAAAAAGTCCTGGTGCTAGAGGCACAAGTTCATACATACACACACACACACACACACACACACACACACATATACATACATACATACATACACACACACACACACACACACCACACACTGTCTGAACATTAACATATCCAGTTAGCCCTTTGTTCAGTGATATTGATCTTGTGGGCCCTGCACACAGAGGTGGAGGAGTGAAGGTGCAGACTTCAGGCACATACCTTGGTGTTATAAAAGTACAAAGCAGAGAGCACATTCCTTCCTATAAAAATAAAAGGTACTTGCCAGGCACTCAGTAACTGTTCAATACAGAGGAAAACCCTTCAAAAAGGAAAAGAGCCCTCTCAGATAATGCCTCTGGAGATGAAGGCCCTCTGGGACACTTAAGGGATACCTAAAGGAGAGGATCACCCCAAATAGACTCTTTTGAGTATCCACTGTCAGCCCAGGTAGATGTCTCCTAGCTGGAAGGCCAGACCATTGTGCAATATGTGTTCCCATACCAGGGCTGGGCTTGTTCACCTGGGCTCCCCCTTCAGCCACATAAGCTCAAATTTATGAATGGGGTCTGCAGTGTTCTCACACAAGAGGCCTTTGGCATCCTTACATGCCCAAATTCTAATCTGGAAACATTACTGGCATGTTTGTTGCTCAAAATATGAGCAAGTAAATTATCAGCTTTCCTGTGCTACATTCAGACAAAAGAGGTGAATCTGGTTAGAGGACAGGTCTAGGGCCTCTTGTGTTTTGGACGGGAGCTGTCATAATCATTTTCCAAACCTGTGATAATATACCTGAGATCAACACATTCAAAGGAACAGAGATTTATTTTGGCTCATGATTTCAGAGATTACAGTCCATGGTCATTTGGCCTTCTTACCTCTGGACGGGCATCAAAGCAGAACATCTGGCAGACAGTGTGTGGCAGAGAAAAACTGATCACCTCATGGCTGCTGGGAAGCAGAGAGGGACAGAGACAGAAGTGAATTAGGGTCCCAGTACCGCATCAGGGGCACATCCCCAGTGAACTGGGCTCCACTTTCTAAAAGGTTCCAACACCTCCGAATAGTGCTATCAGCTGGGAAGCAGATGTTTAACAGGTGAGTCTTTGAGGGACACAAAATGCCAACACCAGAAAATTTACCCCTTGTCCCCAAAAGCTCATGTCCCTCTCACAGCAAAAATAAATTAAATTAAATTAAATAAATAGATAGATAGATAGATAGATAGATAGATAGATAAGCACTTGGACTCCAAGAGTCCACAAATATCAACAGTGCATTTCTAAATAGTCCTTGTTCAAAGTCTCCTCTGAGACTTAAGGAAACATAGTGATGCTGAATCCGGAATTAAAGGGTTTTTTTTCTGCCACTCTCTTCTTTTTTTATTCATAAGCATAGCTTTCTTTTCTCCCCACATCCTTACTCCTGTCTTAATAACTAACCATAGAGTCAGTTAAAAGCACTAACCCTTGCACAGGGCACTCCTCCTTACTAGGTCTCAGGAAATTTCCAAATGAAAAGGTATTGGCAGAAGCATAGAGAAGACACTGACTAGCATGGAAGCCAGGCAAAACACTTTCAGAATGCAAGCATCTAAACAATCTCATTTTCTTACACTCACAGGTCTAAATGTTTCAGTGTCCACTGGATCCAGATAGGACCCGCACAACCCCAGCTCCACTAAAGGAAATTATTTTTAATATATAAATTTTTAGTTGTCAATGGATCTTTATTGATTTATATGCAATATTGAGAATTGATCCCTATGCCTCACACATGACAGGCAAGCTCTCTACCACTGAGCCATGACCCCAGCCCCCTCTAAAGGAAATTCTGTCAAGACCAGTGAACTGTCCTTTTGCCCTACTGCCGAAGACTGAGAGAACAATCCCACATAACACACTGTGTACACTTTCACTCAGCAGCACTAAGCAAGATGAAGCCAGGAGATAGCCATTCATCTCTGAAACCCTGCTCTGTTGCAAATGAAGCCTTTTGCTCTCCCTTCTCTCTGCCTCTTGAGTTACTGGCTGTCAAGGGTGGAAGCAAAGCAGCATAATCAAACCTTTTGAAGTTAGTTACATTAGCTGAAATCCTCTTTCATAATCAAAAAGAAAGTTAACATGTTTCCAAGATACAACTGCACAGGGGAAACACAACTAGCCCCTAAGGGAAGAACAGGAAACCAGCAAGTAGGAAACTGAAAAATCACAGCAGGGCACATGTTAATTCTAGTGCTCCAGGTATGCAACTAGGGCACCTGATTGTGTGATATTGGTCCTCGAGTGCTTGAGCATTCTCATCCCTCCAGCCTGGTCTGATGGGGGACCACTCCCTAGAACTGGGTATGCTCACTGACCTTCACTTCCCTGAGCAGGCATTTCATAGGCCTGCCAGTGCTAACTTACTGAGCTCTCCACCAAAACACTGGCTCCACTCTCACAATTTGACAAATCACTGTTTCTGGGGCTACTGGATTGCACTCTAATTGGGACATACTCTTCCTGGCCACCAGCCTTTCCTCTGAAGTACTGATGCAAACCTTTACAATGCCACAACTCTTCATTCTGTAAGCCTGATAACCAGCATCACATGGACAATACGAAGGTAAGCTGTGAATGAGGACATTAGCCAGGCCCACCTGGATCAAGGCCTAGGTCAGCCCATATCATGTTATTTACACAGCAAAATGAATCTTGACATAAGGATTCCAAGGCTTCCCTGTACAAGCAAGGCACCCTGACACTCTTCTTTCCACAAGTCATTGAGCCTTCTGAAGGTGGGGTCCTTCCCATTCCTGAGATGCCAAAATGTGGCTTCTGTGTATCAGAACTATCTTTACCAACCACACCATCATTAGCCCCAACATTACAAGGTTTTCCTTTCTGGAAAGCCTGCAAGTAATTTAAGTCTTTCTATTCTGGCTTTTGCTCCTGAGCCCTACTGTAAATCAGGCTGAAGGCCACTAGAAACACCCAGGCCATATCTCAGATGCTGTACTGCCTTGAAATATTCTCTGCTGGATTAATCAGTCTGTGTTTTAGTTGCCTTTTACATCACTGTGACCAAAAGATCTCACAACAACAATTAGAGCAGAAAAAGTTTATTTAGCTCATGGTTTTAGAGGTCTCACTCCACTGACCGCCAACTCCATAGCTCTGGGGCCAAGGTGAGGAAGAACATAGTGGTGGAAGTATAGGGAGTGGGAAAGCAGCTCAGGATATGGCAATGAGGAAGCAGAGAACTCTGCTCACCAGGGACAAACTATGGACCCCAAAGTCATGCCCCCTTTGATTGACTACTCCTAGGTCTAACCTACTTGCCTACAGTTACCATCCAGTGAATCCATACCAGTGGTTTAATTCACTCATTAGGATTAAGCTCTCAAAACCCCATCACTTCACCTCTAAACTTCACATCAGCATCACCTACAAAGCTCTCTCCTAGCACTCCAGGCTTTCTCTAGCCTGTTTCTCTAAGCTTTTCCATATATCCTGAAAACAAGTTCCAAAGCCTTCTGAATCACCTGATGAGGTAGGGTCACAAAAATGTGCACACTCTTGACACCATTTGGTGTGGGGGGTTAGCCAGTCATCTGTCACAGAATTAACATATCTGAGATCCACATCATGAATGAAGGAATGATTAATTTGGACTCATTGTTTGGAAGATACAATCCATGACTGCATGGTCTCATTGCCTTTGGACCTGAGGCTGGGCAGTATAATATCCTGGAGGAAAACTGTGGCCAGGAAGAAAAGAAAAAAAGAAAGAAAATAGGGAGAGGGAAAGGCTCAGGTCCCAATATCCCATTCTGGCAACAACCCAATGACATGATTAACATCAAATATCTGTGAAGTACCTGAGTGGGGTCTCTTGAAAACTGTGTGAGGTCTCTGTGGAGCTAGGTGTAGAGGATTTTCTGTGAGATTTATCTTCTTTGAGGTCTCTATTGTGGTGAGATATCTACATACTCTCAACTGTGGGTTGTCTATATAGGAGGAGGTCTGTGTGGGAGACTGTGAGGGCTTTGTAAGCTGGAGAGGCACTGTAGGAGGTCTGGGAGAGACCTCTGTCAGGACACTCTGGGGCAGTCTTTGGGTGTTTTCTCTGGATGATGTGTGTATGGGAGAATTCTGTTGGAAACCTGTAAAATCTCTTTAAGAGGTCCTCTGGGTCTATGAGGCAACATGAGGTCTTATGGAAATAACTGTGTAAGGACTCCCTGAGAGATTCCAGCACCATCACCTGGTAACTGTGCATGGTTTCTCTGTAGGCAGTCACTCTGTGGTATCTATGTGAGAGATCACCCTATGGTGCCTCCACACAAGTTTCTATGGGAGGTTTCTCTGTGCTGTTCTGTATCAGAGGTCTCATTGACAGAAGTCTCTGAGGGTGAGCTTTGTAAGGTCTCTGGGAAATCTGTGAAGTTTTGTTGTTGCAACAAGAGTCCCTGTACTGTTTCTATGGTTTCTTGTATAGTCAAATTTCTGGGGTCTCTGTGAGATCTCTGTGAGAATCTTTGAAGCTTCCATAGGGCCTGAGAGGCTGAGTGATGTCTCTGTGAGGGAGCTGTGTGAAGCCTGTGACACTGAGAAGTTGCTCTGGCAAGGTCTCTGCCTTAGGTCTCTGTAAGAGGTCTCATTGCAAATCTCTGTCAGAGGACTGTGTGGAGGTCTCTGTGAGATCTGTGTAAGGATCTATTCCCTTATATTTGAGGGCAATCCTTATAATATGTTTTCTGTGTTAGTGGTCAGAAGTCTCTGTGAAGTTCTCTGTGTGGGTCTTTGTTTGGATCTGTCATTGTAGGGTCTGTGTGTGGGTCCATGTGTGTATCTTTGTGAGGTCTCTGGCTTTCTATAGTTTAAGCAACAGACACTTGTTTCTCATCTTTCTATAGACTGGAAGTGCAAGATTAGAGGCCCACCATGGCTGGGTTCTGGGGAGGACTGTCATCCTGAATTGGAGATGGCAGTTTTTTCATTGTGTCTTCACATAGTGAAGAAAGAGGGGACGCTTGTTCATGAGGGCTAAGCTCATTCTTGAGAGCTTCACTTTCATGACGTTCCTTCCCAAAGTCACCAACATCCTAACACCATCACATTAGAGATTAAATCTTCAATATTTAAAGTTGGGGTCAAGACACTTAATCCATAGCTTCCCAGATACTTGGAATGGAAGTAGAAAATCCCCAAAAGGGATGAGTAATGGATAACACTCAATTCTGAAGATTCATTTTTCAATTTGTATTAGTTCAGCTTCTCCTGACCAGTGTCTTGGAAGCAAGTACTCAAGGCAACACTTGTTCAATGACTGGAGTGACTGACATGCACTGCACACACCCAGCAACAAGGAACAGCACACAATCAGGTGGATGCTAGCACCAGGCTTTGAAGGAAAATTATTTCAAGACTACAGAAAGCATCTCTATAGGTATTTCCAGTATCTTGTGTCTTCAGGAGTTTTTCTGTTTTGCACTTGGTGATCCATGGTTTGTAAACTGTTGATTTTTTTTATTTGTCCATAAAAATTATACTCAGCAATAAAAGAGAATAAAACCATGGCATTTGCAGGTAAATGGATGGTGTTGGAGAAGATAATGCTAAGTGAAGTTAGCCAATCACCCCAAAAGAAAACAAATGCTGAATATTTTCTCTGATACAAGGAGGCTGATTCATAGTGGGGTAGGGAGAGAAAGCATGGGAGGAATAGACAAACTCTAGATGGGGCACAGGGGTGGGAGGGGATGGGAGGGGGCAGGGAGTTAGCAAGGATGGTCGAATGTGATGGGCATCATCAAAGTACATGTATGGAGACATGAATTGGTGTGAACATAATTTATATACAACCAGAGATATGAAAAATTATTCTGTATATGTGTAATAAGAATTGTAATGCATTCCACTATCATTTATTTTTTAAAAAATCAATTAGGAAAAAATTTTTTAAAAGAGAAAAATATTACACTGAATAGTGGGTTTTATTGTGGTATATTTGTATATGTAGCTTGCAAATGTTTTTTAGTTGTAGATGAGCATAACACCTTTATTTTACTTATTTTTATGTGGTGTTGTGGTTCAAACCCAGTGCCTCATATATGCAAGGGAAGTGCTCCACCTCTGAGCTACAACCTCAGCCCATGTACCTTGCAAAATTTGATAGATTTAAATCCTTAGTACCCCCTTGCCCTCCCTTTCTCCATTCCCCTCATTCCCTTTCTCTACCTTACTGCTCTTCCTTCTATGTTCAGGAGTTCCCCTTTTTCTTGTTAAATTCCACATTTGAGAGAAAACATGGTTCTTAATATTCTGAGTCTACCTTATTTTGTCTAACACAGTGCTCTCCAATTCCATCCATTTCCCTGCAAATGATATAATTTTGTGATTCTTTATGCCTGAATTAAATTTCATTGTGTCTATATATCATATTTTCCTTATCCATTCATCAATTGACTGATACCTAGACTGGTTCCATAAAGTGGTAATTCATACAATAATTCACAGTAGTGAATAGTACTACTATAAACATGGAGAGGCATGTGTCACAGTTGTATGCTGATGTTAGTTCTTTGGATAAATACTGAGGAGTAAATGGTTTACTGGATGTTATGGTTGTTCCTGTAGGTATTTCTGACAGTGGAAATAGGGAAGCAGTCCCCCAGTGAGCAAACTCCCTGGGTGGGGGGTCATAACTGGTGCCCTGATTTCCATGATTGGAATGCCCAGATATTCCCTGCTGAGGCTATTAAGATAACTATGCTGATGCACTACCTGGTTTACATAGTGACATCCTTTGAAGGAGAGAGGCTATGTGTTTGCATTAAACTGGACCTTATCTTAGTTAGCTAGCACCTAGGGTTAAAGGAATGCTGGTCAAAGTGTAATCACTGGTAGTGTGTAATATGTAACTTTTTGGGTTATTAAAGATGATGGCAGAGAGGAGTAGGCATTCCTTTTGTCTGCCATCTTTCTGTCGATTTGCACCCTTCCCTGTGTTTCTGTGTTGGTCCTTTGTGTGCCTCCTCCACAATTCTCCTTAACAGGTGTTCTTTTACAGGATCCATTCCTAGTCTTGGTGGTGGGGGGGAATCTCCATAATGATTTCCATATTAGCTGTACTAATATAGATTCCTAGAAATGATGTGGATGGTCCTTCCCCACCCCATTCTGCCATCATTTGTTGTTATATGTATTTTTAATGGCTGTCAATTTAAGTGGACTGAAATGAAATCTCAGTGTAGTTTTGATTTCCATTCTCCTGATGACTCTAGTTGTCAAACATTTTAAAATAATTTTTGGCTGTGTGTACTTCTTCTTTTAAGAAATGTATGTTTAACTTTTTTTGCCCATTTATGGAATGTTTTTCTTTTATATTGAGGTTTTTTAGTTCTTTTAATATTCTAGATATTAATCCTCTGCCAGAAGAATAGCTGGCAAGGATTTTTCTCCCATTCTATAGATTGTGTTATTGTGCTTTTCTGTGAAGAAATTTTTTAATCTGATGCCTTCTAACTTATTGCTCTTATTTACTGAGTTGGAGAAGTCCTTAATATTTACTAAGTTGGAGAAATCCTATCAAGGAAGTCATTGTCTATACTTAAATGTTGGAGCTTTTCCTTTTTTCTCCTCTATCAGTTGTGAAGTTTAAGGTCTTTTTCCTAGGTTTTTGGTCCAATTGAGTTGACTTTTGTTACAGAGTGATAGATATGTACCTATTTTTAATCTTATGAATATCCTGTTTAATCTTATGGATATCCTGTTTTTCCCATCATCACTTGTTAAGGAGGCTGTCTTGTTTCCAGTGTAACTTTTTGGCACCTTTGTGGGTTTGTTTCTGTGTCTTCATTCTGTTCCATTGATCAACATATCTATATGTATGCTGGTACCAAGCTGATTTCATTACTATGACTCTGTAGTATAATTTAAAGTCAGGCATTGTGATACCTCCAGCTTTAATCTTTTTACTCAGATTTGTTTTGACAATCCAGCGTCTTTTGTTCTTCTGTATAAATCTTGGGATTTGTTTTTTATGGTTTTGAAAAGAATATCATTGGTATTTTCATGGAAGATTACATTCGATCTGCAGATTGATTTTGGTAGTATGGTCATTTTAACAATATTAAATCTTCCTACCATGAACATTTGTGGTCTTTCCATCTTTTGTTGTCTTCTTCAATTTATTTTTTTTTCATGTTTTGTAAATTTTCCTTATAGAAGTCTTTCACCTTTTTGGTTAAATTTGTTTCTGTTTTAAGTTCTTAGAAGCTATTGTTCATGATTTTTTTCTCTAATTTCTTTCTCAACAGATACATCAGTAGTGTATAGGAAAGTGATTGTTTCTATATGTTGTTTTTGTATCCTGCTACATTGCTGACTTTGTTTATCATCATTAGAAGTGTACTGGTGGAGCTTTTTGGATCATCTAAGTTCAGGATAATATCATCTGCAAATGGAGACAATTTGGCTTTTCTATATGAATCCCTTTTATTTCCCTTTCTTACATAATTGCTGTGGCTAGAGTTTCAAAAAATATATTGAATAAGAGTGGTGAGAGTGGACATCCTTGTCTTGTTCTTGATTTTAAAGGAAATCCTTTCAGGTTTTCCCTATTCCATACAATGTTGACACTGTGTTTATTGTTTATGGCCTTAATTGTGTTAAGGCCAGTTCTGCATATCATCATCAGCAGGACGATCAGCAGCATGGCCAAGAACACCAGCAGTGTCAGCTTGAGTGGAGAGTGGTTGCCTCAGGGTGGCAGGTAGCAGCTGTAGGCACCCCTGCACAGCTGTAGTGCAAAGGCTTGGGTAGCAGGCACCCCTAGGCAGTGACTCTGGGGTGGGAGGCTGTGAGGCATAGAGGCAGGCACACTGCAAGGCCTTCCTCTGACCCTCCTTTGTGCCTAGGCAGACAGGGGGCAGGAAGGAACTCAGCAGCAAGGCACTGCTACCCCCTCATTGCTACCTGGAACCCAGGACCTCCACAGCTGGAGACCACACTAGCAGCTAAATGTGCTCCCATGGTGGACTCAGTGCATCTGAGGAGAGGAGTTGAGTTCTGCGATATGCTGAGGCCACAACACTTTCTCTGGTTTTCACCCACCAGCAGATCCCTTGGCCCCCAGAGACACAAGATTTTAAACAGTGGCTGCAGCAGTCGCTTCTTGGCCCCAGTATGTTGTACTTCTAATCATGTTGAGTCTTAGAATTTTTTAGTTTCTTGTCAGATTTCTTTGATGATCCACTTATCATTACAGTGTATATTGTTTAATCTCCATGTCTTTGTGTATGTGGTTTTCTTGTTGCTGTTGATTTTTAATTTTATTCCATTACTATTGAAACAGGATATGTGGAATCATTTCAATTTTTTAATATTTGCTAATGATTACTTTTTTTACTAAAAGATGATATATTTTGTAGAAAGCTGGAAACAAGTGTATTCAGCTGTGTTGGATGAAATACTCTATAATATCTATTAAATCCATTTGATTTACAGTTAAACTCTGTAGTATCCTGGTTAATTTTCTATGTGGATGATCTATCAGAGAGGTATATTGCAATCACCTGCTATTATTATATTGGGTCCTATGTGAACCTTTATGTTGCGTTGTCTTTTATGTCATCAGATGCACCAATGTTTGGGGCCTAAATGTTTACTATCTTTATATCTTCTTTTTGGATTGTTCCCTTACCAAGATATGGTGACCTGTACTTTCTCCTCTAATTTTGCTTGAATCTGCTTTGTTAGGTATAAATAGGTATTTCTGCATGCTTTCAAGTTTCATTTACATGAAATGTCAGTTTTAAAATTCTTTTAGCCTGTGAATATCTTTGACCATAGATATATTTCTTTCAGGCAATAATAATTGAGACTTTTATTTTTTGTCCAGTGTTATGATCTATGTTTATTATTTGGAAAAATGAGACCATTTATATTCAGTGTCATTAGAGAGGAATGTGTTACTTTGTATCTATTTTATTTACATTTAATATTTGCTTCTATCCTGATTGGTATACGTTCACCCGCAGTTGTAATGCAATTTATTCTTTGTAAGATCTCTTTGTGGTTTATATTCTTTTTCTATGTGTATTTGCTGCAATGCTGGAATAGTAATAATGAACTCATTTCATTTATGCTCATCTTGATAGGTTTTTATTTTTTCTTCAATTCTGATAGTAAAATTCTGATGGTTTATTGGATAGAATGATCTTGGTTGGCTGCTATTTTCTTTCAGGACTTGAAATACATTGTTCTAAGCCATCCTAGACATTAGGGTTTCTGTTACGAAATTGGATGTTAATCTGATATATTTTTCTCTTAATGTGACCTGGCTTTTAAAATACTTTCTTTGAACTGAAATTTTGGCATTGTAATTATGATAAGATGTGAAGAAGTTTTTTTTAATTTTTTTTCTTCTGGCCTGGTCTATTTGAGGTTCTAAATGCTTCCAGTATCAGGATGTTCATCTCATTCCCAAGTCTTCAGGAATTTTTCTGCCATTATGTCACTGCCATGATCCTGTATCTCTGATCCTTCTTTAATGTCTGTGAACATTAAGTTTGGTCCCTTAATATTTTCTCAATTCTTATTAGATTTGTAGTTTCTTACTTTTTAAAATACTGTCTGAATATTCAAGGATGTCCACCTTATCTTCAAGCTCTAAAATTCTGTCCTCTACTTAATCTAATGTATTAGAGAAACATATCCAATTCAATTTTTGATTTGATTGTCATTTTCAAAATTTCTGTTAGTTTTTTTTAATATCTCTATCTCTTCATTGAATTTAGCATTTATATCCTATACTGACTTCCTTAATTTATTGAGATTTTTTGTATCATCTGATAATCCTATAATTTTTAAATGATCATTTAAAAAAATTTTTGTACCCAGTATTTGAATATTTTTGAAGTCTGTTGTTGATGAATTACAGACCTTAAGAGGTATCTTATTACAATTTTTCATATCACTTATATTTCTTATGTTAAGATTTGCATATCTGTATATATATATATATATATATATATATATATATATATATATATAGTAGATGTACCTTCATTTTATTTTATATTGGTGTTGAGAATTGAACCCAGGGCCTCACACATACTAGGCAAGTGCTCTAATGCTGAGCCACAACTCCAGCCACCTCTTTTCCACTTTATGTGAGGGTATTTTTAGGGAACAGCCTTCTCTTAGCAAAGTGTTCTGGGGTATCAGGTTGTTGTGAATTGTTGAAAATATTTCCCAGTGGTTTTTGTAGTATATTTACTCTACTAATGTTTTTGGTTGTGACTAGTGATCAAAGCAAACATTCCAAGTTGTATAGTATATCAGAGCTTGAGGATTCCACTTTCTCTGTAGATTTCACAGGATCTTTCTAGTAGATCGACAGTTGTGTTGCATATATCACTGTATATACATATCCCCCATGGTTGATATTCTAGATTTGGAAACTCTGTATATTCTAAGAGTGTATAAGAGTAACGTATGTTGAGGTTTTTGTGTTATTTCTGTCTACTGTTTCTGTAGAAGCAGATGTCCATGGGTAAGATGAGCCTTCTCTCTAACTTAGGCCATGGTTGGCAGTTTGGGGTACCCACTATTCTTTGTGTTAAATTATTGCTAAAGTTTGAGCATAGTTGTTATGTGTGGAATTAGGTACACGATCTCTTAGCTGGATTGGGGGAGTAACTCAGGAGCAGAGCATATGCCCCAACAATTTAAAGTGACACATTTGATGCCCAGCAACTATGGAAAAGGGAAAATGAAGAACAGCAACAATAACAGGGAACAATCTACAACATTCAAGTAAATACCAGGTGTCAATTATGATATCTACAATACTAATAATCAAAAAACAATAAATAATGGTGCCAGAAATTAAAACAGCAACATAAGCAGCAGTGAACTAGATTTAGAATTAAAGTAAACACTCAATGTCAGCTACTACATCCACAGTACTAGTAACTGCAAAAACATGAATGGTGGGAGCAAGAATTATATAAACTAGTTTTAAAAGATGGCAAAAATACAGTTCATTAAGAAGGAAGAAAATGGAAATGAAGTCAAAAGAATGGTTAAAATATTCCAAAGGTGAAAAAGATAACGTAGAAGAGAGGCAGAAAGTGAAATCCATAATGAAGGGAAGAAAATATCAAAATTTAAAAAATGAAACAAAGTAGATTGGCAGGTTGATAGAGAACAAGAGAATTTAACTATTAGAGGGAAAAGCTGAGAAAATTAACCAAAAGTAAAAAAGAAAAAGCACCCACAGACAAAACAAAATAGTAAAAGGATAATAAAAAGAGAAACATGAAATTCTCTTTATATATGTGTAACATGAATGAACCAACATATACAACAAAAACAAAAAATTATTTCTTAAACTCTTTTTATTTGCAGATGGACACAATACCTTTATTATTATTATTTTTAGGGTGGTGCTGAGGATTGAACCCAGCGCCTCACACATGCTAGGCAAGTTCTCTACCACTGAGTTATATCCCCAGCCCCAAAACAAAAAGTTCTTAATAAATAATGAAAGAATTTTCTCTACTGAGGTGGTCAAAACTGTGGACAAGGACAGATATTTACTACCTATGCCACACTGTCCTTCTTTCCATTTTTTTCTTGAGCTGTGTTCCCCTTAGAGAGAGCAATGTTTGAGGTGATTCAGCCCTTACTCTTGTGTTGTTCAGCAAGCTGCTGGCTGCAGAGGCCTAGGTTCAAAGCTGGTTTTCTGCTCCCTACATAATGGTACAAGGTAGGATGGAATAGGAAGTACTGTCTCCTGGAGTTTGGGTTGAAACAACTAGATGGATGCATCCCCAGGTTGAGTTCTGAATGGAAAGTTCTGATGGCTGAGGTCTAACTCTGTGTAACTTTGTTGAGTGGAGTCTACTGGATAGAAATTAGGTGAACACAACCCCAGATGCTTATCTCTGCTGGGCATCTGGATATCAGGTGACTCCTAGAATTCTACTTGTAGGGCAGGGAAACCAACTGCCCTGAGTGGAGGGGGCGCAGCAGTTCTTGTGTATTCCACCATCAACTACGGCCTTCCAAGGCTTCGTCCTCGAATTCAACCCTCCTCAGCTGATTGTGAAAGCCACCAGACTCAAAGGGAAAGTGAGTTGCACTTCATTCCAAATTTCTGATCTCAGTGCCCTTGGATGCAATCTTCTTTGTCTCTTTTTCAATGACTTTTTGTCAGGTGCACCCTTGGCCACATGATAGGAGTTGGCCAGGACAGTCTGGAAGTGTTTGCTGTGATCTCCCTGGTTCCTGCAGCAGCACTAAGCAATAGATCAACAAATTTGATTCACATTGCGAGGGGCTACCCTGGTTGCCTGAGGAGAGTGGGTGGCATCAAGGGTGGATGCTGGTGTCTCCTACTGAGGTCAAAAACAGATCAGTTGGATTTGGATGATGCCAGAGGAAAAATACTTACATGGCTGGATTAGAAGCAGCCTTAGAAGAGAACCAGAATGACTGGCTATTGGGAAACAAAGATGTCAGGGATTCTACTGGGTCTTCCTTGAACAACTGGTGAGATAATAATACCCTACACCCAAGGGACCAGGTGTGGGACCATGGGTTTGATTTCACACCTGGTATGTTTATGGTATATTTGAGGATTCATAATAAGGCTGACAAGTTATCAAAAACTCAAAGCTAGGACTGGGACTATAACTATCATCTTCTTCATAGGTGTTAACAGAAGTCACTGGCATGGGAAAATGGATTATTAGATTTTAGAGTGAATACTGTACCCACTTCCAGCTGATGATTTTGGGGAAGATTTTGTTGTGTAAGTGAATTTATAATTGTATGGGAATATTAGATGAATATTAACAGTTATGCTAAACACAAAATTACACTTTAACATTTAGCCTAAATGTGAAGTTGCATTTGAATAACTGATTTGGCCTTCTAGCATATTCTAATTAATAATTTAATTATATAAAATTAATTATATATCCAACAGAACTAGAGTGAATTTGTAGATAACTTCCTTTTTCCATAAAAAGTAACACTGCATGAAACCAGCTTTTATTCCAGAAGAAAACCCCTGTAGGTTGTATCCTCAAGATCTTTTGCTTTATCTTTCCTTAGGGCTATTGTCCTCATCTTGGGGTTTATGACAGCCTTTAGTTTCTAAACCTTCGTGTCAAGGTTGCCTGTTGGCTCTTCCCACTCTGATCAGGTATGTGTACTTTCACTTAAGCACTCAATCAGCATATGACAAATATGTTTAATCATCCCAAAGTAATGTTTTCGATTACTTACTAATCAGGAAAATCAAGCTAAATTGAATGAGATGAAATTTTTATTAAAAATTGATATTTTTAACCTTCAATAATATCAACACTTTCACTGGTTAATAGAGATACAGAAACTATTATACATTGTTCCTTTGGAGGTCAATCAAGGAATGTTTATTAAAAATATACATGTGCAAATCTTACTCTCTAGAAATTACATTTCTAAATGTCTGATCCAAAAAAATTTTTTTTCTCAAGTCAGACAAATGTGTTTGTATATCTTCCATTATTTCAACAAATGGAATTTTTAATTTAATGCCTAGAAAGTAGGGCAAGAAATGACCTCCTAAAGAATCATGCTACCTTGGTATATTAATGTTTGTACCACCAAATCCAACCAGATGGTGAGCACAGAAAACAAAGAATGCAGCAAGGAAGCATTAAGAAACAGAAAACAAAATAAAGTGACACAAGTACACCCAAACATTTGGAATTTCGAGACAAACTTCTCTAACAAAACCTAAGAGTCTGAAGTTGATTCTTTAACCTGATACAGCCATTAGCATTAGATAAAGGGTCTTAAGAAATCTGCAGGGTGCAGATAAGTGGGAAACTAGGCCTCCTGTAGCCTTCCCTTATACTTCCTGTTTGCCTCTAAAATGAGTCCTTTGCCTGTTTTTTACATATGTGTGGGTTTTTCATCTTAAAATCGACACCAGTAAAATTGTTTAGACACTTAATAAGTCTAATACTTTTGGTAGAAATAAGACACAAATGTAAACACAGCTAGGCAGCAACCTCAGTGATTTGGTCTTACTCTAATCAATTGAGGAGATGTCCTTAGCTCAGAATTGCTTAGGTAATTGTAGTTTTCTACCCCCATGAAAGCAATAATCTAAATGAGCTTTCTTGGATGAGTTTAAATGTTATTTCTGTTTCCAATGTTGTGTCCTACTACAGGGGACAACACAACACTCATCTTAGGAGTGACACATAGTGACTGATGAATACATCTCTGTTAAATGAGCTAGAAAGAGCCTCTCAGAGGCCCAGAGAAGTAAATATTTGCTGATATTAATAATTGTTCTAAAGGGGAATAGTTCCCTTTATAGTTCCATCGCCCACGTCTCAAAAGGATAGAATATGACACTAACATGGATTTATTATCACTTTATGCATCACACCTGTGTAAACAAAATCTATGTTTCATACTGTCCCCCCAAAAAGGACAAATATCATTATGATCAAATAGAATGTGACTAAAAAAGCCACTAATATCATAATATACCATCCATGTAGAAACCCTTGTGACAAGTGAATGGTGATATAACTGAGGTCACTAAAATCAGGCAAGTTAGTGTGGATCAAGTTTGTCCATAGAACTGCACTTTGAAGGAAGTTTTCTGGGATTGAACATAAGCATCAACTAAGAAAGAAGATTGGGCAATTATCTGCTGCAGCCCCAAACAAATCCAAATAAATAAATGGCTGCAAGGAAAATTCAGGTATCAGTTTGTCTCTCTTAGATATCAAATCTCCAAATGTATGGATAATAGTAAAATAGGTTTTGCCAATCTGACAATCCATTTCTCGTATCGTAATGAAATCTCTTAAGTTTTCAATTTGTTTTTTTGTATATGATCAAATTTTATAGATAAGGAAATCATTACCCAAAAAAGCAAAAAGCAACTCTGTGAGATTTTTCAAAATATTTCTGGCTATTTAAATTTCTCTGATATTTAACACTTAGGCTTCTTTTTTTTATTTTTATTTTTTATTGGTTGTTCAAAACATAACAAAGCTCATGACATATCATCTTTCATACATTTGATTCAAGTGAGTTATGAACTCCCATTTTTACCCCAAATACAAATTGCAGAATCACATCGATTACACACTCACATTTTTACATAGTGGCATATTAGTGACTGTTGTATTCTGCTGCCTTTCCTATTTCCTACTATCCCCCCTCCCCTCCCCTCCCATCTTCCCTCTCTACCTCATCTGCTGTTGTTCAATTCTCTCCCTTGTTTCCCCCCCCTTTCCCCTCACAACCTCTTGTATGTAATTTTGTGTAACACTGAGGGTCTCCTACCATTTCCATATGCTTTCCCTTCTCTCTCCCTTTCTCTCCCCCCACTCGTCTCTGTTTAATGTTAATCTTTGCCTCATGCTCTTCCTCCCTGTTCTGTTCTTAGTTGCTCTCTTTATATCAAAGAAGACATTTGGCATTTGTTTTTTAAGGATTGGCTAGCTTCGCTTAGCATAATCTATTCTAATGCCATCCATTTCCCTGCAAATTCTATGATTTTGTCATTTTTTAGTGCTCCGTAATACTCCATTGTGTATAGATGCCACAATTTTTTTTATCCATTCATCTACTGAAGGGCAGCTAGGTTGGTTCCACAGTCTAGCTATTGTAAATTGTGCCGCTATGATCATTGATGTGGCAGTATCCCTATAGTATGCTCTTTTAAGAGCCTCAGGGAATAGTCTGAGAAGGGCGATAGCTGGGTCAAATGGTGGATCCATTCCCAGCTTTCCCAGGAATCTCCATACTGCTTTCCAAATTGGCCTCTCCAATTTTCAGTCCCACCAGCAATGCACAAGTGTACCCATTTCCCCACATCCTCGCCAACACTTATTGTTGTTTGCCTTCATAATGGCTGCCAACCTTACTGGAGTGAGATGGTATCTTAGGGTGGTTTTGATTTGCATTTCTCTGACTGCTAGAGATGGTGAGCATTTTTTCATGTACTTGTTGATTGATTGTATGTCCTCCTCTGTGAAGTGTCTGTTCAGGTCCTTGGCCCATTTGTTGATTGGGTTATTTGTTATCTTATTGTTTAATTTTTTGAGTTCTTTGTATATTCTGGATATTAGGGCTCTATCTGAAGTGTGAGGGGTAAACATTTGTTCCCAGGATGTAGGCTCTCTATTTACCTCTCTTATTGTTTCTCTTGCTGAGAAAATCTTTTTAGTTTAAGTAAGTCCCATTTGTTGATTCTTGTTATTAACTCTTCGGCTATGGGTGTCCTATTGAGGAATTTGGAGCCCGACCCCACAGTATGTAGATCGTAGCCAACTTTTTCTTCTATCAGACACAGTGTCTCTGATTTCATATCTAGGTCCTTGATCCATTTTGAGTTAACTTTTGTGCATGGCAAGAGAAAGGGATTCAGTTTCATTTCGTTGCATATGGATTTCCAATTTTCCCAGCCCATTTGTTGAAGATGCTATCCTTCCTCCATTGTATGTTTTTAGCCCCTTTATCAAATATAAGAAAGTTGTACTTTTGTGGATTGGTTTCTGTGTCCTCTATTCTGTACCATTGGTCCACCTGCCTGGTTTGGTACCAGTACCATGCTGTTTTTGTTACCATTGCTTTGTAGTACAGTTTGAACTCTGGTATTGCTATACCTCCAGATTCACACTTCCTGCTTAGAATTGCTTTTGCTATTCTGGGTCTTTTGTTTTTCCATATGAATTTCATGATTGCTTTATCTATTTCTACAAGAAATGTCATTGGGATTTTAATTGGCATCGCATTAAACCTGTAGAGAACTTTGGGTAATATCGCCATTTTGATGATGTTAGTTCTGCCTATCCATGAACAGGGTACATTTTTCCATCTTCTAAGATCTTCTTCTATCTCTCTCTTTAGGGTTCTGTAGTTTTCATTGTATAAATCTTTCACCTCTTTTGTTAGGTTGATTCCCAAGTATCTTATTTTCTTTGAGGATATTGTGAATGGAGTGTTTTTCCTCATTTCCATTTCAGAAGTTTTGTTGCTGATAAACAGGAATGCCTTTGATTTATGCGTGTTGATTTTATATCCTGCCACTTTGCTGAATTCATTTATTAACTCTAGCAGTTTCTTTGTAGACCCTTTTGGGTCTGTTAAATATATTATCATGTCATCCACAAATAGTGATAATTTAAGTTCTTCTTTTCCTATTTTTATGCCTTTAATTTCTTTTGTCTGCCTAATTGCTCTGGCTAGGATTTCAAGAACTAAATTGAATAGAAGTGGTGATAGAGGGCATCTCTGTCTTGTTCCAGATTTTAGAGGGAATGCCTTCAGTTTTTCTTTTCAATTTGAAGAGGCAGGAAGTGGACTAATTTCTGATTTTTATTTTCTTATATATTTTTCTGTGTTCATTATTTCATTATTGCTGTTTGTTTTTCTACCCCCATGATGACTTTTACTTTTCTTCACATTCTGGATGCTGTGCACAGGTAAAGAGATTTAAAGTGGATGTAGTTTTAATTATGACCAAAGTTACATGACTAAAGATCTCTAAGGCATTGTTTACAATGGAACATTTCCACATATAAGAGCTTTATAACAAAGATCATCTCACTGAATGGCTCTTTCCAAACAGTCTCAGCTTTATTCTGCACACTATCAACATGGTGGCATTATAGTGTGATGGCCTTATATTAATGTTCTATTTTCTCTCTACTATGTTTTTTAATGACACTTGCATTTTTATGTTACACTTTGTCAACACACTGCATGGTATCAGGTTACATGTTTTCCTAGTATCAAACCACTTTATATGAAGCCTTACAGAATCTGAATATAAAGTCTTAATCAACTAGTATCTCTATGTTTATAAACGAAAAAATAGTAATAATAATAATAAAAGGAATATAAACTTGGTAATCCAGATAGCCCTTGGCATTTTCCTAAAAAAAGAAAATCTTTTCAAACTTTATGCAAGTTTCTAATTCCCAGTCCCTGCCACCAGCTCTTGTCTACTAATGAGTCAGTAAGAATGTGCTGAGCCCCAATGTTTTTCTTCACTTGTGATGGCTGAATCTGACAAAGCAAGTTAAATGATTTTTCCAACTTTCTTGAGTCTATTCCTGGCATCCAGCTGCAAGCACCTGGAGAGTCTTCTCTGGCCACTCAATTATGCCAGAGATTACACAGTGTGTGCAATGACACCCGCTGGAGGTAACTGGTGGTGCAGACAATATGCAATGGGTCAGAATACACTCTCTTCTTCCAAACCATGATCTCTATTTAAAAGATTGATTTTAGCATCTAAATCTAATCTTCTGCCTAGGCTTGTTATTAACACATGGTCCTTCATTGTGCCAATGACAGCTGAAGACTAAGCTTTCACCTGTAACTTAACTATTAATTCAACACTTCTGTCCTGGAGAGAAGCCTTCCTCCCTTGATCAGAATAAAATGACAGAAAAGGTATTTCAGAACTAACAAGCTAAAGTGGTAAATGAGTGTTACTTTGCATGTTAGCCATGACTCATTTTCAATAAGAGCAGTGTACTAGTTTCCTTGGGTGGCCATCGTAAAATACCACAAACTGGGGGCTTATGCCACAGTGAATTGTTTCCCCTATATTCTCTCTAGTAGTTCCAAAGGATCCTGTCTTACATTAAGGTCTTTAATCCTGACTAGATTTTTGTACAGAGTGAGATATGGGGATCTAGTTTCCATTTTCTACATGTGAATGTCCAGTTTTCCCAGCACCATTTGTTGAAGAAGCTGTTCTTTCTCCAGTATTTGGGTACCTTTGTTGATAACTGGTTCCAGTGTGTATTTATTTCTGGGTTCTCTGTCCTGTTACATTGCTCTACCTGCCTCTTTTTATGCCAATACTATACTGTTTCTGTTACTATGACTATCAAGTATAATTTGAAATCAGGTATTGTGGTGCTTTTAGCATTACTCTTTTTGCTCAAAATTGCTTTAGCTATTCTGGATCTTTTTTTGCTTATGTATGAATTTTAGAATTGGTTTTTCTAGTTTTACAAAGCATGCCATTGTTATTTTGTTGGAGATTGCTGTGGATTGTAGCTTGCTTTGGGTACTATGACCATTTTATGAATTCTGATACTCGTGATTCATGAACATAGTAGTTGTTTCCAACTTCTAGTGTGTTCTTCAATATCTTTCTTCAGTATTTTGTAATTTGCACTGTAGCAACCTTTCACATACTGATAGGTTTATTCTGAGGTATTTCTTGTTCTTTTCTTTCTCCTTCTTTTCCTTCTCCTTCCTTTTCCCCTCCTCCTTCTACTTATATTCTTTGTTGTGAATAAGATTACTTTCCTAAGTTCTTTCTCAGATAACTCATTATTAGTGTATACTAACACGACTGATTTTTGCATACTTGTATTGAGCATAACAGAAACTTGTGTTTTATGCAGAATTTATCAGTTCTAAAAGTATTTTGATGGATTTCCCCCCAATGTTCTAGGTATATAATCATATCAGCAGCAAACCAAAATAATTTGACTTCCTACTTTAATGTTGAATAATAAACCATTCACTTTCTCTTGCCTGATTTATCTGGCTAAAATTTCTGGTACTATGTTGAATAAGGAATAAAGATGGTGAGAATGGTCATCTTTGTTTTGTTTCTGATCTTATAAGAAGTGTTTTCAGCATTTCTCAGTTTGGCATAATGTGTAGCCTTCACTGTGTTAAGACAACATGATTCTACTATATGTAATTTTTCAGGGTTTTCGAGATGCTAAATTTTATCAAAGAATTTTTTCATCAGTTGAGATAATTGTATGCTTTTTTCCTTGAATTTGTTTATGTACTTTATTACATTAATTGATTTTTGTTTGTTGAAGCATTCTTGCATCCTTGGAATGAAACAAACTTAATCATGGCATGTTATCTTCTTAATGTTCTATTAAAATAAATCGGAAAGTATTTGACTGAAGATTTTTATATCAATGTTTATCACAGATTTTGGTCTGTTGCTGTCTCTTATCTGTTGTGTCCTTTGCAGGTTTTGTTAGCAAGTTAATACTGGCTTCATAGAATGAATTTTAAAGTTTTCTTTCCCTATTTTATGAATTAGTTTGTGCAGTATTGGTGGTGTTAGTTTTTTAAAATTTGGTAAAATTCAGGAATGATTCCATCTGGTCTTAGGATCTTTTTTTTAATAAGAAAACTTTTTGTTATTGCTTCAATCTTAATACTTGTAATTGATCTATTTAGGCATTTTATATTCACTTGGTTCAATTTTGGTGAGTCATATGTATCCAGAAGTTTTTCCATTTCTTCTAAATTTTCTAATTTATTAAGCATAACTTTTTCAAAATTTTTCCTAATGGTCCTTTTAATTTCACTGTATCATTTGTTCAGACTCCTTTTATAAGTTTAATTTCATTATTTTGGGGGGTCTTCCCTCTTTTTCTTTTTGTTAGTTTAAGCATTTGTCAATATTATTGCTTCAAAGAACCAACTCTTTGTTTCATTTATGCTTTGTATTATTATTTTATATCTAATATAAAATTAATTTATTTTATATTAATCTAATATCTAATTCATTTATTTCTTCTCTGAACTTTACTGGTTTTTTCCTTCCATGATTTTGGATTTGGTTTGTTCTTGTTTTTGTGAAATTTTGCAATACTATCATGAATTGTGATACTGATTTGAGTTCCTTTTTTTTTTTTTTTTTTTTTTGGTATACACATTCATTGCTGTAAACTTTCCTCTTAGAACTGCTTTCCCTGTTCTGTTATTTTGTGGTTCTGTTTCATTTGATTCAAGGAATTGTAAAATTTCACTTTAGATTTATTTTTGTTGTTTTTGTTTGTTTTGTTTTTGTGGTGCTGGGGATTGAACCCAGGACCTTGTGCATGCAACACAGATACTCTAGCAACTAAGCTATATCCCTAGTCCCCTACTGTTCTTTTAGTACTATGATGCTTAGTCTCCATGTGATTTGTAATTCTGCTGTTATTTCTAGTTTCTTTTCATGGTGATCAGATAAAATACAAGAAATTATTTCATTAAAAAAAATTGGAGGGCTAAGGTTGTGGCTTAGCAGTAGAGTGCTTGCCTAGCAGGTGCTAGGCCCTGGGTTTCATCCTCTGCACCACATGAAAATAAATAAATAAAATAAAGATGATATTGGGTCCAACTAATATATATATATATAAAGTTGGAAGGGCTTGCTCTAATGCCTAATATTTGGTGTATTTGGGAAACCCTTTTTTTGTGAGCTGAAGAAAATAAGGTGTATTTTACAACTGTTGGATGGATTATATTTTAGATGTTTGTTAAATCCTTTTGATCTATAGTATAATGTAAACTTGGTGTTTCTTTGTTGATTTTTCTCTTTTGGTCTGGTTGATATATTTATTGTGGCCTATCTTTCCATTTATCTCTAATAATTATTGTTTTATAAAATTGGGTGCACCAATATTTATTGCTTATGTATTTATAAGAATTATATCTTTAGGATGAATTATTCCCTTGTCAATACATAGTGACTTTCTTTTCTCTTCCAATTTTGTCTTTAAATTCTGTCTTGTCACTTATAAATATAGCTACTTCTTTTTGCTTTTGTATGACCTTTGCTTGGTGCATTTTCCATTCCTTCAGTATCATTGTGTGTATATCTCTGCACATGAGTTAAGTTTCTTGTAGGCAGCATATCATTAGGTTTTATTTTTAATCCATTCAGCCAATCTGCATCTTTTATATGTAAAATTAAAAATATTTGCATTCAGTGTGATTATTAAAAGATATGTACTTATTCCTTCCTGTCATCTTCCTTTTTTTCTTCTGGTGGTTTTGAACATTCTGTGTTTTTACTTCCTGTCTTATTCATCTTAGAATTTTGATAGTTGCTGTATTGATAATGTTATGATTCTTTACTATTTTCTCATTTGCATGTCTCCTCCTCTATTGGGATTTACTTTTTCACATTTGCTGATGATTTGCTTTTCCTTTTCTGGGTATAGTATTTCCTTTGTATTATCTTACATTTTCATTACTGTGATAAAATACCTGAGAAAAACTCTTATTTTGCCTCATGGTTAGAGAATTTTTTTTTCAGTGATTGGCCAGCTCCATTCCTTTGTGCCTAAGGTGAGGCAGGACATCATGTTCTCTTGGCAGAGAAATGTTACTCACCTCCTGGAATCTGGGAATCAGAGAGAGGGACAGTTAGGGTCTGGTAACAAGATTATAGTCCCCAAGGGCCTGCCCCCTTTAACTAGATCCCACTATCTACAATTTTTAACACATCCTTGCAATCCATTCATATTATAAAACCATCAGTGGATTAATCCAGTAATGAGGTCAGAGTCCTCATGATTCAATCACTTTCTAAAAGCCCCTTTTCTGAATAATACTGCATTGGGTGTCAAGCCATCAGAGTATGAGTCTTTTGGGGGACATGCTGGATATAAACCATAACAAGTATCTTCAGTGATACTGGTCTAGTGGTCATGCCTTCCCTTAATTTATTCTTATCTGAGGTCTTTATCTCTTCTTCTTTTCTTGAAAACTAATTGTGCTGGTTATAGTAGTCTTGTTTGGCACTTCACTCCTTTACCCAGGCTACTTTCCTCTTTTTAATGATTGCCACTCAGAATGGATTATAGACAATCATTAGGACATTATTTTTTAAAATGTCTTATTGCCAAATAATATCACATTCCAAAGTACTGGCAATTGAGACCACATATGAATTTGGGAGCACATAACTCAACCATAATAGGCAGGTATGGAGAGTTTGGTTGTCACTGATGAGCTCCTCATGGATCTAGGGCCACCACAGTGTTTTTAGCAGTGATGCTAATGGGGCCTGTGGATGATGGTGGAGTCACATGGCTGGAGAAGTTCTGCCTTTGTTTTCCCAGCAAGTGACAATAAATGACCTCATGCATGAGTCAGTTAGTAAACAGCCCAAGCACACCCAGGTTCTTTAAGACTTGTCAAGTGGTTGATTACTTGATAATAATGAATAGTGTTGTACACCTGTCATACACAGACTATAAATCTAACAATCTAAAGTGGATGTTTAGAATATTATAAATCCAAGTGACATAACCTATAAAACAAAACTAGTGTGATGTCACTCCTTGAAGGTAAAATACTGATTTAATTATTCCATGAGGCCATTCTCATGTTTATAGTGACATTTTGAAGGTAATTTAATATTTTAAATATGTGACCAGTTTGGAGACATGGGTAGAAGCTTAAACACACATTGCTTCCTATCTCTTTACATTAGACCATGCCAGCTAATGTCAGTCATACCAAAAGGATATTATAAAGCTTCAGTGTGTCTTGTCAACAGTGTAAATAAAATTGGTTTATTTTGCATTTTTCTACCAGTTGGCCTAGAAAGAAGCCAAGATCAATGTGCATCCAGGTGTGTGGGGAATGAGAGCAGCAAGAATGTTGTGATAGGTTTGTCTTAAGTAAAATGTGTCCAATTAAAAGTGCTGTCCTCAATTCTGAGATTATATACTTCTTAAATTTTCTATGAAACTTTACTTACTTTTAAGAAAGCAAAGTCATAAAATAAGTTTGAAGGTTTTAACTTATTTTTTTATTTTAAATATTTTTACTTCTTTCCTTGGCCAAGGTAAAAGAAAGAAAATACATCATACCTTGGTTTGGGAATATCAAGTGTTTCTTTTTTTAATTTAGAGGCTCCATAAATGTACAAAGTTTAAGATATTTCCTGTAAAGCATCGTCTTCTGGGCCCCTGGGCAGCTCCAGGAGTCCTGTAGTATAGGCATCTGGGGTGGGCAAGAAAGTGTTGGAACCTGTGTGTGCATATCAAGGAGAAGAGGCATCCTTGTCTAATTCATTGTTAGTGAGCAAGTGGTAGGGGTACCTCCCTGGCCCTTGACAGTCCAAGTCCCTGTTGGATCCTAGGGTTCATAGTGAAGAGGAGCATCCTGCATGCAGAAGGTCTGAAGGGGTCCTCTGTCAATTATTCTCTCTAAGTAGAGAGTTTTGGTCCCAACTGTGGATGCTTCTTTACAGGACTTGCCAATGACATTTTCTGTTTAGAAGGGCCTTGCAGCTTAAGAAGATTCCTGCCAAGAAACTACAGACTGTAATGGGAACAAGCAGATCCATGAAGGGTTGTGCTTCTTTCAAGAGAAATTCATATGCCAATTGACTAAATGACCTCATGGTCATTAGTGAAACCAATGGTAAACTAATCACAACTGCAAGAAATAAAGCATTGCCAAGAGGACCTTGGAAATGCATTTATTATCCCACCAGTAGCAAGGAACTTGCTCTGAGGGTCATAACAGAGCCATTAGGAACAGAGACTTTTATTTGTTTTAAATACTTAGCAGTCCCTTTTGTATAATGTGCTTTGGTTTACATACTATATATTGTTAACCTTTATCTGCCATCCTCATCAATAGATTCAACTAACCTCAAATCAAATATTAAGAAAGAATAATTTGTATTGTACACATGATGACCTTTCCCCTTGTTATTATTCCCTAATCAGTACTGTATAACAACTATTTACCTGAGCCCCAAGCCCATGGGAGACTTGAGGGGGCAGGGCCTGAGGCCTCCCAGAGCATCTGAAGAGCTACACACTGGAACACTCATTCTGTACTGTGACTGTGGCACTTGGGCTGGGAGCATCCTGAATTGGATGCTTGAGGCAGTGATTGATACAAAATTCTGAACTACTTGGAGGTCCCCTCTCTCAGGGGGATGCACAGAGTGCACTGGAATATACCTGGGAGAGGAGGCCTGACTGGCATATCTGTAACTGATTTACAGATAGTGAGGCCTGGGGCTGAGGTGATAAATTAGAGCCCAAAAGTATCACCAATCAGACACAATTCCCATCATTTTGCATGAACTAAGTAAATTGCCATGTCCTTGGATTCAGGTGTGGAAATAAGAGGCTTGCCCTGAATCATACAATAGATTTAGGGGAAGTGTAATGGAGAATGCTCAAACCTGCCAGCATGGCCTCTTCTCCACACTCACTATGGGTTTATGGGACACTCTGGGAGTGTGGCCAGGACTCCTGACCATACAAATACACTCATGAGGCTCTTGTCAAGGACTAGTGATTCCCTACTGACTTGACATGCAGAAAGTTGTTAAGCACCTTTGCTCACCCAGGGAGGATCTCCTGGGTTAGGTAGTAGTTAGTTGTTCTCCACCTTCCATGGGGTAATTCAGAGTTCCCTGTGGAAAGGACAAGGCTTCTAGTTGTTGGGACCACATAGACTCTAAAGTGGAGAGATGTCTGGTTTTCTATTTAGCAAAGCATAAGAAATCTCTAGTTGTCCTTGTGAACAGTGTTAATTAACAAAGAGAAGTAGACATTTCAAGAGCACTTTGATCACCTTGTTGTTAACACCTTAACATAAAAGGCCCTCATGCAAAGGGGCAGTGTGCAAGGACTCACTCTTGCCCTTGGGTAATGTTGGAGTGTGTCATACATACCCAAGGAGGTGCCAGTACTACTGCTATCCTTAGGTGCATCTGATGACAGAAGCCAGAAGGGAGAAACTGCTGTTTCACTAGGCTGTGGGGTTCAACTATCCTTTCTTGTAAAGGAAAAAGAAATATTTTTCAATAAACCTGAAATCTATGGCACTACTAAGAGAAGAGGAAGAATGCAGGGCAGATTATCTTTTTAACAAGAAAATATGCCTTACATATGCATAATTCTGGGAATTTTTGGCTGGAGAACATGAGCACACAATGCATTATTGGAAGAAAATTCTAAGAAAATCATCTTCATATGCATATAAAAGTTCAATAATGAGTTACTAATATTATTTCAGGGAATATTTTGGTGAAATATTTAGTAAAATGGAATTAAGAGTTGAATCCCATTGGCATTATTAAGTAAAGATTAATGAAGTAGGAAAAGATATATTTAGATTGATTGCATTTTCCCATTATTATTTTATTCATGAATTTTTGTAAGGTTAACAAGAGAAAGACATCAGAATGTTTGCTTTGCTCATATTCATAGTCACCACCACAACTCAGTAAGCTATGGAAATTTAATATTATTTTGATTAATGACCATAACAACTTTATTTGGGTTCCAGTAGGCCAGGAGGTGGTGATGGGCCTGGAGAAGTCAGTGGGACAAGAGATGGGATAGGTATGGGAAAAGGCAACCAACAGTTGTTGGGTGGAGAGGAGCTCTGTGGGTTAGTTCACAGTGTGAGTGTCATTAAGTCACATCGAGGAGGATTCAGGCCATGTCCTGGCAGAGATAGAGGGCAGGCCATTGGATCAGGAGGATAAGATGGGAGAGAGGAAAGTCTAAATTTCCTTCAAAAGAATCAAAGATTCTGGTGACTGAGAACACTCAGGGATGAGGTGACCCAACAGAAACTCAGAAAGTCAATATGTCTGGTGAGTAAGTAGAGGTCAAAAGAAGTCAAAAGACTTCTTTCTAAAAGAAGTCAAGGAAGCCAAAGGGAAGAAGGCAGTGGCTAGAGCATCCTCCATAGGTAATGTATATGATTGGTGGACTCTAGATGACTTTGGTTAGCACATCTCATCTGGGACTTCTCCTTTTAAGAGCTGGTAAAAGCTGCTATCATCATGGAGCTTCCCAAGGTGGGTGGAAGAGATAGGAGTCACAGGCTGCAGCCAAGAGCAGATGGGGACAGGAGGTAGGGCATCTGTGGTCCATTGCCCCTTGTTGCCCCACACCCTAGTTTACAAAACACTTGCTATCCAAACCACACAGCTTTAATTCAATCCTACTTGAACTGAGAGCTCCCCTCCTGCCCCATAAGAGCTTTGTGTTGTTGAGTCATATCATAGACAGGGGTAAGAAGGACAGGAAGAAGTGTAAAGTCACTTACCTTTGTAAAAGTGAAACCAAGTCTTCAATCTCTTCCACTTTCTTCCAGCAATCACTATAACTTGAAAATGGAGATGGGGTTATTGTGGAAAAGGGAGGTGAGTGCCTCTCCTCACCATGAGAGGTATGTCCACATGAGGGAGACTGGGACAGTAGACTCTGGAGGGCAAGCACCAGTATTCAAAGCCACATGACAGGTGACAGGGATAGCAATCCACATGGAGGAGCAGCATTTTGTCATTTACTTCCACCTCCACTAGCCCCCATTATACTCCCCATTATACTTGAGAAAGATTGGGTCATCTCAAAGGGGAATGTGTCTTAGGGAAGTGAGAGCTTGTCCACACTTTGACCAGGAAGTTTCACCTGCATATCCAGTTGAAGGGGTGGGGAGACACAACACACAGCTATGACAAAAGGCAGTCACTGTAAGATCAGAAAGATATGGGCTGGTTGTAAAGGAAAGAAAATCAAATGCTGACATCTCCAAAGCCCTTCCCTCTAATATGTTGCAAAGGTAACCTGCCCCAGGAGTTTCTCCCTGCAGGGAGTTGTAGGAGTTGTTAATTATTGCTTCCTGTCCTGCAACTTTCCTGCCTGTAGCACTCCACATTTCCTCCACAATTTGGTCATGTACACAGAATGCAGAGAGGAGTAGGTCAAGATAAGGGAATAATGAGAACAAAGGAGTTCTAGAATGTATAAAAGGGACAGAAAACCTCATTTCTTTGGATACCCATCTCTGGGACCCATTTCCTGCAGCAAATCTTTAAATAAATTTGCTTTCTATGCTTGCCTTGGTGTTTCTCAGGTTTGCAATCTTCTCATCACAGACGGCACCACAGATACCGTCTGTGTGAAATACTGGTTTCACTCCAGTATTGGGCTCCAGTTATTACCCACACCACCCTCCTGGACATCATCCACTCCTGGCCCACCACAGCTTCATTCTGAGCACAGAACCTGAGACGTGTCTTTGGTATGATGGTTTCCTTCCCAGGATTCTCCCTCTTAGGTCTCTGAAATTGATGTTCTCTGGAACTTGGCTCTGGTCTCTTGGGGACAGCAGACTGCAAGTCACCTCTGGGGTGGAAGGGCAAGGCCTTACCTTTCAGAGTGTCTCTCTTCTTACTACTCTTGTACAGCACCTTCTTCACCTTCAGATGCTGACAGACAAAAAAGAAAAAGAGACTGGGGCCCAGTTGTCTCTCTGCTCTTTTAGACCAACTACAGACATTCCATGTTTCGGAACAGCTTAACTTTCTACAGTTAGCTAGTGGAGACACTTTTATTCAGAGAACAGTTTTAAAGTGGTATAATACTTCATTTTTCTTCCTTAGAAAACCCCCAAAGTTGTTTTCTACATAAATTATCCCATGTATGTCTTCAGTCACTGGTCCTCTGCTCAGGAACAGACTCATTTCCACAGGCTCTTCTCAGCTGCCAGGCAGCATTCTGCTTCCTGAGGCCAGAGGCAACTCCAGCCTGAATCCTTAAGAGCTCATAACAGTCTTCACATCAGCCCAACACAGAGAAAAGTTTTCTTCCAGAGACACGAACGAGGAGAAGGTGACTGATGAAGCAGTGTTCAAGGCCTGTCCTTCTCCAGAGGTTCCCAACTCCCTCCAGAGTCCAGACTTCAGCCACAGAGTCACAGTTTTGTGTTTTGCTCTGGGACTTGCAGCTCACCACATGGATGATCTTAGAACTTCATATCAGAGAAGTCCTAGTGCACACTGTCTCCCTGCCCTTGCCTTCCTGTCCCAGAATGATGTTTTGTTCTGTCCTGAGATTTCTCTTTTTGAAGTATCTCTAGTTATTTTGGAAAAGTGGAAAGAATTGTGTTGCTGAAAGCTCAGTCTTTGTCCCCAATGCCAATCTATTAATGAGGACAGTTTTTGAGGAAAAGGAAAAAGAAGGCTTATTGCTTTGCTAGCTAAGGAGAACACAGGGGACTCATTTTTCAGAGGCTGTGATTCTGTCCATCATCAGGAACAGGAGGCTTTTAAAGAGGTGATTCAAAGTTTACCTTCCATATGTGTCCTCTGCTATAGTTGTAATTCACTTGTTAATTTGGGAGATAGTCATTTCTGAGATCTTCTGGTACCATCCTCAAAGTCTGGGTTACTTTGTTCCTATGGAGGGTGTACTCAGGACAGATAAATCTGCCTAAAATGGGGAAGAAAGTTAATCCTGTTTCCCCACAGATTAGGGAGGAGCAGGGAAAGGGGAAGAGAAACATGTCCATTTTAGAAATAAATTGCAGTGGTGGAGAAGCAGTGGCTATATTCAAAGCATAAAGTAGATCACTGTTATAAGAATAGACAAAAGAGAATATCTGGTCTTGTTCTTGTTGGGTGTGGCCTGAGGGTTTCTTACCTTCTTAAGTTTTCCCTTTCTCCTTGGTGGTGGGAAATATGGATTACCCTGGAGGTAAGACAATAAAAGAAGGAAGAGCCCCAGTCCACACACACAGGCACGGATCATATCCATTGTCCAGGTGGTGAAGCTGGGGTTCAGCCATCTAGCACTAATGCTATTTAGAGGAAAGAGGATTCTCCATTGTCAAAATTGCACTGTCTTGTGCAGACAAGAGTTATCTTCAGGAATGGGGAGTAGGGCCCAGGCCTGTGTCACAGACCTGTGCCCTCTTATCACAAAGGGATCCTGACAGCAGAGGAGGGGCAAGAAGAGGAGGCTGCATCACACCCTTGCCCCATCCTCCAACCAGCATGTCCTCCACCTTCCTGGGCCTTCTAGATTCTTCCTTCCAACTCCACCTACTCACCCTGTCAGAAGAGACCTTAGTCTTTTCAGTATTCTTTCCCCCTGGATCCCAAACATTATTTATTTCCTTGTAGATCTCTGCTTAGAGTTTTTTTGAAATTTCATAAGTTTTTTGAAAATTCTTATTATCTCTGGAATTTTCATTTCTCAGGAATTATTTCTTTTATGATTTCTGAAATTTCAATTCTTCCTGCTTTGCATCAACTCAGCATAAAACTCAAATTTCTTTCATGCTTATTTATTTATGTTAATTTTAACTAAATTTTTCTCAATTGTATTTTACTATCTTCATCTAGACGGTTTACTTTGCTGGCAACAAATTTTCTCAGGCTGTCTTTACCTGGCAGTATATTTTTCTTTATTATTAAAGGACAGATTTGCTGGAAATAGACCCTTCAGGTGATCTTCCCTTACACTCTTGGAATATGCCACCTCACAGCTTTCTTCCATTGTTTCTGGTTAAAAGACAACTAATAATCTCACTGGGGGCCCTTTGTGCATGAGGAGAAGTTTTTATCTGTTGCTTCTAAGATTCTGTCTGCTTTTTCACAGTTTGACTGTGATGTGTCTAGGAATGGATATGTTTGTTTTTATTTTACAAAAGTGAAACATTGAATATAGAGGTCTATGTTTTATATCAATTAGTAAGTTTCTAGCCCTTATTTCTTTTTTTAAAAACATTTATTTATTTATTTATTTTTATGTGGTGTTGAGACTCAAACCCAGTGCCTTACGTGTGCTAGGTGAGCACTCTACCACTGAGCCACAACCCCAGCCCCTCTAGCCCTTATTTCTACAAGTATTTTTTATTCCCCTTCTACCTCCTTTTTGAGTCTCTCTTTCCACATGTATCAGTAGCCTTGTTAATGGGGATGTCCAGGCCATGCAGCACCACTTGCTGGAAGGATCTCTGCTCTGAGTTGCTGTGTTGCCTCTGCTCCTTTACTATGGAGACTTGACTGTACTGATTCAGGTCTGTTTCTGGGCTCTTCTTTCTGTTCCACTGGCCTAATTGTCTATTCTTTCTCCAGTATTCTACTCTCCTGGTAGCTGTTGCTCCACAGTAGGTCTTGCAGTCAGGTAATATCAGCCCTCCAGCTCTGCTCATCACCAGTATTGTTTTAACTATTCTGGGATTTTGTCTTTAGTTATAAACATTAAAATCAGGTTTTCAGTCTCCACAGATTGACTCATTGGAAGTTTGGATCACATTCAATATAGAGAGCAAATTGGGAGGAACTTATATTTTAATAATATTTAGTTTTTCTGTGCATGTTATCATCAAATACTTCTCATTCATTTAGATCTTTTTTGTTTTATTCCATCACAGTTTTAAAGTTTTCCTCATACAGATCCTATAAATATTTTGTTAGTTTTCTTTCTGAATAATTAATTTTGGGACTAAAGAAAATAATAATTTTTTAAAAAATTCATATTCTACTTGTTCATTGCTTATATGTGAGGAAGAAATAGGTGTTTCTATATTAATCTTCTGTCTTGCAATTTGAGTATAATTACTTATTCATCTAAGGTGTTTTCTTGTTGACTTTGTTTGATTTTCTTTTTTTAACAAAATTGTTCTAATTAGTTATATATGACATTAGAATGCACTTTGAAACATCATATCTAGGTAGTGTATTATTTCTCATTCCTCTGGTTATACACGATGTAGAATCCCACAGGTCATATAGTTCTATATGTACATTGGGTAATAATGTCTGACTCATTCTACTTGCCGCCCTACCCATATACCTCCTCCCCTCCCTTCACTCCCTTCTACCTAATCTAAAGTAACTCTATTCTTCCATAGCCACTCCTGCATTGTGAATTAGCATCCACATAGAGAGAAAATATTTGTGCTTTTTTTTTTGAGATTGGCTTATTTTGCTTAGCATGATATTCTCCAGCCCCATCTATTTATTGGCAAATGCTATATTTCCGTTCTTCTCTGAGGTTGAATAATCTGTGTGTGTATATATACTGCATTTTCTTTACCCATTCATCTGTTTAATGGTATCTAGTTGGTTCCATAGTTTAGCTATTGTGAGTTGAGCTGCTAAAAACATTGATGTGGCTGCATCACTGTAATATGCTGAGTAAGACCTTTGGTTCAAGGAGTGGGATAGCTGGGTCAAATGGTGGATCCATCCCAAGTTTTCTGAAGAATCTCCATACTACCTTGAGAGATAGGCCTCACCTGTGCCTCACATGGAGGCTTTTAATGTGTGCTTCCAGCAATTGTTGAGTGCAAATATCTGGGAGAGAGAGCTCCTAGGAGGTGTTCCTGCAGGTTTCCCAACCTTTCAAGGATGGCCCATCCCCAGTTTCCATGTCAGGCAGGGCAGAGACATGATATATGGCAAGTGTGGAATGAAAACCACTCAGGAATCATGCCCTCTTTGATCTCCTCCAGCTTCCTTATTGAATGAACTTGCAAGTGATCTGTATGCTCCTTGTCTAGGTCTCTTGATGAATCATTTGCTGAGACACTTCTTGAGGATCTCATCAAGTCCCTTCCTGACTTTATCTCAGAGATGTCTTCTAGAACCTTCATTGGGAAGCTCTTTTAGGATCGTCCTTAGACTATGCACCAGATCATTGCTTGAGTGCTTCCTGACCAGGAACTATTTCTTGTCCCTTGCCTTCTGTCTGCTATCATCTAGAATTGTGGTGCTGAAGAAAGATGGATAATTTTCCTTTGCTATATCTGTGCTTGGCAATTTTACCCTGGGATCAGTGGGGTCTGGAGATAACTGGAACTTGTGGAATACTTGACACCAGTGCTGAGTGAACATTTTTCAAAGTATCTTCTTACCTTTTACTCTAGTATCTTCTGGTGCTCATTGCTGATAAAATAACTTGGCAATCTAGCAGTGAACTTGTGTTTTCAGGAGGCCATGTGCTGGCTCTGAGATATCTAAAGATTTCCTGAGATGTTTTGACCACATAGGGTGAAGCCCCCATACTTTTTAGTTACTTTTCCAAAAGGCAATGTTCTAAGTGTTAAAAGGGAGTTACAACAGAATATTGCATCCCTATCTTGGGTTGTAGGGCACAAAATGCAACAGGCACTATTCAGAGGTGAATGACTGACAGGATTTGGAGAGACAATGTTAGTTGGCCCTGTTCTGAATATGAGCTAGTAGTGAGGACTGAGATCACCATACTGTTGGAGTCAAAGTTTGAAGTCTGACAACGTGGAGGAGCATGGGCTGGGATAAAAATGTCATGCAGGTTCTTTAGTCTGAACTTGTACTGGTATCAAATTAGAGTCCATTGAATAACATGGAGGAATGCCTAGCAGAGGTCGCTATAGTAGACACCAGAGCCTTGCTGTTTAGAAGGTCTGACAAAAGCTGGCTGCATTTCTGCTGTAAAGGTTCTCCCAAGACCTTGAGATAAAAAAGCTCCTGAGTAACAGAAAGCTGCTCTGGCTTGACTTTTGAGTTTGAGAAGGGTTGTGGGATGGTAGTGTCCTGATCATTGCCCAGTGACTTTACTGTGTTCCCTAGAGAATGAAGGGGGTCATCTGATTCCTGTTTTGCTCACAAGTTACAAATTTTCAGTTCTGCTCTCTTGCTGACCAGTATCTTCTGCAGTGTCTGCACATGAGAGTTAATGAAAGAGGACCTTCAGCCTCTACCTGTAAGAATGGTTGGTTTGCACAGGATGATTCCTCTGGTGGGTGGGAAATATGATTTCTCTGGGATTCTTTGTGTAAGGAGTTGGAGAGGCATGAGACTCTGGCAGCCATCTGTCAGCAGGAGAGGGATTAGATGTGGACAGGCCTGAGAGAACATGGCCTGAGATTGCTGGGACAGTAGAAGGCAATGGGACAGAAGGTGGCAATGGAACAGAAGGTGATAAGACAGGAAATGGTGATGGGACCGGAGAAGGCAGTGGGACAAGAGATGTCAATAGGGAAATGTTATGGTTTGGATGTTAGGTGTCCCCCAAAAGCTCATGTGTGAGACAATGCAAGAAGGTTCAGAGGAGAAATGATTGGGTTGTGCGATTCTTAATGCAATCAGTGAATTAATCCTCTGATAGGGATTAACAGTGGCAACAGAAGTTGTATATGTGGGTGGAAGGAGTGGTTTATTAGGGGCATAGCTGTGGGGTATATATTTTGTATCCAGAGTGGACTCTATCTGCTTTGGGACCACCATGTGATCTGTTTCCCTCTGCCACACTCTTCATTCAAATTTTCTGTCCTATCTTGAGTCCTGAGGAATAGAGCCAGCCTTCTATGGACTAAGACCTCTGAAACTGTTATTCCTCAAATAAACAATTTTTTCCTTTACAATTGTTCTAATTAGGTCCTTTAGGCATAGAAGTGAAAAGGCTGACTAACATAGAAAGTGTTTCATAAAATATTTTAAGAGCTTCAAGTTAAGTCTTCAATTATTTCATTCAAGTTAGTTTTTGAGAGTCTCCTTCCATTTCCATACAGTTTCCCTTCTCTCTCCCTTTCTCCCCCCACTCGTCTCTGTTTAATGTTAGTCTTTTCCTCATGCTCTTCTTCCCTGTTCTGATCTTAGTTGCTCTCTTTATATCAAAGAAGACATTTGGCATTTGTTTTTTAAGGATTGGCTAGCTTCACTTAGCATTATCTGCTCTAATGCCATCCATTTCCCTGCAAAATCCATGATTTTGTCATTTTTTAGTGCTGCATAATACATAAGAGTTTGTGAGGGGAAAGGGGGAAAAACATGGGAGAGAATTAAACAACAGCAGATGGGGTAGAGAGGGAAAAATGAGAGGGAAGGGGAGGGGGGATAGTAGGGGATAGGAAAGGTAGCAAAATACAACAGTCATTAATATGGTATTATGTAAAATGTGGATGTGTAACCGATGAGATTCTGCAACTTGTATTTGGGGTAAAAAATGGGAGTTCATAACCCACTTGAATCAAATGTATGGAAGATGATATATCGTGAGCTTTGTAATGTTTTGAACAACCAATAAAAAAAAGTTAGTTTTTGACTAATTACACAGTCTTATTAACCTTATCCATAATTCCATGGACATGACTTTATTTCATGGTGGAAATGACACTGAGGAAATATGCAGGAATTGGTACAGTATTTGTTTATGATATCAAATAAAACAGATACCCCTGTTCTTAATACATGTTAAAATGTGATCATACTTTGGGTTGCTAAAATCCAAAAGAATCACCTGCAAAAGTAACTTCCCATCATGTGATAGGTGTGCTCAGTTCCAGTAGAGCAGGTTTGCTGCTGTTTTAAAACATCCTCTGGTCATGAATCACAGCTAATCTCCATAGCCCATGACCTTCCTTTGAAATGATGCTTTTGCTAGGAAAAGCCAGTGGCTGCTGCAGCTGACTCTGAAATACTTTCCTTAAAATACCCCTTTAAGTGGAAGGAAATAGAAAACAAGCTCAATGGAGCACAAGTTACTGGTGACAGTCATTTAACTTCAGGCTTATTCTGCTGATTAATTTGGGGTACCAAGATGCATACTCCAGGGAAAATCCTCTTGCAGAGGCCTCTGCTTCTAGGGGCTGAGGCTCTCAGTGGTGGTTCTGGGTCTGCTGGACACTCATGCCTCATGGTCACACACTCAGGTCCTCACTGCCCATGGGCCAGGAGCCAAGGGAAGAGTCTGGGGAGTATTTTGAGTAAATAATAAAGAAAACAATAGCTGGAATTCATAGGCATTCTGTAGAGGGGAAAATGGTAACGGTAGAGTCATTGCATGTGCATCTTTGAAGGCACTAGGTTTCTCAAACTGTAAAAATGGATTGGAAGTAGGGGCTGGGGTTGTGGTTCAGTGGTAGAACACTCATCTAGCACATGCCAGGTGCTGGGTTCTATCCTCAGCACCACATAAAAATAAATAAAGGCATTGTGTCCAACTACAACTAAAAAATATTTTTAAAATATGGATTGGAAATAAAGTCAAATGACAATAGGGAATAAGATAAAGTTAACTTGCACAGGTGTATAAAAAAAAAAAGAATAGGAGCTCTTTAAGGTTAACTAGAAAGAAACCCAAGGAAACCATGCACAACCTTCCACATAGTAGGGGTCTGCCATGTTCCCATGGTGTTCTTGTCTTGAGCCACCCTTCCACATCCTGGATCTAGGTCCTCAGGTCATAATCCCTCTGGGGCCAACTTTTGACTCTAAGGCCCCTAGGGAAAGAATAGTATAGTTAGAACCTACTGAGCCAGATAGATTATGTGATTACAGCAGAGCTTGGTGCAGAACAAGAGGACTTAGGGCATAGATGAATCCAGGTCATCACCATCCCTTTGTTCTCTGACTGAAGCAGGTCAGAGCAAGAGGAGCTGGGCAGTGGCATAGGTCATGGCCTGCCTGAACGTGGCTCTTGGGGTGCATCAAAGTCCTATGCCAAGGGCTGATTCCACCATGGAGGACTCAATTTCATGGCTCCCAGCTATACCCACCTCCTACAAGTCCCCTGCATCTGATCTAAGCCACCATGAGCAGCTGGAAAAGTGATGACTAGGACCTCACGGGACTAGCTGGGATCTTTGTGCACTCACTGGACATAGAAAGCAAGAATGGTCATCACCGCCTCCAAGGGCCCAGAGGATGGAGACAGAGATTGGCAGATAGGCAGTGGGTCTCAGTCAGCAAATCTGGGCTCTGCCAGGATCAGGCCCCACTGATCTTGATGACAAACCAGATACACAGTTTCTTCAGTTCCCCAGGCCTCTCCACTCACACTCTGTAACTACTCACTGGAGTAATACAGGATCCCACAAGTTCAGCAGCCTCTGCATAGTGGCCCCTCAAAATCTACTGAAGAAGTCATCACCCTCTTGCCTCCAGGGCCCAGCACCAAGCCATTTCCGGGTTCATGGAAATAAGTGTTTCTACCTGCTTTCAAAGGACAAATTCAGGTCATATCTGGCCTTAAGTTCCCACTGCCCATGGAATCCATTCTTGCGCTCATGAGTTATTTTTTTTTTTTCTTTTTTTTTTTTTTTTATTGTTGGTCATTCAAAACATTACATAGTTCCTCATACATCATATTTCACAGTTTGATTCAAATGAGTTATGAACTCCCAATTTTATCCCGTATACAGATTGCTGTATCACATCAGTTACCCTTCCATTGATTGACATATTGCCTTTCTAGTGTCTGATGTATTCTGCTGTCTGTATTATTCTCTACTAGCCCCCCTCCCCTCCCCTCCCCTCCCCTTTTCTCTCTCTACCCCTTCTACTGTAAATCACTTCTTCCATTTGAATTATCTTGTCTTACCCCTCCTTTCCTCTTATATGTCATTTTGTATAACCCTGAGGATCGCCTTCCATTTCCATGCGATTCCCCTTCTCGTTTCCTTTCCCTCCCACCTCTCAACCCTGTTAATGAAAATCTTCGTCTCAAGCTCTTCGTCCCTACCCTGTCCTTGTTTCCTCCCCTTATATCAGAGGAGTCATTTGGTATTTGTTTTTTAAAGATTGACTAGCTTCACTTAGCATAATCTGCTCTAATGCCATCCATTTCCCTCCAAATTCTATGATTTTATCATTTTTAAATGCAGAGTAATACTCCATTGTGTATAAATGCCACATTTTTTTAATCCATTCATCTATTGAAGGGCATCTAGGCTGATTCCACAATCTTGCTATCGTGAATTGTGCTGCTATGAACATCGATGTAGCAGTGTCCCTGTAGCATGCTCTTATTAGGTCTTTAGGGAATAGACCGAGAAGGGGAATAGCTGGATCAAATGGTGGTTCCATTCCCAGCTTTCCAAGAAATCTCCATACTGCTTTCCAAATTGGCTGCACCAATTTGCAGTCCCACCAGCAATGAACAAGAGTGCCCTTTTCCCCACATCCTCTCCAGCACTTATTGTTGTTTGACTTCCTAATGGCTGCCAATCTTACTGGAGTGAGATGGTATCTTAGGGTAGTTTTGATTTGCATTTCTCTGACTGCTAGCGATGGTGAGCATTTTTTCATGTACTTATTGATTGATTGTATGTCCTCTTCTGAGAAGTGTCTGTTCAGGTCCTTTGCCCATTTATTGATTGGGTTACTTGTTGTCTTATTGTCTAATTTTTTGAGTTCTTTGTATATTCTGGTTATTAGGGCTCTATCTGAAGTGTGTGGAGTAAAGATTTGTTCCCAGGATGTAGGCTCCCTGTTTATCTCTCTTATTGTTTCTTTTGCTGAGAAAAAACTTTTTAGTTTGAGTAAGTCCCATTTGTTGATTCTAGTTGTTAACTCTTGCGCTATGGGTGTCCTATTGAGGAATTTGGAGCCTGCTCCCACAGTATGTAGATCATAACCAACTTTTTCTTCTATCAGATGCCGTGTCTCTGATTTAATATCAAGCTCCTTGATCCATTTTGAGTTAACTTTTGTGCAAGGCGAGAGATAGGGATTCAGATTCATTTTGATGCAAATGGATTTCCAGTTTTCCCAGCACCATTTGTTGAAGATGCTATCCTTCCTCCATTGCATGCTTTTAGCCCCTTTATCAAATATAAGATAGTTGTAGTTTTGTGGGTTGGTTACTGTGTCCTCTATTCTGTACCATTGGTCCACCCTCCTGTTTTGGTACCAGTACCATGCTGTTTTAGTTACTATTGCTCTGTAGTATAGTTTGAAGTCTGGTATCGCTATACTGCCTGATTCACACTTCCTGCTTAGCATTGTTTTTGCTATTCTGGGTCTTTTATTATTCCATATGAATTTCATGATTCTTTTATCTATTTCTACAAGAAATGCTGCTGGGATTTTGATTGGCATTGCATTAAACTTATAGAGAACTTTTGGTAATATCGCCATCTTGATGATGTTGGTTCTGCCTATCCATGAGCAGGGTATATTTTTCCATCTTCTAAGGTCTTCTTCTATATCTTTCTTTAGGGTTCTGTAATTTTCATTGTATAAATCTTTCACCTCTTTTGTTAGGTTGATTCCCAAGTATTTTATTTTTTGGGGGGATATTGTGAATGGAGTAGTTGTCCTCATTTCCGTTTCAGAGGATTTGTCGCTGATATACAGGAATGCCTTTGATTTATGCGTGTTGATCTTATATCCTGCCACTTTGCTGAATTCATTTATTAGTTCTAATAGCTTCTTTGTAGACCCTTTTGGGTCTGCTAGGTATAGAATCATATCATCTGCAAATAGTGATAATTTAAGTTCTTCTTTTCCTATTTTTATGCCTTTAATTTCTTTCGTCTGTCTAATTGCTCTGGCCAGTGTTTCGAGGACTATGTTGAACAGAAGTGGTGAGAGAGGGCATCCCTGTCTTGTACCAGATCTTAGAGGGAATGCCTTCAATTTTTCTCCATTCAGAATGATGCTGGCCTGTGGCTTATCATAGATTGCTTTTACAATGTTGAGGTATGATCCTGTTATCCCTAATTTTTCTAGAGTTTTGAACATAAAGGGATGCTGTACTTTGTCGAATGCTTTTTCTGCGTCTATCGAGACTATCATATGGTTCTTATTTTTTAGTCTATTGATGTGGTGGATAACATTTATTGATTTCCGTATATTGAACCAGCCTTGCATCCCATGGATGAATCCTACTTGATCATGGTGTATAATTTTTTTGATATGTATTTGAATCCGGTTCGCCAGAATTTTATTGAGAATTTTTGCGTCAAGGTTCATTAGAGATATTGGTCTGTAGTTTTCTTTCTTTGAAGTGTCTTTGTCTGGTTTCGGAATCAGGGTGATGTTGGCCTCGTAGAATGAATTTGGAAGTTCTCCCTCTTTTTCTATTTCCTGAAATAGCTTGAAAAGTATTGGTGTTAGTTCCTCTTTAAAGGTTTTGTAAAACTCTGCTGTATACCCATCCGGTCCTGGGCTTTTCTTAGTTGGTAGTCTTTTGATGGTTTCTTCTATTTCTTCTATTGTTATTGGTCTGTTTAGGTTGTCTATATCCTCCTGGTTCAATCTGGGCAGATCGTAAGACTTAAGGAATTTATCTATGCCTTCACTATCTTCTATTTTATTGGAGTATAAGGCTTCAAAATAGTCTCTGATTATCTTCTGTATTTCTGAAGTGTCTGTTGTGATATTGCCTTTTTCATCCCGTATGCTAGTAATCTGGGTTCTCTCTCTTCTTCTCTTCGTTAGCATGGCTAAGGGTCTGTCAATTTTATTTATTTTTTCAAAGAACCAGCTTTTAGTTTTGTCAATTTTTTCAATTGTTTCTTTTGTTTCAATTTCATTAATTTCAGCTCTGATTTTGATTATTTCTTGCCTTCTACTTCTTTTGCTGTTGTTTTGCTCCTCTTTTTCTAGGATTTTGAGATGAAGTATGAGATCATTTATTTGTTGGTTTTTTCTTTTTTTGAGGAATGAACTCCAAGCAATGAATTTTCCTCTTAGGACTGCTTTCAATGTGTCCCATAGATTCCGATATGTTGTGTCCGTGTTTTCATTTAACTCTAGGAATTTTTTAATTTCCTCCTTGATGTCTTCAATAACCCATATGTCACTCAGCAACCTGTTGTTCATTCTCCAAGTGATGCTTGATTTTTCCTTTCTTCTTTTATCATTGATTTTCAGTTTCATTCCATTATGATCAGATAAGATGCATGGTATAATCTCTACCCCTTTATATTGTCTAAGAGTTGCCCTGTGACATAATATATGGTCTATTTTTGAGAAGGTTCCATGTGCTGCTGAAAAAAAAGTGTAACTACTTGATGTTGGGTGGTAAAGTCTATATATGTCAATTAAGTCTAGGTTATTAATTGTGTTGTTGAGTTCTATAGTTTCCTTGTTTAACTTTTGTTTGGAAGATCTGTCCAGTGGTGAGAGAGGTGTGTTGAAGTCTCCCATGATGATTGTATGGTGGTCTATCAGACTCTTGAACTTGAGAAGAGTTTGCTGGATGAACACCGCTGCACCATTATTTGGGGCATATATATTTATGATTGTTATGTCTTGTTGGTTTATGGTTCCCTTGAGCAGTATGAAGTGTCCTTCTTTATCCCTTTTGATTAGCTTTGGCTTGAAATCTATTTTATTAGATATGAGTATGGACACGCCTGCTTGTTTCCGCTGTCCATATGAGTGGTATGATTTTTCCCAACCTTTCACCTTCAGTCTATGGATATCTTTTTCTATCAGATGCGTCTCCTGTAGACAGCATATTGTTGGGTCTTGTTTTGTGATCCATTCTACTAGCCTGTGTCTCTTAATTGGTGAGTTTAAGCCATTGACATTTAGGGTTATTATTGAGATATGGTTTGTACTTCTATCCATATTTGTTTGTTAATGTTACTAAACCTGATTTGTTATCCTCTTTGACTACTTTCCCCCCTTTACTGTCCTACCTCCCATTGTTGGTTTTCAATGTTATTTTCCATTTCCTCTTCCTGCAATGTTTTGCCAAGGATTTTTTGAAGAGATGGTTTTCTAGCTGCGAATTCTTTTAACTTTTGTTTATCATGGAAGGTTTTAATTTCATCTTCTAACCTGAAGCTTAATTTTGCCGGATACACGATTCTTGGTTGGAACCCATTTTCTTTCAGTGTTTGAAATATGTTATTCCAGGATCTTCTAGCTTTCAGAGTCTGTGTTGAGAGATCAGCTGTTATCCTGATTGGTTTACCCCTAAATGTAATCTGCTTCCTTTCCCTTGTAGCTTTTAAAATTCTTTCCTTATTCTGTATGTTGGACATCTTCACTATAATGTGTCTAGGTGTGGATCTCTTATGGTTTTGTACATTCGGCGTCCTGTAGGCTTCTAGGATTTGGGATTCTGTCTCATTCTTCAAGTCTGGGAAGTTTTCTCGTATTATTTCATTGAATAGGCTGTGTATTCCTCTGGTTTGGAGCTCTGTGCCTTCCTGTATCCCAATGACTCTTAAATTTGGTCTTTTGATATTGTCCCATATTTCTTGGATGTTCTGTTCATGGTTTCTTAGCAGACTTGCTGAGCTGTCTATGTTCTTTTCCAGTTGAAATACTTTGTCTTCATTGTCTGATGTTCTCTCTTCTAAGTGATCTACTCTGCTGGTAGTATTCTCAATTGAGTTTTTAAGTTGGTTTATTTTTTCCTGCAATTCTAGTATTTCTATTTGTTTGTTTTTTATTTCCTCTATCTCCCTGTGAAATTGATCTTTTACTTCCTGGATTTGTTTGTCAATGTGATCTTTCATTATCTGATTTTGCTGTCTCATGTCTTCCTTGAGACTCCAGATCATCTGAAGCATGTATATCCTGATCTCTCTATCTGACATTCCATCTGTTGCACCTATTACCTCTTCTAAAGTTGAGTTGACCTGCATTGCCTGTGGTCCTTTCTTTCCTTGTCTTTTCATACTGCTGGCGTTTCTTTCTGCTTGGTGAAACTGTTGTGTTTTGAAATTTTCCCTCTATTTATTTATATTGCTCTTGTATAGTTGAATAATCACCCTTGCAGGGCATGTAGTGGCTGTGATCCTCCTCCAATTGGTGTGATCCGTCTACCACGCTGGGAGGCCCTAGGTCTGCTCTGCTGGTCGGTCAAAGGTCCGCCTACCCAGCAGGTACGAGGGGCACCTCTATCACTCCGCAGGTTGCTGGGCCTAACCTCCCGATGGGTCAAAGGTTCCCCTAGCTTGCAGGGGGCTGCTCCCGGAGCGAGAGCTAGGCCTCCCGGGGGAGCCCGGATGGTGGAGGCCGACTGCCGGTTCAGGCGGGGTGGGCCAAGCCGCACTGGGTGCCGGCGGCTTGCAAACGCGGCTGGTATCAGCAGGACTTAACTCCTGCACCCGCTGCGGGGGCACCTTTATCGCCGAGTAGCTGCGGTCGCGTGGTTGGGACCCGGGCGGGTGGGGCCGCTTCTCCCAGGGCGAGAGCTGGGCCTCCCGGGGGAGCCCGGATGGCGGAGGACTGCCGGTTCAGGCGGGGCGGGCCAAGCCGCTCCGGGATCCCGCGGGTTGCAAAGGTGGCTGGGGTCTGCAGGACTTAACTTCTGCACCCGCCGCCGGTTCGGGCGGGGCGGGCCAAGCCGCTCAGGGTTCCCGCGAGTTGCAAAGGTGGCTGGCGTCTGCAGGACTTAACTTCTGCACCCACCACGAGGGCACCTTTATTGCCGAGTAGCTGTGGCTGCCTGGTTAGGAACCGGGCGGGTGGGGCCGCTTTTCCCTGGGCGACAGCTAGGCCTCCCGGGGGAGCCCGTATGGTGGAGGACTGCCGGTTCGGGCGGGGCTGGCCAAGCCGCTCAGGGATCCCGCGGGTTGCAAAGGCGGTTGGCGTCTGCAGGACTTAACTTCTGCACCCGCCGCCGCTTGGGCAGGGCGGGCCAAGCCGCTCAGGGTTCCTGCGGGTTGCAAAGGCGGCTGGCGTCTGCAGGATTTAACTTCTGCACCCGCCACGTGGGCACCTTTATTGCCGAGTAGCTGTGGCTGCCTGGTTAGGAACCGGGCGGGTGGGGCCGCTTTTCCCAGGGCGAGAGTTAGGCCTCCCGGGGGAGCCTGTATGTCGGAGGACTGCCGGTTCCGGCGGGGCGGGCCAAGCCACTCAGGGATCCCGCGGGTTGCAAAGGTGGCTGGCGTCTGCAGGACTTAACTTCTGCACCCACCAGGAGGGCACCTTTATCTCCAAGTAGCTGAGGCCACCTGGTTAGAAACTGGGCGGGTGGGGCCGCTTCTCCCGGGGCGAAAGCTAGGCCTCCCGGGGGAGCCCGTATGGCGGAGGACTGCCGGTTCGGGCGGGGCGGGCCAAGCCGCCCAGGGATCCCGCGGGTTGCAAAGGTGGCTGGCGTCTGCAGGACTTAACTTCTGCACCCGCCACGTGGGCACCTTTATTGCCGAGTAGCTGTGGCTGCCTGGTTAGGAACCGGGCGGGTGGGGCCGCTTTTCCCAGGGCGAGAGCTAGGCCTCCCGGGGGAGCCTGTATGTCGGAGGACTGCCGGTTCCGGCGGGGCGGGCCAAGCCACTCAGGGATCCCGCGGGTTGCAAAGGTGGCTGGCGTCTGCAGGACTTAACTTCTGCACCCACCACGAGGGCACCTTTATCTCCAAGTAGCTGAGGCCACCTGGTTAGAAACCGGGCGGGTGGGGCCGCTTCTCCCGGGGCGAGAGCTAGGCCTCCCGGGGGAGCCCGTATGGCGGAGGACTGCCGGTTCGGGCGGGGCGGGCCAAGCCGCCCAGGGATCCCGCGGGTTGCAAAGGCGGTTGGCGTCCGCAGGATTTAACTTCTGCACCCGCCGGTTCGGGCGGGGCGGGCTAAGCCGCTCAGGGTTCCCGCGGGTTGCAAAGGTGGCTGGCGTCTACAGGACTTAACTTCTGCACCCGCCACGTGGGCACCTTTATCGCTGAGTAGCTGTGGCTGCCAGGTTAGGAAGCGGGCGGGTGGGGCCGCTTCTCCCAGGGCGAGAGCTAGGCCTCCAGGGGGAGCCGCCTGCCGGAGCGGCTGATGGTTGGGGGACTAGACCTCTGTGCCCGCGTGGCCTTCCAAGATCCACTTCTCTGGGGCAACCTGTCACTTCGAGTAAACCTACCAGTTCACGGCAGCTCTCCTCTTAAGGAAGTTATGGTAGAAGTTCCTCCGTAGCTAGGCTGCAGCTGTTTCGATGAGTCTTTCATATCCCGTTAAAGTGGAGACGTTGGAGACGCTGCTTCCTCGCCGGCCGCCATGTTGGATTCCTCTTGCTCATGAGTTATTTGTGGCCATGTTCCAAGTAATTCCAATCTGGTTCTGGCACACAGATTCCCATGATCTTATACTTGGGGGAGATGAGTGTGACAATGAATAAATACTTAAATACTATAGATAGCAGTGGTCCAGGCAGTGGCATTGACTAGGAAGAAGAGACCTGTCCCTCCTGGATACTATGGGGGATCTTTGGGATGGGGACTCAGGATTCATTGAGAAGGGAAGGAGCCCTGTAGCATTTGGGGGTGGGCATTCCAAGCACAGGGAAATCAAGCAGGGTTTCTGGGAAGGAACAGCATCCAGAATGGATCAGGGAAAACCCTGCATGGGTGGAGTGTCATGAGGGAGTGGCATGGTGAGAGTGAGGCCACAGAAGCCTCCAGGGGCCACACCCTGCAGGACTTTGAGGCAGTGGGTGAGAACCTGTGGTTTTTCTAACCAGGTGGAATGCACAGGAGGATTTTGAGGAAGGCATAGCTCACTTAGCTTTCTCTGTAGGGATTTTTGGGGTTCTGAATAGGAAAGGAAGGAAGGGGGAGGGAGGGGAAGGATGCTGAGCTATTGAGGAGGAGGGTATTGCAGGGGATCCAAGGGGGTCTTTCTCTCCTGCTTGTGTTCCTGACTTTCCAATCTGTTTCCATATGTGGGAGACTGAGTCATGCCCTCTGTCTCCCCAGAAGACTGTAATGTGCTCCAGTCTTTATGGAGTTATGAAAGTAAAGTGAGAAAGTAGGAAAGAAAAAGAAAGTGTACAGTCTCTCTCTCTCTCTCTCTCTCTCTCTCTCTCTCTCTCTCTCTCTCTCTCTCTCCCTCTCTGTTTATCTCTCTCTATCCCACATATGTGGAGCACTGTTCTGAAGGATGAGAGCAAAGGGCAAAGTCTCAGTTCAGAGAGGGTTTGACAGTTCCCTTACTGAAGCCAGTGGTTATGGGCCTTAGTTGTAGTTGCAGCTAGATGGCTGCAGAGCTATTCCTATTTTTGTGTTTTCTGCCCTGCACTATATAATTCACAGCAGCAAAAAATTACTTCTCTTTTAATTCACAACTTATTCCACTTTAACTGGAGTGCCTAGTATGTAGCAGTTTCTCAACTTTGTGTGTGTGTGTGTGTGTGTGTGTGTGTGTGAGAGAGAGAGAGAGAGAGAGAGAGAGGGACAGAGAGAGATACTGTGCACTTTCGGTTAGTGTAAGCTTCTTTTTTTAGATTTCTTAATTTGAGTATTTTTTATTCATAAACAAGGTCTAGTATCAATATGAACTATTATTTTTATTTTTTATTTATTATTATTATTTTTTATTGGTTGTTCAAAACATTACAGAGCTCTTGACATATCATATTTCATATATTAGATTCAAGTGAGTTATGAACTCCCATTTTTACCCCAAATACAGATTGCAGAATCACATCGGTTACACATCCAGATTTTTACATAATGCCATATTAGTAACTGTTGTATTCTGCTACCTTTCCTATCCTCTAAGCTTCCTTTTCTTTCCTACTTTATCACTTTACTTTCATAACTCCGTAAATTCCTCTCCATCTTTTCTGCACACTTTGTGTTTGTGTGGATGGCTAGGAAAATGTGTGAGTGCCCAGGCCCTGGGAGATGGAGTGAATCCAAATGCCTCTTTGCTGGTTCATTTCATTCCTAGAGTCCATCTGCTATAGGTATTTATCATATATCCAAAGTAGTCAACCATCCTGATTTCAGTTCTTATCTTCAGTGAAATTAAGAAGTGACATTTATACATTTGAGAAGATAATAGTTAAAACTGGGCAAATAAGGAAATATCTGTCACTGGATGTTGAAAGCATTTTATTCATGTTTAAAATTTGTGATTCTCGGGCTTGGTATGTGGCTCAAGCGGTAGCATGCTCGCCTGGCATGCATGCAGCCTGGGTTCGATCCTCAGCACCACATACAAACAAAGATGTTGTGTCCACCGAAAAATAAAAAAATAAATATTAAAAAATTCTCTCTCTCTCTCTCTCTCTCTCTCTCTCTCTTTTTTAAAAAAATGTGATTCTCTTAATTGTGGGTCAGAGCTGAGGCTAGTGAATACCTGTAGAGGAAGAAATTGTGCAGGTTTACACTTGGAATTGGCAGTTCTTCTGTTCAGAGGCAAAGGCATTACAAAGAAACAGAAAATTTTCTCAAGGAGAGAACACAATTTGGGAGGCCACATTGACAGTGTCTCAGTGTCTCGGGGTTCTGGGGGCAGAACAAGGATGGTGGTGTTACTCTTGTGTTTCCAGTGTCAGAGGAAGGAAGTATGGGTGTGGGATTCTGTGGGAAGTCTCTGTGAAATGTCTGTGTTCAGTTCCCATGAGAACTCTGTGAGGTGCTTGTGTGGCATCTCTGTGTGGGTCTCTCAAAATCTGTGTAAAGTCTGTATGAGATTTCTGTGTGAGGACCCTCCGTGAAGTCACTGTATTTCTCTGAGATGTGTCCATAATATACCTCTTGGTGGTGTGTGTGTGAAAAGTTCTCACTGAGAAAATCTGTAGGACATCTCTGTGGAGATGTTTCTCCAAGGTCTGGAACTCTGTGGGAGGTCTCTGTGAAAGATCACTGCATGAGGACCATGTGGCAGTGAAAGGTTGTTGTGGAAGATCTCAGTGTTATGTCTCTGAGGTTTCTCTTTGTACAAGTCTCTGTCAGAGGTCCCTCTGGAAGGTCTGTGTCAGGAGTTCTGTGAAATCTCAATGTGAGGACCCTGAAGTTGGTGTTATTTCTAATGGAGGTTCTTGTGTTTCTGAGACTGCTGTGTTGGAGGTTCTATGGTGGTCTCTCTGGGAATATTTTAGTTGGGCCTCTGAAGGGCTATGTGTGTGTGGGTCTTGTGTCTGACAGAAGATTCTGTGGGGAGTCTCATTGTGGGTCTCTGTAGGATTTCCTGGTTGTTGTCCTTACTGCCCCTCATGGATGACAAATCTGGCAGCAGCAGAGGGTATAGGACTTCCTCCTTCATACTTCTGGCTGTCCATCAGTGTCACTGTCTGTGGTATTATTCCCTTTGGATTCCCTGGGGTCCATGTTCAGCTATTCTGCCTGGAGGATCTGCCTTTCTATGCTATGATAGAACGCATCAGGATCAGACTTAAGGGCCTGTTTCTGTTCTAGCCCATTCTGTCTCTGTTGTCTGTTGTTGATTCTAGGCCCACCCTGGGGTCTGCTATGATCAATGAAAGAACATAATCTGGCTCAATGGTGACCTATAGGACCTGTGCTTACACTGGGAAGAACTGCCTGGTTTTACATACAGAGTTCTTTCAGGCATTAGGGCAGGACTGTACCTATGCCATCTGCCTTGGTTGCACCTCCTGTTATAGGACTCTCTATCAGGGAACAAACAGGGCAGAGGGTGCTGGAGTGATGCTGCTGCCTTCCCATGTGGGCCATAGCATCAAACACTCTGCAGACATGGCTTCTCCTCTTCCTTCTGTGGGGCCTGCCTCTTCCTTCTGTGTTGCCTGCCATGTGGGCAGACCCTGGGAAATAGAAACCTGTACTGGAATCAGAGAGAGATTGGCGAAGACTTCTTCCTGAATTCCGCCCACCCAGCTTGCTCCCACATTTCAGACAAGTCACTTTTTCTGATTTGACAAGTTCTAACTTGACCACCTGTTCTTCTCTAGTCTATGGGAAAGTTCTGGAGGCCTGGAGAAACTTACTTTGTGACCCCAACCTACCACTTTGATCTTTTTAGGTCCCCATCTTTCCACTGCAGAAGAAGTGCTAGAACCATGTGTGTGTGTGTCTAAAGGTCACCAAACTGGGAGTCACAGCTATCACAGTTAGAGTAACCTAGTCCTGGCTACTCCAGTTGTTGTTAACTCATCCCTTCTATAAGTAAAGAGGCAAAGACATGCAGTCTTATTCAATATAGTGTCAGGAAACAAATCTTCCCTACCAAAGGTTTGCTTCCTTTCTAGCCTGTGTCATTGCTAAAGAGGCTTCTCCAGGCCTGTGGTCTAGGAGCCAGAATAGAGTCCACAGGGGTGGAGCCAGGGTAAGTCTGTGATGCCTCCTCCCCCTAGGTTGGTAGCTGGTACTGGGAGGGCAGGGACTTCCTATCCACAACACTATTTCATCCCCGTGTTACTCTGCCTCTTTCTTTGGCTACATTTCAGTCCTCCACATCCCACTCTCAGGGCCCATAGTGCCCCACTGTCAGATTGTTATTTTGTGCATATTTGTTCATACTGGGGGCTTTGGGAGGGTGCTGCATGTGACACAGCCTTTAACAGCTAACCTGTAGTTCTTGCCCAGATACTCACACACAGACCTGCAATTTCCACCCTGATTACTGCTATAGAGAATGAAGAAGGCAGGATCAGAAGGAGGTGACATTGGCAACATTATCCAGCCTGAGCTAAAAGGACCTTGTGAGGCCCATCTCAATGTTTGCCTCCATAAGGCAGGGATTTCAAGGTCAGGTGTCCTCTGTTCCCTACCAAGACATCCAACATCCACTTTGACCATCTCTGAACTCAGGGCCAGGAAACTACCCCTTTTATCAATACTCCAGAGCCAATTTTGTGGCATGGGAAAGTACTAATTCCTACGACATCCCTGTACACCAACCCCTATAGCTCACAAAGTTCAGGATGGAGGGAAAGGCTGATCCAGACCTTAGAGTGGAGTCTTTATGGGTTTTTCCCATCTTGATAAGTCCCAAAGTCATTCTATTATTCCTGTAACAATCACATCATGCATTCTTAAGGTATAATGATGGAATCTAGCATAAGGGTGGATACTCAATGTCACTGTCACCTCCTTGAATGTCCAGTCTCTTCTAGAATCCATTCTAATAAACAACAGATGCAACCCCTTTTCTATGACCCAGAACAACAAATACAGGAGCCTCTCTTATTAAAAAACAGTATTATTAAGCAATAATAACCTCATTAGAAAAAAGCCATTGTCAAATAAAGTTTGGGCTCACATAGGGACATTTTCTTTTTCAGTATGTTTTGAATTATGGAAAAAAACCTCTTCCCAGCAGGACAGGAGTGGGAACCATATTGATGTTGACCATACATCTCTGAAGAGCACAGTGCCTTGAACAGTGAATACTGTGGTCTGAGATATATGCCACTGTATGCTGGCAGGGGCTGGGCAGAGGTTCAGACTCCTTTTGGCAGTAAAGCCTAATTGTTGTCCTTGTTTCTGATCCATCTGTTCACAGGATGGCTGTGGCCACTGGGGCTGGGGTGGAGACCACAAGCCTTAGCTCCCATCACTTTTTTTTCCTGGAGGAGGGACCCCAGGAATAATGGGATTGCCTATCAACAGGGGCCTAGGTGGAGTACCTCTTTGACCATGGGTTTTTTTTTTTTTTTGAGGCAGAACAATCATGATGAAACCTCATTTTCTGCTCTATGATGATCCAACAGAAGTTATGGGTACCTGGGCTTCCAAATCCCGATTATCTATAAGCAGTGAACCTGTGACTGACCCTCAGCTTTGGGTAGAAGTTAATAGGGTCATGATTTTGAGTGGGGAGTTTGTCTGCCCTTTGCCTTTACTGGAGGAAATATGCTGCAGAAAGTTCTTTATTCTGTTCCCAAAGTTCCTATTTGAAGGAGCCTGGAAGGACTTGTTCCCCATAATATCTCCTACCTCCATGACTGGGACAGAGGGGCCCATTTCCCTAGCACCAGAGGGCCTCCCTGCTGCAGGTCTTTCTCCATTTGACTTCTGACTTGTGACAAACCCTGTTCTCTCTCTTGGCAGCTGGCCTAAACTTATTTCTCTTTCTCTTCCATGGATCATGGACTTCAGGAATCTTAGGCTCCTGCAGCTCCTGGCTGCTCTTGTCACTGGATAAGGATGCATACACCCCCATGAGAAGTTGATGCACTGCTATTGGACATGCTTAGGGAGCTGGACTGTCTCTCCTGGGAAGCCAGGATATTTGCAGCCAAGAGCACCTCAGGATCACAGTCCTGCAGGAACTGTCAGTAGATGTTTTGCAGGATGCCACCCTTAAGCCATATCATGAGGCCCATATCTCTGGCTCAGTCTGTGCTTTAAGGCATGAGTATCCTTGGCCCTGGGAATTAGAACTTGTAGAAGGGGAGGATATTTTATTGGTCCCCATAGATTCTAAGTTCCCCTGATTAATATGTGCATTTTGGAAGTTTGACATCTTCCTGATTTCCATCAGTCAGAACACTTCTCATCATCTTCTATCTTTTTTGATTTCTTCACCTTTTCAAAATGGGGCCCCTACCTGAAGTGATGACATGCTGTGGTGTGAGCCTTTTGAGCTCACACCTCCACTGTCCAATGGCTCATGTCTGCCAATTTCTAGGTTTAGAGTTGGTCCACATTATCTTTTCCAGTTTCCAGGACAGCAATGCTATGCCAGCGGTCTCCCCACAAAAAATTAAGTGTGGGGCTGAGAAGGAAGGCTGTCCTTGTCTGTAGTTGAAGGAGCATCTGAGAGCCCAGAGTTGTCACCAGATGGAGTTTGGCTCAGGGACTCAAATGAGGGGCCAAAGAGAGGACTCTTCAGGGAGGAAAATGAAGTTAGTGCTACCTCCTTCAATCCTGGGCCTTTCTGAGTGGGTTTTACCAGGACCTTGAGATCATGGGCAAGGGAGTCAGCCCTGGAGTCAGAGGAGGATGAGGAGGGAAGGGTGGGATGTGGAACTGGTGAAGTCTCAGAGTTTTTCATCTTCAAGACATTTATGTGCTTGAGGACCTTGAAGGGTAGATCCCACCTGTGCCTCACTCTTAGACTTGTAACATGTGCCTCCAGGACCTGCCAAGTGTTAGCATCAAGGAAAGGGAATTCCTAAAAAATGTTCCTAAAGGCTTCCCCCCTATTAAAGATGGTTAATCCATAGTTTCCTTGTGGATATTTGAATTTCCTAGCAGGGCAGAGACATAATATGTTCCAAGCCTAGAATGATAAACACCCACTGGAAACATTCCATCTTGGATTATTTCTGGCCTCTCTAAATCAGTCTTCTGTACAGCAGGGCTGCTGTCATGTGGAAACACTGAGGTCCAGAAAGATTCATAATTGTCCTTTGCTGGATCTTTACTGGGGACTTTGTCCCAGGACTCCTTCAGAATCAGAAACAGATAGATATTGGGTGGTAGTCCACACTGGTGTTGCATGAACTTCTTGTGAAAATGTTGCTCCAGTTTCTCCTGTAGCTCTATGCTGATTAAATACCCTGGGGGCTTGTTGATGGTCAGAGGAGGCTCTGTTTTCAGAAGTGAGATAGCTGAAAACATTATGAGACTTTAGGACAAAATAAAGTACTTTCTACTTGTTTCTTCGAAAGGTGGTATTCTAGGTGGTGACGAGTGGAAAGAGAAAGCTGCTGGGTCCCATCTTGGCTTGTGGAGCACGGAAATCCACAGGCAGTTTTCAGCAAAACATGTCATGGCAGGCTTGGGAGAGATGATGGGAGATGGTCCTGATGGTGAGTATGAGCCAGTGATGGGGACTCGGACCAGTAAAAGATTGGAGTCACAGGCTGGACTTGGACAACAAGGTGGGTTGACAACTGGGAGGCAAAGAGTGGCTCAGGTGCTGCCTGCACCTGCCCTAGGATGTAATCAGGCACTTAATTAAATCTTATGGAGAAAAATTCTGCTGAGGGCCCAGATGTGGTGATAATAGCCACCAGGGACTCACTGTGCAGAATGGGGAGGTCCCAAAAAAAAGCTGCCTGCATTTCCACTGTAAATGGTCCTCCACGACCTTGGTGGAAAAGGGCTGCTGAGAAACAGAAAGCTGCTTTGTGCTGCCTTTTGTGTTCCAGAAGGGTTGTGAGATGGTGGTGTCCTTCTCCCTGCCAAGTGACTTCACTGTGCTTTCCAGAGAATTCAGGGAGTAGTCTGATTTGGCTTTTGTCTTCACATTACAAATTTTCAGGTCTGAGCTCTTGCTGATCAGTTTCTACAGTTTCTGGACATCAGGTTTAATGAAAGAGGTTCTTCAGCCTCTACCTGCAAGAGTGGGTAGTTTGACCACTGGTGGGTGAGAAGAATGACCTCTCTTGTACTCACTGTGTGGTGAGTGGGAGAGAACCCAGAATATGGCAGCCATCAGCTACCAGGAAAGGGATGAAATGGGATAGGTGGAGAGAACATGGCCTGAGATTGAGGGAATTGGAAATGGTAAAGGGACAGGAGGAGGCAATGGCACAGGATAAGGTGATGAGATAGGACAAGGCAAAAGGCCAGGAAAAGGCAATGTGTCAGGAGAAGATGATAGGACAGGAGATGTCAACCAGTATTATTGGGTGGAGAGGAGTTCTGTGGGTTGATTCCCAGTGAGAATGTCATTGAGTTACAATGGGGAAGAACCAGGCTGGAGCCTGGCAGAGATGGAGGGTGGGCCATGGAATAAGGAAGATGAGATGGTGGGACAAGGAAATTTCATGTGGCTGAGGTGAATGTCATTCTAGAAGAATCACAGACTCTGGTGACTAAGAGGCACTCAGGGAAGAGTGCCTCTCAGTCACCAGAAGGAGCCTGGAAGAACTTGTCCCCCATAGTGTCTCCTACCTCCTACCTATCAACAGAAACTGAGGAAGTCATTATGTCTGGTGATGAAGTAGAGCTCAGAAGCAGAGGGTACTTGCTCAAAGAAGTCAGGAAAGCAAAAGAGAAGAAGGCAGTCATCAAAGCATCCTGCACAGGCAGTGAACATGATTAGTGGACTCCATCTGACTCTGGTTTGCACATCTCATCTGGGCAATCTCCTCCTAAGTAATGGTGAAAGGTGCTGTCATCATGGAGCTTCCTAGGTTGACTGCAAGAGATTGGAGGCACAGTCTGCAGCCAGAAGCAGATGGAGCCAGGAGGTAGGACAGGGTAGGCATCTGTGGTCCATGGCCCCTCACTGCCCCACAGCCCAAGTTTAGACAGCCCTTGTTCTCCCATACCCCAGAGCTTTAGGAAAGTCCTACTACAACCAAGGGCTCCCCCCACCCCATGAGAGTTTTGTGTTGTCGGATCATATATAGGCAGCAGCAGGAAGGACACAGGAAGAAGTAGAAAGTGACTCACCTTTGTAGAAGTGAAACCAGATCTTCAGTCTCTTCCTCTTTCTTCCATAAATCACTATAATCTGAAAATGGACACTGGGTTATTGTGGAGGAGGGAGGGTAAGTGAAGTGTCCACATGGGGCTGAACCAATGTCCAAGGCCACCTGACAGGTTACAGAGATAACAGGCCACATGGAGGGGCAACACTTTGTCATTTACTTCCACCTTTACTAGCCTCTATTTTAAAATATTTATTTATTTATTAGGGTTTTTTTATGTGGACACAATATCTTTATTATTTATTTTTATGTGGTGTTGAGGATCAAACCCAGTGCCCCGTGCATGCCAGGTGAGCGTGCTACCGCTTGAGCCACATCCCCAGCCCCAGCACTAGCCTCTATTTTACTCATAACCACAGTGCAGTGTGGGGAGAAGATTGGACCATTTCAAAGAGGAATAGGTCTCAGGGAAGTGAGAGTTTGTCCACACTTTGACCAGGAAGTCCCACCTCCATATCAGATTAAATGGAGACAAAATAAAGTCAGTAGATAATAAACAATAGGGTCCAGTCAGGAAGACGGGGGCTGGATGGAAAAGAAAGGAAATCAAATGCTATTTCCCCTTCCTTCTCCAATGTTCCCTTTTACCTTCTCCTCCAACCTCTTGCTAAAGTAACCTGCCCCAGGAATTGTTCCTCCTTTCAGGGAGATATAGGAGTTGTTAATTAATGCCTCCTGGGCCGCTACCTTCCTGCCTGGATCACTCCACCATTTAGTCCAATTTTGGGTCAAGTATGAAGAATAGGAGAGGAGAGGGGCAAGATAAGGGGAAATTAAGGAGTGATAACAGAGAATTCTAAAATGTATAAAAGGGACAGGACACCCATTCTTCTTTGATTACTCAGCTCTGGGACCCCTTTTCTGCAGAGAAGTCTTTCTCTCTACTATCCTTTAAATAAAACTTGCTTTGGGGGCTGGGGATGTGGCTCAAGCGGTAGCACACTCGCCTGGCATGCGTGCGGCCCGGGTTCGATCCTCAGCACCACATACAAACAAAGATGTTGTGTCGGCCGAAAACTAAAAAATAAATTTTAAAAAAATTCTCTCTCTCTCTCTCTCTTTCTCTCTCTCTCTCTCTCTCTCTCTCCCCCCTCTCTCTCTAAAAAAATAAAATAAAATAAAATAAAACTTGCTGTCTATGTTTGCCTAAATATTTCTTGGGTGTTCAGTCTTCACTCCTGGAGAAACAGAACTCAGCCCTGCTTGATTTTCAACACTGGCAGTATCATAGTCAGCAAGGCTGCATTAGTGCCCACACAGCCCTACTGGACATTATCCACCCCAGCTGCAGTCTGTGCACAGAACCTGAGAAGGGTCTCTGATATAATGATTTACCAGGATCCTCCCTGTCTGGACTCTGCAACTGACATCCTCTGGGCCATGACTCTGGTCTCTTGGGGACAAGGGAGAAGAAGTCATGCTTGGGTGGAAGGCAAGGCCTTACCTTTCAGAGTGCCACTCTTCTTCCAGTTTTTGCTCTGTCCCTTCTTCACCTTTGGATGTTGACAAACATGAAAGAAAAAGAGGAGGCTGGGGCTGGGACTCAGTGGTTCAGTGCTTGCCTGGCATGTGGGAGGCAATAAGTTTAATCCTCAGCACTGGGTAAAAATAAAATAAAGGTATTGTGTCCATCTACAACATATATATATATATAGACCCTGTTCTCATTCTTAGACCAGCTAAAGACATTCCATGTTTCTGAACAGCTTAACTTTCTTAAATTAGCTAGTGGAGACCCTTTTATTCAGAGAGCATTTTAAAGTGGCAAAATACTTTATTTTTCTTCCTTAGAAAACCTCAAAAGGGATTTTCTACATAAACTACACCATGCATATTCTCAGTCACTGATCCTTGGCTCAGGAACAGACTCATTTCCACAGGCTCTTCTCAGCTGTCCAGCAGGGTTCTGCTCCCTGAGGCCAGAAGTGTCTCCAGCAGGTGATGGAGGCCCTTAGGCCTCAGCACAGCCCTCACCTCAGCCCAACACAGAGGAAAGGCTTGTTCCACAGGCACCTGCCAGGAGGTCACTGATGGAGTAATGCTCAAGGCTTGTCCTCCTCCAGAGGTTCCCAACTCTCTCAGGAGTCCAGACCTTGCCACGGAGTCACAGTGTGTGTGTTTTACTCTGGGACCTGCAGCTCACCACATGGATGGTCTTAGAGCTTCAGATCGGAGAAGTCCTAGTACACACCATCTCCCTGCCGGGGCCTGCCTGTCCCAGGATGATGCTCTGTTCTGTCCTGAGATTTCTCTTTTTTGAAGTGTCTCTACTTATTTGAGGGGAAAAAATGAGACAAAAAAGATTTTTTTTCCTTGTTGAGTGTGGCGTATGGGTTTCTTCCCTTTCTTAATTTTCTCTTTCTCCTTGGTGGTGGGAAGGATGGATTACCCTGGAAGCAGGGAAATAAGAGGAGAAAGAGCCCCAGTCCACACACAGGCAAGGATCATATCCATTGCAGGGCCTTACCTTTCAGCCACTCATATTCCCATGGCTGAGATTCATCCATGTGGCACTAACGTTATTCAGAGGAAAGAGAGAATTCTCCACCATCTAAATCACACTGTCCAGTTTAGACAAATGAGGTCTGAAAGTTTATTTCAGGACTGAGGTGTAGGTCCTAGGCCTGGGTCACAAGGCTTTTCCCTCTCATCACAAAGGAATCTTGAGAGTAGGGGTGGGGTAAAAAGAAGAGGCAGCACGACACTCCTACTCCACCCTCCAGCCCAACATGTCCTCCACCCTTTTGGGCCTTATAGATCCTTCCTTATAACTCCACCTGCTCACCCTGCCAGAGGAGACCTTAATTCATTTCCTGTTGTCTCTGCCTAGTACCCAGACATAACCTGCTTTCTTGTACATCTCTGCTTATCTCCATCAATACCACACTTTTTGAAAATTGGATTGCTTCTGTAATTGTTTTTTCACAGTGATTATTACTTTCAGGTTCTAATCTCTCTGCAGTTACAGCTTCCCAAAGTAATATTTTTCTTTCTTTGCATTAACTCAGACAGACATAGAATAGAAATATGTTCTATACTTATTGAGTTTTGTGAATTTTGAATAACATTTCTTTATGATTTTTTGTAGTTAATTTTTTAAAAATATATTTTTGTTGTAGATGAACACAATACCTTTACTTATTTATATTTATGTGGTGCTGAGATTTGAACCCAGTGCCCCACTCACCTCAGCCCTTTAGTTAATTTTATTATCTCAAGTTAGAGAGGTCTTGAACAACAACAAAAATAACTGAATCAAAAACACTATCATGGGGCTGGGGCTGTAGCTCAGTGGAACAGTGTTTGCCTTGCATGTGTGAGGCCCTGGGTTTTATCCTCAGCTCCACATAAAAATAAATAAATAAAATAAAAGTATTGTGTTCAACTACAACTAAAATATTTTAAAAACATTATCATTAAAATTCATAAGAAAGCATATAGAAAATAAAAATACTTCATGTACAGTTTTGGTTGTTTCTATATTTTTCTTCCAAAATAAAAGAATGTTCAATTGCAGAAGAAAATTTTGGGAATTTCTGTACATAAACACACACACAGAGAGAGAGAGAGAGAGAGAGAGAGAGAGAGAGAGAGAGAGAACAGAGATAGAGACCCAGACACAAACCCAAATATTCCTATGTGATATTCATGCCAATTATGCATTGTGTGATGTATGTAGGAATGTCAGTTCAGTGGTGGTGGTGGTGGTGGTGGATTTTTGGGGGGATGGTACCAGAGATTGAACTCAGGGGCACTTTGCCACTGAACCACATCCCCAGCTCTATTTTGTATTTTATTTAGAGTCAAGGTCTCACTGAGTTGCTTAGTACCTCACTTTTGCTGAGGCTGGCTTTGAACTCAAGATCCTCCTAGCTCAGCCTCCTGAGCTGCTGCGGCATTATGCCTGGCATTGCTGGGTTTTTTTGTTTTGTTTTGTTTTGTTTTTTTACTAATTGGGAAACATTGAATCCAGAGGTCTGTGTTTTATATCAAATTCAGTACATCTCCAGCCCTTATTTTACAAAGAGTTTTTTTTCCTCTTTCTCGCTCCTTTTTCTCTGAGTCTTCCACATGTGTCAGTAGCGTGCTGCTGGGGATGTCCAGGTCATGCAGCACCGCTTGTTGGAAGGATCTCTACTCCATATTGTTGTGTTGCCTCTGCTCCTTTACTATACACAGGTTGGCTATATAGTCTGTTTCTGGGTAATATTTGATAATTACCTATTGCATGTTTTCTTCTTTCATGACAGATATCGGTCTATAGTTTTCTTGTAATCTTTGTCTGATATTGAATTATATTACTTCTGGTCTGATAAAAGGAGTTAGAAGGTAGCTCCTTTGCTTTTTATCTTCTGGAAGAGATTTTAGAGAACTGATATTATTTCTTTCTTAAGTGTTTGTTAGGATTCACTGGGAACTTATCTTGAACTGGGGGGATGGTCTTATTGATTCAGTACCTTTGATGAGTTATAGTTCTATTCAGATTGATCATTTATTTTTGTGTTAAATCTAGCATATTTGTCTTGCAAGAAATCAGTACATTTCATGTAGTTTCTTGAATTTAAGAAGATTGAGTTATGTTATTCTTTTACTATCTTTTTTTAAATGTCTATGGATACTATGTTGATGTCACCCTTTTAATTTCTGATCTTTATCATTTATGTCTTTTTTCTTTGATATATTATCTAGAGGCTCATTGATTATTGTGATTTTTAATTAACAAATAATAATCACACATACTTATAGGTATAATGGGCAAAATGTAATGTAATGATACATCATGTTAAGTGAATTACTGTATTCTACTCATTGATTCACATATTATCTCTTTGTTGTGAAAAAATTTAAACTCTACTTTTTTAGCAATTTTAAATATACAACACAATATTACTATAGTCCCTATATTAAGCAACATTTTATCTCTGAATGAAATATCTGACAAGAATAACTTAAAGAAAAGTTTATTTTGGGTTCTTCCATCTCCTTCACTGGGCCCTGGGTGAGGTAAAACATCTTCACTGGGCCCCAGGTGAGGTAAAACATCATGGTGGAAAGGCATGGCAGAGGAAAGCTGCTCAGTTTATGGCAGACAAGAAGCATAGAGAACCTGATGTTGTGGTACATGACTGTAATCCCAGCATCTCCAGAGGCTGATGCAGGAGGGCAGGAGGATTGCAAGTTTGAAGCCAGCCTGAGCAACTTAGCAAGGCCCTAAGCAACTTAGCTATGCCTGGAACATAAAAAAAAAAAAAGAAAGAAAGAAAGAATTTAAAGAGAGGAGAGAGAGAGAGAGAGAGAGAGAGAGAGAGAGAGAGAGAGAGAGAATGCCTGGGGCCTGACACAATGTTTCTTAATGTTAACATTATTCCCTCAAAAGGCACACCTCCTGTGACCTACTTTCTCCAGCCACTCCCACCTGTCTACAGTTAGCACTCAGTGGTTAATTCAGATTATTAATTCATCCACATATAAGGTTGCATATCTCTTAATACAATCTTTTCATCTCTGAATATTTCTGTTACCCAACACATGTGCTTTTGGGAGGATATTCCTACCTCCAAACCACGATAATCACCGTTCTTTACTGGATTTTTAAAAAATGATTTCCACACCTTTTGAATTCTGCAGTTTGAATATAATACCTGTGTTTTTTGTTTGTGTTGTGTAGTCTGCTTTGCTTAGTGAGGGAAGATGTTGCCATCCCTATGATTGGATCTCAGTCTTACAGTGATCCTGGACTTCTGAAAGAGCTTCATCAGATTCCTCATTTTCCCCACTAATGGGACAATATGTCTGCAGGCAGCTTTAGTTGGATATTTCCCTCTCATATGGAAGAGTCATGGGATCTGGCGTTGAATGTGTCTCTTCTTCCAATTGGAGGACTAGAGCAGGATTGAGTGCAGTAGTGCCCTTACCTTGGGTCATTTAAGGTCTGACAAAATTTCAGTAGGCTATGCTTTTTAAAATAGTTTCCCCTAAAATTGAAACTTCTCAAGAAGAACAAATGCTTTATTTACACTGTGAGAATTTGACTGAGATCCTGGAGGTAAAACTCATCAAAGTATGAGGATCCTTGAATGACTGCATCAGCCTTGTCCTCACTGAGCTTCCAGCTATTGTTCAATTCTATTTCAGGTTTTTGTAGTTCAATACTGCTTCCGAAAGAAGTTTCTGCTAGTGGGTTTCCACTCCAGGAAGTTATGAGTCTCTGTGTATGTCTTTCTCTTTCACCAATTTTGGGGGATTGGGGTTGGTCCTGGGATCCAATTACATTGATAAATCTAAGACTTGTCGATTTTTCAGTTTGTTCAGCTTTGTATATGTTACGGGGAGAGAGTGGTGATTTTTAAGATCCTTACATGATTGACTAAAAAGAGTTGCTCCTAACCTGATTTTTGCATTGTTAATTTCATCTTCCACTATGGCCCTGATCCTCTTAGGCATATCTGGCTCATATGAGGGGATTGTAGTAGACCGCTACACTGATGACCCCCCAGTGAATCACATCTCCCAGTAAATGCCCACACACTTGTGTGGTTCCTTGTTTCAATGACTTCAGGCTTGGTCATATGATTTGCTTTGGCAAATGGGCCTTTATTGACTTGATGTAAGAGAGGCTAGAAAAGAGTTTACATGTTGGGCTTGCTTTCTTAGAAACTACTGTTGTCTGTGGAACTTAATTCTGACCCACTGGAGAATAAATAACCTTCTACTTACCCTTCCAAGATCCCAGATATGAGGGTGAAGCTATTTTAGACTCTCTAGGTTCAGCCAACTCATCAATTGATTGCAGAATCATGAATGGCTCAGGCAAAATTAACTCAAGTAATCACAACCAACCAGAGAACCATAAGCCGTAAAATGGTAGTGTTTAAAGTAACTGTGTGTGTTAAGCAGCAATAGTTAACTTATGCTTTCAACATTGACAATTTGAATAGGGTTTAAAATTAATACATGTTTAATATTAAAATCATTATAATTGTTTATTTATCTCATGTTAGGTTGACTGCTTAAATTCTTTTGAAAAATATGTTGTATTATTTTCATTATCTTATTTCCAGATATTAGATTTCAAAGTAAATAAAGGAGATTGTTTTTATAACAAAAGAACATTTCTGCTTCAGTGAGTAGAACATCTTCCAGCTCTTTTTCCTGCTCTGGAATTACTAGGGACCTCCATATTGAGAGTAAGGGATGGATGCAGAGCTCTGCTTCTTCTTCTTGGGCACCATGAGGAGCCCACTACAGAAGGAGGAGAAGCCCCATCCCCACCATGTTGATAGGCATGCCCCAGATCTGGCTGCTGTTAGAGCAAGAGCTGTCTATTTCAGTAGTGAGGAAATGGTGATAAGAGGAATAAGAACTTATTTTATATGATATCCTAGGTGATGAGTAATCATTTGCTATGTATAGGAACAGGACACACATATGTGAATTTGCATTACTGTGTAATGTTTTGGTACTGATAATGTTCAATTTTGAAAGTCAAAACAAATATTTCTCAATGGCCCACAGTGTTCACCCTCAGAGTCAGTGTCCTGTAATATTTCTTCCCCAGTGCACTAGAGGTGGTTGTCCTAGGTTTTGAGCTGGAGACAGTTGTATTCTGAGTGCTTTGGATTGTTTTGTCCCCTCTCTTTGTCTCTATTTTTTCATTATGGCTTTGTCTCTCTGTTTCTGTTTATTTCTCTTTCTGCTCCTCAGATCTACTGCTTTCACTGTTAAAGCTGTAAAAATTCTGACTTCTCATTGGGAGTTCTCACTAGTGAGTTCCTGGTATATAACTCTTTCACAAATATAATGTCTGTGGCTCCTGCTTTGGTAAGTGTGCCACTCACTTTACGCCAGTTTGGCTCCAGACATTCCTTCTCCTTCTCCAAACCTGTCTACCAGTTCTTGAATGTCTTAACCATGGTGCAAATTTCATAGGAAATAGTATTTGAAGAGGCCTTCTGAAAATGTGATATATATATATATATATATATATATATATATATATATATTGACAATGGAATATAACTCAGCCATAAAGGAGAATGAAATTATGTAATTTGCTGGTAAGTGGATGGTACTAGAGACAATTATGCAAAGTGAAATAAGCCAATCACAAAAATTCAAAGGCCAAATGTTCTCTCTGATATTTGGATGCAAACACATAATAAGGAGAGGGGAGGGAAGAATAGAAATACTTTGGATTAGACAAAAGCAATGAAGGGAAGTGAGAGGGGATGTGAATGGGAAAGACAGTAGAATGAATTGGACATTACTTTTCTATATTCATATATAAATATATGACAAGTGTAACGCCACATCATGTACAACCACAGAAATGAGAAGATATGCTTTATCTGTGTGTAATATGTCACAATGCATTCTTCTATCATGTGTAACTAAAAAGAACGTTTTTTAAAGAGGCCTTCTGAGAGCCCTGAAAGGCAATCTCTCCTTGTTCTTCTTCCATGACCTCCTGAAATTCCTTTGTCTTTCAGGATCATTTGCCTGGTTGAGTTGTCTTTCTATATGTCTGAGATTTTTCCCAGATGGTGAGTTTTGAAGGATTTTTAAAAACTATGTTATAAATTTGTATATAATTATAAACCAATGTATAGATATATTTGGGGTATCGAACCATTTGCAGTTGACTATTGAGCTACATTTTCTGTCCCTTTAGCCCCTTTTATCTTTTACTTTGATACAGTGTTCCACTGAATTGCTGAGGGTCTTGCAGTATTGCTTTGGTTGTGATCCCCTAGTCTCAGCCTCTCTAGTTACTGGGATTACAAGTGTGCACTCACCACTACTGCACCTGGCTAAATTCATATATTTTAGTAATTCAGTTCAGCTCTCTACACCCTGGAGCCATTTCTCACATGTAGCAGCTGCCTTGTGTATTCGAATGCAATCATCTTAAATACTGTCAAGTTAATATTAAATATTTTTCTTTTGAGCTGTTTTGAAGCATATCATAATTGGGGTTTTATTGCAAAATGTATGTAAAACTTATCCTTTTTAACCATTTTAAGTGTATAATTAAGTGGAATTAAATACTTTCACAATGTTATGTACCATGGATATTTTCCATTTTCAGAAGTTTATAGTTTGCTAAATAGAATTTCCATACTGTTAAAAAAAGAGTTCCTCATTCTTCCTCTTCTCCAACTTCTGGAAACCTCTACTCCATTTCTGTCTCTATGGAATTGCTTGTTCTAAGTATCTGATACATGGACTCAAAATTTGTTTTTCTGGTTTAGCACTTATAATAATGTTTTCCTAATTCACCCACATGATTGCATTTTTCAGAGCTTTATTACTTTTTAAGACTGAATGATACAACTTGGCATGAACATGCAACATGTTGCTTATTAATTTAATTTGTTTAGTTAGGGAATTTCTATTGTTTACACCACTTTGCTAATGTCGATAAAGGTGCCATGAACATTGGTGTGCAAGTGTTGGTTTTAGTCTCTCCTTCCAATTCTTTTTTAAATATTCATTTCTTTTTGTTGTGTACAACACCTTTGGTTTTTTTTTAAGAGAGAGAGTGGGAGAGAGAGAATTTTTAATATTTATTTTTTAGTTCTCGGCAGACACAACATTTTTGTTTGTATGTGGTGCTGAGGATCGAACCCAGGCCGCACGCATGCCAGGCGAGTGCGCTACTGCTTGAGCCACATGCCCAGCCCACACCTTTGGTTTTATTTATTTATTTTTGTGTGGTACTGATGATCGAACCCAGGGCCTCGAATGCACTAGGCAAGCACTCTACAGCTGAGCCACAACCACAGCCCTCTCCTTCCAATTCTCTTTGGAACATACCAACAAGTGGATTTGCTTAATCATGTTAATTCCACCTTTAACATTGTTGCTGAATTTTAATTCCCACCAGAAAATTTTTAGTTTTGTTTTCTGCTTATTCCCTATAACATTTATTTTTATTTAGCTTAAAACAGCCATTGGAATGGATGTAAAGTGATACCACCCAATTGGTGATTTTCTTTTCCCTCATGACAGTGATATTTTTGTGTGATTGACTATTTGTACATCTTCTTTGGGGAAATGCATATTGTTGTTCTTTGTCCATTTTCAAATTGGGTTGCTTCCTTGTTGTTGAGTTATAAGAACTCAGTAATGATTCTTCATCAAATTTAGATTGCAAATATTTTCTCTCATTCTGTGGATTGCCTTCTTTATTTACTTAATTTTATTTTTAACTGGTTTTTAGGTATAATTGACTTTCCATATTCTGCACATACTGAACATATAAGTTATTAAATCTGTCTTTTTTATCTCTTAATCACTTCTAAATATATAGTTCTACCATATTAAATATATTCAGAATGTTGTGTAATGGATCTCTAGAACTTTTTCATCTTGCAAAATTAAAATCAGTACTGATTAAATGCACCCTCCCTTGGCTCTGTGCATGGTGTTCTGGACTTAGCTAATGCCTTTTTCAAAAACCCTTTGAAACTGGACGGACTTGCAAGACCAGTTCACACTCAGTTGTTGGGAAAGGTTCAGTCTCTGGGATATCTGCACAGTCCTATCATTTGTCATGGCATGGTGACTTGGAACCTTGATCTGTTCTCATTCTGTACTGGTATTATCTGGTTCTGTTATATTGATGATATCCTTCTAACTGGAAAAGATCATCCTTTGTTATAGGATGCAGTAGAACAACTCAAGTACATGTCAGGAGATGGGCTGTCAACCTCAACAAAATCCAAGGCCCTGTGAAGTTCGTGGAATGGTCTGCTCAGGTAAGACTCATTTGATTCCAGTCATGGTGAGAGATAAAGTGAAAACGTTTCCCATCACCCAAGCAGTAAATAATGTAAATGGGTCTTTTGGACCCTGGGTTATTAGCAAGCTCTCACTCAACATCCATGCCTACTACATGGGCTGATGAAGAAGCCAGATGGAACTGGGATGTCCCCCAGCAGAGAGTATTTGTAAAAGCAAATTTGATAGCCCAGGTAAAATCTCTGGGCATCTCTCTACCAGGGATGACAATGTGGTTAGATATCACCCTTACAGTAGATTGGATGAACTTAGCTTTCTGGCAAGAAAATGTGATTTTAGGATTTTGTCCATAGGTGTAGAAGAGAGCTGAAACTAGTAGTATAGCCATTTATAAAAGCAGTTTTTAGGAGTGTAAAATGACCTACCACAGGGGAGCCACTGTCCAAAACTTTACTAGATATAATGTGAATTGACATATGGGTGGGTGGATGGCGTATTTAACCTGCATCAATCTCCTATAGCACAGACCTCTAAATAAATGACATGTGTATTACAACAGTGCAGAGTTCTCACCAACAGCTTGTTGAATAGGTGACTTTACCTATTCCTCATTATCCCAGGTGGCTGCCCCAGTGCCACTGATCTCACAGGTGTAATAGGGGTATCCCCATGTCTGAAAATTGTTCATATACAGCTGGGTCCATCATGGGGGAATCCAAGGGTTTATACTGATTTTGCAGTACAACCTGTTATTCATACTATATGGCATGAGACAGGAGAAAAATATGTGCAGCCAGAAGACAGAATTATGCAGTATGGATGTAGTAATTGTCAGCTGGTCGGTCACTGGATACTTTACTAACAATTGGACACTTTATTATGGCCTTAAATTATAGATGGCACAGTTGCAAGTGGTCTATGATCTTTACTGGAAAAGCCTTGGAAGCCAACATGTGGCAATAAATGTGACATGAAGCTGGAAACATTGATTATTTATGACACACTCAACTTTGTTCCTGGAAATATAAAGTTGGATACTTTGACTATGATGCAGGCTCTGGTCAGGACCCAGGCAGTACACCTGATGAGTAGGATACAGAGAAAGTAAGAACGGGATGGAATAGGGTAAGAGACAGAATTATCCCTAAAACATAATGACTTACTCTTGGTCACATCTCAGTGACAGGTGTTCTCCTGCCTCCAGTCCTGTAATTTGAGCCACATTCAGGAACAAATACACTGAACTGTTGAACTAGTGTGGTACTGGCGGATTGATCATATCGTCCTGTAGCCAAACAATAAAGGATACAAATATGCCTCAAACTGTGTATTCTTTCCTAGCAAGAGAGCTATTCAAATCACCACTTTCAAAGGTCTTGAAAAGCTAATGTGATATATGGGTATCCACACTGTTTTGTCAGTGTCAGGACATGCATTTCACAAGCCATGCTATTCAGCATTGGTCCCAAGGACATGAAACATCAAGTAATTTTCACTTGCCATATAACTGTAAGGCAGCAAGCAGGTTTGGTGGAGAGAGAAAGTCTTATTCAAGTGTTGGATATTGGCCTATTAGGCAAACCCGCCTTAGATGTGGACTGGAGTCTTTGGAGAAGTATGTGTATAATATGCCACAATACACTGTATTGTCATGTGTATCTAAAAAGAACAAAGAAAAGAAGAAAAAAGGAAATGATAATAAGTTTAAATGCCCATAAGTTTTGGATGCCTTCTCCTTATAAGCATATGGGAGCTCTGGCCCCTGCCTCAAAGACCATGGATGTCAAAGCTGTACATCCAGATAGTATATTGCCAGAGTTGACACAAAGAGCTCTGCTGTTTTGCACACAGCATTAAATCCAGGGTAGGGGACAAGTCAATGGGGGCTTAAGTAGTGTGTTCCCCAGAGATGGGTTGACTATTTCTTTTTGATATTGTTGTTCTAATTAGTTACAGTAGAATGAACTTTGACAAATCATACATAAATGGAGTATAGTTTCTCATTCTTCTGGTTGTACATGATGTAGAATCATACTGGTTGTGTAGTCATTCTACTATACTTCCCATCCCCTACCCTCCCTTAACTCTCCTCTACCTAATCCAAAGTAACTCTATTCTTCCCTAACCCTACCCTCTGATTGAGAATTAGCATTCTCATACCAGAGAAAACATTGACCTTTGATTTGGGGGGATTGGCTTATTTTGCATGATACTCTCCAGCTCCATCCATTTACAAGCAAATGTGGGTTGACATTTGCTTGTAAATGTGAGGAATCTCTAGTCCTCCTAACTGAATTACTGTTGGTATTCTTGGGCTGTGGATTTGTGATCATGCCCTAATGTGTTAAAGAAGATATTCAGGCCTGAACTTAGTCTTCTAGTGAGGTGTGTCATTCACTATTCATTTTAAGAGTCCCTCATGGACTCTGTCCTGTTGATCAATGTGTGGGATGCTCTATAGCATCTTCCCCAGTTGTCATTGCCTTGTTCTACAATAGAAACATTGTCACCAGTACTTTCTTGTTGGAAGGTGCAGATTAACTTGACAAGTCCCTACTAAACATTTATTTTTCTATTCATAGCTGCAGTCTCTCACTGTTTTTCTATTTTCTGTGGAATAATTGCTGTTATAAAGACAAAATGTTGTTGTACAGTCACAAACCTCAAGTCACACATAATGCCTTATGTAATTTTCTTCCTGGATAAAGAGCAATGATAAGTCATTGATTTTGTTCCTGGGACTTCTGGTGGAAAAAAATGGTTATTATGATCACTTGCATAATTGTCATCTTGCTCCTTTTTGTGCATGTGCTCCTACTGGTGCTTTGGACTCTGCTTACAAGCCAGACAGGATGTCTTTTGTCATGCTGTCTATATAATACTAAAACCCCTCATAGGCTTATGGCCCATCATGGAATAAGGGGGCATGTGGGATTTTTAAGAGCCAATTGCAAGTTATTTACACATGCATGTGATCAGCTTGACATGACTGAAGCCATCTAAAGTTGTCACCACCATGATTGCCCCAAAGTAACCCTAGCTGGTTTCTCCTGCATTGTTTCCCAGCACATTATAAATAGATGAAGTCATTAGAGTCATGTATTATATTAAGTAGAGCTTTACGACTGGAACTTACTAGTAGAAAAGTGAACAATTCTTTGATTCTCATTTAAGGTAAACCAGCTACATTGCAGCTGGGATGAAGTTGTTTTTGACCAGACCCATATACAATACACACTTTTCATTCTGGCAAAGTTATGGGGTGGCAATTGCTATCACTGCCAACCCAGATCACTCTTACATCAGTAGATACGCCAATAAAGTGTCCTCTTTAATCCTAGATCTGTCTGCATCTCATTCTTTGGTCTCATAGCACCTTGGTGCTGGTTCCCATATACTGGGACTGGGTTGTTTTGTGCTACAGGCTGAGAAGACCATAGTAAACCTCAGAATGAGAGCTGGAAGTGCTCCATCTTGGGCTCACATAAACTGTTTTCATATATACTCATATAGATTTTTCATTCAGTGAAGCACATTTTTAAAAACTTAACATAAAAAATACTTTTTTCTTATCTCCAGAATATTTGTATAAGATAAGCAAAGCTCATCCTTGTCAGGTTATTTGCTTTGTTTTGTTCTCAATTTTGTCATGGTTTAACATGGTTTAATACCAACCTCCTCTCATAATGCAAATTATTTCAGACTCCCATTCCAGGTAAGTAGGTCCTGAGTAGATTTCCTATCCATTTCTTTTCAGAGCCAAAGCAAGGTTTTTCTCTCTGATTCTCCTTGTTTAAGTCTCCTGCTCCTGGCTAAGAGAATTATTTGTTGCCTCTTACTCACCAGATAAAAATACAGAGGCTTTCTTATTTATGATTGTTTGACTTAACTATTTTTCATATTCAATTGTGGGAGAGTGCTCCTTTACAACAATCCTGTCTTCCCCTTTCAGTATGGTATTCATTTAAATCCATGTGATATTTATCACCTTTTTATAAAATACATAAGTTTGTGTTGGATTATTTTGCCCAACTGTAGGTGTTCTGAAAGTGTTATGAGCACATTTAAAGTAGGCAAGGCTTATCTATGATGTATAATAGGTATTGATATACCTAACCTAATTCTCTCTTTAGATCAGGAGCCAGCTTGTCACAAGTTAAGAAGGATTCATTTCTGTTTTCTGTAAAAATATTAGGATGTCTGTATAGCTTAACCAAAAGTTGATGTTGTAAAGCTGCTTGGAATGCCTGCCCATGATGCCTTGAACTCACCCATGCCCGGTTTTCCCTGACCAGATAACAACCCTTTCCTAAACCTTAGTGACACCTCATAAATCCTGGCCTTCCCTGGCCAGATAACAACCCTCTCTGAGGCTCTAATGACCTTCATAAATTCTGATGTTGGGGCCAGAAAAAATGTAAACTAACATTTGTGTGTTATGCTCCTCAGAGTTTTGTTATCTGTAAGCCCCCTTTGTGTAACTTTTTGGGCTATAAAGCTGGGCTGCAAGAAAGATTTGAGGCTGTCCTTGGCTCCCACGATTTTGATGGTAAAGGCAGCCCAGCCAGTTGAAATGATAAGCTTGCTTTAATTTGATTTTAATTGGAGTCAGTGGTCTTTTCTTTAATTGGAGTCGTGGTCTAACAGTATATTAAATGCATTTTTAACTTATGGTTTATTTTAGTGTAAACCTATCATAAGTTGAGGAAGCACTGTTTATAGTCTCATCATTTAAAAATAAATTATTTGTAAGGAAATTATAAAGCCAGAGGCCACTCCTTCTGCTGTCATAACTCTTAGAAACCTCTGCAGTGGGCCTCTTAGCTTCTTACCACTCTGCCTGTTTTATAACATTGGCAGTTATTGTTCACTTAAATTTTTGTTCTTTTTTATATCTTAATTTATAAATAATAAATAATCCAAAATATGAAATGATTTTCTATTTACCAAAACAACCAAAATTTTACAATGGACCAATACTCAGGAATGGTGCAGAAGTGACACTGCTGTAGTTCTGTGGTAGAGATATGGACCAGCAGCATCACCTTAGAGATGACAAGCTCCTTTCTGGAGTGGTTCACTGCTGGATACATGGCTCAGACAAACCCCTACATTTGGTCATAGCAAAAAAGTGAAGCAGGGTGTGGTGGTGCAGGCATGTAATCCCAATGATTCATAAGACTGAGGCAGGAAGAACAAATTCAAAGCCAGCCTCAGTAACTTAGCAAGTTCCTAATTAGCTTGAAAAGGCCCTGTCTCAAAATTTAAAAAATAATAATAATAATTAAAAAGGGCTGGGAATGTGTCTCAGTGGTTAAGCACTCCTGAACCAAAAAATAAAAACAAAAACAAAACCCAACCACAACAAAAATTAGGGGGGGTCATGGGGGAAACTACACTTAGTTTTAACTTTCTATTTGAACTGTAACATGCTGGATTATTATGCCCAAGTTACAATAAAGGAACTACAAGTAAACAGCATAAGAGCAAATCATGTCAACACATTTTTAAGCTACAAGAAGCAGATTTCAGTAGCTTTTGTAAGCTCAGACACCAGTGATGAAAAGGAGGCAGATTAAAAGGTACTGAACAAGGCTTTATTGAGATTCATTCCCGGGTAATCCTCCAGTCCAACAGAGTGGGTCCAGGGGAATCTTGCCCAGGCTCAGTTGAATTAGAATTTTATTGGACTTAGGCAGGAAGGGAAGGCTTGGGATAGGAAAAGGGGGTTTTTAGAGTCCACTGATTGACAGGTGGTTATAAGGCACTAAAACTGCTTGTCTGTTGGCACCTGGTTGGTTGTTCTTTCACGTGTGTGGGTTGTCTGGTTCCCTTAGCAACCTCAAACCGACCTAACATCCTGGTCTTTTTGATGATATAGGATGTATAATTACATCTGGCTACTTCTTGCTGGCTAGAAGCACTGGGGGAAAGGGGATGGCTCAGATATCGATTTTGGTAGGGAGGCGACTGTAGGGGTGTAGGAGCATCTGGTTGTAGGTCACTATGGCAATTTCAGCCATGCACATTCATGGTAGTGCACACCTATAATCCCTGCAACACAGGAGGCTGAGGCAGGAGGATCACAAGTTCAAACCCAGCCTTAGTAAAAGCAAGGGGATAAGCAACTCAGTGAGACCCTATCTCTAAATAAAAAACAAAAACTAGGCTGGGGATGTAGCTCAGTGGTCACAGGCCCCAGAATTCAATCCCCAGAACCAAAGAAAAAAAAAAACCAATATTGAGCCCTGTCTCACAGAAAACATAAAAAAACAAACTGGATATGGTGGCACACACCAGTAATCCCAGCAGCTCGGGCGGGGAGGGGGTGTTGAAGCAGGAGGATTGTGAATTCAAAGCCATCATTGGCAACCACAAAGCAATCAACAACTCTGTGAAACCGTGTCTATAAACAAAATGCAAAATAAGGTTGGGGATGTGGCTCCGTGGTTGAGTGCCCCTAAGTTCAATCCCAGCAATCCCACAAAAGTGGGAAAATCAAACAAGCAAAATAAATCCTATCACTGCTTTCTGCTCTAGATTATGTCTTCATTCCCAGCACCTTTAGGATTCAAATATGACATTCAGCTTTGAGACACTGTGCTGATATCTCCCTACTCAACTGACTAAACAACCTGGGTTCCAGAAAACACTGAAATCATTGAAACTGGGGCTCTGGCTCTTCATCACTACATAGTACTTGCTTCTTCTTGATATTAATCAGTAAAATGAAAGTATTGGATCAAGGCAATTTCTCTTTATCCCACTCTGCCCCTTGCTGCAGCACCTGGTCTCTACCCAGGGTACAGCCCGGTCCTTGCACTTGAGTAATGCTGACTAGACAGAAAGTGAAATAGCTCAGATCTTATGGTGGTGGGTGAACATTTATTAACCAAAATAAGAGGCAATACAAATGTGTAGGAACTGAGGCCATGGATTCTTGAGGATAATGAGCCCTGACATGTCCTCATGACAGAAAATTGTTGTTTGGAGATTTTTTTTTAATTAGAGAAAAAAAGAGAATTTGAGATGTATAAGTGCCTTTGTAGAAAATTTGATACAGCTTCTATTTTTGGAATATTTTGTTTAATAATAAACATGAATCTAATCATGTTCATCATTTATGTCATTTTCTAAGGAAAGTATGAGGTACATATTTCCACTGGATAGACAGTAGAATTGCCCTGCTCTGGAGCAAACAAGCAAACATGACATCCTACTTCTTCCATGATTTATGAAGACAGTGCTGCTCAGGGAGATTATTTGCTGTCCCTCAATCACTGAGCTGACACCAGAACCCAAGTCCTCTGACTCCTGGTCTGTGTGTTTCCTCTTTTTTGTTCTGCTTCATCTAAAACATGTTGGCTGTGTGCTGATACAGCATAGGACATGTCTTCCCATCTTTTTGTGGTGAATAATGATACAATTGGAGATTTATTTGGGAATGCTCACTCCACAGCCCAGATTGAAGTATTCAGTCATCTCTTGAAGAAAGTAGATGGAAGACTTTCCTCAAACCCTGGACTAGAGAAACGTATGTCTCAGGTTGTGGAATATTCCCTGAAAGAAATATGAATTTCTAGTGATTCTGCATCTTCCTAGTTTGATGCTTCTCAGAGATCTAAATTTCATAACCTTCATGAAAGTATCAAGACAGCAGTTTAAGGTCCACTAAAACTATTTTTATAAATTTAGTCAGCTAAGGAAGATCTTGTACATTTTTAAAATATTTATTTTTTTAATTTTAGGTGGACACATATTTTTATTTTATTATTGTGTGGTGCTGAGAATTGAACCCAGTGCCTCGCACATGCTAGGCAAGCACTCTACCTCTTGAGCCACACCCTTGTACACTTTTTTGGTCAGTCTTTTCACTACACAAAATACTTCTACTGCACATATTCTACATCCTTTTAGTTTCATTTGATTAATAAAGTTTTATTGAGTTTTCTGTGTACATGGAGTTGTTATAAACAGAGCAAGTTGGATCCATTAAAAGAACAGTAGTAATGTACTTTTCAGTCCTCAGTTTTGTCAGTCTAAATTTAAAACACAGTGGTGGTAAATGCTATGGAATAACAGGTATCTCATATACAGTGGTGAGGTGTGAACAGATTTAATCTATTCCAGAATATTCTAGGAGTAATTATTGAATTTTATAATATGCTTATATGTAGGTTTTGATAGTATTGAAATTGTATGGAAATAAAGACCATTAATATTGTTAACCTTTGGTTCCAGGATGGGAAGGGGCAAAGTAATGGTGGAGTCACTCAATATGTAACAAGAAAATTTTATAAGAACAAAATTGAGTAGTTTTTTTCATCTTTGAGGGAAAAGCAAATTTAACTAGATGGAGAGGAAGAATTTACTAGAACATGAGACATATTATCAGATAGATAAAACATTTTATTAAATTAACATATTTGGGGCTGGGGTTGTGGCTTCGAAGTAGAGCACTCACCTAGCACATGTGAGGCCCTGGGTTCAATCCTCAGCACCACATAAAAATAAATAAAAGAAAGGTATTGTGTCAACTACAACTAAAAAATAAATATTAAAAAAATTAACGCATTTGGAGATTCTGATATCTAAAAGAACTGACACCTGGATTTTCCTTGGCAGCCACCAATTTGTATTTGTTTGAGGCTGGAACAGATAATTGCCCATACTTCCTTCTCAGTTCATACTTATGTTAAATTACAGGAAATTTTCCTCACAGTAAAGTTCTAGGGAGAAATTTGACCCAGACTAACTCACCTAACTTTAGTGACTTCAGTTACATATCCACTCATTTGTCATGTTTTCAAATGTATAGTTAACTATGAAATTGTGTAATTTTTGGTCACATTCTATGTTAACCAGGTGACATTTGTCCTTTTTTGGAAGGCACAGAACACAGATTTTGAGTTTTCAAAGGTCTGATGCATAAAGTGACAATAAATCCATGTTATTGCTACATTATTTTTAGAACTGGGAAATAGAATTTAAAAATACTTGCTGGTTTTTTAAATCATACTTATTTTTTAGAAAAATTATTCACATGAACAAATATTCTCTTCTCTAGAGCTCAAGACGATCTTCCTTCCTCACTCAACATAGAGATGTATTGATTAGCCACTATGTGCCACACCTAAGCTGAGTGCTTTGTTATCCCGAGGAGATAACATAACAATAGAAACTGAAAATGTTTTCTAAACTCTTCACAGTGAGGTTATTGCTTTCAAGAGAGAAAAATGTACAATTAACTAATCAATTTAAGCTGTGTGTACATCCATAAACTGGTTAGAGAAAGTGAATCCAAGTTAGTGAATTTGCCCTTAACTTTATTGATAAAAAGAATAGAAGCTCATGGTACCAAATTTCTACAATCAGTGATGTTTTGAAATCTGTAATGCCAGATGACCCTGAAGCACTTAAGGTCAAGTCCTTCGTATACCCACTTTTTAACTGTCCCTGCCTGTTTTCATGCTTTATGTAAATACTCTGAGGGAATCCAATGAGTAAGACATTGCTTTGTATATAAATTCCAAATTTTGGAAAGATTCCAAAGAGATTGGGCTCTTCTCCATTTTCCATATTATCATTTTGAAAACCCAGAGGCTTTTCATTTTACATCACTGTGCAACCCCATTCTATCATTCTTCATTCTTTTTTTCTGTGTCATCCTGTCATGAATTGGCCAGCGAATTTCATAGCCATGGGCATATTGCTTAGCATCAATGTTGTGTGGAATACCATGATGGTGGAAAAAGCATTCTCTGAATCCACAGACATTAGTTTTGGCACAAGCATTATGTTTATGGAAGAAGGCATTTCCATATCTAGAATTAATTTGTGTTTTATTAATAACACTGCCCCTTCCAAGACAGAAGTGGCTCAGTGTAATCAACCTGCCACCAAGTAGTTGTCTGATCACACGGGACAAGAATGCCATATTGTGGGCTCAATGTTGGTCTCTGGTGGCAAATTAGGCACTCAGTAGTGGCTGAAATTAGCTCAGCCTTTCTGAGTAGAAGTTTTTGTCACCAAGTTCATTATTCCCACTGTGCCACTCTGTTTATGGGCCTACTCTGAAATGACAGAGGTTACTGGGAAGAGAAGCTAACTGGCATCTACAGATTATTAAAATTCATGTTCTACTGGGGTCACCCTTTCGTGAGCATTCACATGGCATACAAGTATCTTCATGCTGTTTAACCATTTAGAGAAGCCTATCCACATATTTATCCCTCATTTTTCCTCATCAACAATTTTCCATTCATGCTCTGCTCAAATCCATGACAATCTTACCAAAGAAAGTAGTGTAATGGCTATGTTTTATTCATTATGTCTAATCAGCATAATGTTAACTATTTCATGGACAGTGTTATGTCTTGTGGGAAAGAAAATATATAAAGATCCTTGTGAGTTGATATTATGACATAATGCTGCTGAGGTAAAATGATGAAAGCATATTGTTGGCCTTGCCTGCTGATTCCAGGTACCCAGGGATGTGTTAATATACTCATGTATCTGATACAATAGTTATAATTTAAGTCACTACTTAAGCTTATGGTAATCCACTGTCATTCTCCATGATCCATCTGTTTTCTGCACAAGCTGCATAGGAATGTTGAATGGGGATACACTGAGAATCATGCCTCCTATGCCCTTCAAGTTTTTTATGGTAGCATTAATTTTTGCAGTCCCTCCAGGAATGCAATATTGCTTTAGATTTATTATTTTTCTGGATAGAGAGTTTTAGTATCTTCCATTTCACCTTTCCAACCATAATAGCCCCGACTCCATGGGTCAATGTAGGGAGTCTGAAGCTTCTAAGTATGTTTATTTTAGTGATGCATTAAATAATTGGTGAACTAACAACAGAGGGGATCAAGGACCTCTGAGCCAACTTTGAGATGAACTTAAACTAAAATTCCATTGATCATGTGACCTCCATCAACCAGCCCCTACCTGGTGGGCCATAGCAGTGTTTTGTTTGGGTTTACTGAAATCGGTGTCAGTTCAGAGGCTATCTCATAATCTCCCTCATACCTGATTATTTCCTTTTCCTCAGTGCAGTCATCCTGGTAAGAAGTGATAGATTTCTTGGAATAGCCTAGGAGAAAGATTAATAGTTTATATGTTGGCAGTGCAGAGGGTCTTTCCACAAAGGTACCCAGTCTCCCCTTCATTCAAGGGCTTCTGGTTCTGCAAATTGGTTCCAGTCTGGGAATTTATTGAAGGAAGGTCTTTGACTTTTCTTGTAATTCAAGTTTGACTTCTGTTCACTTGATCTGGAACTCTTCTGCTTATGCAGATCCAGTAAAAATTTAGTAGACTTCCCATCTATTTAATTATTTATTTTTAATCAGATGGGATATAATTTCTCATTTTTCTGAGTGTATAGCATTGCAGAATTACATTGGTCATGCAGTCACATATATATATCCACAGCAATAATAATATCTATTTTATTCTTCTGTCCTTCCATTCCCCCCTTCCCCTCCCCTCCCCTCCCATCACTTCTCTTTACCCAATCTAATGTGACACAATTCTTTTCTTTTTCCCTCATATCATCATACCTGTATTCTGTATAACAAAGGGGATATCCTTTCCTCTTCCATGAAATTCCTCTTCTCCTTCCCTTTCCCTCCCATCTCTCTTCCTTATGGGAGAACTCCCATCTATTTAATTTGTAGAAACCCAGTGATTAGTGACCAGTGCTATAGGTCTCTGCAGGTCAGATTACTGTAACTGCTCCGTTGACCCTAGCCTCCACGTGGTAATCACAATCACTTTTTCTTTGGTTACTGAGTGCTGCCATTTGTCCCCTACCATCCCACAATCAACTTTTTCCTACTACATGCTTTAAGTTTTCCAGTTCAGTGGCAGCAGTTCCCATTTAAAACTCTGACCTGCAGTAAAATTGAACAATGGCATTTTTAAGGATCCTGGGACTCTCTACAAGTTTATTTCTCAATATCATGGTGAAAGATATGTTCTCTAGACTTTGTTTTAACTGAATTTAGGTTAACCTTTTGGTCCACATTTCAGCCAACAAACCAAATAATTAGACCTTGTTCTGGTACTGAGCTGAAATGCTAAAAGTAGAATCTCTACTTAGAGGGCCTCACATCAGTACATTTGACATGATACATATTTGTGCTTCTTCCTCCATTGTCTCACAATAGAAGTCCACTGCCACACACATTCCCTCATTCTTATATCTGTATATTAAAAAAAAGTCATGTAGCCTTTTCAGAGTGTATTTCTTCAAGGTTCCACTTTGTACTACACCTTTAAGGCCTGCTTGAACTTGAGCATAATTGTAAGCCTAGAAGAAAAGGAGGGTGATGAGAGTGAGTCCTGAGGAGCATAAGCAGTATTTTGTGTACAAGCTGCCTCAGGGGAGGCCACTGGAGTTTCTCCAGGCAAAGTGGGTTAATTCACATGGGGATGGAGAAGCTTATTTTACTGGCAAAGAGAACTGTGAGTTGAGGGGTTCCACATTTCAAACTTCATCAAGATCTTGCAAACAGTGCCCATTTCAGTTTATAGAACCCTCCCTCTGGCCCCAATCAATGCCCTCACAGCAGACACTCTGCAATGTTGGGAATTCAATGTGCATTTTAATTTAGCCACTCACATGATGTGATTCTGGGTTTGGTTTTTAGGAATCTCAGGTCTGGTTATAGGGGATGAGAGTTTCTCCCTGAGCAAATATAGAACATTTCTGGTCATTTATGTCAGAATTGAGCTGGGAATATGAATCTCTCAGTTCATTCTTTTCTTTCCCTACTTTCACTATAACAATTAGGAGCACGAGCCAACATTATGGTTGTTATTACTTTGAGGAAAATGCTTTAAGTTATCAAACACATGGCCTCAAAGAATCTTCCATCTCATAACTAGGAATGTGCAGTGGGAATACTGTGCATATCTCAGTGCAAGCAACTATCAGTGTTTTATTCAGGTACTGTGTGCTTGCTAATAATGCTAATTTGGAAAATGATGGGGGCTTGACTTTTTGCAAGAATATACCATCTCTCTGCCTTTATTGAGGAGTATGCCCTGCAGAAAGTTTCTTATCCTGTTCCTGAAGTACCTCTCTAAAGGAACTCATCCTTGCTCTGGAAGGATCCTGGAAGGACTTGTCCTGTGCTGTCTCCTACCTCTCTGACCTGGGTAGGGGCACCCATATCTTCAGCAAGGGAGGGGTTTCCTCCTTCAACCCTTTCTTCCTCATGCCTGACATGGGCCTCACACAGCCCTCTCATCAGTTGGACCACACTTGTTCCTCTTGTTCATTCATGGGTCTGGGACTTTGTGGATTCTGTAGCTTTTAGTTTTATGGGATACAATTATAGGAAGAATTGCTTTGCCCAGAAATGAATATCCCCTGGCCAAAGGGTGCCTTGTCAGACCTTAAAAGGGGAGACTATTTCTGTCCCCTGGTTATAAGCTGACAATGATGAAACCCATTGCCACATTCTTTATGGCCATCAGCCTTTACCCCCTCCACCCTCCATTGGCAAAAGAGGCTGGAAGATAGGGCAGAGGACAGGTTATCTTTGTCTATTTTTCTATAGCCCAGGCAATTTTTCTGGATTTTTTTTTCCAGATTAGAGCTGGTATCCTTGACCCACAGTGAGATGATCTGTGACTGCTTGGGGCCAGGCTGAAGGCCTTGGAGGGCCAGCCCTGGGTTGAAAGGATTTAACCATTTCTTCTGGTGTCCTGCTATCCTTGAACACCAGAGGCAGTGCTTTTAGGCACCTTCAACTTAGTTCCTGATTGTTCAGACCGCTTATAATGTACCTGCATATGTGTTTGTGTATACAGAATCTCTTTTATATACTTTACCTCTGACAGACCAACATCAACTGCAAGATCATATAATAATCCAGAAAAAATATTCAAAGACCAATTGTGTTACAGTAAAGATCTTTCTCTTAGATAGGCTTATACATATAGGTGGCCCTTTTAGCCAAGATATGTCTTCTCAAGAGACTACTGGTAAGATCAATGCAGCTTGGCCCATGTCTTTAAGGGCCAGTAACATAATACAAAAAAAGAAAAGACAAGAGAGGATCACTGAAACCAGGGCTAACAGATAGGAACCTTTAAAACAGACCTGCACATACAAATTTCTTCAATTTATTTTACCTTTGATGGACCAACTCCAACTTCAAAATTGTGTAATAATCCAGAAAGTATTCAAAAAGCCAGATCATTACAGTAAAATATTATCTTAGACACTCTTGTATCTGTAGGTGGCCCTTTCTTCAACTTATTTTACCTCTGACAGACAAACTCAAATTGCAAGATTTCACTAAAAAGAAACAGAGAGACAACCAGAGAGGAACCCCAAAACAATGGCTGACAGACAGGAATATTTAAATTGACAAGCCAAGATCTTTCCCAAGAGACTACATATAGATCAATGCAATGTTGGCCATGCCTTAAAAGTGGTAGTAACAGATACAAACAAAACAATAGCACAGACAGACAACCAGGGGGAATTCCCAAAGCCAATGCCAACAAATAGGTGATAACTTAGAACAGAAATATTTCTATGTTATTGAGTCCCCGCTTAATCATGACTGTACACCAAAGGCACTACAGGTGTGCCCACAATGAAGGACTATATATGTGGAATCAAGGGTCTTGACATACACACTGTGGAACTTACCAGATGAAAAGGGTGTTGTGAATTTACTGAGTTCAGTTTCCTTTTTCTCAAAGTGGACCATGATGGAGCAATGTGCACAATTCAGAGGAAAAAGGTGGGAGTTTCCCAAAGCAACAGGAGTTCGGCAGCTGCTGGGATAGTCTCTCAGTCACTCCCTTTTCTCACAGGAATAGCTTCTCTGTTTTCACCTGAGACAAACTCACCTGTCTCCTTACTCTAATGCAGTTGGCTCTCAACAAGTTTGCCAGCCACCCTTCATCCTCAGCATGGAAATGGGTTCCTTGGAGAGCCAGACCTGCCCAAGAATTGTAGAGCAGGAGCTTCTCTTGTGTCCCACCCAGGGTACCAAATTTGTACCAAAAATTCAGACCTTGTTCCCAATGTCAATCCAATAATGAGAATAAGATTTTGAGAAAAAGAAAAAGAAAGAAAGTTTATTGCTTTGCCTGCAAAGGAGAAACACAAGGACCCCTGTCTCTGTATTTCTTCTTCTAATAACTATCTCTTCAATTCCTTTGTTCATTTATTGATTGGGTTATTTGTGAAGTTTTGGGTATTAATATTTTTAGCTTTTTAATATATCCTGGAAATTAATGCTATATCTGAGAGGCAGGTGGAAAAGGATTTTATCTCATTCTTTAGGCTCTCTCTTCATGTTCTTGATTGTTTCTTTTGCTGTGAAGAAGCATCGTAGTTTGATGCCATCCCACAATAATGCTACTTTTAAAAAGTTGAAAACTTTGAGAAAATTTTATACATGGTGACATTTGTGTTTCAAAAATTTAGATAATCTCAAGGCAGATTTTAATTTTTAAAGACAATGAAAAATATGATATAATGAAAGATCATGAAAGATTCAAAGAATTAAATATACCCACTAACAAAATCTTCTAATCTTCAGCTCAATATTTGCTACCAGAAGTACCTCTAAGTTGCCCAAGGAAGTAATTGTTCAACTTTCCTATGGATGATGATAGTTCTGGAGAATAAAGAAATTATAGAGTTTGTTGAGAGCCACAGCCAAAGGGGCCCCAGCAATCTTCCAGCTGCCAGCAAACTTCCAGCTGCCGGCTGATGATTGGCTCACAGTGGCCCCAGCAACATCTAGATGATTGGCTCCTCTGCGGTGATGTTCATTGGGCTGTTTCCCTGCCCTTCAGACTGGACCGGTAGTCAATGACGGGTAAGATCCAATTACAGTGGTACCAACCTAAGACAGGAGGCTGACGCCCTGAGGTCAGCTCATCCGAAGACGGGTAAGGACCATATGTAGTATTGGACAACCTAAGGCAGGCACGGTCCCTAAGCCACATGCTTGTTGTTTAAACAGAGAGGGGGAGATGTTGAGAGCCACAGCCAAAGGGGCCTCAGCAAACTTCCAGCTGCCAGCAAACTTCCAGCTGCCAGCTGATGATTGGCTCACAGCGGCCCCAGCAACATCTAGCTGATTTGCTCCTCCACGGAACTGCTCATTGGGCTGTTTCCCTGCCCTTTCAGACCACGGAGCTGCTCATTGGGGGACTTCTTTGGCTCCGCCCATGCGACCCAGCCAATCGGCCTCAAGAGCAGGAGGATTGGGGGAGGTGGTGAGGTTTGTGTGGGTGAGAGGCTTGTGGAAGCCGGTGGTGGCAGTTGGGCTCTGAGGGTTTCTTTTCCTGAGGAGCTGTTTTGCTTGGCTTTTGTAGTTCTAAAAATAAAGTTAGTTTCTTTTGACAAGTGGCTCCTGAATTGTGCCCAGCCAGACTGCCGCAGAGTTAGTCAATGTTTGGAGTTGCCTAGGCTCCAAAGACTAACTTCCCCATCCCCCAAGAACAGCCATCCAATGGTGAGGCCTGTTGGCTCACATGATCCTTACCCACCAATCAGACTAGCCCTGCTGGCTCACATGATCCTTATCCACCAGTCAGAAAGCACCCCATGCCAACTGTCAAACAGTTCAACCATTAAACTGTCATAACTGTCAAACCACCCCCAGCTCTATAAATAAGCAGAGCTGTTCCTCAATAAACGGGAATTTTCTCGAATGGCAAGCCTTGATCATTCTTTCAGTCTATAATTCCATAATTAATGTGCCAACTGGTAGCCAAAAGTAAGCACTAAGCTAGAAGATAGAGAATTTGTTGTTGTTGTTGTTTTGTACCAGGGATTGAACTCTGGGGCACGTGGCCACTGAGTCACATCCTCAGCCCTTTTTGAATTTAATTTAGAAACAGGGTCTCACTGAGTTGCTTAAGGCCTCACTAACTTGCTGAGGATGGCTTTGAACTCATGATCTTTCTGCCTCCACCTCCCAAGCTGCTGGGATTACTGGCCTGCACCACCATGCCCAGCTGAAGATAGGATTTTAATCCAGGATAACAGAGCTTGCTGCCCTTGGCTGACCGCACTTGGTGGCTGGATTACAGGTCAGGGGAGCAAAGTCATCCTACACAGCTGAGATGAGGCAGCTGCCAAAGACAAGACAAAGTTCACACAGCAATACAAGTTTTCAAACCCTAGTCTGCAAGCAACAGGTACAGGGGAGACAATTTTACTTTCAATCTATTTATAAGATGTGTTCATTTAATTTTCAGATTAAAAAACAAACAAACAAAAAAGGCTTGGTTCTTTCATGCTTGCTTTTAGCTTCCAGAACTCTTCAACTTTGCTCCTAATGATTGACAGTGTGAGGATGATTTCAGAATATTCCTACCAATGCCATGAATAAAAATCAATGCTAGAGATCAAAGCATAGGAGCTGGGATTATGGCTCAGTGGTTGAGCATGCACCTAGCACATGTGAGGCCCTGGGTTCGATCCTCAGCATTGCATAAAAATAAAATAAAGATATTGTGTTCAACTACAACTAAAAATAATAAATATTAAAAATAATTTTTTAAAAAAGAAATCAAAGTACATATGGTTGTACTTCCTAACAATATGTGGTAAATAACCCTGCATACAAATTCTCCATGTCAGAACTCAGAGAAACTGGATAGCATTTGAGAACAAAGGAGAAATAAAGACAAAATGAGCTGATTGGCATGGAAGAGAAAACCAAATAAATTTTAGGGCAAGCTGAAATTTCCTATGGGCCTGTGTAAGGAGATGTTCTGCAGAGTTCAGCAAACCAGGAGACAACATGATGGAGCTCAGTTATTCATCAGAGCTCTATAAATCCTGGTGTCCACACTTTAATATGAATAAGCTCTTCTGTATTTTATGAAGTCCCACCTCTCTATGTGAAGACATCAAAAGATGGTGTTTCTACTGACACATAGATGCCATGAAAGCTCTGCATATTTGTCCTTTGTTTTGAGTCAACCTGGAATTTCTGCCCACAGTATGTTGTCTCTCTTCTGGATCAATAGATGTCTCTAAATACAATCTTGCATATGTCTAAATTATTTTCATGTCTGTTATTCATTTATTTTATTCTAGATCCATGAACCCAAGTTCAGTTAAGAAAATTTTTTTAAAGGATCAATCAAATAGTACCTACCATCTAAACAAATTCCTTAAAAGTTATTATTATTGGGAATAAGGAAGTTGTCACAAAGTATTACAAGTTGTTGATTGGTGGGTTTTTTTTAAATAAAGTGCATTTAAGTTAATGTAACTTTCACCAGGAAAGCAAACTACCATTTTGAATCTTTGCAATGGCCAGAGGCAAGTTTCCTGGGGGGGGGGGATCATTATACAATTATAGAGATTTAATAGGAAACCAGGGCATTAAAATGGCTTCTTCAAGAAGAAATTTGACTGGATTTTGCTTAAGCCTATGACTTTTACAGTTCTGGTTTGGTCAACATAAACTAAATTCAACAAATTCATTAGGTTTTTTTATGCACCAATAATGAACCCACTAAGAAAGAATTCAGGAAAACACATTTATTCACAATAGCTTAAAACAAAAATCAAAAACAGAACCCTATGGACAAATCTAACCAAGGAAATAACAGACATGTACAAAGAAAATCACATAAATTTGATGAAAGAAAATGAAGATGCTAGAAGATGAAAAGACCTCCCATCTTCATTTTAACAATTTTAACAATTGATACTGTTAAGTAACCTTACTACCAATAGTGATCTACAAATTCAATGAAATCCTCACAAACATACCAATGACATTTTTCACAGAACCAGAAAAAAAACCCTAAAATTTATATGGAAAAAATGACAAAGATCTAGAATAGCGAGAACAATCCTGATCACAAACAGCACTGTTGGAGGCATCAGAATACCAAATTCTAATTATACTACAGAGACTTAGTGTGAAAAATAGTGCAGTACTGGCATATAAACGACATGTAAACCAATAGAACAGAATAGGAAACAGAACTAAAGCCATCTTGCTGAGGGCCATTACCAAGTAGGTATGACGCATCGTAATCCTTGCCAGTGTACCCCATGTTAAATGGACTTGCCTTGGAAATTTGCTGCGACCTTGCTTGTGTGTTTGAGAAAGGTGACCCTGCTCAATCACCAGGGTGGATCCAGGATTAGGGTGTATTCCTGCACGAAGTATCTCCGTCCTTGGGTTTAGGGCGTGACAATAGGAGTTTTAGGGAAGTTGAGGTTGAAGATTATTGATGCTGGGATTAGGGTGTTCCTGCTGCTTGTTCCCGTTGAGTTCTCGAGAGATTAAAATGGGATTTGGAAAAAGCCTCGTGGAGTAGGATTTGGGATCGGACATATTGGAATTGCCCCTGAACGTGTGTGGAGGCTGGTGTGAGATCGGGAATAAAGAATTGCTGTTTGAACCTACAAAGCTGTGTGGTGGCTCGTGATTCTGTGCCAAGCCGAGACATTGGCACTTGGCATTCGGCACCATCTGATCCTTGAAAATGTGCCAAAAAATACAAATGGGAAAAGATAGACTCTTTAATAAAAGGTGCTGGGAAAAGTAGGAAGCCATATACGGAAGAATGAAACTGGATCACTATTTCTCAACCTATACAAAAGTCAAGTCAAAGTGGAACCAAGACCTAGGAATTAGACCAGAAATTTTGCAATTCCCACAAGCAAACATAGGGGCAACACTCCAACACATAGTTGCATGTAGTGACTTCCTCAATAGGACTCCTAAAACTTAGGAAATACTACCATTAATTGATTATTAACTGGCATAAAATTTAAAAGTTTATGTACATCAAAGGAAACCACACGAAGAAAGAACAAGCATGAAAAGAGAACCTAAAGAATGGGAGAAAATCTTTGTCAGCTACTCTTCCAAAAGAGGATTAATATCTAAATTATATAAAGAACTCAAAAATCTCAAAACACACACTCTCACACACACAAACACACACACAATCAATATAGTAAATGGGCAAATAAAATGAGCAGACACTCCTTGAAAAAAGTACAAATAGACAGCAATTATAGAAAGTAATGTTATCAATTTTAGGCATTAGGAAATTCAAATCAAAACTACATTGAGATTCATTCTAACTCCAGTTAGAATGGCAATCATCTAGAAAACAAATAACAATAAATGATGGTGAGGATATCGGGGAGGAATTCTTATACACTGCTAGTTGGAATGTAAATTAGTACAACATTTATGGAAATCAGTATACTACTTCTCAGAATTTATACAACAGAAATAAAATTAGCATACTTAAGATATACATGCATACCCATAATTATTTCAGTACAATTAAAAACAGTGAAGTTATGGAATCAGTCTAGGAACCCATAAACAGATGACTATGTCATTTGCAGGAACATGGATGGAACTGTAGATGATCATGTTAAGTGACATAGGCCAGACTCAGAAAGATAAGTATTGCATGTGTTCTTTCTACATGTAGAATATAGGAAGGAAAGAAGATGACATGAAAGTAGGAAGAAGACTGTCAGGAAAGGGCAAGAGACAAGGGAGGTTAAGTAGAGGTTAAGAGAGTAGATAGAGGGCTGGGGATGTGGCTCAAGTGGTAGCGCGCTCGCCTGGCATGCATGCGGCCTGGGTTTGATCCTCAGCACCACATACAAAGATGTTGTGTCCGCCAAAAACTAAAAAATAAATATTAAAAAAATTCTCTCTCTCTCTCTCTCTCTCTCTCACTCTCTCTCTCTCTCTAAAATAAAAAATAGAGTAGATAGAATCAAAGTATGTTGAATGCATGTATGAAAATTTCATACTGAAACCAATTTTTTTGTGATTCACATGTGCTAATAATTATAACAAATGTATTGAAATAGTTTTGGTTTAGGGCACAGCAAGGCAAAACCCTTAAAGTCTGTCTTGAAAGAACTTGTAGATGAGTGAACCATTTGCCAGTGCCTAAGCCAATCCCCCAAGAAGACAGCTGCTTTTCCAGAGGAGCAAACTGTTTCCTGGTTAAATTTGTTACAGAGTCTTCATTGGTTTCCAGTTTGCCTTTGGAGTGAGAATTCCCTAGAATAAAAATTGATTCTTTTTGACAGAAGACAAGTCAATCTCATGTCCAAATTTCATTATTTATGAAACTTTTTATTTCTTTTTTCTTGTTCTTCACTTGCAACATGTTCTGCATGGGCTATCTTTCGTCCTGTGAGGAGGTCCATGGCACAGGTTAGAGGAGACTGTGGCTGCAGAGTCACTATTCAAGACCTCCAGAGACCAAGCAGGAAAGCAGGTCTGATTTTATTGTGCAGTTGCTATATATATATATATATATTTTTTTTTTTTTTTCCAGGCAGTAGCTAAGCAGAGTAAAGGCAGCCACCTGGCTAACTTTCCTTGCAGCGACCAATTGAGGAGCAGGCCATGGAACAAGTGCAGGGACTGCAACAAGGCCTTATGCCCAGGGCTGTGCCTGTGGGGTTAGCGGTTTGCCAGTCACATGCTTAGCACAGGGGAGTGGTTTGCCACTCAGATGTCCTTAACGTATGTGATGTATACAGTGCTCCATGCACTTGTCCCCACAATGTTCTGTGTAAACAGATTTTATTTACATTTCCCTTTTCATTAAAAAAAGCTTATTAAGCTGAATGTTAACTAACTTGAGAATTATACTGGGGATTTAGTCTGAGGAGGGCCCTAAGATTTTATGGCTTTTACTTCTTGAAGGCTTGCCAGATTCTTAACGTGAAGTTCTAAAATCTAATGTTTTTTCCAGAGGGAGGGGAAAAGTAATGTATTAAATTAAGCCAAGAGTATTCTACACACACACACACACACACACACACACACACGAATATCCTAGAAGGGAAAGACTTCACCAAAGCCTTATCCAACTTGGTGAAAAAGGAAATTACCCCATTCTACCCCTCCATATCTAACCTGTCTCACTTAAGAAGGGCAGTAAATCTAAGAAGCACCTGCAACTGGCGCAACCCAGAGGCCCAGGACTGCTAAAATACTGAGACTCAGAGGATTCCAGATGCATCTCTTCTTTCCACACTGCATGAATGAGGCTGCTATATAATAATCGTGGGATTATACCTGGAAGAACTTCAAGACTTGGATTTTATATATGAGGTCATTTCTAGTGAAATTCAAAAAAAAAAAGAGGAGATAAAAGAAAAAACAAAAATATTAGAGGAAATTTTATCCTCTCACATAGAGAGCTAATGTAAACAGAAAGCATAACCTAACTGCTGATAAATCCTTGCCCTGACAGCTTATTTAGTCTTTGTCTTTTATTCATGGAAAATATGCCCAAGATTAACAGTGGATGGTAGAAATCACAAGAAGTACCAAACCCTATATGTGTATGTCATGGTTTCTCCTCTACATACATACATATGATAAACTTTAGTTTATAAATTAAGTGCAGTAAAAGATTAACAACAATAACTACAATAAAGTAGAACAACTAAAACTATCCTACAATAAAAATTAAGATAGTCTCTCTCAAAATATCTTAGAGTACTCTACTCATCCATTCTTATGATGATGATGATGATGATGTGAGGTGATGACAGGCATATGTGATGAGATGCTGTGGGTGAATGATGCAGGCATTGTGAGGCAGAATTAGGCTTCTATTGACCTGACAGTACATGAGAAGGAGCATTGTGGATTTTGAGTGACCCTGGATCATCAAACCTTCATAGTGTTGGATGTGTAGTTGGATATGCTTGCCACAGGGATGATTCACATACTAAGCAGGGCAGACCAGGATTCCATGATATTTCATCACACTACTCAGTACAGTACACAATTCAAAATTTATGAACTGCTTATTTCTAGAATTTTCCATTTAGTGTTTTCATACCATATTTGAACACTAGTAAATAAAATTATAGAAAGTGAAATCATGGATAGAGAGGAACCACTATACCTTAGTTCAGAATTGGATATATTATCTCTGACTCTTGGAGAAAAATTACAAAGAATGCTAAAAGAAAAAAAAACAATATGGGGAATCAAAGAAGAATGAAAACAAGAATCAAATAAGGTAGAGTTGTGAGAATTAAAAGACAAGGAATTTAAAATAACTATGATTACTATGGCAAAAGTCTACTGGAAATAGTGGAAAGAATGAGACAATAGAGGGGTAATGCAAGCAGAAAAGTGAATGATTCTAATAAAGACTGAAAATTATGGAAATAAAAAAATATTACAGGAAAACAAGAATGTCCTTGATTAGTTTATCTGTAAATTGGACACAGTAAGGACAGGATCAATAATCTTGAAGAGGTGAATAGAAGCATCTCAATCTAAATTGCAAAGAGAAAAAAATAAATATAATTTCCAAGAACTTCATGACAGAAAAAGATGTAACATGCAAAATGGGAATTCTAGAGATTGAAGAAAGATAAAAAGAACAGATAAATTTTAAAGCAATATTGACTGAAGAGTTTTTTAATATTAACGACAGATACCAAGTGACAAATCATGAACACCAAAAAAGTACTAAAAACGAAAATCCACACATGGGGCAACTCATACTCAAACTTCAAAAAACCAGAGACAATGAAAAAACTGTTAAAATCTAGAGAAGAGGATAGAGAAGGGGAACAAAACTTTAAAAATGAACCAGGATGAGACTTATATCAAACTTCTTGTCAGATACTATGCAATCAAAAAGACAGAAGGACAATTCACAATAGCCAAACTATGAAAGCAACATAGATGTCCTTCAAAAGATGAATTGATAAAGAAAATGTGGTGTATATACACAATACATACTCAGCCTTAAAAAAATGAAATTATGGCATTGAAGGTAAATTAATGGGGCTGGAGAATATCATGGTTAGTGAAACAACCATGAAATCCCCCACCCCCCAAAAGGCCAAATATTTTCTCTGATATGAGAATGCTAATTCATAATAAGGGGGTGGGGGCTAAGGAAGAATAGAGGTACTTTGGATTAGACAGAGGGGAGTGAAGGGAGCAAAGGGGACATGGGGATAATAGAATGAATTAGACATTATTACCCTATATGCATATATGATTATATGACTGGTGTGATTCTGCATCATGTACAACTAAAAGAATGAGAAGTTGTACTCCATTTATGTATGATGTGTCAAAATGCATTCTACTGTCATGTATACCTAATTCAAACAAAATTTTAAGCCATTTTAAAAGAACAAAATAAAAAGGAAATAAAAAAGTTGGAGGTAAATATCTACAGTGTTAAAAAATCAATCAATAATTATGAATCTAGTGAAAATTATCCTTTTAAAATGAGGAAAAAAAATAAAGACTTATTGAAACATAAATTGAGAAAATTTGTCATAGCTCTACCTTGCAAGAAATTTTAAGAGATTTTTTGGAAGGAAAGAAAATTAATAAGTAAGAAACCTACTAATATAAACATAAATAAGGGATTATTTGTCTATTTACATCAGATGAATAATAAATAAAGGTAAAATAAAATTTTCATTTTTCTTATTCTATACAATCAAATATAAGAATATTAATTGGACTTGCATTGGGCAATAATAATACAAGGATAAGTGAAATGAATGACATCAGTGTTATAAAATATGAAAGAAAGAAACTGGAAATAATCTGTTACACGGTAACTGCACATATCATGAAGATAAAATCCACTTAAAGTGGATTTTGAATTGTGTGTGTGTACACACGTGTGCGTGTACCATGTTAACACTAATCTATTTATACTTATGCATCTAACATCAAGGCATTAGAATGTGTAAGGAAAAACTTATATAATTGCAAGCAGAAATAGGGGAGTCTATTATTTTACTTGGAAAACTCAACATACTTCGTGAATAATTGACAAAACTAGTATTAAACCAAATAGTACCATATTGTTATAGTTTAGATATGAGGTGCCTCCCCAAAGTGCAATGCAAGAATTTTCAAAGGTGCATTGATTAGATAATGAGATCTTTAGACTAATTAGTAGATTAATCCACAAATAAGGGTGAACAGGATGGTAACTGAAGCCAGTAAGGGTGAAGCTGGAGGAAGGTCATTTCAGGTATGACTTTGGAGTTTATATTAAGTGACTTTTTGAAAAAGAATTTGTCTACAGCTTGCCTATGTCCTGAATTTAAAGCTGTTGGACGAATTAATCTGTGAAGGAAATTTCAAGGCAGCACAACATTGAGGCAGAAGCATATATGTTGCCAGTGACTTTTAGCCAAGTTTACTATGCTAATCAGGAGCAGAAAACAGAGAAGAAAGATTTGAAAAAGTTGCAGTGTGGCCAGAAAAGGGACAGTAAAACTGGACCTAAGGAGGTAGTGGTTTAAAGAGATACTACAGTCACTAAAGAGAAGCTAAGTACTTTAACTAGAAACAATAAAAAAGATGGCCTGAAAACATACCAGGAATTTTCAAGACCATACATATCTCAGGTTCAAGCGTGTAAAAGTAAAAATACTTTGCTGCAAATAAACTACTTCGAGCATTTTGTCCCATAATTATGCATGAAGCCTCTGAGTCCTAAAATTGACAATTTGTTTATTGGAGGGAGTCGGGGAGCCTCCAAAGCTTTAGACTACTTTGTACTTGCACAGGACATCTTTTATAGCACAGTGTGAGATTAAATATTTAACTGTGGCAGAACATATTGAAAACAACTAATTGATTGCTAGTACTAAGAAAACATTTCCCCATGACAAAACAGGGTATGTTCTCATAAAATGCCAGGAAACATACACCTAAAATACATATTAGGTAGGATAATTGGAGACTTATTTTTCTCCTTATTCAGGGTCATTGTGCCCAATAAGAATTAGCCTAGTATGAGGAGTTATTGCTATCCTGCCCTGTTCAGCATTCCAGCCTCCTTGGAGTATCTCTGCATTCAGATTCTTCAGGGTACACTACCCATGACTTCAGGAGATTGGGCCTCAACACCATGGGTGAATCCTGCTTTCACAGGGGGATCTAAGAAGTTTTTCACTGTGCTAAGCTGCCCAGACACTTAGAGATGGCTGCAACCATGGCCCAGGAGCCTTGGCTACTGCTCAAGATGGTGGCAGACCTTGGTATCAAACACACAGTGTTGGTTTTGCAGGTCTGCAGGATGCTGGAATTTGGGGATCAGGGAGGCTTCCACTGAGATTTCAAAGGAAGGTCTGAGAGACCAGGCAAAGTGTAGAAGGGCTGAAATCCCTGCAGAGAGCTCCTGAGAGGATGATGCATAAAGGAAGCTAGAGCTCAAATGAGACCCCCAAGATTAAGAGATGCCAGTAACATGGAATATCTACAAAGGAAAGCTGCAGGAATTGAGAGGGAAGACAGGAGAGACCATGTGAACTGCAACCAGTAATGCCACAGAGATGGAGCTACACAATCTCCTTGGACAGAACATCGGGTGCAATGTGCTTCGCTGAACATAGAGCTACAGGACTTGTTTGCCCAGCCGGATTTCATTCTTGCTTTCCTTGGTCCCATCCATGTTTGCACACCTGTAATAAATATCATTTGGTCTTGGTGTAGAATTGCTATTATGTATTGCTAGATTCTGTTTGCTGATACTTTGTTGAGGAAGTTTTTGAATCTATGTTCATAAAAGATACTTGTCGGCAGATATTTTTTTCTGTTTATGTCTTTATCTTATTTAGGCATTATAGCCCCTTGGAATGATTTGGGAAATGTCCTGTATTCAAATAATTGTTATTCTTTATTATTTTTTTTGGTAGAATTCACAATGATTTTTTTTTTGTCTGGTGCTTTCTTCATTGGAAGACTGTTTTATTCACCTGTTTCCATTCTAGATATACACATACTCAAGAGTATCTTTTTATGAATGCTATAGACTGAATTTATATCCCTTCAAGATATATTAGTTGGACCATAATCTACTATGTAATGGTATTAAGAGGTGGGGCTTTTGAGAGATGATTATATTCTGAAGATGGAGCCTCAAAGATTTAAGGCTTTGATTAAAGAAGCTATGGTATCCTTTCCTGCTTCTGCCATGTGAGAACACAGCAAGAAGAAATCCTTATATTCCAGGAAGTGGGTCCTTGGGAGACACTGAAACTGCTGACATCTTGAATTAATCTTGAACCACCTCAATCTCCAGAAGTATGAGAAATAAATTTCTGTGTCAATTCAAAATAATATAAAGCCAGTTGGTTCATGGTATTCTGTTAGAGCAGCATGAATATATTAAGATATTGAGTTCTGGTAGTTTGCATATTGCGAAAAATATGTCCATTTTCAAATAATAAGCCTTCTATAGATAAAAAACTTTGCTGGTCATGCAAGTTTGGTGTAAAGTATCCTCTGGGTTCTGAGAAGAATCTAGGAATGCTGTGGAAGTCCATGTGTGTATTATTAAACAAGGGAGAATTGTATTAAATTTTTCCTGAATAAATAAAAAGTAAGCATACATGTTTTTCCTAATATTCTTTTGTTAACCTTTTAATGCCCATGACATCAGTGGTGATAAACTTCTGTTATTTCTGATATTAGTAATTTTTTAAATCTTTTATGTCTGTTTCCTCACTTTTCCTCTTTCCTCCTTCTCTACCTCAGTTTTTCTTTTTCCTGTTTCTTTTTCTCTATTACCTTGGTTTTGGTTTTATTAATTGTATTGATCTTTAAAAAAATTACTTTGGATTTCATTGACTTTTTGGTGTTTATTTCTTTTTTAAAACTTCATTAATTTTAATTGTAAATTTTATTTAATTTTTCTGCTTTATTTAGACTCTTTCTCTATTTTCCTAAGGTGGATGCTTAAATAATTGATGTTATAACTTTCTTTTTTAAATGTAAGCAACCAGTGCTAAAATCTTCCTTATAAGTCTGCTTTCTCTTAAAAAAAATAAGCCTGCTTTCTCTACATCCCTTAAATTTTGTTTTAATTTCAATGATTCTGAATTTCTCTTGAGACTGGCTCATGTGCTATTTATAAATATATAGTTCAATTTTGGTAATTTTTGTGTATTATTCTGTTATATATTTCTACTTTATTCCATGTTGTCTAAGGGCATATTTTCTATGATAATTATTCTTTTAATTTGTTCAGTTATGTTTTCTATCCTAATATGTGATCTATCTTGATTGGAGATCCAAGTGCACTTAAGAATAATGTGAATTGTGCTGTTGTTGGATGAGATGTTGTATAGATGCAAACTTAATCTAAAGTTTGTATAGAAAGGAAAAAGACCCATACTAGTCAACAGTACTGGAGAAGGAGAAAAAAAGTTGTAGGACTTGCAAATTGATCTATGGAATAGATTAGAGACTTGCTCCTTTCAGTGAGTATTTTCTCAACCTGCATCTTAGGTCTAATTTTTATTACATTGTTAACATTGTTTTGAACTGAGCAGTCAGAATTATGAATATTTATGGGGTACCATGTGATTTTTTAATATATGTATATAATGCAGAATTATTAAAAAGTCAAGCTCATTAACATATCTATCTAGTCCTTTCCTGATCTATGTTATTTTTGAGATGACACATTTTAAAATTACTTTTATTTTGATATATATAATAAGAGTCTCATTTTATTATTTTATACATGTTACTCAGTTTTCGCAACAGCATTTGTTTAAAAGGATATTTTTTCTTCAACATGTTTTTGACATCTTGTCAAGGACCAGATTATTATACATGTGTGGATTTATCTCTGCATCTTCTATGATATTCCACTGGTGGATGTGTCTGTCTTAAGATCAGAATCTGGTAACAATCATTTTACTCTCTACTTCTACGTGTTAAACTTGAATACCTAAATTTAAGCATATAACTCTAAGACATTTATAAAATAACATGAGAAAGTATTTAGATAATCTTGCATTTGATGCTGTTCTTTTAATTGAATCTCAAAATCCATGAAAGAAAATACGGGTAAGTTGGGACTTTGATAAAATTAAAAACTTTTAAGAACCTGGGACGCTGGGCACATAAGTTCAGGAGTTTAAGAAAGCCTGGGCAACATAGTGAGATCTGATCCCAAATAATGTATCAGTCAATCCATCAATAACTTAGGATCTGAAAAAGAAAATGTTAAGAGAATGAAGAAACAAACCACAGAATGGGAGAAGATATTTTCAAAACAAATATGTTTTTATTTATTTACTTTTGTCATGTCCAGGTTTATTTCCTGTGCATTATTTGCATCTCATTGGGATTTTGTATTTAAAACATAGACAGTGAATCCCTCAGTGCTTATCATGAAGCACTTCTTTTTGTCCTCCCAGATTTCCTGAGGTGTATAGGCCACTGCTTTGCAGCAGGCTCCTCTGGGCAATGAACCTTTTCACAGAGAACCTTCCAAATGCAGGGGTCAGAACTGGGGTCTACACTTGGTGGCTCCCATTTCATCTCTTTGGCACCAGAGCACTGCCCTCAAAGGGGGTGCTAACTCCATTTCAGGATGAGGAGACAGAGAAATCCTAAATGAATTCACACAAACTAAACCTGGGCCCAATCCTGAGAAGGATCCGCATCAGGGCTGCCCTTCCCTGCTTGGCTCCTAAGGACCAGGCTCAGTGCCTAACAAAACAGCAGCCATGCGTGGCACTGACCCACGTCCTGAGTCTTCCTAGGACATATCTCCATTTCTTACTCCTTCCTTAAGAAGCAGGGCTCTGGGACACCCCTCCCTTGGAGGGTTTCTAGCCTCTAGGTCCCTAATCTACAATGTCAAGGACATTGGCCCCTTGATTTGGGAAGCAGTTTGGGAGGGTGACTTTGGTCAGGTGTCCCAACTTCATGTCTGAGTCAGGTGGAACTGAGGTGCAGACTGCTGGCCCTGGAGGTGACAGAGTCTGTCCAGGACCAGAGTCCAAGAATGCCTCATCCCAGCATCTAATTATCAGCCACTTAGCCAGAACAAGCCACGGACCCCCCTGGGCACTCACGGACTTAGGCCTGAGAGGAGTCCCCTAACAGTGCAGCAGGAATACCCTGCCATGGCTCAGTGGCCATGTCATACTTTGGAAAATTTTTTTAAAAAAGACAACAACCAGCAATCAGGAGGCTGAGTCACAGCTGGGCTAAGTCACAGCAGGCAGAGGCATCTGACCCTGGGCCCCAAGGAAGGAGGAGGTGTGGAATGTCACTGAAGAAATAACCCAGTCACCAAAGCCTTGCTTTGTTTGGGAGGGCCTGGGGCTGGAAGGAAGGCCCCATGAGCACCCCCAGAATCTCTGCTTGAGTAGTGCCCACCCAGGCCATGAGGGCTTCTCCTTGGTGACAGAATACACACCAGCATAACCTGTACTCAGTCCTAGTGTACCGGTCGTGGAGTCCCAGGCTCTCAGCCTCCTGTAAGCAGCATACAACAGTAGGAGCAGCCCCTGTCACAAAAGACAGGAGACTAAGGTAAAGAAACCCTGAGTGGCTGGCCCAGGCCTTGGGGATGCTTAGTGCTGAGCTATGCACATGGTCAATGGTTTGGGGTGGGAGCGAGCCTTAGGATAAGAGGATGGGGAGAGGAGACAGAGACCCACCTTCCATGCTCCCCTGGAGGCAGGATGCTGACCCTCCAGAGAATGTGGGCTCCTGTAGCCAGGTGTTTCAGGTCTATGTACCTCGGGCTGCCCAGAAGCTGACCAGAACCTGGGTTCACAGCGTAGCTCAGCACTAAGCATCCCCAGGGCCTGGGCCAGACACTCAGGCTTTCTTCACCTCAGTATCCTGTTTGTTGCGACAAGGGCTGCTCCTACTGTTGTGTGCTGGTTACAGGAGGCTGAGAGCCTGGGACTCCAAGTCCAGTACACTAGGACTGAGTACAGGTTATGCTGCTCTGTATTCTGTCACCAAGGAGAAGCCCTCTTGGCCTGGGTGGGCACTACTCAAGATCAGAGACTCTGGGGGTGCTCATGGGGCCTTCCTTCCAGCCCCAGGCCCTCCCAACCAAAGCAAGGCTTTGGTGATGGGGTTATTTCTTCAGTGATATTTCAAACCTCCTCCTTCCTTGGGGCCCAGTGTCTCTGAGGTGTTCTGGGTCCAGTGGACTGGGCTCTGGGGGCAGCCAAGGCAGGCAGGGTCTCCTACTTCAGTCAGCTTCCTGCCCAGAAGCCTTGCCAGACCCCTCAATGTGTGGCCCCTGCTGCAACCTAGGTGGCTGAGGAAAGCTGGTAAGTGGTCTTGCTCCTCAAGGGGACCTCAAAGAGTCATCCCAAGCTCTGTTGGAGCCTCAGCCTCCGAGTTCAGCGTGGAGTCCCTGCCTGTTCACCCTAGGGGGAGTCTGGTAGGGTGTGCTGGAGCCCTATCACCTCCTGGCAAGAGAACCCTGCAGATAGCAGGCCTCTGTGTGCTGAGGAAGTTCCCCACCTGCAGAGCTCATGGCTCAGAAAATGAAGGCGCCTGAAGACAGTAAACACTCTTTCAGGCCCTGAGGAACTGAGAGGGAAGGGATTTGCCTATGGCTACCCAGCTAGGCATGACAGGGGCATGCCAACCCTGAACTACAGGGTCCTGCACCCTCTCTGAGGCTGGGCCCAAGCTCCCTGAGCCCCATGTTCAGGATCTGGCTCCTAGGTCCTGCCCCCAACTCTGGAGCCCATGTGGTCCCAGGCCCCTCCTTCTGATGTAGTCCCTGCTCCTCCACCAGTGGGTGCCTGCCCCTTCTTCCACACACTCCATGCAGGAAGGGGTTCCTGTGGTACCCCTTCCCCTGCACTTAACTCACTGGCAGCCATCTGCCCTGAGACAAATGGGGACATGCTGCACTCACAGTTGGCAGCTTCCTTGGAACCCTACCCCCAACCCCAGAGATGTCATATGTCAGTGTCATGAAAAGACATGAGGCTGGAGGGTTGGGAAGTGGCAGCTGCCAATCAGTTTCTGAGTAGACCAGGGTGGGGGCATCTACTGCACCAAAGGGCATGCTGGGGCTCTACCATGATCAAAGCCAGGGGTAGGCATGTGAGGGTATAGTCATTGGTCCTCATCTGGGGGACACATCCAGCAGAGGCACCCAGATCATGAGTGTTGCTGGCCCAAGGGCAAGGGTTGATCCTGGCACTTGGTCTCTGCCCACCAAGTGCCAGCTGACCAGCCCACATTACTTCCTCCAGGACGCTATAAAAAATGCACCCTGGCCCCTGGTTCTGACCTGGGGATGTTCCACACCAGAGGGAACCAAGTTCAGTAAGTGCCTGTGGGGGTAGCAGGCCCACTCCTGGGAACTGGGCTTAGTATCCCCATTCTAACAGGAGAAAATGAGACTCTTAAAGATTTTCAGAGTTTTATTCAGTCTTACAGCTCTCCAGCAGCAAGGGACAGATCCTGCCCTGGTCTTCCAGTGTATGACACCTGGTTCAGGCACAGAGCCCAAGGCAGCCTGTCTCTGAGCCAAGCCAAGGCTGCTCTGAATCTCATGACCTACTCACCCCCATGCTACCCTGTCCCTGGGCCCAGCCCCTCCTTTCCTCCTGCTCTGTGATGTACTCCTGCCCTACCCTCCTCCCTGCCCTGAAGATGCTGTTTGTCACCCTTGATTCCCACAGAGCTGCAAATGCCACCTGCCTGCACAGTTGTCTCTCCCCAGCACTGCTCTGTTCCTTGTCAGTCCCCTCTCTTGACCACCACTCATTTTGGCAGATGACTGAGGAGTTAATAAAGGGACTGAGGTAGCAAAGGCCACAGCATGTGCCCAGAGTTTGTGGCAGTGGTAGAGGAGGAGTGAGGCCCAGCCCCACTGGGCCCTGCAGGCCCTTCCCTCTTCCCCTTCCCTGCTAGAGGCTGAATCCAGATCCAACTGATGCTCCAGGTTGATTGGCTCTCTCCCTGCCAGCAGGAAGGATCCTTCCTGAAATTTCCCCAGATAGTTAACTGATACCCAAGTAATGTGTCTGGATACCTCATTATATGTCAAGTGGATCCCCTAAGCCTTTCATGTCTATGCCTCAGAATCAAGATCAGCAAGTTTATAATGGGCCCTTAATCACATTGTTCCCTGTTGGCATTGAAAGAGAATTACTAAGAGATGGGACAGGGCAGTAGTATGAAGAGACAGTGTGTTCCTAGGGACTTGGAGTGAATGAAACTCTATGAGTCCCTGAAGCTTCTACATTTCTGCAGAAGGCCCCAGCCTCAGTTTTCCCAGCTGGTGTTTTCCTCTGACAACAGTGCCTTGACTTTCCACTGAGAAATCCTTTCTCCATAGGTGGAAGGCTGGCTCTGCCCCTGGCTCTGGCCACCCTGAGCCACAGTTACATGCTCAGGGAAAGGCCTGTGACAGTCTGGGCCAGCGAAATTGCACCACCTGGGGTTTCTCCTGGAGCCACTCAGGTAGAGCATCCCCATGCATGGAGTCACTAGATGCAGGAGTGAGGAAATCTGGGGCTGCTTCTGAGCCCCCACTGGGCAGGGCTAATGGAGAGCCAGGAGGCAGCAAGGCTGTGCAGTGTTGATTCACCTTGGAGTCAACACATATGACCCAGTTTTGCTTCAGGTGGTTTCTTTCACACGTGACCTGTAGTTCTGATCACACACAGGATGACTTGGTTTGTACACCTGTACACTCTTGCTCTAGGATTCACCCACCTGAAGGCCTGTCAGGGTCCCCAGGGAGGATGACAGCCTGGTCAAAGTCCAGGCTTGGAGCAGTGTATGCTTGAGGATGGATCCACTCCTCCCTCAGGTTTCTGTTGCCCATATTGGGGGCTATGGATAGGGGAAGCTGGCCAAAGCTGATAAGCAGTGAAGCTGAAGGAGGGTCCCCAGCACCCGGGAGACCAGACAGCCCAGCCCAGTGGTGCCATTGTTTGGACCTTGAGTGTCCCTGAGAGGCCCATGTGTTAGGCTTGGTCCCCAGCCCATGGCCCTATCCAGAGGTGGTGGAACCTGTAGAAGGTGGGCCTAGTGGGCAGTCCTAGGTTGCTGGGATTGTGCTCTTCAGGAGAGAGTGAGCCCCTGGTCTCTTCTTATTTTCTTTCTGGCTGCAATGAGATGAGCAGCTTCACTCCTGCCATGATATGCTGTCCTGCCACAGGTCCAAAAGTAATGGGACCAGGTGACCATGAACTGAAAACTCTGGAAACATGAACGTTCCCTCTTTTTAAGGCAATTTTCTCAGGTATTTTATTACAATAACAGAAAGCTGGCTAACACAGATGGGCTTAACCCACACAGAACTGTGGTCCAGATGAGGAGCCAGCAGGCCCTCCAGGCAGATGGGCTTTAACATGGTGACATCCAACAGGGCAGTTCTTATCTACCTGAAGTCTCAGGCAAGTTAACAAAAAAGCTCCACTCTCAGGCTTCCTGCTGGAAGATCAGGGCTGGGGTGCTGGCTGGGGTGAGGCAGGGGCAAGATGGGCTGGTACTCTTGCCACTCAGTATTAAACCAGGTAGTTGTCCAAAATATAGGTTGTGGGGGATGTGGGAAGAATGCCACTCAGAAGCAGACAGAAGAACTTCCCAGGCTGGAGTGGAGGGAAGTCCCTGATGGTAAATGGTGCACAGGTATGAAGGTGACCATGACAGATGCATACCTGAGGAAGAATGGCTCTGTATTACTGTATATCAAGTTATCCCAGAACAAATATTTATTATCACACAGTTTCTGGGGGACAGGAATCTGGAAGCAGAATGGTGGAGGACTCAGGTTATAGGTGTCATGAGGTGGCTTGTAGCCAAGAGGACAGCCAGGACATCATCCTCCCAAGTGTGGGGCTGGAGGACTACTTCCAAAATGATGTCTTTCCATGGCTAATAGTAGCCAAGAGGACCCATTCACAGAGAGATTTCTGATGGGGCAGGGGACCTCCCTCAAAACAAATGCCAAAAGAAGGAGAAGGAGGCCAAGAGGAAGAATAAAAGGGGTAGAAACAGGGAGAAAGGGAGAGGTAGAGAAAGACAGGTAGAAGGAGAGAGAAAAGTGGAGAGAAAGGAAGAAAATGAGAAGGAGAGAGAGCAAAGCAGAGAGGAAGAGGAAAGGTGGGGAGAGGGAGAAATGGAAACAGGGAGAGAGTGGCAGCAGCAATAAAGAGGGGAGATAGATAGATTGATTGATTGATTGATTGATTGATAGATAGAGACCACACCAACACAAGAGCCATAGTGTGTTCTGTAACCTAAACCTGGAGCCAGGGAGAGAGCCGTGGCTTCTGCCATCTTCTGTTTTTCATACACACCCACTCTGTGCCATGCAGCAGGACAAGGACACCATCAGGAGGGCAAATTACTAGGCTATCTTGGAGGCCAGCTACCACAGGCTCCAGGAAAAATTAAGCACATAGATGGCCTGATGTTTTCAGTATCAAAAAGAGATTCATATTCCATTTCATTCCATGGCAGAGTCTGGGGATAAGTAATGGGCCCATAGAAAATACCCTCCTCCAAGTGAGGCAATTATTAAGTCCAAAAAAAAATTACAGAAATGTAATTAAAACATGTTACTCAGCAGCAACCAGTGTATGCAAGGAAACATCTTGGACACACTTAACCCTTATTCATGGGGATGGGAGGAAGCAGGATGAGTGTGCTATGTGTGCACACACGTGTGCATGTGAGCATCTGGGCTCCATGAGAGGACAAAGTTTGACTCCCCAGAGCAGGATGCCGACGAGCAATTTCTAAATCTGAAAAGGAAAAAGCAGCGGCAACATTGCTATTCAGAATACCAAATATTGCTATTCAAATACCAAAAGAACCATCCAGGAGAATGGGGAAAGCAGGGAGCCATGCAAGAGGGGCTGGGTTTCATCCCAAGCCCCTCAAAACTATCTGATAATCTAGACTGTGCACATTTATGACTTTGTTTAGGAAAAAATGAAATTTAAATCACCAAAAACAAAACCAAAAGCACCCAAGCTGCTCCCCACACCTATCTCCCTGCAGCCGGGCAGAAGCCCAGGCAGCCAGGCCTCTTCCTGGGTCTGGGACCCCAGTGTCCTCCTTCCCCTCCTGAAGGTATCCTGGGTCTTTCTGCTCTGTCCTGGCCCTCAGCTTGTGCATCTGGCCTGCCACCACCTCTGGTTGCCCTCTGCAGGGTCTCACCACCTTCCTGCACTGGCCTCTGGTATCAGAGGCTGAGGGGCTTGGTCCCCTGGCTGGGTTGGGGCAGAGCAGGCAGTATCATCCTTCCATGCTCCTTGCCCACCACCTGCCTGCCACTCACCTGCATGCCAGTGCAGCCACCTCTGCTGTCATTAGCACTGGCAAAACTCCACAAGTGGCCTGGCCAGGGGAGTGCAGTGGGCTTGGGTTGCTGATGGGGCAGGTGGAGCAGGCTGGGGAGCCCCCACCTCACACAGGCTCCTGGTGGCACCTCAAGTTCCTCACCTCTCTGAAGGACCAGAGATTGAGCTGCTTTGGGCAAGAAAGGGGTGTCTGCAGCTGGGAACTGCACCTGGAGAGGAGGGTGCATACACCCCCTCTTGCCCCCAAAACTTTCACAGCTTATTCTGGAGACATTGATCCTACCAGCCCACTGATGGGGAAAGAGGCAGAGAGAGGTGAAGTCACTTACCCCAGCACACAGGGCAGAAGCCTGAGTTGGAACCCAGGTGTCCCCACCAGGACAGAGAGCTCCAGGCAAAGCCCTTCAGGCCCTCATCTGAGGAGGCACAAGGACAACTTTGGGTGCATAGAAGCTAGGGATCAAAGAGGCTCCCTTATAGCCTGAGTTGAACCTGGAGCCCAAAGGGTTGGTCCCAAGAGTCCTGTGGCTCTAGTGAGATGTTGAGGAAGGGGCCATGTGGCTCAGCTCCACCCCCTCAAGCAGCCCAGTGTCTGAGTAGGTGTGGGTTGGATTGAGGCTGGCCTAGGACAGGTCATACAGGCCACCCAGCCCTGGCTGTGAGAGCCCTGAGGGGTCCTGGGTAAGACCACTGGAAGCCAGTGCCTCCCAGACCCTAGGCAAGTTGGGGGGCAGGGAAGGAGCACAGAGGCTGGTAGGGGAACTGGAAATTCGATTTGGATGTGACTTGAATTATTAAGAGGTTCAAGAATATTCTTAGTCCTGAGAAGTTGTGATCTGCAGATATGGACATCACCATGGTCTATTTATTAGGTTCTGCAGGAAGGAGCTGAGGTGCCACTACAATTAGCCCCCACCCCCACCCACCCCTCTATTCACGCCTTGTTTCTGACTGTCCTCCCAGCCCCAGGCCCAGCCAGTCCTGTGCACCCCACCCGTACACCCTGCTCCTTTAGTTTGCACCCTTGAGCACAGATCCCACAACCCTGAGAGAAGGGTCTGTCTACCCAACTGTCCCTACCTGTGGCCTGCTGGCTAGACAGCCATCACCCCTGGCTCTGTGGTCTTTACTTCTCCAGACAACAGCCTTCCTCACTGTGCCAGGCCTGAGCCAACCCTTACCACCTGGGGTCTTTGTAGTCTCAGGGAAGGTGGAACAGGTATTGTTCCAACCTGATGTCTTAGTTGTGCCCAGGGCATTAGAGACAGGCAGTCAGATCCCAGAGAGCTATGCTCAGCTTCAACCCTGGGCTTTTGATTTCCCTGATCCATGGTCCTGATGGAGGTCTGGTAGAGAAACATCTGGAAGAAGTTGGGAAGGCATCTGGTGGGGTCAGCTACAGTATTGCCAGTTTGGGCTTCCATGGGAATGCCAGGAAGTAGAATGGGTGTTGGTGTGGAGTGGGGTGGGCAGCCGGCCAAGGCTTTGCCTTCCTGGGACACAGACAGCCTGGGGCACTCTGGCAGAGCTGCTGGGTACCAGCTCAGGACCTACACCTCAGCAAGTAGGTGAAATGACCTGAAAGTTTTCCCATGAGCACCCTGGGGAAGTATCTGATTGTCCAGACTGCACATTTATGAATACAAAATATATAATCTTGAAAAAAACATAGACCACACAGTGATGATAATGGTAAGAAACCATGAACAGAACATTCAAGAATAGAGGACACAGCGACTCACCCACAAAATTACAATTATCTTATATTAGACAAAGGTGCCAAAACCATGCACTGGAGAAAAGATAGCATTTTCAACAAATGGTGATGGGAAAACTGGAAATCCATATACAACAAAATGAAATTAAACTTCATCTTTCACCATGCACAAAACCCAACTCAAAATGGATCAAGAACCTAGGAATTAAACCAAAGACTCTGTGTCTAATAGAAGAAAAAGTGGGCCCAAATCTTCATCATGTGGGATTAGGCCCCAACTTCCTTATTAAGACTCCTATAGTGCAAGACTTAAAACCAAGAATCAATAAATGCAATGGAATCAAACAAAAAAGTTTCTTCTCAGCAAAAGAAACAATCAGTGAGATGAATAAAGAGCCTACATCTTGGGAGCAAACTTTTACTCTTCACACATCAGATAGAGCACTAATCTCTAGAATATATAAAGAACTAAAAAAGCTAAACACTTAAAAAACAAATAACCCAATCAACAAATGGGCCAAGGACCTGAACAGACACTTCTCAGAAGAGGATATACATTCAATCAACAATATATGAAAAAATTCTCATCATCTCTAGCAATCAGAGAAATGCAAATAAAAACCACTCTAAGATATCATCTCACTCCAATCAGAATGACAGGTATTATGAAGACAAACAACAATAGGTGTTGGTGAGGATACAGGAAAAAGGTACACTCATATATTTCTCGTGGAACTGCAAATTGGTGCAGCCAATTTGGAAAGCAGTATGGAGATTCCTTGGAAATCTGGAAATGGAACCACCATTTGACCCAGATCTCTTCGAACTATACCCAAAGGACTTAAAAACAGCATACTACAAGGACACAGCCACATCAATGTTTATAGCAGCACAATTCACAATAGCTAAACTGTGGAGCCAAACTTGATGCCCTTCAGTGGATGAATGGATAAAAAAAATATGGCATATGTACACAATGAAAATTTTACTCAGCAATAAAAGAGAATAAAATCATGGCATTTGCAGGTAAATGGATGGCGCTGGAGAAGATAATGCTAAGTGAAGTCAGCCAATCCCCCCAAAAAACAAATGGCAAATGTTTTCTCTGACATAAGGAGGCTGACTCATAGTGGGGTAGGGAGGGAGAGCATAGGAGGAATAGATGAATTCTAGATAGGGAAGAGGGGTGGGAGGGAAAGAGAGGGGACAGGAGATTAGCAACAATGATGGAATGTGATGGACATTACCATACAAAACACATGTATGAAGACTTGAATTGGGTTTCAACATACTTTATCTACAAACAGAGATACAAAAATTGTGGTATATATGTGTATTAAGAATTGTAATGCAAAAAAAAACCAACAAAGAATATGCATAAAGGCAAAAAAAGTATAGCATTACCATAGATTAAATAGAGGGAAGTGAAAGGAGGGGATGTGGGGATAAGAAAGATAGTAGAATGAAATAGATATTATTACTTTAGGTATATATGTGAATGTATGGCCAATATGATTCTACAATATGTATACTCAGAAAAACGAAAAATTATATCCCATCTATGTATGATGTATCAAAGTATATAAGTGCATTATACAGTCATGTATAAGTAATTAAAACAAATTTAAAACTTTTAAAATAACAATCATAAATATATATGCCCCAAACAATGGAGCAGCTATGTTCATCAAACAAACCCTTCTCAAGTTCAAGAGTCAAATTGACCATAACATAATAATCTTGGATGACTTTAACACACATCTCTCACCACTGGATAGATCTTCCAAACAATAGTTGAATAAAGAAACTATAGATCTCAATAATACAATTAATAACTTTGACATATATAAAATATTTCAATCTGTTATCAAGTGGATACACTTTCTTCTCAGCAGCACATGGATTCTTCTCTAAAATAGACCACATCCTATGCCACAAATCAACTCTTAGCAAATATAAAAAAGTAGAGATACTACCATGCAATTTGTTAGATCATAATGGAATGAATTTGGAAATCAATGACAAAATAAAAAATAAAAATTAATCCAACACCTGGAGACTAAACAATATGTTACTCAATGAACAATGGGTTACAGAAGACATCAAGGAGGGTATTAATAAATTCTTAGAGGTAAATGAGAACATAGACACAACATACCGAAATCTCGGGACACTATGAAAGCAGTACTAAGAGGAAAATTTATTGCATGGAGTTCACTCCTTAAAAGAAGAAAAAAATCAACAAATAAATGACCTCACAATACATTTCAAAGCCCTAGAAAAATCAGAACAAAAGGAAAAGCTGTAGAAGGCAAGAAATAATTAACATTAGAGCTGAAATTAATGAAATTGAAACAAAAGAAACAATTGAAAAAATTGACAAAACAAAAAATTGGTCTTTGAAAAAAATAAATAAAATTGACAGGCCCTTAACTATGCTAACAAAGAGACGGAGAGAAAACTCAAATTACCAGCATACATGATGAAAAAAGTAATTCCACAATAGACATTACAGGAATACAGAGGATAATTAGAAATTATTTTGAAAACTCATACTCCAATAAAATAGAAGATATTGAAGGCATCGACAAATTTTTTAAGTCATATGATTTGCCCAGATTGACTCAGGATAATATACACAATTTAAATAGACCAATATCAACTGAAGAAATAGAAGATGCCTTCAGAAGACTACCAACCAAGAAAATCCCAGGACCAGGTAGATACACAGCCAAATTCTACAAGACCTTTAAAGAAGAACTAATGTCAATATTCTATAATTTATTTCAGGAAATAGAAAAAGACACAGCACTTCCAAACTCATTCTATGAGGCCAATATCACCCTGATCCCAAAACCAGGCAAAGACACATCAAAGAAAGAAAACTTCAGACCAAAATCTCTAACAAACATATATGCAAAAATCTTCAATAAAATTCTGACAAATCGAATACAAAAACATATCAAAAAGATAGTGCACCATGATCAAGTGGTATTCATCACAGGGATACAAGGTTGGTTTAACATATGGAAATGAATAAATGTAATTCATCACATCAATATACTCAAAGATAAGAATCATATGATCATCTCAATAGATGCAGAAGAAGCATTTGACAAAATACAACACCCTTTTATGTTCAAAACACTAGAAAAACTAGGAATAACAGGTACATATCTCAACATCGTAAAGGCTATATTCGCTAAGCCCAGGTCAACATCATTCTAAACCGAGAAAAATTGAAGACATTCCCTCTAAAAACTGGAACAAGACATGGATGTTCTCTTTCACCACTTTTATTTAACATAGTTATTGAAACACTGGCCAGAGCAGTAGACAGATGAAAGAAATCAAAGGGCTGTGTATAGGAAAAGAAGAATTTAAATTAGCACTATTTGCTGTCGATATGATTCTATACCTAGAAGACCCAAAAAAACTCCACCAGAAAACTTGTAGAACTAGTAATTCAGCAAAATAACAGGATATAAAATCAACACCCATAAATCAAAGGCATTTCTGTATATAAATTTCTGTATATAAATCAAAGGCATTTATGTAAACCCTCTGAGATGGAAATGAGGAAAACTACCCCTTTAAAATAACCTCAAAAGAAAAAAAAATAATTGGGAATCAACTTAATGAAACAGGTGAAAGATCTATACAATGTAATCTACAGAATCCTAAAGAAAGTAATCAACAAAGACCTTAGAAAATGGAAAGATCTACTTTGCTCTTGGATAGGCAGAAATAATATTATCAAAAATACCATACTACCAAGAGCACTATATACATTTAATGCAATTCCAATCAAAATCCCAATGGCATTCCTCATAGAAATAGAAAAAGCAATCATGAAATTCATCTGGAAAAATAAGAGACCCAGAATAGCTAAAGCAATCTTTATCAGGAAAATTGAAGCAGGTGGTATCACTATACCAGACCTTAAACTATACTACAGAGTAGTAGTAACAAAAACAGCACAGTATTGGCACCAAAACAGACTGGTAGACTAATGGTACAAAATATAGGACACAGAGACTAAACCACAAAATTACAATTATCTTATATTAGACAAAGGTGTCAAAAACATGCATTGGAGAAAAGATAGCCTCTTCAACAAATGGTGCTGGAAAACTGGAAATCCATATGTGACAAAATAAAATTAAACCCCCATCTTTCACCATGCACAAAACTCAACTTAAAGTGGATCAAGGACCTGGCATTAAATCAGAGACACTGCCTCTAATAGAAGAAAAAGTAGGCCCTAATCTTCATCATGTGGGATTAGGCCCCAAATTCCTCATTAAGACTCCTATAGTGCAATAATTAAAACCAAGAATCAATAAATGGGATGGAATCAAACAAAAAAGTTTCTTCTCAGCAAAAGAAACAATCAGTGAGATGAATAAAGAGCTTACATCTTGGGAGCAAACTTTTACCCTTCACACATCAGATAGAGCACTAATCTCTAGGGTATATAAAGATCTAAAAACAAAGCTAAATACCAAAATAACAAATAATTCAATCAACAAGTGGGCCAAGGACCTGAACAGACACTTCTCAGAAGAGGATATACATTAAACAATAAATATATGAAAAAATGCTCATCATTTCTAGCAATTAGAGAAATGCAAATCAAAACTACTCTAAGATATCATCTCACTCCAGTCAGAATGGCAACTATTATGAAGATAAACAAAAGCAAGTGTTGGCAAGGAAGTGGGGAAAAAAGTACTCTCATACATTGCTGGTGGGACTGCAAATTGGTGTAGCCAATATGGAAAGCAGTATAGAGGTTCCTTGGAAATATGTGAATGGAACCACCATTTGACCCAGGTCTCCTCAATCTATACCCAAAGAACTTAAAAACAGTATACTATAGGGACACAGCCACATCAATGTTTATAGCAGCACAATTCACAATAGCTAAACTGTGGAGCCAACCTCAATACCCTTTAGTAGGTGAATGGATAAAAAAAAAATTTGTTATATATACACAAGGGAATATTACTCAGTAACAAAAGAGAATAAAATCATGGTATTTGTAGGTTAATGGATGCAGTTGAAAAAGATAATGCTAAGCAAAGTTAGCCAATTTCAAATTAAAAATGGATGAATGTTTTCTCTGATATAAGGTGACTGACTCATAGTGGGGTAGGGAGGGGGAACATGGGAGGAATAGAGGAACTATAGATAGGGCAGAGGGCTGGGAAGGAAAGGGAGGGGGCAGGGGCTTAATAAGGATGGTGGAATGTGATGGACATCATTATCCAAAGTCATGTATGAAGATATGAATTGATGTGAACATACTTTATATACAACCAGAGATATGAAAAATTGTGCTCTATATGTGTAACAAGTATTGTAAAGCATTCCACTGTCATTTAAAAAAATCAATAAAAATAAAATATAAATCAAAAAAGGGAAAGTGTTACTAATTGGGTTCCATGGAAACAGCTGGGGGTGGGGGTGAGGGCTCTCCCTTTCTCCAGTGCTAATTCTTGCAAAAAGTATCTTTGAGGGATTAATTGGCCCAGAACAGTGAAAGAAAAACTTGTTGTCATGGGAACTTCTGTAGAATGTGAACCTCTGAGTCCCTCCCACTATACACTAGATATAAAGTTCTAAAACTGCCTGAACTAGGGGTTCAGGAGGATTGATTGATTACAGCAAAAGCTTTTCCCTGTGAAGCTGGTTGCTTCCTGTTTTCCTTTTCTGTGATTTCACTTTTCTGTCCCTAGGACACTACTCTGTCCTTCTCAGCAGCCCTGTGTTCAGAGGGTGGGGCTTGCTGGCCTTCCAATTTCAAGACAATGTTGTGTGGTACAGTGCGCCTTGCACACCCAGTGGCTACAGACCACCTCCCCATAGCATCTGGCTGGGTCTTAACTTATCCTAGGCACCCAGTGCTTTAAAGGAGCAAATGTAACTCTTAATTACATGAGTTAACAGAACATAGCTAATTCTGAAATTTTCAGATTTATGGACACCACAAAAATGTTCAATAAATATTAATTTATTTATATAGTCTTACTGCCCTTAAACTTATGATAAGTTCTTTTTTTTTTTTTTTTTAGGCAGTACTGGGGATCAAACCTAGGGCCTCAGACATGCTAGGCAAGTGCTGTACCACCAAGCTACATCCCAGACTGAACTTTAATTTTAATTATGTGATTCAAAATCAAAATGATCAAAAAAGGACTGTAAATGACTGCAAATGCAACTTTAACACATCCTCCTAAACACTACAAAAATTCCATTATTGACGCATCTTTCATTCCACAATTTCTGTGCCATTACAGGCCTTTTCCTTCATCCTTTACTTTCTAGCTTCTCTAGCCCATGTCAGGAGCTGGGAGGGAGAGTCATTCTTATTTCCACACTGTTTTCATGGAAAAAATTCTTCAGGATGTGCTGGGGAGATTTTGGCTTCCTATGTTTTCCTAGAAAACTACTGAGAACATACTTAGCTGATGCAGTGAGCTGAGCACTGTGAGCGCCATCATCAAAATCCATCTGGACAATGAGGATTTTACGTCTGGCTGTCTTCATTAAGCTGCTTCTGAAAGAAAAAGAGAATCACCCCAGTGAGTCCTCTGTCCTAAAACATGGGCAGCCAGAGCTCAGGAGGCTAAGGTAGGAGGGTCACCAGTTCCAGGCTAGCCTCAGCAACACAGCCAGACCCTATCTCAGAATTAATAATAATAAAAATTAGGGCTGGGGATGTGGCTCAGTGGTAGAGCAGCCCTGGGTTCAATCCCCAGCACAAGCAAAAAAAAAAAAAAAAAAAAAAAAAAAAACCCACACACACAAAAAACAAAAACATGGATCATAACACTCCAAAAAGTGAAGGGAAACACAGGCCATGCAGAACCCAGCATCCAGGTAGGGTCTCCCTCCACAAGGTGAGGATACAATCCACTGGAGAAGAAAAGGGCCACACAGTGCTCAGGAGACAGACGGACACAGCTGTCTTACAACTGGGGCCAGAGAGGCATACCAGGAGGCTGAGCAATGAGCCTCCATAGTACTCAGAGTTCCTTACAAGTGGTTACCACACCCTGGCATGCGATACCATGTTCCCAGGATAGGGCCCAAGGATGATGGGCAGGCAGGGCGCCTCACCGGACTTCCTTGAGGAATGAGTACTCAGTGTCAAACTGCTGCAGTGACAGGATCACAGGCTTAGGGGCCAAGCCCTTCACCTCTGCCCCTAGAGCTTCGCAGTCACAGTTGGTCAGCATTCTGGAGAAGGTGGTGACCTGCAACATGGGCACACAAGCCATCAGCCAGATTCAAGCAAGGGCGCAGAGAACTGGTCAGAACTCGGGGCCAGCGGGCACTCAGACATAAAGAAGCCCAACCCAGAGCAGCTTTTACATACAAAGAATGGGTGAGGCAAGCAGAACCTCAGGGTCAACAGATGTCAGAGAGAAGACTTGCCCAGACCCACAGCTGCCTTGGTCTCCTTCTGAAATGCTAATATCTCTCTTTCTGCTTTTTTCCCTACCTGAGAGCCTTCTGATCCTTTAGGACTCAGCACAATGCCATTTCTTTTTGTAATCTGGCTTCCTGCTATCTGATGGAGTTAGTCACTGGCAACTCTCTCTCCCCTCAGTAGTTCTCAATTCTCTGCTATGGACCATACTCCACAGTGCAAACCCAGTCATTTTAGGCACATAGGACCTCAGCTCTTCAGAACACTTCTTCTTCTTTTTTTTTTTTTTTTTTTTTGGTCCCAGGGATTGAATGCAAGACTGTTTAATCACTGAGTGACATCCTTAGTCCTTCTTTTATTTTGAGACAGGGTCTTGCTAAGGGCCTCTACAAGTTGCTGAGGCTGGCTTTGAACTTGAGATCCTCCTGCCTCAGTCTCCCAAGCCACTGGGATCATGGGGATGTATTATTGCACCTGGCTCCAGACCCTTTCTCTGACCCTGTCATTACTGACAAGCTTCCAATTCCTACATCCAACTTACACAGCAGACATCCAAACCTATCCCAAACAGATGTCACCACTGGCTCCCAAACCTATTGCTCCTCCCTGGATTCTCATGGTGACTGCCCAAAGCTGCAATGAGTTCAGGAAGGCTGTCCTATTCCTCTGCCTCCCTTCCATGGAGTCGGTGATTAGCCCAGCCATGCTGTCTGCTAACCATTTGCAGTTTTCACCATGACAGCAGCCTCCTGACTGGTGTATCCTCTCAATGTCAGTCTCTTGTGTCACTGTTTTCCCATCACCTGTGCAGTGGGGTGTGTCCACCATGTACACTTTCCTACATAGCTCCTCTCTGCATAAGCAAAACTAAGCTTAAGGCTGCAAGGCCCTCCCCATGTCTCTCCACCTATCCTATCCCCATGACCCAGCACTCATGAAGCCTGAACTTCATGCACTGTCAGCAGTCCCTTCCTGGTCTCCTGCACAGATGCAGATTCAGATTCAATATCTGTGCCCCAAGGAGCCCTCTGCCTTTGATGCCTGCCCAGGCAGCCCTCATGACCAGCCCAAGTTGCCTCTCTTAAGAAGAACTGGCTGTTGGATATGGAAAATTAAAAACACCAAAATAGTGCAGCCTAGGAGAAGGGAATAAAAAAAAAGCCATACATTGATAGCATTGATCCTTCCCCTGAAAGAATCTTTGCTGGTGACAAGACCAGCCCTGGGGAGGAAATACTCATCCAAGCCTAGACTGGCAGTCTCTGGGAAGAAGCCAAAGTATTGACCCTTCCCCAAATAAGCCCTTTCTCAATGATAGTACAATGAGACCATGGAGGGAAAGAGATGAATACTGACCACGACACTAGACCCTCCATCTGGTCCTCTCACCGCTGACCCCAGACCCTCCATTAGACACACTCTACAATAATTAGGTTACCTCTCAGTATAACCTATATAAGCGCAAACTTCCCCTTTGGCTGATGGCTTATTTTCCTCCAGCAGAGTGGATCCATCAGAGGCACCACCCCATTCCTAAATGAAACTTCATTCCTGAATAGAGAGCTCAGCTGATGTGTGAAGTTTGCAACCAGCCAGGTTCTTTTCTACTAACACCACCTATGATCCATGCCCCTGCCTGGCTGCACAACTTTCACTATAACACTAAGGGCACCAGCTTGGGAGGCATCAGAGTCTATTACTCTTACACTCCAAGGATGACAAGTAGGCCAATCACTTACACCTGGGGTCTGCTGGCACTCTGGGGAAATGAACGTTGTGCCCGGTGCTACTCTCAGAACAGAGCTCTGCTCACAAACAGGCAAGAGAACCTAACTGAACTTATCCTCCTTGATCCTAACATGAAGGGGACACATCCATTTCCCAGACTGAATGGTGCCTTAAATGGAGTGGAGACTTCCTGTCTCCTGGGTAAAAGAGGAAAGGGAAAGACTGTGGGGGCAGTCACCTCTGTGAAGATGGAATGGCACTCTGAGTCTGCATTGTGAAGGTGGGCCTGGAGGAAATCTGCAAAGGAGTGATGCTGCTGCTTGTTCCAGTATTCCTGAGACAGTGTCTGTGCAACAAATGAGCCCAGCGTGGAGGTGCTCAGCCGTACCACAGCATCTGGTGTGGCACAGTCCAGCAGTATCAGCTTGGCCTCCTCAGATACTCTGAGATATGGCTCCTGTGTCAGGTCCCTGGGGCCCTGCCTCTCCAGAGCCTGCAGTACCACAGAGGCACAGGCATCAGAGTGGTAGCCGATGAAGACGTCAGCAGGGCTGTACTTGTGCCCAGCCAGGAACTGATGGGCCTTCACGTCAGCGAAGTCCTCTGCCCACTGTGTGAGCTCCTGCACGATGCTCTTCTGCCACCCCTGCACCACCAAGCTGAGGCAACAGAGAGAGGAGTGTCCCTATCCCCAAGAGCAGGAAGCAACCCTGTGGTTTAACTGAGTGAGGGGGTACCCACCAGCCTCCCTGCTAGTCGCTGGCAGCCGATGGTGCTGCCCACGTCCTTCATGTTGCACGTGACATGGAAAATCAGCTGCCGCAGCCCTTCCTGGCCTTCCAGACTCTTACAGGAAATCTCGCTGTGTGTGCGAAAATAATCCCAGCTTAATCACCATGCTACCCCTCTCTGCAAAGCACTTAGGGTCTTTGTTTTCCCAAAAGATTTATTCTGAACACTGGCAAGGGTGGGAAAACTCATTAAAGGTGACACAGGAAGTTTAAGGAGGCTTTACTCTGTGTGAAGCACCATGCTGGGTACCCCTCAATACATCACTTTGGTCTGTCTTCCCAGCATGCCCATTTACAGAGGAGGAAAATGGGGTACAGAGATATGATGTGAGCCCCTGGACACAGCTGGGAAGGAGCAGACTCAGGCTGGACCCAGGGCTCTTAACCAGAGCCAGCGCTCCTATTATTGCAGACCCTCCAGGGCTATCTCAAGGCCATCCCAAGAGTCCCCAAAAGCCTGATCCTGAGAGCCAAGCTCTCAGGTCTGCAGACTGACTGACTCACATACCAGCATCCATGGTACTTCACCCAGAGGGAACCCAAGAACCACCAGCGCAGTTACACCAATGCATGTTTTATTCTTATCAGGGGGCCCTCAATTCATTCATTAAGCCTCAGTTACATGTCTTCAAAGTGCACACAACAGCCCCTGTAACCTGCAGGCTGCATTGAGAGTCCAACGACAGGATGTTAGTGATAAGCCCAGAGCGATGGATCCAACCCATACGGCCCACCCCTCCTCACACTCAGCAGCTCCTTCCTTCCCCCACCCCCAAATGTGCAGCTGTCAGAACCACTAAGACTCAACAGGAGAACTGGGACCTCGCTCCCCCAGGGTCTGTCTTTGATTAATGATCTGCAAATGGGAGGGGTGGTGTCCAAGTTCACTTCTCTTAGTGACATGGGAACCATGCACTCTCAATACTGGCCATAGTGGGGAGGGGAGGACACAGAAAGGAAGTACAGAGAGGCATCTCCAGGACCTTCCCTCTAGATATCTAGAGGATGCCCAGGGCTGGTCTGCTGAGCTGCCACCCACTACCCGAGGAGCCCAACCAAGCATCAGGAGCCTTCTGCAGGCAGGTCCCAAGGAAGATGGACACATTGGCCACCAGAGCACACAGAAGCAGGAGCAAGCACGAGGAGGAGGGACACTCACTGTAAGTGTTTGAAAGTGATGTCTGGGAAGCCCGTGGCTCTGGACCCGGAGGGCGAGCGGCACAGCGCCAGCACGTAGTCACGCAGCGTTGCGATTCTCTCCACTCGGAACTTGGCTTCAATTAAGTCCAGGTGTGTTCCAACCACCAGCACCACAGCATTTGGGGCCTTGGCCTGTGACAGAGGACCCCACGGTTGAGAGCCATCTCCATTCATGAACAAGGATGGGAAACAGCTCCCCAGGTGTGCAGAGGGTGCTGAGTTAGTTCAGCCTGTGGGGAGGATTTCTGATCCTCCAGATATTCCCTGACTGCCTAAGGCTGTGAACTGGCATCAGGCCTGCCTCACCTTTAGGGCTGGGAAGAAGCTCAACTCCTCTTTCACACACTGGGATGGGGGCTCTTGAATGAAAGGTTAACAAGAAAATTACAATAGCACCCCACCCCTCAGGACCATGATGCTGGGGCCTTCTGTGAAGGCAAGGTGGTTTTCCTAACACCATCCCTTTTTTTTTTTTTTTTCTCAGTACAGGGGATGCTTCAGAGGAGTGGCAGGACCCCAGTAATGCTCTGAGAGGTAGTGCTTCTCCAGCCGGTTAATAAGGGGCACAGGGAACTGCTCCTACACCACATTTTTCTCCTCGTTGACAATCAGGTGGAAGTCAGGGTAGACCCGACACTTGATGAGATGGGTGCCGAGCCCGAGGTCCACGTACTTCTAGCACCCAAGGTAGACGTAGTACTGGTTGAGCGCATCGTACAGGCTCTCATATAGGTGCTGCAGGTTCAGCAGCACCACCACCTTGCCGGTCTCCATGCAGATCTTCACCCGGTTGATGTTTCTGCAGATCTGGGTGTATTCCTGGTCCCGGGGAAAACTGGAACCAAAGATGATCTCGGGCTGCTGGTCCTCACCGAAGAATAACTGCTGCAGGATCTGCAGGGCCATGTAGTTTTTCGTCAGCACAAGCAAGTAGCGGGATTCAGCTCCTTCTAGCTCCCCCACTGCTGCCGTCTTCATATCCCTGAAAATGTTCTGCTTGATGAGCTCCAGGGTCCTGAGCTCTCCTATGTACCTGACCTCAGGTAAACTGGCCATGAAGATGTCCAAAGCAGGGATGTCATCTTTGCCACTGAAGTTCCGAAGGACTGCATGTGCAATATCCTGTGGAGAAGGCTTCTTGTTAGATGCTCTGGCGGTGGCGAAGACCATCTTGATGAGGCTATAGTAGTCGCGAAGCCCGAAGAATTCCTTGTTCTGCCTGCTGCACACTGTTTCATAGGCCTTGGCAAAAGGAGAAAAGTACCCTCGGACCCTGTCCTGCACCAGGCTGTCTGAAGAGCAGATCCCTCTGGCACTCCATGAGCTCCTTCTCACTGGGGCTGCCACGGGACACAAAGATGCCCCGGTTCATCTTGGCAGGGTCGAGGGCCCAATTGGAAATACCTATGAAGCCGACTTTTTGGTGGGGGGCAGGATCACCTTCAATGCACCCGTCTTCCAGCAATGGGTGCAGAGCCTTCAGGGGCATTTTGGGGGAATCTTCTGCCAAGCCAACCTCATCCAACACCACCACAGACACGTACTGCTGCAGGTCCTTCCCCTGCTGGAAGCGAGCACACTGCTTGAAGGTGTTTATGATGCCCTGTGGGGTGCAGTGGGGGCTACACTGGAATGACACCAGGTGGACCTCCTTTAGGCTTCGAAAGAGAGTGGAGTGTGCGGCCTGGCCCTGCATGGCATCTGCCACTATGGTCTTGGTGAGAGTTTTGGAGGTTCCGGGCTTTCCCACCAGGAAGAGGGGTATCTTCAGCTCAATGCAGATGATCATCATGAAGACATTCTCCTTCAGAGCCAAGTTCCTGGCTATGGTTTTCCTCAGAGGCACCCCACTCAGGAAAAGATCCTGTGCGTGTGTGATCTCGTCCAGGATGACCCCGCTGTTGTCATATGATTCTGGAAAATACCTGCAAATGGCTCTGCGGTAGGACTCCTTCTCCTTTAAGGAGGCATGGTAACAGACCCCCAGAGCCATCACCAGGGACCAGAGGACGGGGTCTCTCCTGAAGTTATTTTTGCTGACACTGGTCTCACAGAGAAAGGTGTTCAGCTTCACCAAGAGCATCTCACTGCAGCCATGAAACCATGTGAACACCTTCACACAGCGCTCCACATCCCGGAGGCTGACGAAACTGCACTCACTTTTAGTGTTCCTCATGAACCTCTGAGAGGCAGAGAGCACTTCCGTGATCACACAAGTCTCCTTCTTGTTGATCCTGACGTGGTCCACCAGTCTCTGAACAATCTGCTGGATGTAGAGCTTTTCAGCAGTGTCATTCAGTTGCCCAAAGTCCCACACCAGAGGAATCAGGCTCGGGGGCAGGGCGTGGACACAGTACACCAGCTGCCTGAGGGGAATGGAGCCCAGCCTGTCTGCTGTCTCCTCTGCACTGACCCTGTACCCCAAACCAGCTGACTCCAAACAGCAGATGGTCTCCTGAGAGTGCTTCCTGTAAGGGTTGCAGGCAGCTATGATGTGCAAGCCTGAGCCCTCCTCCAGTGGCTGGCCATCCACGGTCTGGTCACACAAGACTTCCTTAATACAGCTTATGGCTTCTGTTGTGTTGGCTTCGTCAAAGAACAAGATAGTGTCCAACTGGTGTTGGTCCTTATTGGATAAGGCAGTTTTCTCAGCCTCCAAGACTTTGGAGTAGATCATGGCTACAGTTGTTCCTCCATGAACCTTGACCAACTTCATGGTCTCAGCCTGGGCACCACAACGCTGCAGATCACTAAGGAATTTAATGAGGCTGGTTTTCCCACAGCCTGTCTACCATGATGATAACTGGGATCCCACAGCGGAACCGCATCTCAATGGCCAGAATCTTGAGCATGTTGTCTGTTGTAAGCTCATATGTTTCATCAGGGTCCAGGGCCCAAGAAATTCCTAGTGGCTGGCAGAGTCTCAAGATTTTCTCGTGTTTGGGCAGGTTATCAAAGTCAACATTGAAGGGCACGCCTTGAAGCAACAGCCTTATGTACAGTTCTTCTGTTATGACATCTTTCTTGATTATCTTCCCATTGAGATGGTTGATGGCATCAACGCTGCCATTCTCATTGGGCCGAAGATGGAAGCCTATGAATGTCATGGTCTCGTGGTCACCATTGAAGAACACATATGGGTGAGGCTCTGACTCCCACCTCCTCCGGAGAGTGAAGGGGGCGAGCTCTTCTTCATTGACACCATCCGTGGTGACCGTGTGCTTCCCAGGGCTCTGGTCAGAGGTATGAAGTGTTGGTGTGGCAAAGTCTCTTGCCATGAAGATCATGAAGGTGACCACAAAGTTCTTGAAGCCCTGTAGTGCGTCTTCAGTACATCCTGGATTGCAGAATGGAGAGGCCTCACAGTCCTTGAGCTGACAGTTGAGGAACCGAGCAAAATTCCAGAGTTCTGACCAGGAGGGGTTGATGACCCCGCAGTATATGAGTAGGTGCTGGATCCATTTCCCTGGGGTACCTTCAACAGAGCCTTCTTGATAGTGAAATGTGTCTAGGTTTTCTTTTTGATGGAATTGTTTTAAATATTGGTAAGGTCTTTGGAAAGTGGCACTTTGGAACTCTCTCTCATCCATTCCAGGCTCTATGACGCTCCTCTCAGGGCTCAGCTCCATGGCTATCACTTCACTGGGAGGTTTGCAGGTGACTTTGGGGAAGATACCAAGAAAACTGAACTGGGGGACATGTGGATTCTGCAAAGAAGAGACATAAGTAGAAGTTAAAACTTGATTTCCTGGCAGACACCTTCAATGCAGTCTACCCTGGATGGGACTTTATGAAAAAAAAAATCACTTGAATGCATGTGGCTATCTGCAGTCTATTGTTCACAGAGGCTGGCATCTGCATGTTAGGGTACTACAAAAGCTCAACTATGGCAGCTGTATTATGAACCAGGAAACCATTTCCAATCCTGCGGCTCCATCTCTCCACTAAGCACAAAGGTGTGTGACAATAGAACTCCCACCATCTAATGGGTTTCTATGCGTGAAGTGTCCCTGCCGTGTTCACTGGCAGTGAATATAGGAGAGAGTGTCTGTCAACAGAGGAATCTCCCATCACTCAGCATGGCTGGGACTCAACCCAGACACACAGCACCAATCTGACAGATCCAGACAAATCCAAGATTCTGCCAATCAACACAAGAGCATTCTCATTCCAGACATCATTGAATTCTAAGTCCAAGCATGCATTTCCCCTGACACTGTACATGCTGCTCCTCTAAGGCAAAAGTGGGAAACAACTAAGATGTGTCACCCCAAGCCACAGGCCACAGAATCAAAAGTGTACCATGACCACCTGCAAATGCCCTTGTACATACCTGCTTTGAAGACCTCCTTGACTGCACTAAATTTCTTTCTGTAATTTCAATGATATATAAATGGCACAGATTCCAAAGCCACATTTTCCCACTTGTATCCATTAGGTATTGTAAAATGAGGAGTTTGAAAAGAAAGACCCAAGTTCCAGACTGTACCCAAAGACAGAGAAGCATGGGTTTAAAAATAAACAATTGCCAACCATCTCTCCCAACCCCCAGGACCCTCCTGTCTTGTTCCTTGAGAGAAGGGTATCGACCACAGGTAGGTGTAGAAAGAAGAGACTCTTCATACAGGGAGAAGCAGGTGGGTCCCTTGGAATTACACTTTCTGATGTGGCCATTTGGTTGCCATATGGGAACTTACCGAAGCAGTCACATCAAAGTGGAATATCACAGGCGTTTTCCCATACTGAGAATCCCAGAAAGACAGGAGGGAGCCCAGGACGCGGCCCTCATCCACCTGAGTGTCAGTCAACCGAACAATCTTTAAAGGCACCTTTTCACTGTTTAACTTCTTTTTCAGTTTTTCATGCAATCTCTTCACATAGAGAGATTTCCCTGTAATGTTAAAATAAGGAAATGAGATCCCAAGCCTATGGATCAAGAGGAAGAGAATCCAGAGAGATTAGAAATTATGTCTCAGGCAAGAGCAGTGGCACCTGCGTGTAATCCCACCTACGTGGGAGGCTGTGGCAAGAGGATTGCAAGTTCAAGACCAGCGTCAGCAATTTACTGAGACCCTAAACAACTTAGTGAGACCATGTCTCAAAATAAAAAATAAAAAAGGTTGGGGATGTGGCTCAGTGGTAGGGCACCCCTGGGGCAAATCCAGTTTAAAAATAATAAAAACAGTTATTTCTCTGTGTAAAATTCAAAAGTGATGCAAGGGAATATCAGAATAGAGCACAACTCCACCATGAAGCCAGAGTCCCCAGCTGTCACCCACTCAGCATCCTGGCATTCTCCATGATGACAGCAGTGGAAGTGTAATAATGTAAAAGCAGAGGTATGTCCCGAGCAGGGAGGGGAGGGCAGGTTTTGTCCTGACAGGGCACAGGGATGCTCATGGGATGAAATCAACAGAATGGAAGTCACCACCTCTTATTAAGGACACATGTCAGTGACTGAAGGGAGGGTGCGAAGCACTCTTCTCCTGGAGCCAGAGCAGCTGTGCCTCCTCTGCTCACACTAATGCGACCCAGAAAAGGTCAAGGGTTTACACAAGAAAAAAGTGACCTGCAGAGAAGTCCATCCAAGGAGGAGCTGGGCTCCCAGGAACTGCAACCTGGGTGGAAAGGGGGCCCCTTCTAGAGGAAGTACTGACTGTAGGCAGTCAGACCCTCCTGAGACTCACTTTCCCACCTGCAGAGGGGTGTCATCTGAGGGGCCCACTGCTGCAGAGGCAGGGGTCATTGGGAAACCCTGAGAGACTGCCTGCCCACCCCAGTGTTCTCATTACCAACTCCCGCTCTCTCGGAGGCCACGATCCCCACACACATCCGGTCTCTGAACACAGCTGCTGCGGACAGAGTCTGTGCTGGGACCTGGTAGTGATGTGCCAGGTAGTCCTGGATGGCATGGAGGGGTGCCTGGGGGATGAGGTGGACTTTGTGCTGACTGAAGGCTGAGGGCAGGTAGCAGCATTCCTGTGCCACATCACAGACCACCACCAGCTGGTAGTCCTCCCAGGGACACTGTGTGCACAGGCTGCGGAAGAGGGCCTCTGCCTGGCAGGCCACCTCGTAGCTCAGCTGATCCGCAAACAGCAGGCTGTAGACCTTGTGCCCCTGGGAAACCGGGGCCAGGCAGCGATGCAGGAACAGGGCCACCTCCTCAAATGTGGTCCCCGGGGTACAGAGTAGCACCTCATCAATGGTGGGTAGGGGCTGGCCTGAGGCCTGCATGTAGATGACCAAGGTAGCCAATAACACCTCAGAGTGGCCACATAAGACCAGGTTGGGCTGGCCAGCCTGAAGGCCCAAGGGGAGTGACCGTTCCACAGGAGACCTGCCCATCCTAGCCAGGCGAGCCAGACAATGGCCCAGGGCCTCCAGGTCCAGGCAGCCAGGCAGAAAGACACTCACGCTCTCCAGCGACTGTTCCATGATGGCCCTCAGCTTGGTCACCAGGCTGATCTCAGCGGATTGCAATGAAGGTAATTTTTCCATCACTGTCCTCACTTGGTGTCTGGGGGCCTCATTGAACCCCTCAGTGGCCCTTAAAAAGTCAGCTGGGGTGCAGTTGTCTTTGATGAAGGACAGCATCAGGAGGGCAGCTTAGCTGGGACTCTGCTTCCTGAGCTCGGTGCTCAGGAGGATCAGCTGCTCGGCTGTGTAGAAGTTGAGGTAGAAGTGCTCCCTGCGCTTTCTGCTCACCAGCTCCTTCCAGTCATCCAGGAAGTGCTCCATCTGCCTGCAGAGGGCTTCCAGGAGCTGGGTGATGTCCCCACTCTCTGTCAGCTGGCTTACCAACTCCAATTGGAAGTCCATGCAGATGGAGATGCCATTCCTGGGGCAGCAGTAGACCTTGGCAGTCCAGGTCCAGAACAGCATGTTTCCCACAGAGTACAGATTCAGGAAGGCTTGCACGAGCCACTGCACATGGCGGAATAACTGCGGGAAACAGGGGCATGAGGCAGACATCACAGTGAGCTAGTGAAGAAGGACGTGCCAATCTAGACACACACGGGTTCTAAGTAAAGGGGCTTAGGTTCACTCCTCCCACAGGGTCACTGGGAAACACGAAAAGCCTAGGGAGAGGGCAGCTACCTTCAGGAGGAGATCAGGTGGCAGATAAGAATGTTGATGTGCGCTGGACTGTGCTCAGTGGTAGAGCACTTGCCTAGTATGTGCCAGGACCTGGCTCTATGGCTGCACTGGAGGAAAAAATGTCAATTGTGAAGTACAAACAAACTGTAAGGAAAGAACCTATAACAGGAGATATCTATATCTATATCTATATCTATCTATCTATCTATCTATATATATATATATATATATATATATAGAGAGAGAGAGAGAGAGAGAGAGAGAGAGAGAGAATTTTAAAAAAAACCAACAACCTGTGTCAACAATTATTTCAGGGTTTTTGGTTTTGTTTTGTTTTTTTTTTTTTTTGGTACTAGGGATTGAACTCAGGGTGTTCTACCATTGAGCTATGTCCCTAGCCCTTTTTATTTTAAGACAGAATCTCACTAGGTTGCTGAGGCTGGCCTCTAACTTGCAATCTTCCTGACTCCCTCCTGAGTCACTGATGTTACAGGCATGTGCCACCACACCTGGCTTGATTACTTTAGTTTTGAAGAAGAGTGCCCATTAGAATCTTGAGGTGTTTGACTTTACCAATTTACAGAGTAAACAAAGACATTTGTGCTTCTTTTTAAGATCTATCTATTTGGTCACCTCCTGCTAAATGCAGCTGATTAACCACTATTGGTGACAGAACCTTCTGATGTTCTTAAGGAGGAGCTGATACGTCCAGGGCCTGTCCCACCTCAGATGTGGCTCCAGGCAAGGTGCACCCTGCAGACCCACAAGCTCCACTCTCTGGAGCCACTCTGTCCACTGGAGGCCAACCCCTGCCCCTTCCCCTTTGCAAGCAGAAGGGCAGTGAGCATGCCCAGCCTGAGGCAACAGGGCACCTGATCACCTCAGAAAACCTCTCCACTTCCATATTCTTGTGGTCTTTCTTGCCAGACATCAGCATCAGCTTGTTTAAAAGATCCCTCAGCTCTTCCAAAGTGTAAGAGCGCTCTGGCTCCAGTTCACTGTGACCCCCAGGGAGGATCAGGCTCAGGATAGCATCTGGGGAGATCTGGGAGGCACAACATGTTTAGAGGCCATTTTCTGGTCGCTGAAACCCTGACTCTGCAGCAGGCCAGCGCATGCCACCAACACTGCACCTAGAATCTAGGAGAGCTCACCTTCTGGTCACCTGTGGATGCCCTGATCTCATCGATGCCTCTGCTGTTGATTGCTGTGGCCAGGGACAGGGACGAGAGCTTAATGGATCCATGGCTTTCCTTCACTGTCTTCAGCCACTCCAAGTTCCTGGCAGAATCTCGCTGTTGGGATAAAAGCAGAGAACATGGGCCAGGGTTCGAATGACTGTCTTCCTGGATGTCCTCTTCCTGCCTCTGCCCTTGCTGGGCAAACTCCAGCCACTCTCCTCCAGGACTCTGGGTGTAGCTGCTCACCCAATGCCTAAGGCTGTCTCAGGTGCCTCTGACGGTCCCTCAGGACCCTGCCTGGTCCCCAAGGACCCTGGCCACTCAGTGTGGCTGTGCTGGTGCCTGATTCCTAGCTGACACTTGGAGTGCACGTGGCCTGCACTTATGGATGATTGGGTGGATGGCCACAGGCCACACTCCCAAGTGAAATGCCACCATCCTGTTACGTTCCCAGAACAAAGGCCCTCTGAGGAGAGATGCTTGACTGAACAGGAGCCCTTAAATCTTAATGTCCTGCCATGGTCCCTGAGCATGACCCGAAGAACTTGAAAAATTGCAACAGAATGTCAGCTTCTAGCAGAAAAACGAAACTGCAAATTGCTCTCTCTGTCCATCTCCCAACCCTCCAACCACACACAGGATTTTCCCAAGGCTGATGCAGGCTTCTGGACATCTCTTCTCGTTGGGCGAGTTATGAGTGTACGTTTACTCAGATGCTGGTACAGGTAGTTTACTTAAGAGTTTTTTTTCTGATAAAAAATCAATATTAATTGTGAAAAATACTCAAAAGTAACCAAACAAAAGGACAATTACTACCATTCAGAGAAAACTGCTGCACACCCTTTTGCACACTTCCTATCATGTTCTTTCCACACTTTTCCTGTAGGGTGGAGACTGCTCTGGACATGCAGTTCTGTAGCTCTGTTCCAGCCCAAGACAAAGAAAGCATTTCCATATGTGAAGAAAAGCTGGTTTTAAACATCAGTTTAAATGGCTGCCTACATGCCTACATGCCTCCATGCCCACGTGCCCTCAAAGCACAGCTGCTCCCCAGGGCTGCAAGACCTCCATGCCTTGGAACCAGGCACAAGACTCACCAATTTACAGGGCAGATGGAGGTCATTTTGCAGAGCCTTCCAGAGTTCCCTCAACTGTTCCATGAACTCGCTGAAGCCTGCCTTCTTGTCCAGCTTATACAGCAGGGATGCATAGCCCTGCACAGCATCATGGAAGCAGGCTACCGGGTCCACGTCAATGTCACTGTCTCCAGCTGAGATGGAGGCCAGGTCCACAAACACCTGGAGCTCGGTGATGCCTGGGGCAGAGAACAGATCAGCACAGGACCACTCCAGGATTCTGCACAACTCTCACCTGGAGCACGATCCTTCATGAGGCCATCAATAGACGCTAAGTAAACACCTAGGATGTGTGATACTTCCTGCCTTCAGTTAGGACACCAGGGCACCTTTTCTTTTGCAGCATATGATGACACCACTGACCAACATCTAACCTTTACCAAAAATGTCTCAGGCACTGTTCTAGGCTTGTGTATAACTTATTTCCTTTAATCCACAAACATCATCACTTAAACAATTCAGATTCAGTTGGTTAATAACATGTGGACAATTACTTATTTAAAAAACTGAGATAATTCCCCCAGGGTTAATTACTAGTCAAAGAATGTACATCAAAGCACTCAGGAGTACAAGGTGGAAGCAGCACAGCTCTGTATGAGAGTTGGAGCCAGCACAGCCTTAGTGGCAGCAGGAGGTGGTCTTCTAGGCTCTGCCCCTGCTCCACCTCTTTGAACTTTCTTTCTTACCTCTCCTCCCCTGCCTCTATCTAGTCCACACAACCATGCAGGCTGCCTAGCGCTAGGCTGAAAGAGAAATGCACATTTTCTACAAGCTTAGAGCAGCAATGCCCCCCTGCCTGCAAGAGCTTACCTAGGCCTCTGGCAGAATGAGTTAGAAGGAGCAAAGGAAATCCAGATGCTTACGAACACAGATGGAGAGAGCAGCAAAGCAAACGGTTTTAACCAGAACCCTGAAAAGCCGTCCTGATGCAGACTGCACTGTGGGCCTGGAAGCAGACACTGTTCCCTACTTAAAGCACACACAGGAATGAGTCAGAGTGACCTCAAGCTCAGAAACCCCACTTGGCAAACAACTGAAGTCAAGTCCCCCCCATACCTCCCAGGGCCTTCTGCAGGGCCAGCTCCTCCAGACACTGGCAGCAGGGCTCGCTGATGTCCTGCAGCAGCTTCTTAGCCCAGATATGCTGTGGGCTGATCTGGTCCAGTGTCTCAAGGAGGGTGGCCTCGAAGTCATCAATCTGCAAGATGAAGCTCTGCTGTGGGCTGCACCAGAGACTACCCATGCCTGCCCCGCCCCCATATGCCTGGACCACCAGCTGCTACGGCAACAGCATGACACACTCTTGCACCAAGGATAGCATGACCTCCACAGCCCTCCTTGCTGGGCAGCAGTAGCTACTGTCACCGGTACCCAAGGTCCTATGGGGAAGCTTACTAGGACTTTGAAACCTGCTCCTCACAATAGCCCTGCCAGGTCCATGTCGTTGGTTTCTCTGTTTTGGGGAGTTACTCACGTATGTACCGAAGGGTTCAAGTTTAGGTATGCACACTTCCATACTCTGTGCTAAATTCTAAGCATTATCACACCCGTCTCTACTGAAAAATGGGCTACACATGGCTTAGAAACCTGAGGCTAAGAAATAGGAAGAAGAGACTCAGGCCTGAGTTACAACAGGAACAAGGTACCATTTGGCATTTCCACCAGAACTAGGGAGAGGTACCTGGACAGCTGACGAAATATTTCCTTTTGTGCTTTTACAACCTAAAAAGATGAGATTCCTTTAGAAAAGGGATGGTTTCTCTATCCCAAATTTTGGGTTTTCATATCAACTCAAGAAAATTTACTAGCTAAGGAACAGTCACACTGTCTCAAGCAAAGGTAAAAACCCAGGGCTTGGAATATTCCAGACTTAGTGCAACCTAGATGAGAGTCCTTGAAGGGTGCTGCCACACTGACCTTCCTAGAAGCCCTGGGGCTTCCAAGGAGTCTGAGGTAGGCCCCTACCTCCCGGGAGTCCCCAGAAAATAACTTAAAAAGTTTATTAAAGTGTAAATAACACTGAAGTCACCGGTCAATCCAAAATTGTTTTTGACTTGCAAGATGACCTTGGCCGAGCTGATTGCCTGGTGCAGGCTATGGTACTCCTTGATCTGTTCAACACATTCTGAGATCCAGCCCCTCTGGGCCTGGGGGTCTACTTTACACATGATCTGAAGGTCTGAAGTCAGGTCATTGTATTTATCTACAAAGTCCTTGAAGATGACTGATTTCTCCAATGGTGACCTCTCCTGACTTCAGATCCTGATACAATTTCATGAACTTTTGGTAACAAGGTGAGTACAAGAACTCATAGGCCTCTATAAGCACAAGGGTTCGCCTTTCAGATTCTCCTTGGGGATGGCTTAATGACTCTGCAGCTTCTTCCCAGAAGATCTGGAAGATGTGGCTGTCCATCAGGGAGTCTATCCTTGCAGCCATTTCCTGGACCTCACAGTCCAGGTTGTAATGAGTCATCTGCTTGCAGGCTGAGGATGCCAGCTGGCTCACCCTTATGGCTTCATTCAGTCTTTTGTGGTTCAGATCTTCTTAGTGTCTTGCTTCAATCTCTCCAAAGTCCACTTGGGAAACCATAGGAAACATGGAAGTTAAACTGCTAGTCATCTTATTTTACTTTCCTAGAATTTCTAATCATTTCTTTAAGAAAACCATTTCTTTAAGTGAATACCATTGCTGCGATTTTTGTTTCAATAAGAATTCATCCCTCCTCCCCTCCTTCTTGCCTTGGGCTTGCTCATCAGTTTTAATAATTAAAAATAGACTGTAAGCTCTTGTATGGAGGGGACAGCTGGAAACACACATTTATCCCCCACCCCCAAATCCCACTCCTGTGGCAGATTAGAAATTACTTTTGAAAGATCAGAATCAGCAGGAACGAGGAGAGTAGAAAAGGAGACTGATAGCAACACAAGCTGGGAAGTGGAAAGACAGCCACACCGGTGGCAAAAGACACTTGGGGCCTGAGAATATAGAACCTGAGGCCACAGCAGACATAAGCTCAGCCAGGCCTAGCACCCTAGACTGGGAAAGGCAGAGAGGGAACTGGAATTGGGTTCCAAGTCTGTTTAAGAAGCAGTTGGTGAGAGTCCACCTCTACCATGCAGGCAGATGGGGGCTGCTCTCTACTGGCAAGGGGCAGAAAGGACCACCTGCAGGGCTCTTAGGCCTGGAGGCTACTTCTGAACACACACCTGTCTTGGGCAGCTCCAGAGGACAGGTATTATTCAACCTAAGGACCAAGAGGATGACATAGCCACCAAGGCAGGAAAGCAGAAGTAAAGCAGAGACTCCACCTCCTCCTCTCCCACTTGGCTCCAGAAACCTGGCGGCAGGTAGGGGCTGCAAAGATGATCAGCCCTCAAGAGAAGCCCTCAAGGACCAGGTCAATTTAGGGGCAACCACAGAACCCCAAGGGCCTTGGCCCAGAAGCACTCAACCTATCAATCCATTTGTAGGGACTGCCTTCATAGACACAGACAAACAAAAATCTCCAACTAGAATAGGAAAAGCTTTAAAGCGGGAAATAGATACCAAAAACCTCAACAGGGCTGGTATAGCTCAGTGGCAGAGTGGTTGCCTGGCAAGCACAGAGCCTAGGTTTGGGCTGGGATTGTAGCTCACTGGTGACTGCTTGCTTAGCACATGCGAGGCACTGGGTTTGATCCTCAGCACCACGTAAAAAAAAAAGAAAAGGAAAGCTTCGTTCCATCCCAAGCATACAAAAAAGAAAAGAAAAGAAAGAAAGAAAGAAAAACAAACTAACAGAAAAAAGCAACTTGGATGAAACTGGAAAATATGCAAGAAAAAGAAAACCTTTAAAAATATCAATAATCTCTGAAATAAAACATACTGTAATCATGAGCCATGAGAACAGCATGGTACATAAATGGGCAGATCTTTCAAGGAGAAAGGGAATGCCTTTAAGTTCAGTGTATGTGGGAGCTGACATGAAAAGTTAATGTCCAGGCTGCAGGAGGAGGTCAGGAGGCTCAGGAAGCGAAGCCCAAGCAGGAGAGATGTCATGGGAGTCAGGCAACCATGCCAGGAGCCCAGAAGCTGTTTATGTGCACCCTGCAAGAGGGAAAGCACAGTGAACCAATTCAGGAGAACGCTCTAGAGCTCTAAGACTAAATATCCGGCTGAGACCTGTCAGTGCCTCATCCTAGAGATGGAAAAGAGACCCAAAGCCAGGCACAGATTAATGTTAACCTCAGAATACCAGGGCCACACAGCTCTCAAGAGCATCCAGAGAAGGACAACAAGCTCCATACAGAGGATCAATAGTGAGAATGCATCTGACATCCCAATGCAGCACTCAGGCAGCACTCTGAAGGAAACTTTGCCCCTGGCCCAATGATCAACCTACAGCAGGGGCACAGTTCTGTATCTGGCCTCCTATGTCCCTGTGCCAGCAAGCAGTAGATGCCACTCTCTGTCAAACAGGAGTCAAGCACAGGCCAGAGCCAAGGAAACCTGTGAGACGAGGGGAGATTGAGGGCCACCTCCTCGCTAGGGAAAATAAGCCCTCTGTCCTGGGAGACTCTTCAGAGACATCCACTCAGATAGCTGGTACAGTTTTGGGTTGAATTTGAAATAAACACAATGAAAAAGGGGAAAAGGAAGTACCAAGGCAAGAAATGCAATTCCACCAGCTACAGAAACTTTGTTCCAGAACCGTGGAGTGGCCGTGGTCCACTGCACGGCTCCCCTGTGAATCCTGTGTTCACACCATGGTGAAGGCCTGACCCTGAAGAAGGTGCCAATAACTCAGGATACCACTGGGAGTGACAGAGCAGCAAGCAGCCTCATGTTCAGGGCACAGACTGGAGAAAGATCTACACCTCCCCTCCTTGGGAAGCCAGCATAGGACACTGACACTGGGAAATCAGGGACATCGATGGGTATGGAGGCACACAAACAAGAATGTACAAGGGGAAGGTGTTTCCCCAGGCAAACACATTGAAAACTGAGTCAAGGATGTTTTTTAAAAGCTTCTCCCTGAAAAAAAAGGCCCCACTATTTGTGGCCTGCTTCGTCCCTGTGACAGCTCTCAAGGGTTCCCAGCGCAACTGCGGGAGCAATACCTTGGATGATGTGCTTCACCTTCCCACACAGCCTCAGGAGGCTGTCCACCTGTCTCTTCTCTCTCTTCAGAAACACGACTTCATCCATCCTCCAGTTCAGTGTCTCTTCCATATCACAATTTTTCTCTTGGAATGAAGAACTTTCTGTCTCTGGAAAACAATGACAAAGTCAGCCAAAGGAAACAAACTTCACGGCACCACTTTCTCTCTCTGGGAGTGCCCCACAGTCACCACCAGAAGGACAAGAAGGCCTCCACTTGGTGGAATAGAGGAGGACAGTCAGCACACAAGCGAACACAGTCTTCTTACCAGCCTGGCCACAGCTCACCTAACTGCCACAGGTCCAGAAACTGACTTTTGTGCTTCAGGATCAGCTCCAAACGTCTGACCAATATGGACCCATCCAGGATGTCACCAGCAACCTTCATGAAGACAGAGCTGGCGGCAGCCATCAACCTCTTGGCGTCCTCTGTGATGTTGGCTAACAGCTTCTCCTTAGAGCCGTGAGTCCCTGCCCCTCTCACCTCTTTGCAGCTAGAACCTCTCACCAGCCCCATGCCCACTGGGTGCCTATAGCAGTCAGTGGTGTTTCCAGATGTGCTGACGCCCCTCTCAGATATGCCTGTAACTGTGAGGTTAAAGTTTTACCCTAGTGCATCTCCTGTCTGGGACGAGGAGACCCTTCCAATGGACAGAATCAGCCAGAAGAACCACAGTGCTCAGGGTTGAAGGCCTGAGCCCACGTTACAGTGAACGTAGTTCTTGGACTACACATGATATCTTTTGAAATTCACCTGTCTTGAGAAACCCTGCAGTAGTACAAAAATAAACTGCAACAGGACAAGCTCACATCAGAGGCCACTCCATGGGTGCAGGGAAGCATCTACACAGCACCCAGGAAAAAGGCAGATCCATGCTGCAGCTTCATGCTCTGCCTATCTTGTCTGCGGATCAAAACCTAGAACATGAGCTTTTGGAGCAACTAGAGGACAATATTTTAAAACATGACTAGTTTAACTGCCAGATTATTTATCTCACAGTAATATGAGGCTCGTGTAGAATTATAAGAAGACCAAGTTTATCTTTACCATTAAAAACAAAGATAGCAGGGGGCTGGGGTGCATCTTGGTGGTAGTGTGCTAGGCTAGCAAGCACGAGATCCTGGTTCATCTCCAGCATCACACACACACACACACACACACACACACACACACAGTGAAGCTGAGATGACCTTCAGTGGGAGAATTGACCAACCCAAGAACATCCAGACAAGGGGACTTTGCTCAGTGATAAAAGGAACAGAGCCATGAACCAGGAAAAGACAAGGAGGAGCCTTAACTGCATGCTGCCAAGTATGTAGAGTGTAATACAGCAGGCTGCTATGGCCCGTTCAGGACCACACACTACTCCTGGTATGTCCTGGTGTAGAACAGAGCAGCTGGTCTTGGTTACTCTTTCAAGCAGAGCAGATGTAAATTTCCTTAACCTGAACACTATATTACAAATATCTACAAAGCAGGAAATAAGCCAAAGAAGTTCCTGAGATATTAGGAACATAGCTAGTACAAATGTTTTTGTATTCTTATAGTAGGGGCCATTCAGTTAATTAAAGTTGTTTCGAATTGTGCATAAAAGTTTGCTAGATTAGCATGATATTTTATCTGATTTTTGAAAGTATTTATACTCAATAAGAAGGAAGAAAGATAAGAAAAAGTTGTTCAATTTACACCAAAAAATGAAGCTAATCTTCTCAATTTATTGATTGTACATATGAAGTACAGATGCAGATATAGATGCAGATATATAAATCTATAGATAGTTAAGAGGAAACCAGCACAGAAAGAATATAACAGAATTCTATTTTTTTAGAGTCATAATTTCCAAACCTCTGAGAAGTGGGGAAAAAATCTTAAATTTTGCATTGCTCAGTCTTCACAGTATAAAATTTAAGAAAATTAAAATACTTCCAAACATTTCATGTTTTTCACCAAACTTTTTATTTAATACATGAAAATGTAACTTCTGGGAACAGATGAGTATGTATGAACAGACAGGCTTCTCCACCCTTCATAGATGAGTTTCTTTCTTAATTTGGCAGGTGTGGGAAATGGTTCCACTTCATGCAAACAGTGCTGAAGAGAAAAGGCTGAAGAAGGAGAAAAAAAGGAGCCTGAGGCTATGCTGTACCAAGACCTTGGCAGGGCACAGCAGAGGAATATCTGGCAGGATCCAGGCTACGTGCCCAGCTCAACACTTTGAAGATGCTTTGAAAGGATTTTCCCAATGCCCAGGCCCAAGGGGAGTCCTCAAATACATAATATTTGCCATTAGCACAATTTGCTAAGAGAACAGAAAGAGAGGTCTAACAAAGCCACAAAATATTGGTTCTCTTTTTCTGAAACAAAGAATTTTAGCTGAGAAAAAAAACCTCTTTAAAAAAGGCTCTTGTCTCCAACATTATAAATTACTCTTCTCTAAAATGTTCATAAATCTTAAAACTAATCCAATCATCTAAGTTTTCTTTTCATTTTCATTTACTTTTATTTGATATGTTCTTCAAACTATTCAATATAAAACTTCATAAGCTTCTGAGTTCACATTTTTTTTATAGATAAAGCTTTCCCAAGCTTTTCTAAATTTCTCCCCATTTTACTGACTACAAATTTGTCAGTTGTAGATACCATGCTACAACTGACATAGGCTTGGATTTTCTCAGCAAATTCACGAATGAGAGAACATATTGCAATAAAAATTCTTCAATAAAAATGGAATGAGGGGAGCTCCCTGTGTGAGTGGGTGGAGGTGAGTCCCGGCTCAGAGCAAGCCCTGGGCTGTCAGTGCTCCAACCCTCCGTGGTCTGCTTCTGCTGCCCTGAGCGCCCCTGCGCTCTTCCCCCGGATCTCTCCCAGCTGTAGCATGTCCACCACTGTGGCCCTGTAGCGCTGTTGCTTGCTGCCTTGCCTCTTTGTCTTGGCAATTCTTGTTCCTGTCCCTGGGCTTTTCATGGGCGCGCTGTCTGCTGTTGGCTTCTCTGCTGTTGCTGCTGTGGTGGCCTTGCACTTTCCCCTGTGCCTTACCTAGAACTTGTAGCCCCCCCTCGCCTTAGGCCATGTGGTTTCAATCACAGCAGTGCTTCAGTAGGCTGTCAAAAGACAGCATCTCCAGTCTGAGGGTGTGTAATGAGATGGAGGCAGGAGTGGTGAAGTGAGAGCGCTGGATCTGAGTTGACGCTCTTCTGTGGCCTAGGACAGTCACTGAAAGACAGAATTCTCTCCTGCACAGCCAGAGAGGACTGGCGGGCTGTAGTGCCCCCACTCCATGTAAATTCTCCCTTGGTTGACTCCTCACCACACTGAAAACTTTAGGAAAAATACTTGTGGTTAACAGCAGAGGCTTCAGAGTGTAATCTATACTCGGGCCTTGAAATTATGATATGTCTCAAGGTGAACTCATCTATCCAAGGCACTCCCACTTATAGTGGGAGCTCAGCTGATCCACCCGGACAAGATAGGTGAGGTAGAAGATAGCACCATGCAGATTCATCAACCTGTGAATTCCACCTGGGAAACTCTGCCCAAAAGCAAGCTTGCTGAAAGTAAGGAAGAAAATAATGGAAAGAAGGATTGTGTGGCATAGGTAGTAAATATCTCTCCTTGTTCACAGTTTTGACCACCTCAGCAGAGACAATTCTTTCATTTTTCATTAAGAACTTTTTGTTTTGGGGCTGGGGTTATACTTTAATGGTATAACACTTGCCTAGCATGTATGAGGCACTGGGTTCAATCCTCCGCACCACTTTAAAAAATAATAAAGGTATTGTGCCATCTTCAAATAAAAAATAATATTTTTTTGTTTTTGTTGTATATGTTGATTCATTCATGTTACATATATATAAAGATATTTTGTTATCATTTTTCTCTTTTTATTACCTTTTACTATTTTGTTTTTTCTTATGGGTGTTTTTTCTTTTTTGTTTTTTTGTTAATTTTCTCAGCTTCTCCCTGTAATAGTTAAATTCTCTTGTTCTCTATCAACCTGTCAATCTACTTTGTTGCATTTTGAAAATTTTGTTATTTTCTCCATTCATTATGGCCTTCACTTTATTCTACCTCTCTTCTACTTTATCTGTTTCACCTTTGGAATATTTTAACCATTCTTTTGACTTCCTTTCTCATTTTCTTCCTTCTTAATGAACTGTATTTTTGCCATCTTTTAAAACTAGTTTATATAATTCTTGCTCCCACCATTCATGTTTTTGAAGTTATTAGTACTGTGGATGTTGTAGCTGATATTCAATGTTTAGTTTAATTCTAAATCTAGTTCACTGCTGCTTATGTTGGTGTTTTAATTTCTGATTATTAGTATTGTAGATATCATAATTGACACCTAGTATTTTACTTGAATATTGTAGATTCTTCCCTGTTATTGTTGCTGTTCTTCATTTTCCCTTTTCCATAGTGGCTGGGTACCAAATGTGACACTTTAAATTGTTGGGGAATATGCTCTGCCCCTGAGTTATACCCCCAATCCAGCTAAGAGATTGTGTACCTAATTCCACACATAACTATTCTTAACCTTCAGCAATAATTTAACACAAAGAATATTGGGGACCCCAAACTGGCAACCATGGCCTAAGTAAAAGTTAGAGAGAAGGCTCAACTTACTCATGGACGTATGCTCCTACAGCAACAGCAGAGAGAAATAACACAATGACCTCAACATAGGTTACTCTTATACACTCTTAGAATACACAGAGTTGCCATATCTAGAAGATCAATCATGGGTGGTATGTATATACAGTGATATAGGCAACACAACTGTCGATCTACTAGAAAGATCCTGTGAAATCTACAGAGAAAGTAGAATCCTCAAGCTCTGATATACTACAAAACTTGGAATGATCGCTTTGATTACTAATCACAACCCAAAACATTAGTATATTAAATATACTACAAAAAACACTGGGAAATACATTCAACAATTCACAACAATATGATATACCAGAACACTTTGCCAAGAGAAGGCTGTTTCCTAAGAATACCCTCACATAAAAGTGGAAAAGAGGTGGCTGGAGTTGTGGCTCAGTATTAGAGGACTTGCCTAGCATGTGTGAGGTCCTGGGTTTGATTCTCAGCACCAATATAAAATAAAGTGAAGGTACATCTACAGCTAAAAAAAAAATTAAAAATTGAAAAAGAAACCCATCTCAACAGATATGCAAATCTCAACATAAGAATATAAGTGATACAGAAAAATAATGTAATAAGACACCTCTTAAGGTCTGTAATTCATCAACAACAGACTTCAAAAATATTCAAATATTGGATACAATTTTTTTTTAAATTATAGGATTCTCAGATGATACAAAAAAACTAAATAAATTAAGAAAGTTAGTACAGGAAATAAATGCTAAATTCAATAAAGAGATAGAGATATTGAAAAATAACTACACAGAAATCTTGGAAATGATAATTAAATCAAAAATTGAATTGGATATGTTTCCAATACATTAGATTAAGTAGAGGACAGAATTTTAAAGATTGAAGATAAGGTAGACATCCTTGAACATTCAGACAGTATTAAAGAAAAAAAGTAAGAAACTACAAATCTAATAAGAACTGAGAAAACATTAAGAGACCAAACAATGCTCACAGACATTAAAGAAGGATCAGGGATACAGGATCATGGCAGTGACATAATGGCAGAAAAATTCCTGCAGACTTAGGAATAAGATGAACATCCTGACACTGGAAACATTTAGAACCTCAAATAGACCAGACCAGAAAAAAAAAAATTCTTCACATCCTATCATAATTGCAAAGCCAAAATTTCAGTTCAAAGAAAGAATTTTAAAAACTACTAAAATTTTAAAAGCCAGGTCACATTTAGAGAAACACCAATCAGATTAACATCCAATTTCTTGACAGAAACACTAATGTCCAATAGGGCTTGGGACAACGTATTTCAAATCCTGAAAGAAAATAACAGCCAACCAAGATCATTCTATCGAATAAACCATCAGAATTGTACTATCAGAATAAAAGAAAAAATAAAAATCTATTGAGATGAGTATAAATGAAAGAAATCCATTATTACTATTCCAGAATTGCAGCAAACACTCAGAAGAATTCTACACATAGAAGAAGATTATAAACCACCAAGAGATCTTAAAAAAATGAATTACATTACAACTGGGGGTGAACATATACCAATCAGGATAGAAGCAAACATTAAATGTAAAAAAAATAGATGAGAAGTAACACATTCCTCTCTAATGACACTGAATATAAATGGTCTCATTTTTCCAAATAATAAACATAGATCATAACACTGGACAAAAAAATTAAGACCCAATTATTGTTGTCTGAAAGAAATATATCTATGGTCAAAGATATCCACAGGCTAAAAGAATTAAAAAAATGACATTTCATGTAAATGAAACTTGAAAGCATGCAGGAATACCTATTAATACCCAACAAAGCAGATTCAAGCAAAATTAGAGGAGAAGTACAGATCATATCTTGGTAAAGGGAATAATCCAAAAAGAAAATATAAAGATAGTAAACATTTATGCCCAAAACATTGGTGTACCTGATTACATAAAACACAATGCAACATAAAGGTTCATAAAGGGATCAATATAATAATAGCAAGTGATTGAAATATACCTCTGAGAGATCATCCACACACAAATCAACCAAGATACTACAGAGTTAAACTGTAAATCAAATGGATTTAACAGGTATTACAGAGTATTTCATCCAAAACAGCTGAATCCCCTTTTTTCAGTTTTCTCCAAAATAGATAATATTTTAGTCAACAAAGTAATCATTAGCAAATATGAAAAGTTGAAATAATTCCACATATCCTGTTTCAATGATAAAGGAATAAAATTAAAAATCAAGAAGAAAACCACATATTCAAAGACATGGAAATTAAACAATACACAAAAAAAAATCAAGAAGAAAACCACATATTCAAAGACATGGAGATTAAAAAAATACACATTTTAATGATGAGTGGATCATCAAAGAAATCTGACAAAAAACTAAAAAATTCTAAGACTCAACAATATTAGAAATACAACATACAAGGGCCAAGAAGCTGCTGCAGCAGCCACTGTTTAAAATCTGGTGTCTCTGGGGGCGGAGGGATCTGCTGGAGGATGGAAACCAGAGAAAGCCTCGTGGCCTCAGCTTATCCTGGTGCTCAATCCCACTCTTCAGATGCACAGCATCCTCCATGGGAGTGCATTTAGCTGATACTGTGGTTTCCAGATGCGGAGGTCCTGGGTTCCAGGTAGCGATGAAGGGATAGCAGTGCCCTGCTGCTGAGCTCCTTCCTGCCCTGTTTGCCTAGGCACAAAGGAGGGTCAGAGGAAGGCCTTGCAGTGTGCCTGCCTCTATGCCTCATAGCCTCCCACCCCAGGGTCACTGCCTAGGGGCACCTGCTACTCAAGCTTTTGCACTACTAGCTGTGCAGGGGTGCCTGCAGATGCCACCTGCCACCCTGAGGCAACCACCCTCCACTCAAGCTGACACTGCTGGTGTTTCTGGCCATGCTCCATCTGCCTGCAGAGGGCTTCCAGGAGCCGGGTGACGTCCCCACTCTCTGTCAACTGGCTTAACAACTCCAAGTGGAAGTCCATGCAGATGGAGACGCCATTCCTGGGGCAGCAGGAGACCTCGGCAGTCCATGCCCGGAACAGCATGTTTCCCGCAGAGTACAGGTTCAGGAAGGCTTGCATGCACATGGCAGAATAACTGGGGGAAACAAGGGCATAAGGCAGATGTCACAGTGAGCTACTGCAGGGGGACATGCTAATCTAGACACACATGGGTTCTAAGTCAAGGGTTTTGGGTTCACTCCTCCTTCAGGGTCACTGGGAAACATGAAAAGCCTAGGAAGAGGGCAGCTACCTTCAGGAAGAGATCAGGTGGCAGATAAGAATGTTGACTGTGGGCTGGGCTGGTCTCAGTGGTAGAGCACTTGCCTAGTATGTGCCAGAATCTGGCTCTATGGCTGCACTGGAGGAAAAATTGTCTACTGTAAAGTGCAAATAAACTGTAAGGAAAGAACCTATAACAGGAGAGAGAGAGAGAGAGAGAGAGAGAGAGAGAGAGAGAGAGAGAGAGAGAGAGAGAGGGGGGAAGAGAAAGAGAGAGAGACTATTACAAAAACCAACAACCTATATCTACAATTATTTTAGGGTTTTTTTGGTTTATTTTTTTGGGGGGTGGTTGTTACCAGGGATTGAACCCAGGGTGTTATACCATTGAGTTATGTCCCCAGCCCTTTTTCATTTTGTGACAGGATCTCACTAAGTTGCTGACACTCTTCCTGACTCCGTCCTGAGTCACTGGTATTACAGGCATGTGCCACCACACCTGGCTCAGTTACTTTAGTTTTGATGAAGAGTGCCCATTAGAATATTGAGGTGTTTGACTTTGCCAATTTACAGAGTAAATGAAGCTATTCATACTTCTTCTCAGAACTATCTACTTGGTCACCTCCTGCTAAATGCAGCTGATTAACCACCAGTGGTGACAAATCTTAAGGATGCCTCCAGGGCCTCCAGGGCCTCCAGGGCCTGTCCCACCTCAGATGTGGCTCCAGGCAAGGTGCACCCTGCAGACCCACCAGCTCCACTCTCTGGAGCCACTCTGTCCACCAGAAGCCAACCCCTGCCCCTTCCCCTTTGCAGGAAGCAGGGCAGTGAGCATGCCCAGCCTGAGGCAACAGGGCACCTGCTCACCTCAGAAAACCTCTCCACTTCCATATTCTTGTGGTCTTTCTTGCCAGACATCAGCATCAGCTTGTTTAAAAGATCCTTCAGCTCTTCCAAAGTGTAGGAGCGCTCTGGCTCCAGGCCACTGTGACCCCCAGGGAGGATCAGGCTCAGGATGGCATCTGGGGAGATCTGGGAGGCAAAACATGATTAGAAGCCATTTTCTCGTGTCTAAAATGCTGACTCTGCAGCAGGCCAGTGTGTGCCACCAACACTGCACCTGGAATCTGGGAGGGCTCACCTTCTGGTCACCTGTGGGTGCCCTGAGCTCATAGATGCCTCTGCTGTTGATTGCTGTGGCCAGGGACAGGGATGAGAGCTCAATGGACCCATGGCTTTTCTTCACTGTCTTCAGCCACTCCAAGTTCCTGGCAGAATCTCGCTGTTAGAACAAAAGCAGAGAATATGGGCCAGGGTTCAAATGACTATCTTCCTGGATGTCCTCCTCCTGCCTCTGCCCTTGCTGGGCAAACTCCAGCCACCCTCCTCTAGGGCTCCAGGCATAACTTCTTGCCTGAGGCCTCAGGTACCCCTGGCTGTTCCCTCAGGACCCTGCCTGTTCCTCAGGACCCTGACCACTCATTGTGGCTGCACTGGTGCCAGATTTCTAGCTGACACTTAGAATGCACTTGGCCTGCACTTATGGTTGATTGGTAAGATAGCCACAGGCCATGCTCTCTGGTGGCAGGCCACCATCCTCCTGGGTTCCCAGAACAAAGGCCCTCTGAGGAGAGATGGTTGACTGAACAGGAGCCCTAAGTTCTTAATGTCTTGTCATGGTCCCTGAGCATGACCAGAAGAATAGGAAAAATCGCAACAGAAAATGAGCTTCTAACAGAAAAACTGCAAACTGCTCTCTCTGTCCATCTCCCCACCCTCCAACCACATACAGGACTGTCCCAAGGCTGGTGCAGGCCTCTGGACATCTCTTCTCATTGGGTGAGTTATGAGTGTAAGTTTACTCAGACGCTGGTACAGGTAATTTACTTAAATGTTTTTTTTTCTGATAAAAAAAAATAATCAACATCAATTGTGAAAAATACCAAAAAGTAACTAAATAAAAGCAGTTACTAAATTCAGAGAAAACTGCTGCTTCCTACCTTGCTCTTTCTACACTTGTCCTGTAGGGTGGAGACTGCTCTTGACAAGCAGCTCTGCAGTTCTCTTCCAACCCAAGACAAAGAAAGCATTTCCATAGTGAAGAAAATCTGGCTTTAAACATCAGTTTAAATGGCTGCCTACACGCCTCCATGCCCATATGCCCTCAAAGCACAGCTGCTTCCCAAAGCTGCAAGACCTCCACACCTTGGAATCAGGAACAAAACTCACCAGCTTACTGGGCAGATGGGGGTCATTTTGCAGAGCCTTCCAGAGTTCTCTTAAAATTTCCATGAACTTGCTGAAGCCTGCCTTCTTGTCCAGCTTATACAGCAGGGACGCATAGCCCTGCACAGCATCATGGAAGCAGGCCACCCGGTCCACGTCAATGTCGCTTTCTCCAGCTGAGATGGAGGCCAGGTCCACAAATACCTTGAGCTCTGTGAAGCCTGGGGCAGAGAGGGAGTCAGCACAGGACCACTCCATGATGCTGCACAACTCTCACCTGGGGCAAGATCCTTCGTGAGGCCATCAATAGACACTAAGTAAACACCTAGCGTGTGTGGCACTTCCTGCCTTCTGTTAGGACACCAGGATACCTTTTCTTTTGCAGCATATGATGACACCACTGAACAGAATCTAATCTTTACCAAACAATGTCCCAGGCACTGTTCTAGGCTTGTGTGTATCTTATTTCCTTTAATCTACAAACATTATCACCTGAACAAAAACATGTTCCATTGGTAAATATTTTGAATCAAATGTATGTCAAGATCATTGTAATGTTTTGAGCAACTAATAAGAAAATAATAATAATATTGGGCAATCAATTATTTAAAAAACTGAGATAATTCCCCTAGGGTTAATTACTAATCAAAGAATGTAAGTCAAAGCAGACTCAGGAGTACAAGGTGGAAGCAGCAAAGCTCTGGATGAGAGCTGGAGCCAATGACGCCTCAGTGCCAGCAGGAGGTGGCCTTCTAGGCCTCTGTGGTGTGTGAGTGCTGTCCCTGCTCCACCTCCTTGAACTTTCTTTCTTACCTCTCCTCCCCTGCCTCTATCTAGTCCATACAACCACACAGGCTGCCCAGCCCTATGCTGGAAGAGAAGTATACAGGTATACTCACAAGGTATACTCACAAGCCAGCATCCAGTGGCCACTGAAGAAAGGGCCAGGAGGAGGCTCGTCACCTCCCCCATGGCCCTGTGGACCACAGGTAGAAGGACAGGATCAGATCTGCTGGGGAAGGCTGATGAATGGCTTGTGGCTCCATCCTGGCTTCTGAGGTTCAGGCCACCCCCCAGGCCCCGCCCACCCTCTGGGAATTTCAGGTCTGAGCTCAGAGACCTTCTCTCAACAGTGACACCAGCTCAGGTGAAGCATGATGCAGGATAACTGTGGGACTGGGAAGCCACTGCCCAGAGACACTTGTGGTGCTCACCTGTGCACTTTACTCCCAGTTTTTTTCAGGTGTGGCTTCTGCACCTTTAGGCATGTATTTTAAATAAATCTCCTGTGACAATACCACACACAGTGTGAAAATCATATAAAAATGGACATTTTGGGGGTAGTTCTGCTGGTGTTTTGAGGTATTGGGGCTGGAACCCAGGGACTCACACATACTGGAAAGTGCTCCACCCGGAGCCACACCCCTGCCCCAAACAAACATTTGAAAGTTAACAACTCAGAGGCCTTTAGGCCACTTACAATGTCATCAGTCATCACCTATACTAGGCTCCCACTTCGTCACCCCAAATGCAACCCTGTCTCTACCTCACAGTCACCCCCAACTCTGAGCTACTGATCTCTCTCTCTCTGGATGAGCTTGTTCTAACATTTCCTATAACAGACATTGCACAGTGTGTGCCTTGTACCTCAGGTTCCTTCTCTTAGCACTGTGTGTCTGAGGTGCATCCTCGTTGCAGTTTGGACATGTACACTTCCTTCTTTATAGTGGCTGACTGATATTCCACGGAGTGTACACAGCCTAAGTAGTTCATTGTTCATCCACTGAGGAACACCTGGGTTGCTGTGCCGCTGGAGTGCTATGGCTCTGCTGCTCTGATGTATAGATAAGCATTTGTTCAAACACCCGTTCTCATTTCTCTTGGATACATACTTAATGGAACTGCTGGGTCATATGGCCATTCTGAATTTAACTTTCTGATAAGCTGCCACACTGCTTTACAGAGTGGCTGTAGGAGGTCACATTCCCTCCAGCATGACACCACAGTTCCAACTTCTCCACCTCCTCACCGACCCCTGTGATTTGACACTTCTTATCACAGCCATCCTAGTGTGTGTTAGGTGGTGTGTCAAGAGGTTTTGCATTGCACTGAACCACCAATGTGTGCTGATGCCTTTCACAGGCTTGTTGGCCACTTGTATATTTTCTTTGGCGAAAAGCTTAGGCAACCCAGGCGTGGTGGTGCACAACTGTAATTGCAGCTGTTCTGGAGGCTGAAGCCAGAGGATCACAAGTTCAAGGCCAGCCTAGATGACTTAGTGAGACAGTCTCAAAATAAAATAAGAAAGGCTGGATTGCTGCTCAGAGGAAGTGTTGGTGTATTATGTGGGAGGCCCTAGGTCCAATCCCCAGTATGAAGGGGAAGGCAGGCTGTTTCAGTCAAACCTTTTGTCCAGAATTAAGTTAGACTGTCTTTTTGTTGTTGAGTCATGAGTTCTTTATATATCTAGGAGTTATTGTTCTGAGAATCTATACAGGCAGATGAAGGAGAGGTCAGGTCAGGGAAAAGCAGAGAGCACCAGAAGGCCACACTGGGACAAACCCTGCAGAGATCAGATCTGACCTCCCTCAAGGCCCTACTGTGATTTCTGCTACCAGCCAGGCAGGATATGACCAGGGACTCAGCCCCAGCTGCAAAGGAACAGTAAATCAGACAGAAAGAGGCTGGGCTGCCAGGTGCATGTGCCTGTAATTCCAGCAACTGGAGAGGCTGAGATAGGAGGATTCCAAGTGTGAGGCCAGCAACTTAGGGAGGTCCTGTCTCAAAATGGGGATGTAGCTCAATAATAGAGCACCTCTGAGTTCAATCACTAATACCAAGGAAGAAAGAAAGAGAAAGGGGTGGTGTAGGAAAAGAGAAAAAGAAAAGAAAGGGGCACGGCAGGGGCAATGTCCACAGCACCCCAAACTCTGCAGCTCTAAAACAGAATCTGCCCTTTGATTCCAGACCAGAAAAATCCTTCTCCTTCCTCGGGGGCAGGAAGCCCCAGTCCAGGCACCTCCCAGCAGAGGCCTGCCTCCCTTAGCCTAGTACTACCCCATCCATCTACTCTCTGGTCTACAGAGAACCTTGTGTCACCAGGTATGTCATCTACACAGTGTGTACAAAGCCACTGAAGACTGCACACCTGAGTCTGAACTTCATCCTTCAAAGAATCTCTATTGTCAAATCTGGGTCTTGATGACACCATGCCATTTCAAGCCTGGTTTTCTGCCTGGAATGTTTTCTGAGCTGACTGCCAAGGCCCAGGCCTGCCAGGCTCCAGGTGTTCCCTTCTCTAGCCCCTTCTCTCTTCCCTCTCCTTGCTCTTTTACCACTGCATCTCCTCCCTGCAAGGCAGGGGCCATGCAGACCTGGGGCCCAGAGTGCTGGAGGAAGAAGACCCTCAGGCACATGCGCTGAAGTAGGCCCATGCGCTGAAGGAGGCCCATGTGCAGGACTCAGACTCTATACCAAGACCACATGAAGGACTCAGACTGAAAAACCAGCCTCTACCTCAGAGCAAAGCCTGTCCAAAGAAGGGGCATGAACTTTGTTCTTGGAAAGACCCACAGAGCACTCCTAGGTACATTCCCACCCTGCTAAGTTGTTTATCTTCAAATAACAGAAGAGATCTGCTGTGCCAGGTGTCCCCGACTCAAGTCAGACTAGGTGGGGACCCATAGCAACTCCAAAGCAGCCACCAATCAGCATGAGATAGGGAAATACCTGGGATGCCAGATGACCCTCCCAGTAGTTTATGGTGGTTGATAACATGTTGGGAAACCATGTAGTTCAGCACGAATACCCTTGTGGCTTAAATCAATCAGTTCAAACAAATCCCCCTCCTGTAGTAACCAATCACTCCTACCCAACTTGTTCCCACCAGTGAATGTGCTAATCATGTTTAGAGTTGTTTTATGATTTTCCGGCGGTGTGTGATGATTTGCTAAGATATGCTATGATGTATGTGAAGTTCCTGCCTTCCCCAAAGAGTATATAAAACTGCTGCAAACCCTGGGCTTGGGGCCTCTCAGCGTCACCAGTTGTTGTGTGCACGCGGAGGACTGAGCTAGCTCACAATAAACACCTCTTTGCTGTTTATATCGATCTTGGTCTCTGGTGGTATTTTGGGGGTCCCGAATTCGAACATAACAAGACCCTATACCAAGACCACTTGCAGGACTTAGACCCTATACCAAGACCACTTGCAGGACTCAGACCCTATACCAAGTCCCTGTGGAGAGCTCAGACCCTATACCAAGGCCTCTAACTGCCCACACAACACATCGCCAAAAAGTTGGAAAACTTTCTGCCACACTCTCTACTCCCAGACCACTTCCCTTTGCACAGATGACATTTAACAACAAACCCAGGATTCTGATGGGCCTCCCTCCTTCTATGCCAGCTGGACAGGCAGCTCTAGGAAACCTAATCTACTCAGAACCTGACATCACCCCTGGCCCCAGGGACAGACTCAGGGAGGGCTCCAGGGCTCCTACTGGAGTTGGACACACACACTCCCTCCTGGGGGGTCCATGATGGCAGGCTGGATGTTGGACCCTGGCCTAGAGTTCTGCCTCCAGCCTGAGGACAAAGCTGCCATATACAGAAGGGCAGGGCTGCCAGGACCAGAGAAAGGAGCCAGAGCCCTAGGCACACCCAAACCCCTAAGCCAGGCCCTTGTTGGGCCAGCAGCTTTCCCTTCCCTTTCCCTTCCTCTTCCCACTCCCCATCCCATGGGGGGGTCTTCTCACCTGGCTGAAGAGACCTGGCCCCTAAACTCTGTTTGGACAATCAGCTAATGGTAGTAACAATTTAGTTGGTCTAAGCCCTCCTACCTCTAGTGACCTATATAGGTATTGTTCTAGCCTCAAGCACAGTGACTTCCTGGCCCTCACCCTTTCACAGACCTGGGAACCTCCCCTGGAAGCATCTCCCCCACCACCCCACAAAACTCCTTTTGGTGCCTTAGTCTTTCTTGTTCCATGGTTCCTGGCCTCCCATGCCCTTTTTTGCTGTACAGCCCTGGCTTCCTGTGTTCTCCAAAACAAACAGCCCCAAGGACTATAAATCTCAACAGGCAGTCCAATAAAAACAAATACAAGTGGCCATCTGATTTCCAAAAGACGCCTGGCTTCCCTGCTGTTGGAGATCATAATGAAAGACCCTAGCCCAGTTAGCCCAGTTACCTAAGGCCAAGATATGAAACCAAGATATCAGGCAGGCCATAAACAGGTTCAGGCGCCAGGCATGCTTTCCGGACAACCGGTTGAAGAACAGAGCACCCGCATCCTGAGGCATGAATGAATAAACCGGAACAGATAAGCAGGAACAGAAAGAATAGAATGCAGACCTGTGGTTTTTGGAATGCAGACCTGTACCCCCTAGGTGGCCTATATGCTAGATTTAAACAAACCAATAAGAAACCTGTTGCTTCCCGAGCGCGCGAAACCTGTCCCAAACCCTATAAAAATCTCTGTATCCCCAAGCCCGGTGTGCCAGTTCACCAAGGCTCCGGCTGAGGTTCTACTGGGCACCCACAGGCACCTGTGTCCCAATAAACCCCCTCCCCTCGTGCTTTTGCAGCCAGTGTTTCATGTGATTCTCCTTGGACAGGGAAACGGGGGTCTTTCATTAGGGGTTGTTTTTCATTGGAGGTTCCACCGAGATACCCCTCCCCCACCCCATCCGGATCCCTGCCCGAGGACCACCAGCATCACTGGGAGGTAAGCTGGCCAGCTCATGTCGTGTTTGTCGTGTTGTCTGGTGTCACTTCTATGTCTGTAATGTTTGTAACTCTTGGCTGATACTTTGTTTCTATGCGCTGCATTTGTACGATTACGCGTAGTCGCTTTGTATTTTGGGCAGCTTGAGAAGGAGTTGACGAACTCGGACTTCTCCCCTGCCACCCCGGGAGACGTCCCGGGGAGCACTTTGTAGGCAGCGGTGAAGCTCCTGCTTCGCCTAAGCCATTTGGTTTTGTAGGCAGCGGTGGGGCTTCTGCTCCACCTAAGCCATTTGTTTTGAAGTTGGGCAGCGCTCTTTCTATTCGGTCTGATTGTAGTGTTATTGTGATTATTGTGTTATTGTTTCCGTCTCTGTATTCTGTCTCCTCATCTAAAACCAACATGGGGCAATCAATCACGACTCCTTTGAGTCTCACCCTCGACCATTGGCAGGACGTTCAGAATCAGGCAGATAACCTCTCGGTAGAGGTCAAAAAGAAGAAATGGATAACACTCTGCACTGCGGAATGGCCAACACTCAATGTGGGCTGGCCTAAAGAAGGAACATTTAACCTTGATCTTATATTACAGGTGAAGTCCTAGGTTTTCATCCAAGGTCCTCAGGGACACTCGGACCCTATATCGTTACCTGGGAAAATTTGGCCTCTGACCCCCCCCCCTTTGGGTCGCCCCTTTCTCTCCGCCTAAGCCTGCTCCAGGATCTCCTTCCGAAGCCCCACCCCCACCCTATCAGCCCCAACCCATACCGGCTCCTGACTCCATCCAGGTTTCCTCGGAGGAAGAAGAAGAACAAGTAGATCTAGTCACCAATAACCCTCCGGGTCCATCCCCCATGGTCGGGAGACCCTAGCCCCTTTCTGGGCTCTGAGTGGATTGCCTGTAGTATTTTGTGAAGTATTTGGTAAAGTGTTTTGTAGCTGACGGATCCGTGGTCCGCCTGAGCCTTTAGTTTCTAGGTAGCAATCCACGACGCGCTGCGAATTCTGTGTTTTATGTTTTTGTTTCTGTTGTCCTGTCTGTCTCCACCCCAACACCCTGGCGAGAGAACTAATCTCCCAATCTGGTGTTGTGCTCTCCCAATCCGTTTGTCTGAAGGGAAGGCCCCAGTCGGCTTGGGGCCAGCACCCATTTTCATTTTTTTGACAATCTGAAGAGGGAATTTATGTCTTTGTGTGTGTCCCTGTGTGTCTTTTTGTCTGTGTCTCTGTTAAGTGTGATGGCATTGTTTTACTTTGAACCAATGCAGAGTCCCAAATTCCAATCTGCCTTAGAGGTGTGGAGATACACCCTTCCCCCTTTAAGACCTAAGGCAAATTAAAAACTGACTCTACTGGAAGGTTAAGAGATGCCTAGTGCCTAAGGTCAAACCAAACTAGAGAAGCTAATCAATCCTGTAAGTGCAAGGGAAAACTGAGGAATTCCCAGCAGCTGCCAGAGCGTTTTTCCGCTTTGGGGAAATTTCCTCATTTTTTCTCTTCACTGTAAGGATCACCCCACCTAAATGCAGTAAAGTCAGTCACACTGAGACCCTATGTGAGAACATCTGGTCCACTCATGGGAAATCTAAGGTGCCACTGATAGGAGTCATAATTAAATGGAAGTTCAAAACCTGGAGAGATTTTTCTTATCTGGTCTGTTTTAAAGGTTATTATAGATTGTTTCTTGGGGATAATCTAGGCTAAATGTGTGTCTAAAAGATGTTTCATCTGGTATCTAAATGAGTTTGAAGCATTGCATAATCTTGCAGTTAAAAGTTAGGGTTAAGTAATTGTTTAGTTTGTGATTTCAGATAATTCATGCCAGAGAACTTAAATACTTAGGATAGAAAATTAAAAGAACTCTACTTCCAAGTTGGCAAGTAACTCCCAATCATTCAGTTTTATTTTTTATCAATCTTTGAACTGGGTAGCCTAAGGAGATTTTACTAGGTATACAGTGCATTGATTTGGGCAAGGATAGTAGATTATGATTTGGTATCTGTTTCTCTCAGTGTATAAGATTTAGGAAAAAGTGTTGAATTAAAACGTTGGTCTGGCTCATTGAAATGACATTTATTAGCAACAGTCTTGGGAATTTTCAAAGCTTAATTTTAGATATACATGGTAGTGTGGATTTTTTTTTTCCAGGTGATTTAATGTAACTTAATACTACTTTAGGAACTTCAGAACAAAGAAAGTAGCTTAATGATCCTGAAGGAACTTCTTCTGATGGTGGCTTTTATATTATCAAGAAAGATCCTATTTTCAGTTTTGTGTGAGCAAATTTTTCTAGTGTAGGAAGATAAATTGTGACTTATGGTTAAAATGCCTTAGGCATAAAGTTTCTGCTCAAGAATTCTGGCTTTCCCAGTCCCTTCCAGACCTCAGCCAGGGCTTTAAGCTGATATGCAAACAGAAGCAGCTTGGAGCTCAGGCCCAAGGGAAAAAAAAATAAAAGAGTAAAAGTGTCTTTTTACCTGAACTCAAACTAGACCAAACCAAGAAGTAAATTGTATGGCATTTACTAATTACTGGCCGGTTAATCTTTTTAGGACTTTTGCTTTTTTAGATTCTGTAATTTTTTTTTCTTTGAGCTCATGATTTTGTTCCTACAGACAAGTTAATGTTTTTTCTGATAAGTTCTATTTTTGATCAACTGGAGTTTTTTTTTTTTTTTTTTTTTTTTTTTTTAACATTGCAATGAGATTTCACCTGAGGAAGCTGCAAGGCCTCCACCATCGTGTTATGTGTTACACTTGTGTTACGTGTTGTATGTCGGTATGTCTGTATGTGTGTATGTCCATATATCCTGCAGTGATATAACAATTGACAGATGAGGAGCGCTCATATAAATTTAAAAAAAAATGGATCCAAATATCTTTGATTCACGTGATTCAAATGGTTCAATTTTAATTGGGTAAACAGATGAAAGTAAAGATGTCTTTAAAATTAAGCTTATAAGTTTTCCTAGGTGTTCAAAAAGGCCCTAATAAAATGTTGATGTCTATGAAATAATCTGCTTAGATTCAAAGGTTTACAGGTATTGTTTCAAAATGTGAACAGAAGGAGGTTAACAGATAAAAAAAGAGAAACTAGAAGGTTCTAGGTATGGATTTAATAAGAGGGAAAGTGTGTTTCTGGATAAGAGTCTATATGATTAAGTAATTAAGAGGGTTTAAGTAAGTGATAAAGAAGGTCTGTGTAAGTTTTTGAGCAAGTAATCTTAAAGAAATTAAACAGCTGGTTAAACAAGTGCTGTTGTTTTAGAGAATTGTGCTATGTTGTTTCTTTAAAAGCTAAACTTGGTTAATATAAAAACATCAATGTAATTGGTGCCATTAATGTGTTCATATCTTCCAGGTATACAAGTCTATAAGGTAGAAGCTTTAGAAAGAGCATTATATCAAGCTGGTATTCTAAAAGTGTATGGTAATTTAGGCTTAAAAGAAAAACATGTTGGAAATTTATTTATATCATTTGTGTTCTATAACTGTACTTATTATCAATAAGTTATGTAAAGTTCCATGTTACTTTTTACACTGAGATACAATTTAAATGTATTTTTAAGTCAATAAGAGCCTGATCTGGGTAAAGGTTTTATTGTAAAACACAAAAGTACTTTGCTACTTTTCTACAAAAGGTTAAAAGTTTTCAGCCTTTCTTTAATTCATGTTTTAGATATGATATTATATTGTGTTAGCTAATATTCATATAAATTTGAGCAACAATTTATGTAGATGTCTAAAAAGCAAAGATCAGCTTCAGAACTATAGTATTTAAGACTTATGATGAGCCCCGCCTTACTTGAGATAAGGCTCTATGTCCCATCTCATGTGAAAGTGACTATGGAAGAAGTAGGCCAGATTTCAGTGCATTTAAGGTTGTGTCCAAAAGTTGGTTTTTGTCACGATTGCCAGGACCTCAAACAGGGGATTATAATGTATAACTCTGCCAGAATTCAAGGTAGCTATTACATAAACTAAATATGTTTTTATCCTAGTTAGTTTTGTTTTGTAGTTTGCTTTTAGATGGTCTAAAGATTGCCTGTTAATGTTTTAAAGAGGTACTGCTTTAAGAACTCACAACCTGGGTTAACTTAAGATAAGGAGTTATCACCTACAGGATAGAGAGATAGGTACTAAAGCCCAGTACTTAGTATAAGGCTGTTGAAGTTTATTTGCTAGATGTTTAAGATTAAGTTTTAAAATTAAAGTTAAATTAAAGGGCCAAGAAAACCAATATTTGGCTCTTGCCCTCTGAGTCAGTCTGAATCAGGGATAGGGGACTTCTCCAAAGGGCTTTGCAACTCTAGGCCACATAACCTCCTGATCAGGGAGATTAATGAGACCAGTGGAGGACAGAAAGCCAATCAGTGCATTTGCTGTGAAGAGGAGGGTCATCAAAGAAGGGAGACAATGATGCTTCTGAGGGAAGCCGTATGGTCAAGCAAGGCCTGGACCCATCCCAGCGCAAATGGCACTAGCAGAACTGAGAAGCTGCTGTGAAGTTCCCGAGGACTCCCAGGATAATTCAGCTGATACCAATAGATGGAAACAAAGTCAGTTTGACTTGCTTCATCTTAAACACTTAGCAAAGACAGTCAAAGCCAAAGCACAGCTGTTCCTGGACATCTTGAATTATAATAATAGTTAAATGTGACTTCCATAAATAAGTAGACTGGAGGCTGCAAAAGAGACTCTTAGGTAGGAATGCCTGATAACTATCAAAAGGGACTGCTAGAGTAGTTTTAGTCTAAGGCCTTTATTTCTAACCAACGCAGGTAGGCTTAATGTTTGCTAGTATGGTTATCCAGCCCTAAGTAACAGAATTAAAGATTTCTCTATTAGACACAGAGGTCATACTAGTAAAAGGATTTTGCAATATCAGATGATATTAAATTACTAAACTATATCTTTAGGGAAGGACAACTGTAACCCTAAAAGTTAAATGTTGTGTTTACATCCCTGACATTTCTGACAATGTGACAAATATCCTTAAAGATTTACATGCTTAGATAGAAGCCATGTCCTCAGCAACATTGTCTGGAAACAGTATCTTAACTCCTAGTTCCTGGTACTGCCTGATAGAAAACATTGTTGATCTTTGTCTTGGCCATTATACTCATTGGCATGTTTCTGTGCTGTGGCATTTCTTGCTGCATCAATCTGGTTCCAGTACTAATGAATTCTTGTTTCTCTTATAGACCACCTATCACTCGAATGGCCCTCCAGCCTATTATTTCTCAATTGGACTTTTAGCATGGACCACTCGATAGACCCGATATTTTTAAGGGGGACTCCAAACTGCTTGCCCCACACCGTCCCTTTTCAGCCTGAAGAAGCCAGAGAGATCATCTTCATCCCCCTTCCTCACAGCAGTAAGGAGTTCCCAAATTAGAGGGGGGAATGAAGCCAGATTTAAAGTTAGGTAGTCAGTGTAGTTAGATAAATTGGGGTCTAATATCGAGTGAAATCTAAAATGGAGGCCATGCTGGGAATGACTCAGGGAAAACACAGGACAATGGATATAAGATTTTATCCATGATAAAGAAAAAGGGGGGAATGAAAGACCCTAGCCCAGTTAGCCCAGTTACCTAAGGCCAAGATATGAAACCAAGATATCAGGCAGGCCATAAACAGGTTCAGGCGCCAGGCATGCTTTCCGGACAACCGGTTGAAGAACAGAGCACCCGCATCCTGAGGCATGAATGAATAAACCGGAACAGATAAGCAGGAACAGAAAGAATAGAATGCAGACCTGTGGTTTTTGGAATGCAGACCTGTACCCCCTAGGTGGCCTATATGCTAGATTTAAACAAACCAATAAGAAACCTGTTGCTTCCCGAGCGCGCGAAACCTGTCCCAAACCCTATAAAAATCTCTGTATCCCCAAGCCCGGTGTGCCAGTTCACCAAGGCTCCGGCTGAGGTTCTACTGGGCACCCACAGGCACCTGTGTCCCAATAAACCCCCTCGTGCTTTTGCAGCCAGTGTTTCGTGTGATTCTCCTTGGACAGGGAAACGGGGGTCTTTCATTAGGGGTTGTTTTTCAATAACTGGAACCACAGAGCCACTTCTGACCACCCCACTGGTACCGCTGGTTATGAGTTCTGCTCCCCTACATGTTGAAGTTTGAACATTAAAGAAGCACACTGAGGGAAGCATGCAAGGCAGAGTTTATTTAGAAAGGAGTAACATAGACTTCTCCCAAGAGGAAGAAGGGGGCTATAGCTGGTATCCTGGTATCCCAAGAAGTGAGGCTTTCTGCTTTTTAAAATCTGCCCTAGGCTTTCTTTGTTCTTCTCTCTTCCTTTTATCTCTCTCCTTCCTGTGTGTGTGACTGGGCCCAGGAATGCTAGGTGGGATGGCCAAAAGGTGAGAAATAGCAGAAGGGGGAAGGGCAGGAGGGAATAGCCCAGGACACATTAATTAACAACCTTATAGCTCCCTATAGAGAGGGGCAGCTCCTGGGACAGGTTACCTTAGCAATAGATTTAGAGAAGGGGAAGGTTATTCATATGGGTGGAGGAAGGGCTGAAGGAATTAACATTTCAATCCTTCAGGGGAAAGTCTTCAACTTCCTGGACTCACTCAAATTAGCCTCCTAGATCTGACCTGACTCAATTTACCTATCTATACTGACTGCCTGTCTAATACATGCCTTCCTTCCAGGCATGAGGAAGCCAGGGCTGGCACCCCTGCCAGGCTCTGGCTTCACCACTGGACTATGAACAAGATGGGGAGGGAGAGGGTGGGAGAGGAGATGAAACAGGAGGATCACAGGTTCAAAGCCAGTCTCAGCAACTTAATGAGGTCCTGTCTCAAAATAAAATATAAAAAGGGCTCGGGATGTGGTTAAGGACCCTGGGTTCAATCCCCAGGACCAGAAAAAAAAAAAATGTGTGGAAGCTCAAACCAGCTCACTGACACTAGACAAGTGCTCTGCTCCACCAGCCCCTGAAATGCTTCACTTTAAAAGATCCAAAACAGCCTGGCATAGTGGCACACACCTATAATCCTAGAGGCAGGTGTTGGGAGGCGCTGAAGCAGGAGGATCCCGAGTTCAAAGCCAGCCTCCACAAGGGTAAGGCACTAAGCAACTCAGCGAGACTCTGTCTCTAAATAAAATACAAAATAGGGCTGGGGATGTGGCTCAGTGTTTGAGTAGCCCTGAATTCAACCCCCAATACCAATAAATAAATAAGAAAGAGAGAGAGAGAGATATCAAATGCCAAATGTATATTATAATAATTCTGTTACAGTTGAAAAGGAAACACAAGTACAGCAGGTTTAGTCAGCCCATTGTGTGGTAGGCACTGGGGGCAGAGGGGAGCAAAACTCAGGGACCAGATACCACTGCCCAGGCCTCTTCCCCACCCAGTGGACATCTGCTCTGGGCTTCCTGGACATCCTGGGCTGGGTTTCCACTGGAACCCCCTGGGAGACCTCATGGGGGTGAGACCTTATTATCTGGTCTTCACCCCTTGTTTGATGGGGTCTCACCCACCCATGCCAGGGGCTCCGATGAACCCCACCCACCCTGGGCCCCAGAGGCAAGGCTGCTCCTCCTGCAGGGAGTGCCCCACCATCCAGGCTCCAAGCTGCACACTCACAGCCTCCCAGGAGCCCTGATGTTCTGGCAACTCTGAACTTATTTCCTCCATTGTAGAAACACACATCCTCCAGGAAAACACAGAATAAAAAAGAAACAGCTGCATGGACCTTGGTGCCTCCTCCAGGAAGCTCCCAGCATTCTGGGCAGGAGTCCCTGCCTGGATCCCTGGGGACCTGGGGCAGGAAAGGGTGGCCCACCTCTCTCAAAGCCCATCCCCCACCCCACCCCCGCCTCTGTAGAGACCATAGGTCTAGGTCTCCCCCCATGCCTTCATCCACAGGACCTCCAGGCCTGGGTTCCTGGCAGAGCATCCCACAGCCTGGCTGGCTCCTGAATTCCTGGGATTCCTACCCTGGTCCTGCAGCAAATGGAACCACCTGAAGAACCTCCAAGTGGCTGAGAGGAGTGGCCTTCTGCAGTTGAGGAGCCAAGCCCCCAGTTCCTGTTTCAGTTTCTATTCCAGTAAACAGAGTCACCACCAGGCATGAGGAAGCCAGGGCTGGCACCCCTGCCAGGCTCTGGCTTAGGTGAAGTGCCAGGCCACTCTGCCCTCTCTCCCTACCTGCAGGGATGGGCACCCCCTGGAAGGCAGCCCCTGGTAGTGTAATGGATGACAAACCCAGGCCTGGATATAAAATAAACTATAAAAACACTGCCATGAGAAGTAGTGCCTAGAAAGGGAGAGTTTCTGCCCCTTTTTTTCCAGTCAGCCATCTCCAAGAAACCTGATTAACATACCCCTACCTTTTGCCTTTTGGATTGTAAATAACTACCCCTAGGAATCCAACTACTCCCCTTTGAAGTGTAAACATCCCATGTTCAGGCTCAGGGCCAAGGCTAGAGATTTGCCCTTTGTTGCTTCTCCTCTGATTCCTGTCCCCAGGATGGGAAGAATCAGCAGCTTTTGGTAAAAATGCCACATATCCTTGTTCTCAGCCAGATTCCCATTTATTCAGATTCTGCTGGCAAGTGGTTCTGGGCCCATCCCAGCCCCTCACCAAAAATGAAAAGAGGGGCAGAGGGCAGTGGCCTTTCAGGGAGGCCCTGCAGCAGGATGAACCCTGGGTCACCACTTCCCTCAGGGTGCTGTGTTTGCCCCACCTGCCCTTCATGGCCTCTGTCAGGGACCACCCTGTCTTGTCCCATAATTAATTTTAATGCTGGCCCCACAGCAAGCCTGTGAAAACAGTCTGGCACTGCTCATCACTCAGACCAGTACCCCTTTTCTCCCCTCAAACAAGACCAGCAAGACCTCAACCACAGTTCAACCTGCACTTAGGTTCCAGAGGGTTCAAAATCCTGTCTCTTGTTGCTAGCTGTGAAGCTGTGGGCAAGTTACTTAACCTCTCTGTGCTTCACTCTCAGCATCTGAAGGACAGGGATTTATGATAATGTTGTGTTTAGCACAATGCTGGGCACATCACAGCTTAGCAGCCTGGCTTTTTTAAACCCCTGAGACTGCAAACCCTCCCCTCCCAAGGCACCAGCTGGCAGATGTTCTTCCTGGTACCCAGGGGTGGGGAGCCCTGGCAGGTGGCTCCATCATTCCACAACTCCATCTTCACAAACAATCTACAGGCCCTATGGCTGCTCATGGCTACTGCCCCATCCCAAGGATCCACAAGTCCCAGATGCTCAGGGCATCCTTGGGGCTGAGGGAAAGCAGTGCTGCCCTCTGGGAGCTCTGTGCCCCATGGGCTTTAGGGCAGCAGGACAGGAGCAGGGGAGGCACTTGCTCTATTCCGGCCATCAGCAGGGAAGGCCCATCTGACAGCTGGTCCCCTCCTGTCCCTCCACTGACAGCCTGGGCAGGCTGCTGGGACCCCTCCCAGGGCATTGCAAACCTACAGAGCCCTCCCCCTCCAGCAGCCTCAGACTCCTCCCTAGATATCCTCAGGAGCCTTTCAGCTCAGCCAGAGAATTCTCATCCCCAAGGGGGACTAAACTCAGTTCTCTCAAAGAAAAGAGACTGGAAACTTGAAGCAGGACAAGTGACTCCAGCAAAGAACTCACAAAACTGCTTGAGGAAAGTGCCCCCTGGGAAGAGTTCTGTGGGGGGAGGGTTAGGCCTCCCTGAGGCTGCAAGCTGGCCCTGCTCGCATCTGCCTGGAAGGCACAGATGCTCCCATGCCCCACTTGACTCCAGTGCCCCTTGGGACTTGCCTGGTCCTTGGGTTGCAGGAGGCAGCCTCTTTCCACACTGGCTGCAGAACTTGAGTGCCACCTTGCAGGACACGTGTCTCTGGCTGGGGGATCCTCCAGCCCAGTGTCCCTTCCCCTGCAGGTCTGAAAGGAGAAGCAAGAGTTCCCAAGGCAGCAGCTACAACTGTGCCTCCTGTCATGTGACCACAGTCCTATTTCAGTTTCGTTTTCTGAGAAAGTGAGATTGCTGTAGCCAGGAAGTTCATTGGCCAATGGAAATCTAGCAGCAGTGTGTCTCCTGTGGCTGCTCAAGGCCACTGCTCCATCCCAAGTTCCACTCTACCCTGGATCCCACTCCATCCAGAAGCTCCCCCTCTGTCTCTGCAATCACCCAGGGAGGCTAAGACTGCAGCTCAAACCACAAGCCAGGCCAGCTTCTACAACCACTGAGAACTTGGGGGAGGTGGGCAGGAGACTCAGATGGACCTGCAGCCAGGGAAGAACCTTGGTCTAACACAGGTGACCCCCAGGCAGCCTGCAGAGCTGCTTGGAAAGCAAGCCTGGAGCCAGGTGCCACTTCCTGCCCGGGGACCTTAGTATCTCACCTGCTCCCTGAGAGAGGGGAGAAGACAGCTGCCCCACAGGTAGCCCTAAGCACAGATGAGAGTTAGGTGAGTCTTACAGGGACAGCTTACAGCATTAGAGAGGTGCTAGTGGCCATGGTCACCTCTGGCTGAGCAGTGCCTCCTGTTAACAGGCTGGGGCCCAGGGCTAACAGGCTGGGGTCAGGGTTCCCAATAACTGGGGGACACTACCATCTATGGAGGCCCACTCTTATCCTTAACCAGGTGGCATCCAACTAGGGAAAGGGTCAAGGTCAGTCCAAGCCAAGGTCAAGATGGCAGGCCTTAACTCTGGCCTAACTGGTGAATCCCAAGGCACACCCACCTATCCATCACCCGCTTCTGCTGGTCCTGCATTAAAAAGCTGCAGAAGCAGTGGCTGCAGCTATGGCACCTCACCAGCTGGGGGTACCTACCAGCTGCATGCAGACTTCTTCTGCTGCAGCCCCTGCCCCTCTCCCAAAGTTCACCTGCTACAGCCCAGCCTCAGTTCCCATCATGCCCCCTCCCCTCCATACACTCCCTTGAATCAAATACCACCAAGGTCTGGAAGGAAGTTCCTCACTCAAACACCTTCAATGATTCCCTCTCTGCTCCCCCAGGCTCCTTTCCACTGTAGAGGAGCAAAACACGGCTTCCCTCCACCCTTCTAGGTTCTTTAGCTGAGCTATGAATTAAATCAACATCAGACAGATTAACAGGAAGATAATTATGCACATTTGATTACATACCTACACACAAAATATGAGTTAAAGAAAGGTCAGTTGGCCTTTACACAACACCAGAGCTACAGGAAAGGACAGAGCTTGGGGACTACTGGGGGTGGACATGGTTAAAAAAGTGCCAGATGGCTGGGGATATAGCTCAGTTGGTAGAGTGCTTGCCTCACATGCACAAGGCCCTGGGTTCAATCCCCAGCACCACACAAAAATAATAATAATAATAATAATAATAATAGTAATAATAATAGTAATAAAATAGAGAAAAGGTTATAATATGCAATTTTAAAAAAAGAGGGCCAGGGTAGAAGCATGAGATGAATGGAGATGGTGTCATTATGCAGTTTCCCAGGTAATTGAAGCTGTCTGGGAGCAGCCCTCTTAACTAATTCAGATTTCCTTCACTGGAGGCAATTTCTTTTACAGAAGGACAGCTGTCAGAGCTACTACTGGTATCCAGGTTTCGAAGAATAACCAGTCACAGATATGCCTAAGTGTATGGGGGGGGGCATGTCTATCTGTCAGGTCACATTTTGGAGCAGTGTGTCTTGGCTGGTCACCATCTGAGGTTGTCCAATGGAGTGCTCCACTAGCCTACACCTCTACAAAGCACTTTTTTTTTTTTTTAAGAGAGAGTGAGAAAGGAAGAGAGAGAGAATTTTTTTTAATATTTTTTTCTTAGACACAACATCTTTGTTTTGTATGTGGTGCTGAGGATCGAACCCGGGCCGCACGCATGCTAGGCAAGCGAGCTACCATAGCTTGAGCCACATCCCCAGCCCCAAAGCACTCTCTTGTTTTAAGTCTGCACCAAGGGTCAAAAGGCAGAGTGAGCCCCTAGATACTCAACACTTCCCTGCTCAGCTTCCTTTCTTTCTCACCAGTCCTTTTGCCAGTCACTGGCCAGGGGCAAAACTCAAGGCTCTGCCCACCCCTAGCCACCACCAAGGAAAAGCAGGCGGGACAAGAAAGGCTGACCTGTGGTCCGGTCTGCACTGCTCAAAGAGGCCACCCTGCCCTGGAAATTGGCTGGAGAGTGGAGGGGTGGGGGTGGACACTGCGCCTTTCTCCTAAAAGTTACTATAGTTGTTACAGGTGAAGCAGAAGGACGCTGGGGCGGGGCCACAGGCCCCAGATTGGCCTTCTGGCTGCCTGCTGCTCTAAGCGCTCTCTCAGAAGCCTTTTCATCCCTGCAGCACTGCTGGAGAGGCTGCTGCACACTCAGGGCTGGGGCAGGTCAGGGGTGGAAGGCCTGCCCTTCAGGGACATCGCTGGGGACTCAAGAAAGGCCTGCAGCCCCGCCGCCCAGGGGGGGTGTGGTGCGGGACCACATCCTGAGGAGAAACCGGAACTTGGAACCAGCAGGAAGAGCCAGCTGGGCGTCGCCCCAACCTGACCATGGAGACTTATGCCTTGTGAGCCCGAACCTGCACCCTGCATCAGGGTCTTTGGAGGTCTCTGGAGGTCCCTCGTACCCAGGAAACTCATATCCATCCCTGAACCCTACCCAGTAGGAGCCGGTACCCAGGGAGGGAATCCTCACCACAGGGACACCTGGAGCCCTTAAAATCCGCACTGGGGTATCTCTGCATCCTGCCCAGCAGGACCTGGTGCACCTGCAGCACAGGGAGATGTGCTGCCCCGCCCCTGCTCTTTTGTCCACTGGCCACTCCACCTGAGGCACCGCCCCTCCTCCTTCTTCCTAGTGCAAAGCTCTCCTGGGACCTGGCGCCCTTCCAGATCACTGCTCCTTCCCCGGAAGTATCTCCTGCCGCTGTGCATCAGTATGGGTCATGGAGGGGGCCCTGATTTCCGTAGGGCACGGGTTCACCAAAGCAGCTTCCCTCCACGGGGGACCAAGAGAACCTTTGGGAGGACTCCAAAGCAGCGCCCAGCACCTTGGACAGTGACCAAGACGACAGAGGAGGTAGCAGCCAGAGGCCCAGGGCCTAAAGGAAACCAGGACTCCGTCCATCTAACTTCAGAACACCAGTGAGAGTACAGACATGTGACACAGGCAGTGGCCCATTCCTCCAGCAACATAGGAGGCTGAAGCAGAAAGTCAAAAGTTCCAGGCCAGGCCTAGTGAGATCCTGTCTCAAAATAAAAAATAAAAAGTGCTGTGGATATGGCTCAGGTAAAGCGTTTCTAGGTTTAACCTCTACTATCAATCAACTAATTTAAGTCTAGCCTTAGAAAGAAAAATGGGGGTCACCATCCTGCCTATAATGTAACTCTGAATTCCCAATTTAGTGACAAAACATGTACAAGATGTATACATGTGCGTGAGGTGAACTGTAATGTATGGCCTAATAGAATTAGAAAACAAGATGGAGAAGGCAGACCTACATGGATCATGGAAGGAACAGTTTCTTTTGCAGGGCTGGAGCAGAGGTGAGTGTACAGCAGGAGGAGGATGGGAGCTGGAGGACATGGTCAATGGCTTCAGGTGGCTTCACCTACAGCCTTGCCCTAAAAAAAGGTGGTGATCCAAAGCAGGTGCAGTGGCCCATTCCTGTTATACCAGCAACTTGGGAGGCTGAGGCAGGAGGATTGCAAGTTCCAGGACAGCCTCAGCAATTTAGCAAAGCTCTAAGTAAGGAAAGGTCCTATGGTGTCACATTCTAGTGAAACCGTGTCTCAAAAAAAAAAAATATATATATATATATATATATATATATATATCCGGGATGTGGTTCAGTGGTAAAATATCCCTGGGTTCAATCCCCAGTGTTCTCTCTGCAAAAAAAAAGATGACAACCTGGGTGCTGTGGCCTGCCCAAGTATCTGCTCCTTTCAGAAAGACAAATATGTTCACAAAGGGCCTTGGAAGATCTATTTGAGGAGAAGCCTGAACAGAGGGAACTCATCCATTGTGGCCACCCCTGCCAAGCCACTGGTCTTGTTCCCCAACCCAGGCCTGGATGCTCATCCCACAGAAAAACAAATGTCCAAGAGATGTGTTTTGTGGGGGAAAGAAAGGCTTTATTCAGTGGCCAAGAATGGAAAAGAGGGAGCTTTGCTTCTTAGCTTCTCAGCTCTAGGGGTTACAGATGCAGGACAAGATTCAAGAGTCAAATAAAGGACATGATCGTGTCCTTTCTGGGAACAGGTGCAGATCTTCCAGGAACAGGGGTAACATTTCTTTTTCCTCTTTTCTGGTGTTTCTGGTTGTGATGGCTGGTAGGCATGTTTAGCTTTGAAGGGGGCGGAGAGAGGTCAGGCAAGTCTAGGTCAAGTTGGCACTGTATTATAGTCCTGAACAAAACATCTCTCAACCATCAACGTGTCCGGATGCAGAGCAAAATCTGACCCGAAGACTAAGGCAGCAAAGGGGACAGACACAGTATGAAGGCAGATGTGCCTGTTCATCCTGTTCCCATCACTCCTAAGACACCTGCAAGCACAAGGGCCAGTGTTTTTTGCAAAAGTGGCCTTTGGGTCTCTGAAGGAAAGACTAAGCAACTGCTCTTATGAGCCATGTGTCACAGGTGTCAACTGCAGCAGTGCTGATGGGTTTCTGATGAGGTATCGCCCAGCCTCAGGATCTCCAAAGGCAGATTTTTAGGGCAATCAGGAGTAAGTAAGGCAGAGAGGTTTAGGTTTTTCCTCAGTGGCAGCCTTGGTCCATGTCTCTGCAGCTCTCAATGTGCTGGAAGAGGTCCTTCTTGGCTTAGACCTTTAAGGAAAGAACCAAAAAAGAGAAATATAGAGAGAGGAGAGGGGGCTCAACAGTGACACAGGTTTATTCAAGACAAATCTGTGGCAGAGGTTGGAGGTGGGAGTGGGGATTCACCAGCAGAGGCTGGAACCCATGTTCTGTTTACAGCCTAGGGAAGTTATAGGGCAGCAAGGGAGTGGAGGAATTTCTGTAGTAAGGCCATTGCTAGGGGTTGTCAGGGAAAGGTCCTATGGTGTCACATTCATTCTTTGAGGTGGCCACTGCTCCTTGTTGAACCAGGTGTTTCTCAGGATTCCAGTCCCAGATAAGGATTCCCTTCCCTGTGTGATGATGGTGTATTGCCTGGGTTTAGGTCAGGCTGAATCAGAGTGTCCTGGGGTGACTTGTTCTAAGGTGGAGGATTTGTTCCAAAATGGAACTGTGTCAAGTACTTCCTAACAAGTCAGACTGCAGTCTTCAGTCCAACCCATTCCACTGCCTGCCCTGGGGACATATCATGGGAAACCTTGGTCTTCTCCTTGCCCTCTCCAGTGCTCGTAGAATGATTGGATCTGATCCCAAACATGCTTGAGATGTTACTTTGCTCCTCTCCTGAGTGTCTTGAAGGTCCTGGTGTCACCTCCAGATTGTTTAGCCACAGGGCAGTTGCAGAGCACGGAAGGGTGCTTTCCTGCCAGTGGAGGGTAGGCAGAGGGACTCTACTGTGTGTCCACACATGCACGCACGTGTGTGTGTGTGTGTGTGTGTGTGTGTGTGTGTGTGTGTGTTGGAGATGTGAGCAGGTGCTGGATGTGCAAGCTGCTAAGAGCCAGGCTGCTGAGAACAAGGGTCTTGTAGGAGGCAGGGCTGTCCAGGTCTGAGGCTCACTGCTCCATGGCTGCTCTGGCCAGGGTCCCTGGACCTTCTGCCTCCTAAACCAAGATATTTCAATGCTGGGCGTGTATGCCAAGCTGGATGAATAGAAGACCCACATCTCCTCCTAAACTGCTTAAACGAATACTGCAGAACAAGATAGGCCCGTAGCTCTTGGTTTCCGTGATATCTACTTCCCAACTGTCTTCAGATCTTTGGGTAAAAATTGTCTGGAGTCAAGTTTGGCAGGTGGGGCCAGCTCTTTTCTGGGCCCTGAAAACTCTTGCATGAAGATCCTGCTCCTTTAATCTCTTGGAATAACAAATGTCCCAGTGTCAATCTTTGCCTGGGTTAGAACAGTGCAGACTGAAATAGTCCTGCATCAGCCCAGAATGCATTGCCTACCACAGGCTCAGATCCACCAACTGGAGGGTGGCAGCTGGTGGAGACCTCTTACAGCATCACAAGGGCCCAGGACCACAACACTGAAATCATCCAGGATGCCAGTGGCTTCACCGTCTTGCTCTTTTTGGCTTCATTGCTCCTGAGTGTGGTCGGTTGGACTTGACTACTTCCCTCCACCTCTCTCCTTTCCAGCACCAGCACCAGAGCAATAAATCTTCTTGGAGGAAAGAACCTGATGTGATGAACTCTGTCCTCCAGTGGTTGGGAGATTCAGCGGGGCCTTCGTTGCACTTACTTGCTGGTTACTGATGCAAGCAAAAACATTTGGCTAAGAGTTTGAAAATTCAAAAGGCCACTGATGAGTGTCAAAGCCTAATGAAAAAAGCAGTCCCATTGGGCACAGGGGCAGTTGCCTATAATTCCAATGATTTGGGAGGCTGAGGCAGGAGGCTGGCAAGTTCAGCAACTTAGTGAGACCCTGTCTTAAAATAAAAAATAAAGAGGCCTGGAGATGTGGCTCAGTGTTTAAGCATCCCTGGGTTCAATCTCTGGAACCAAAAACAAAAGCAGCCCCTAAACTGCATAGGAGGGGCCATTGAGAAGAATGTAACTGAAGGACTTCGAGGATTCAGTGTTAAGAAAGAGGGGAGTGGGGGTGGTGGGGAAGGGGCTCAGAAATCACCAGGCATAAACCTGGTATGACCTTAAGAGGTCATACTTTATGGTCCATGCACCATGTATTTTATCTGGCTTATGTAGGTAATTCTCTCTTATTATTCTTTTTTTTTTCTTTTGGTACTGAGGATGAACACAGGGCCTCTACTACTGAACTGCATCTCCAGGCCTTTTTAATCCTTTTACTTTAAGTCAAGGCTTGCTAAGTTGTTGAAGCTGGCCTTGAACTTGTGATTCTTCTGCCGCAGCCTCTGAAGGCTCTGGGATTGTGGGCGTGCAACACTGTGCTTGGCTTTTTAAATTTATTTTTTCCTTTATTAAATCAACTTCATTGATCTACAGTTTATAGTTAATGAATTGCCTGTTTTACTGGAAATCCATATGCAACAAAATGAAACTGAATCCCCTCCTCTCACCATGCACAAAAGTGAGCTCAAAATGGATCAAGGACCTGGATATCAAATCAGAGACTCTGCTTATGATAGAAGAAAAAGTTGGCTACGATCTACATATTGTGGGATCAGGCTCCAAATTCCTTAACAGGACGCCTATAGCACAAGAGTTAACAGCAAGAATCAACAAATGGGACTTACTTAAACTAAAATTTTTTTTCACAGCAAGAGAAACAATAAGAGAAGTAAATCGGGAGCCTACATCATGGGAACAAATTTTTACTCCTCACACTTCAGACAGAGCCTTAATATCCAGAGTATACAAAGAACTCAAAAAATTAGACAATAAGACAACAAATACCCCAATCAACAAATGGGCCAAGGACCTGAACAGACACTTCTCAGAGGAGGACATACAATCAATCAACAAATACATGAAAAAATGCTCACCATCTCTAGCAGTCAGAGAAATGCAAATCAAAACTACCCTAAGATACCATCTCACTCCAGTAAGATTGGCAGCCATTAGGAAGTCAAACAATAACAAGTGCTGGAGAGGATGTGGGGAAAAGGGTACTCTTGTACATTGCTGGTGGGACTGCAAATTGGTTCAGCCAATTTGGAAAGCAGTATGGAGATTCCTGGGAAAGCTAGGAATGGAACCACCATTTGACCCAGTTATTGCCCTTCTTGGTCTATTCCCTGAAGACCTTAAGTGAGCGTACTACAGGGATACTGCCACATTGATGTTCATAGCAGCACAATTCACAATAGCTAGACTGTGGAACCAACCCAGATGCCCTTCAATGGATGAATGGATTAAAAAAATGTGGCAGTTATACACCATGGAGTATTACGCAGCTCTAAAAAAATGACAAATTCATGGAATTTGCAGGGAAATGGATGGCACTAGAGCAGATTATGCTTAGTGAAGCCAGCCAATCCCTAAAAAACAAATACCAAATGTCTTCTTTGATATAATGAGAGCAACTAAGAATAGAGCAGGGAGGAAGAGCAGGAAGAAAAGATTGATATTAAACAGAGACACGAGATGGGGGGGAAAGAGAGAGAAAAGGGGAATTGCATGGAAATGGAAAGAGACCCTCATTGTTATAAAAAACTACATAAAAGAGGTTGTGAGGGGAATTGGAAGAAAAAACAAGGAGAGAAATGAATTACAGTAGATGGGATAGAGAGAGAAGATGGGAGGGGAGGGGAGGGGGGATAGTAGAGGATAGGAAAGGTAGCAGAATACAACAGTTACTAATAGGGCATTATGTAAAAAGGTGAATGTGTAACTGATGTGATTCTGCAATCTGTATTTGGGGTAAAAATGGGAGTTCATAACTCACTTGAAACTAATGTCTGAAATATGATATGTCAAGAGCCTTGTAAGGTTTTGAACAACCAATAAAAAAAAATGAATTGCCTGTTTTAACTGCAGGTTCAGTGCATTTTGAGAAACACACCCCACACACGATAACCAGCCAGTCAAGATACAGGACAGTCGCATGGCTCCAGGATGACTCCAGCCTGCAGCCTGCCCCAGCAAGCCAGTCTCCTGTGGCTATGGATGACTTCACCTGGTTTACAACTGTACCTATCAGAACCACAGGACACTGTCTGTTTCCTGTGTGGTTTATTTCAGCAAAATGTATCTGAGACTCCTGTGGCATTGTAGTGCCAGGGTCAGGTGGGTGCTCAGCCATGAATGGCATGCAGGGAGAAGACAGGGAGGTTGACTGAAAGCCACAGAGAGACCTCTCTGACAGATGAGCCCTGGGAGGTGGGGGTCTGAGAATGTTAGAACATCCCGAAGCCTTAGTTAAGAAAAGCTGCCTTCAGGACCACGTCTTCATTGGCTCCTGTAACCAAGTCTCCAGGAACCCCCCACCCATATACCCAGACTATGCCACAACCCTCAATCATCCTGATAGCCAAGACCCTCACAAAACATGATGGGGACTATTCAAAGGGTAATGAATCAATTAAGGGGAAGGGGAATTGAGACGAAAACAGGGGGACTCAGTTTCCTTAAAACCTCTTACCCTGAGCACCACACCTTCCTCTTGGAGGCAGTCATATAGCCCCCAAGCTGTCAATCAAAAGTCAAGAGGAGGTGGACTTGGGGCAGGACTCTGGAAGCTTCCTGGTGAATAAGAGTAGATTATGGTCAGGCAATGGGTCCCTCCTTCAGAGGCAGAGACTACACAGCAGACTAAGTGCTAGAAATATTAATAGGCACCATCAAGACCTATTTATTATTTTTTTTGATATAGGGGATTGAACCCAGTGGTGCTTAACCACTAAGCCACATCCCCACATCCCAGCCTATCTTTTAATTTTTTAAATTTTGCGAAAGGGTCCTGCTAAGTTGCTCAGGGCCTGAGTTTCTGAGGCTGACTTTGAACTTGTGATCATCCTATCTCTGCCTCCTACATTGCTGGGATTATAGGTGTGTACCACCATGCCTGGCTTGTCCCTGAATTGTATTTTTCTAATTTGCAAGATAAGAACTCAGAAGAAAATTGGCCAGGCATGGGACTAGTCTCATCACAAAACACCAGTTTCACTGGAACCACCAATAAAACTAAGGAGCCAGATAGACACATAATCCCTCTCCTCTCTGAAAGGACCCAGAGTCTCCCTATGAGAAATAGAAAGGCTGATGGTCTATTTCCAAATGTAGCCTTAATTGGATCCCATGGGCCCAGTTCTCCTGGTAAACATCCAACAGTAATTAATTTGGAGACAATGTTGTCTCCTTTGTTTGATTTAACTTTACTTTCATCTCACTTTCACTTATACTATAGTTCTTTTGCATGACTTTGGTGTCTGACTTTAAACCTTCTTTTGTCAGAACACAGAACTGAGGTTTTGAGTTTCAGCTCCCTGCTTTCCTGTGATTGATATTTCTAACATCCCTTGAGACTGTCCTCCTTTCCCTGTTCCTGTCCCTTCTTCTTTTTTTTTTTTTTAAAGAGAGAGCGAGAGAGATAGAGGGATAGAGAGAGAGAATTTTTTTAATATTTATTTTTTAGTTTTCAGCGGACACAACATCTTTTTGTTTGTATGTGGTGCTGAGGATCGAACCCGGGCCGCACGCAAGCCAGGCGAGCGCGCTACCACTTGAGCCACATCCCCAGCCCTCCTGTCCCTTCTAATAAATGCATGCCTATAACTCTGAGCACTGTGCCTGAAGTATTTCTGACTTGATCCCAAGAACCCTTCACACTGCCTCAGTTTCCAGGGAGGCCCCAGCCCTCTTTGTTTCCTTTCATCCCTAACATGAAGTGCTGGTCCCCTGCTGATGGACACAGGGGTTATTTCCAGTTTTTTGTTGGTTTGTTTGAGGTACTGGGGATGGAACAAGGATCTCACATGTTAGGCAAGCACTCCACCACTGGGCATCCCAGTCCTTTTTGAGACAAGGGTTCACTAAGCTGCCCAGGCTGTCCTTGAGCTTGTGATCCTCCCACCTCAGCTTCCCAGAGTGGTTGGGATTACAGGTGTGGTCCCTGTGCCCAGGACTAGTTATATTCTTTTAGTGTTGGTTGCCAGCCTTAACTGAATTGCATGGCTAGCTAGTGGGTCACTGTCCTCCCTCACAGGGGTCTTATGGTTTTTCATTCATTTCTTAAATATGGACTGCAGAGACATCAAAGAAAATAAAAAAGCTCCAATCAGCTTTTCAAGAATTCTGGAAATTTTGTTTTTAAATTTTTTTTTATTGGTGTACATTAATTATACAGGATGGTGAGTTTCAATAGTGATGTATTTGTACATATAGGGAAACATAATTTGGCCAACCTCATCTCCATATCTTCCCACTCCTCCCCATGCTCCCTCCTCCTGATTCCTCCTCTAACCTAACAGTTTTCCTTCTACTCTCCCTCTTAAAATCCTTTGCTTGCTCACATTAAGTCCTTAAGGGCCACATAAGGGAACATTGAAATTTCAGAAGAATTCTGGAAATTAACCAGAGGTGACAACAATGGGAGAATTTATTTAAGAAAATTCTGAGGCAATATAGAGACCATCTAAAAAAGAGAAGTCAGGTGCAGTGGTGTATACCTGTAATCCCAGCAGCTGGGGAGGCTGAAGCAGGAGGATCGAAAGTTCAAAGCCAGCCTCAGTGACTTCTGTAGCATTTTGACTTGGCTCACCCTCTAGTTCTGTGGCAGCCTTGAAAAACAACAGGAGGGGGACACTCTCTGCAGGTCCCTGGAAGGCTTCCCTCCTTTGCAATGTCAGCTTTCTTTGACCTATGTGTCATTCCTGGAAAAACAGGACAGTTAAGCACCATGTCCCTTAAGTCCTCCTCTCTGTTCAAAGGAACCTACTCATGTCAAGGCACTGGGCCAGAATGTCCAGAGTACATATTATCCCATGGGCACTGGATTCTCTCACACTTGCCGGGAATCAGGGCAAGTCAGTTATCTGTAGAAAGCTACTTTCTCGCATGCTCACCAAGTTCCATGGGTTCTGATCACACAGTGGGAAGAAGCCAGCTAAGCTGATCTGCTGGTAATGCACACAACCCCTCCCTGGGGAAACTGGTGCCCACCAGTGCACCCTGGAGAGGGAAAGGTGCTATGGGGATGGAACACTATTCCCTGGAGAAGCACCATGGGACCTTCTGTTGCACTTCTCAGGAAACCTGTCTCACAGCCCAGTTTTGGGTGTCTGCACTAAGCTTTTGGTCACCTGTCACACTGCCCTGGCCCAGCTGGGCTGTGGAGGGCAAAATCTGGTTTGGGATTTGGTTTACTCAATATTCGAAAGCATTTCCCCTTCTGGGTCATTTGCTAAAAACATTGAAAGGCACTGATTTACCCTCATGGCTGCCTGAGGGTAGTAAGGGGGTGAAGGGTATGGTGCAGCTCAGCCATAGCACCTGGGCTGTGCATTTGCTAGAACTGTGGTTACCTGGGGGAGCCTGGAATCTGAGATATATTAGCGACAAGTCTCTATTTTGGGTTGATAAAAAAAAAATCAGAACTAAACAGAGGGGTCTGCTGGGCAACATTATGAGCTGAAGGTTCCCAGAGTGTTACTTAAAAGGGTTAATTTAAAGCCATACACAATGGTACGCCCTGGTAATCCCAGCTACTAAGGAGGTAGATAAACTCAGTGGTAGAGCACTCACCTGGCACACACAAGGCCTTGGTTCAATCCCCAGCACCACAGAAAAGGGGGAGGGCAATATTATAAAATTTCACTTCAATCAAAATTCCCCAGGGGTGACTGGTCCAAACTTAGCCAGACTCTATCTCAAAATTTCAAAAAATCAACACAAAGGGCTAGGGTGTGCCTCAGCACCCCTGGGTTCAATCCCTGGTACCACCAACCCCCACCCCCAAAAAAACAAAACAAAATGATGAATTTTAGGGCAAACAATTCAGTCCATAATCCATGTACCTATTCAACAGAAAGCTCGCTGAGGACATTATAATACAGATACAGATATTAAAAACCATTTATTCTGACACTATTCATTATCACAGTAATTCACAGCAAATGATACATGAAAATGCAGGTCACAGAGCACCATGAATGGAGCACATGGAGCCAGGAGTGTGCCCACACTCTGACAGATATGTGTATTCCAGGGAGCAGGAAGTTCTGGGGTGGTCACCAGAGTGGAGGGGGACTGGGGGAGTGGTCTCCTGCATTTTTTTTACAATAGGTATTTATGATTTTTACAAAAACGCCAAAGCTATTACTTCAATTAAAAAAACAAACAGAATTCTTTTGAAACAGACTTGAAGTTATTTGGCTCACCTTGGTGTCCTCCTCAGCCACACATGGATGCTGCATCAAGATCTGACATCTCTGAGACTCCTCCCTGCTGGAGCTCAGTGTAGATCTGGGCAGGTGCTGGGTACAGCACACCTCGCCCAACTAGCTGCAAAACCCTGTTCCTTTCTCTGTCACTTGGTCTATCAATCTGATAGGCTCTTGCCAAGCCCCTCTCCCCAAAGGTCCATGCCCAGGGGACAAGCAGAAAGTTTTCCAGTTGTCCCAAAGAACACTAGAGTCCTACCTGGGCCTCACATGGGCTCCCTTTTCTTCTGGGGTCACCTTGAAGCCCTTTCTCTGCTCCATTGGGCCAGTATGTCTACCAGGTGGCATCTGGTATCAAATCACAGTGACAGGGAACTTTTGGGAGAATCTTCAACACCAGACACCCACTGAGGGTCTGATCGAGCCCTTCGCAGGGATCTCTTTTGTTCTGGGACCGGGTCTTTACAGCTGTTGTAGGGCTGGGTACCTGGGTCTTGCTGCAGTTATTTCTCTGCCAAAGATACAAGTTTTTCAAGCTCTAAAAAAGCAGAAGTAAGGGTGGTCCAGTTTGTGCGATGGAATCAAAGGCTATTGCCTACTCCCCAACTCTGTGTCAGAGGCTGACCCCAAAGGGCTACAAAGTGTGATAGGAAAGAGGATCAGCAGGACAGCTAAGTCAAATACTGCACACACCTGCCTCCTCTAGGATGGAGAAGTACTAGAACCCCTTTAGGTCAGCAGTTAGTAGAACACAGAGCATTGGCACCTGGGGACAGACGTTCTCCAGTCCAGGAAACAGGCCCTCCTGCTCGACACACAGGGTGGGCAGCCTGGCTGCACAAGTCTGTATCTGCAGAGGGTCATTTCACCTCCACACATGTAGGACAAGGGAGGGCAGCCTGTCTGGGAGGTGGGGGGTGGAGATGTGTGGCTGCTGCCAGGGCAGGGATCTCTTCACGAACAGTCTCCAAAGACCACCAGGAGGAGTGTTCTGCAAAGACGATCCATAGTGTCTAGTGCCATGAAAGGGTTGGCCACCTGGGTCAGCATCCCTGACTCTGGAGGGCTCTGCCTGAGTCTCTAAGCAGGTCATCCTCCTGTGAGATCCATCTCCCTGCTGGGTGCTGCTGGCTTCTTGAATCTGTGCCAGGTTCCCTTACCCCTGGGCCTCTGTATTTGAGCTGCTTCCAGTAACAAGCCAGAGGAATCTCAAAGAAGACACAGGAGCCCAGGAAGTCAGACACAAAACAATGTTTCTTTTTCTTTTATGCAGTCTGGCATTGAGCTTGCTAGTCAAATGCTCTACTCCTGAGCCATGTCCCTAGTCCTTTCTCAGTTTTCTTTGAGACAGGATCTCTCTAAGTTGCTGAGGCTAGCCTTGACCTTGCAATAATCCTGTCTCAGTCTCCTGAGTTGCTTGGATTATAGGTGTGTGCCACCATGCTGGCTAGAACCGTGATTCTTTCTAAGGGTGAGGGCCTGAGGAGACTTTCCAGAATGTTTGAAATGTTAGCTTGACTGGTGGATGCACAGGGGGGACATTTAAGCTATTTATTTGTATTTAATTGTTACCTCAAATACACACAAATATTTAAAACATCTGCAGAGATAGAGGGCCCAGAGTTCCACCCAAATCCCTCTGGCCTTCCCCTTTCCCAGAGTTTCTTGCTCTCCAGATCCTGTCCTGCTCTGTCTTGATCCCTAAGGGTACGAACATGCTGGACTGTCCAGCTCACTGGAGAATGTCCCCTGCACCCACCTGCCTTCTCCAGGATGGAGAAGTACTGGAACCCCTTTAGGTCAGCAGCCAGTAGAGCATGGAGCACCAGCACCTGTGGACGGATGTGTCCAGGGCACAGGTCCTCCTGCCCGCCATGCACAGTAGGCGGCCTAACTGGACAAGCCTGAATGTCTGGAGAGGACCATTTCACCTCCACACAGGCAGGTGGAAGGAGAGTACCCTGCCCAGGGGGGCTGCTGCCAGGGGAGGGATCTCTACATGAAGAGTATCCAAAGACCACCAGGAGGAGTGCTCCACCCAGAAATTGACAGCCACAAGCACAGCTCTAGAGCCAGATGTCCCCAGCACTGAGTACAGCCTGGCTGCAGATCAGTACTGACAGCACAGGGAGTGGCCCCTAGAGGACAGGTAGAAGATGAAGGTTAGGCGGTTGGGAGCCCAGGTCAGAGGCAGGGGGTAGACCATACCTACCTATTGGCCCACGAAGACCAGGGCAGCACCCTTCCTGTGGAAGTCCTCCAGGAGGTCACCCAGCCCCAGCACCATGGTATAGTCGATGCTGCAGATGTGTGCACTCCAGGATAGCTCAGCGCCATGGGGATCCTGGGGGGAAGCCCACTCTGTCACACCCAGTGAGGATGTCAGGGTGGCAGGACTCACTTGTCCCTGACAGGCAGAGAGAGCCACGCTTGGGACACTGTGGTCCATGCTGAAGAACAGTCAGGGTGGTATGGGGCTCATTACCCACTGGGGACCTTCTGTGTGTCAGCCTCATTAATGTGCAAGCAGGTGAGCGTCTCCCTGATGGCTGGAGCTTGGCCTCCGGTCCTGAAAGCCAGGGTGAAGGAATAGAGAGCCATGGAACAGAGGGAAGTGGGAGCTCACAGTGACCTCAGCCGAGCCACATACCTTACCAGGCCTGTTCAACATTGCCTCCCCAGGGCTTCGATGGCAGGAAAGTGCAGGCCACTGGCCAGATATAGGACAAGAATGGGGCCCTCTGACACCTGGGAAGGTAGAGGGAAGGGACTGAGTCCTGGAGGTAGGTTGGACCCAGCCTCTGCCAGGCCTGGCCTGTCCCAAGCTGGAAGCCCAAGTCAAGCCCAGTGTGCTGAAGGAACAGCAGGGGTGCTGGCAGGAGGCTAGGCACTGTGGAGACTGCTGTGGTGTACAACAAGAGGATGTCACCTTTAGCGGTAACCACAGGTGCCCCATGAACTCAGACATCAGGACAGCCTGGCCACGGAGTCCCACCATTGAGTGCCCACCCTTGACCCGCACCTGGCTCTTGTGCCTGACTACAGAGTGTGGGAGGATGAGTTAGGACACCAGAGTTCCAGCCAGGATGCTGTACTGGACCTCCCAGAAGCACAGCAGGAACATGATGCAGAACGGTATCAGGTCCAGCCCTGGGAGAGAAGTCTGCTGAGAGTCGCCTCTGCTCCCAGGCTCTGTGCTACCACCTGAGCCCAATACACCCTACATTCAGCAGGACAGCCTTCTGATCCTCACATGTGGAACAATGGTGGTCATGGACACAAAGCAGCCAGAGGCCTCCATTCTGGAGCCTCAGGGGCAGCAGCCACAGGCCACTGCTGGTACACATGTGTTAGATAGAGGAAGACCTCTTTGTGCCTGAGGTTCAGGCAGGACCCTCCTGGGCCTTCCCTCAAGTGACCTTGGAGGGAGGGAAGCAGCAGGGCTGTCAAGGGGACATTTAAGGGACCCAGGAGATGGGTATGTGGGGACCACAAACCCCCAGACTTGCAGGTCTCCTTCTCTGAGGAAGTGTCCTGAGGGCAAACTGCAGTCCCAGAGTCCCCCTAACATATGTGACTCAGAAATGTTTCACGAGCCTCAGTTTCCCTCAGGAGAGCCTTATATTGCACACAGAATGTCAACACGTTCCAAGGCTACTCTAAAGATAAAATGTACAGGGAAGCCCTGGGACACAATAAAATAGCCACCACTTTCATTGACTCCCTGGGGCCACGGGAAGAAAGCCTCATAATCTGCATAAGTTCTTACACTTTTTCAGGAAGCAAAACAGAATGGATTTGTGGGGATGAGTGGTTAAGGGTGCCCTCAGGCTTTGCAAACACGGTGCTACAGTGTTCTCAGCTTTTGGACCAGCACATATTTTTTCTTTTCAGCACTGGGAATTGCAACCCAGGGTCTCACACAGCCTAGGCAAGGGCTCTCCCACTGAGCCGCACCCCAGCCCTTTCTACTTCGAGAGAGGATCCTGCTAAATTTGCCCAGCTGCTCTCCTACTTGCCAGAGCCTTTCAAATAGCTGGGATGACAGATGTGGCCATCATCATCTGGCCCATATATATATTCTTAATATGCCAGAGTGTCCCAAAGATCTTGGTATCAAACAGGGGGGCCACAGCCATGGTGATGACAGCAGCCAGCAGAGCCTTGGGGATGTGGTAGACAAGCAAGGTCATGTAGTCCAGTGACAAAAGCACCAGCACACCTGGGGTGGGGAGTGGGCATCACTCAGGGGCCAGGGTCCTGGCTGGAAGGCCACACAGCCTCCCCCAAGAGGGTGGGGAACAAGCTCTGACACCCTGCACCCGCACGGCCACAGAGACAGAGAGAGCCATGCACAGCAGCAGACTCTGTGGCCTGCTAAGCAGGACACCCCTTCAACTGTGGGCTGCCTCCTTCCTCCCCATGCCTTCAGGGACACAGGGAAATATGGGGGGTGTGCACTCCAGTCACCAGCCCCCCTGCTGGGGTGCACACCCCAACTGGACATTCATGGTTGTCTTGCAAGTGAACAGATAGACATGTTGATCCCTGGAAGCCCTGAAGGGGAAGGGGAGGCCTCCATCTGCAGGCAGAGACTGATCTTCCCAGGGTGCCTAGGCTGGGGGAGGAAGTGAGGGAGAGCTGTGCTCAAACCACCCGGCTTCCATTACCAAGAACACACCAGAAAGCCTGAGTGCTCTTGAGGCCCCCTGTTTTGTCTTCTACCACACTAGGTACTGGCTGGCTAGGTACCACTTCCCTCCACTTGCCACTACTCAAGGACAACCTGAGGGGTCTAGGCTTGGCCTCAAGGCCAACTCATCAGGGAAGAGCCTCAGTCCTCCTGCCTCCACTTTGGGGAATTAACTTAGGCATCACAGTGCTTGGAGAATCTGCATGTGCTGGGAACTTTCCAGCACTAAGCACAGAGCAGGAAGCTCAGATGCCATCCTAAGGGGCAGGCATGAACCCCACCTCCACCACACTGCAGACTTAGTCACAACTGACCAGGGGTAGTCAAGAGACCAGGTAGACTGCAACAGGGAGAATGAGAAAGGAGTCCAATGTGGGCAAAGCACCCAGGTGGGGAAAGGGGTTCTTCTGCTGGTCCCTCCCGAAGGAACAGAGAAGGAAGGATGTGGTCACTTACTGTCCAAAGCTGCTGATGACTGAATAGAAGGAGACGAGGGAGTCCAAAACATTGGTGAGGCCTGGGGAAAAAGAAGGTTTGAGGAAGGCGGAGATAGAAGACAAGAGCAAAGCCAGGGATATACAAGGAGTGACCTGGGCATGAATCCGACCTCCTGCCTTGGGAAGGAAAATGCAAGCCATAGTCTTCTTCTAGTTTGCCCAGGGTGATTCCAGCTTTTTGCAGGGGAAGGAACTAGAAATGGAATCCAGGGCTTCGTGCATGCCAGGTGAGCACCTTACCACTGAGCCAGCCCCTGCCCCAGTTATAGCTTACAAAGTAATTCTCGTCCCAGCTTGCCATGGGGCTCAATCATCTCCAGCAGGGGTGTGCCCAAAGGATGCAGTGCCTGTAGGATACAGCTGCCACCATCCACAGGGCTCCACTAAGGTCCTCTCAACCCCTCCCCTGCTCTGCTGCTATGGCCCACCAAAGTGAGGGACAATGGTGGGCCATAGCAATCTCCCCCAGGTGGCACTGACTGACCATGGGGGACACAGTCCAGACCCACAGCCTCACTGGGGCCAAGAACCAAGCAATCATCCGACCACGCTAACCCCAAGCTACTCCACCAGCATTACCCTTCCCAGGGCTTTCACAACCACCAGTCTCCCCTGGGTGCAGGTTCAAGGCCTACTCTCAGCTCAGGTCTGGCCACTTAGCAAAGGCCCTCCAGGTTACAAGGCCCAGTGCACATCCTTGAGAGTGAGAGGCCTGGATGTATGAGGCCTTGGCAGAAGCCATGCCCTGACCACCTTCACTCCTGGTTTCTGGTCTAGAATAGAACTCTGCTGTCACCGACGGGACAGTCCCTCCCAGCTCTGGCTTCCTGTGGAACCTGTGGCAGCCTCTCTCTGTGTATCACCTGGGAACTATTGGCTTATTTCAGATCAGGAAGCACACATCCCCCCTCAACAATCTGAGCTTTGTGATCTCCCTTTGTCAGCGCTGTCTGGGCTGCTGCCAGAAACTCTTGTCCCATTGGGAAAGTTCTGAGCTACCAGTTCATTGCTGCTGCTGCTGCTGCTGCTGCTGCTGCTGCTGCTGCTGCTTCTTCTGGGGACTGAATGTGCTGTTTATGAGTGATGGGTGTGAGCAGAGTAGAAACTACTTGGGAGGTCTGCTGGCTGGTGCCTGGGTGGAGGGCCTGTGGGTTTCCTCTGTGTCAGTCCAATACCTTCATTGGACTGAAAATCCAAACTTCCAGAGTGAAACCTGAGATTTAAAGTGGTGCTCATGGGTCTGTTCATGAAGTCATTAGATGTCCATTTCATAGTTCTTCAGAGCTGGTAAGTATCTTTTTCAAAACTCCACCAAAACCTTCTCAGTAGTGACCAAATTTCAGGAGGAATACCCAAACAAATATCCATGGTGGGTCTTCCTCATTCAGGAAAAAAAAAAAAAAAAACAGCAAGAAGCAGCAAGTACCATGTACTGAAAAAGACCCAGAGCGCCAGTTTGAATGATCACAGTGCTTTTGCTGGAACCCAAGTTGCTTTAGTAAGTACAGCAGGGAGATATTAGCACAGTGTTTCAAAATTGAATTCACATTTGACTCCTGAGCTGTTGGGAATAAAGACATGCCTACTCCTCTGCCAGAGCCTTCCTACAGCCTCTAGAGCACAACACAGTGATAAAATTCTTTTTTTTTCTGTTCCCCTTTTACGCTTTCTATGAGACAGCACTCACTGTTAGTTTTTATTTTATGTACATTTTACAATAAAACCCCAATTATGATATGCTTTCAAAGAGCTCAAGAAAAAATATTTAATATTAATTTGATAGTATTTAAGATGGATGCATTCAGTGAGTTTCAGAAGTTAATTCCTTTCTTTTATAAAAATAGTAATTGTCATTTTCTCTGAACTCCCTTTTCTGCCCCACCCCTAGACTTTTTAATGATGCTTTTTTTTCCTATTCCATACAAGCACTAACTGTCTACACTTCAGATGGTATTTTATAAAGTAAAATCAGAATCAAGAAATTTAAAGCAAAACCTTTCCCATAGGGTAGAAAGCTTACCAACTTTCAGAGTCACAAGTAATGAGTGTGTAATTAATTGGACCTGAGGACCACTCATTCTCCATGGGGTCAGAATGAGCTTCCACAAACAAAAGCAGTTTCTAAGAAAGCAAGCCCAACATGTAAGCTCTTTTCTAGCCTCTCCTACATTAACTCAATAAAGGCCCATTTCCCAAACCAAATCATATGGCCAAGCCTGAAGTCACTGCAACAAGGAACCACAAAGGGTGTGGGCATTTACTGGGAGATGCAATTCACTGGGGGGTCATCAGTGTAGCTGTCTACTACAATTCCCTCATATGGGCTGGATGTGCCTAAGATGGTCAGGGCCATAGTGGAAGATGGAATAAACAATGCACGAATCAGGTTAGGGGGATCCTCTTTCGAGTTCTTCATCATGTAAGGATCTTAGAAATCAACACTCTGTCCTCATAACATATTTTTAAAAAGGTAAACAAATTGAAAAATCAACAAGTCTTAGATTCAAAGAAACTGGATCCCAGGACCAATCCCTATTCCCCAAAATTAAAGAATCAGAAAGTCACATTCAGAGATTCCTAACTTCTTGGAGTGGAAACCCATGAGCAGAAGCTTCTTTGGGAAGCAGTACTGAACTAGAAGTGAACAATAGCTGGAAACTCAGTGTGGAAAGGCTGACACAGTCACCCAGGGCTCCTCAAACTTACATGAGTTTTACCTCCAGGATCTCGACCAAGATCTCACAGGACAACCAAATCATTCGGTTCTCCTTGAGAAGTTTCAACCTTAGGAGAAACTATTTTACAAAAGAATAGCCTACTGAAATTTCGCCAGACCCTAAATGACCTAAGATAAGGGAACTACCATATTCAAGCCTGCTCTAGCCCTCCACCTGAAAGAAAAGACACATTCAACACCAGCTCCCACTGCTCTTCCATATGAGAGAGAAAAACATCCAACTACAGGTGCCTCCAGACATCTTGTCCCATCAGAGTGGGGAAAATGAGGGAAACCGATGTAGCTCCTTTCAAGAGCCCACACTCACTAAAAGATTGAGATTAATCCTAGGGCTAGTAACACCTTCCCTCACCAAGCAGGGGAAATACAAAGCAAAACTAAACAAATAAAAAACATACACATATTATACTCAAACAGCAGAAAATCAAAGGGTGGGGAAGTCTTTTTATAAAGTCCTAGATAAGAATGGTGATTATCATGATTTGGATCTAGGAATATCCTCTCCAAACCACATGTGTTAGGTAATGCAGAATATTCAGAGGTGAAAAGATTCAATTATGAAATCTGTAAAACCTTATAGGTAGACTGTTCCTGTAGATGAATTAATAATTTGAATGAACCACTGAGTGCTAACTGTAGACAGGTGGGTGTGGCGGGAGAAAGTAGGTCACTGGAGGTGTGTCTTTTGAGGGCATAATGTAACATTAAGAAACATTATTCAGGCTCCAGTGTGTGTTCTCATTCTTTCTCTCTCTCTCTCTCTCTCTCTCTCTCTCTCTCTCTCTCTCTCTCTCCCTCCCTCCCTCCCTCCCTCCCTCCCCCCTCCTTCCCTTTCTCCCTCCAAGAAACATTATGTCAGGCTCCAGTGTGTGTTCTCCTTCATTCATTCTTATTCTCATTCATATTCATATTCTCTCTCTCTCTCTCTCTCTCTCTCTCTCTCTCTCTCTCTCTCTCTCTCCTCTCTCTCCCTCCCTCCCTCCCTCCCTCCTTTTTATTTGGACCAGAGATTGAACCCGGGGTGCATAACCACTGAGCTACATCCTAATCCTCCTTTTATGTTTATTTTGACACAAGGTCTCACTAAATTGCTTAGGGCCCTGCTATGTTGCTGAGGCTGGCTTTGAACTTGCAATCCTTCTGCCCTCCTGCCTCAGCCTCTGGAGCCTCTGGGATTACAGGTATGTACCACCACACCTGGTTCTATATACTTCTTGCCTGCCATGAGCTGAACAGCTTTCCTCTGCCATGCTCTTGCACTTCACCCTGGGCCCAGTGAAGGAGATGGCAGAACCCAAAATAAACTTTTCTTCCTCTAAGTTTTTCTTGTCAGGTTCAGAGAAAAATTGATTAATATAGGGACTATATTTAATATTGTATATTTCAAAATTGCTAAAAATAGAGTTTAAATTTTCTTAGAAAAAGGTAATAAGTATGTGAAGCAATGGGTAGGAAATATTAATTGACCTGACATACTATATCATAACATTACATTTGATCCATTGTGCCCTATAAGTATGTGTGATTACTTGTCAATTAAAATCAGTTTAATCAATGAGCCTCTAGACAATATATTCAAGAAAAAAAAGATATAAATGAGGAAGATCAGAAATTAAAAGGGTGGCATCAATACAGATTCCACAGACATTAAAAAAGTAGTAAAAGAATACCACAAACAACTCAATGTTCTTAAATTCAAGATACTACATGAAATGTACTGATTTCTTGCAGGACAAATATGCTAGATTTAACACAAAAAGAAATGATCAATCTGAATAGAACTGTAGCTTATCAAAGACACAGAACCAATAAGGCCATCCATCCCACCAGTTCAAGATAGGTTCCTGGTGAATCCTAATGAATATTTAAGAAATAAATTATATCAATTCTCTAAAATCTCTCCCAGAGGATAAAAACAAAGGAGCTACTTTCTAACTCATTGTATCAGATTAGCACTAATGTAATAAAAAAAAATCAGACAAAGATTACAAGAAATCTATGGACTAAAATCTGTCATGAAAGAAGATAAGAAAATATGCATGAAGTACTAGCAAATATTATCTGGAAACAGACTCACATCAGTATAGCCAACCTGTGTACAGTAAAGGGGCAGAGGCAACACAACAACATAGAACAGAGATCCTTCCATCTGCATGACCTGGACATTTCCATCAGCACGGCTACCGCACATGTAAAAGGAGAGACTTAGAAAGAAAAGAGGGAGAAGGGGGAAGAAAAACTCCTTGTGAGATAAGGACTGGAAACTTACCAAATATGTGATAAAACACAGAGCCTCTGGGATCAATGTTTCCTCTTTGTAAAATAAAAAATAATAAAAAAAAAAATCCATCACTACACACATCACACAGATGCATATTTGGTATGCATATCACATATAAATACTTGATTTTCATCTGTTTGTGTGCATCTGTCTGTGTCTCTACAGAAATTCTCAAAAATATCCTCTGCCATTAAACATTGATTTTGGAATCAAATATACTAGAAACATCCAAAAATTCTTTGGATTTTTTCATTTTCTATACCTCTTCTTCTGAATTTTTAATAATGGTATATTTAATTTAGTTATTTGTTGTTGTTGTTCCAAGAATCTCTAGCTGAAGGTAATAAAATTAACTAGAAGAAAATTATGAAGATATTTTTACTCAAAATTCACAAAACTAAAAATGTATAGAAGAGATCTCAGTTCTGTGTCTGAGTTGATGCAAGGCAAGGAACTATTGTGTGGGAAGCTGCCTGCAGAGATCGGGAACCTGAGAGTAACGTTCCCTGTGAAATAGCAATTACAGAAATGATCCAATTTTCCAAAAGTGTGATATCTATTGAGCTAAACAGATCTACAAAGAAGCAGGTCATGTCTGTGTACTAGGCAGAAACAAGGTCACTTGTGGCAGGGTGAGCAGGTGGAGTTGGAAGGAAGGATCTAGAAGGCTGAGTGTGAAGGACATGCTGGGCTGGAGGATAGGCAGGGGTGTAGTGCTGCCTCCACTTCCTGTGCCTCCCCTGCTGTCAGGATCCCTTTGTGATTGGAGGGCACAGCCCTGTGACACAGGCCTGAGTAAGACTCCCCATTGCTGAAGCATACTCTCAGGACTCATTTGTCCAAACAGAACAGTGCGATTTAGATGATGGAATATCCTCTCTTTCCTCTGAATAGCATTAGTGCTACATGGCTGAACTCCAGCTTCACCACCTGGGCAATGGATATGATCCTTTGCCCAGTGTGTGGACTGGGGCTCTTTCTCCTCTTATTGCCCTGCAGGGTAATCCATTTTTCCCACCACCAAGGAAAAAGGGAAAACTCAGGAAGGTAAGAAAAACCTCAGAAAAGCCACATTCTCTTTTGTCTACTCTTCTTTTGATTTTTTTCAAAATAAGTAGTAACAGTTAAAAAAAAATTCTCAGGACAGAACAGAGCATCACTCTGGGACAGGCAGACCAGGGCAGGGAGAGAGTATGCACTAAGGCTTCTCCTATCTGAAGCTCTCAGACCATCCATGTGGTGAGCTGCAGGTCCCAGAGTGAAGCACACACTATGACTCAGTGGTTGAGGTTTGCACTCCTGAGAGAGCTGGGAACCTCTGGAGAAGTTTAGGCCCTGAGCACTGCTCCATCTGTCATCTTCTCCCGGAGGGTGTCTGTGGAGCAAGCCTTTCCTCCGTGTTGGGTTCATATGAAGGCTGTGCCGAGCCCTGAGATAATCCAAGAAGGAATGATTCCTAGGGTGTTTGGCATTCCGGGCTGGGCACATATCATGTCTCTGCCCCGCCTGGAAATTCAAACCCCCACAAGGTAATGGGATGGACCATCCTTAAAAGGTGGGGAAGCCTTCAGGAACACCTCCCAGGAAATCTCCCTCCTTGATGCTGGCACTCAGCAGGTGCCGGAGGCAGATGCTACAAGTCTAAGAGTGAGACACAGGTGGGACCTACCCCTCAGGGTCCTCAAGCACATGTCTTGAAGATGAAAAACTCTGAGGATTCACCACCTCCACAGCCTGCCCTTCCCTCCTCATCCTCCTGTGACTCCAGGGCTGACTCCATTGCCCATGATGGGAAAAACCACCCAGAAAGGTCCAGGACTGAAGGAGATAGCACAAACTTCGGTTTTCACCCTGAAGAGTCCTCATTTGAGTCCCTGAGCAGAACTCCATCTAGTGACAACTGTGGGCTCTCAGATGCTCCTTCAACCACAGAAGAGGGCAGCTTGCCCTCTTAGCCCCACACTTACATTCTCATGGGCAGAATCTGGCACAATGGTACTGTCCTGAGATCTGTAAGAGACAGCCTGGAACCAAGTCCAAGCCTAGAAATGGGCAGACATGAGTCCCTGGGGAGTGGAGGTGTGAGCTTACAAGTCTCATGCCACAGCATGTCATCACTTCAGGTAGAACACCAATTTTTAAAGGCTGAAGAAGTCAGAGAAATAGAGGATGATGAGGAGGAGTCTTCTAACTGGGGAATCACCAATGAAATCAGAAAGACATCAAACTTCCCAAATGTTCATATCAATCTGGGGAATTTAGAATCTCAGAGGATCAGTAACACCCTCCTATAAGTTCTATTTCCCAGGGCCAAGGATACTACTCATGCCTGAAAGCACAGACTGAGCCAGAGAACCAGCCTCAAGAACTGGCTACAGGTGTCATCCTGCAAGACTGTGCCACTGACATGTTTCATCAGGACTATGCCCCTGAGGTGCTCCTGGCTACAGACATCCTAGCTTCCTAGGAGAGATGGTCCAGCTCCCGAAGCATGTCCAGTAGCAGTTCATCAACTTCTTGGGGGCTGTATAGACTCTTGACCAGTGAAGACAGCAGCAAAGACCTACAGGAACACAAGATCCCTGAGCTCCAGGATTCAGGGAAGAGCAGGAGAAATAAGTTAAGGCCAACTGCCAAGAGGGAGGACAGAGTGAGGCCCAGGTCAGAAGCATAGGAAGAAAGGCTTTCAGGGCCGCTCTGCCCCAGTCATGGAGGTAGGAGACACTGTGGGGGACAAGTCCTCCCAGGCTCCTTCAAAGAGGAACTTTGGGGACAGAATAAAGAACTTTCTGCAGAATATTTTCCCCAGTAAAGGCAAAAGGCAGGCAAACTCCCTACCCAAAATCATGACCCCATCAACTACTACCCAAAGCCAAAGGTCAGTCACAAGCCAACATTGATACAGATAAGGGGGCATCGGAAGCCCAGGCACTCATGACCACTGTTGGATGGATCATAGAGCAGAAAATGAGGTTTCATCATAATCTTTCTTCCCACAAGAAAAACATGGTGAAAGAGGAACCACAGACCCCTGTGGGTAGGCAATCCCATTATTCCAGGGGTTCCTCCTCCCTGGAGCAAAGGAGAGGGATGAAAGCTATAGCTCCTGGTCACCAGGCCAGCCCCAGGGGCCACAGCCATCTTTCAATCAGATGGATCAGAAACCAGGATAACAATCCGGCCTTGCTGCTCAAGGAGTCTGCACCTCTGCCCAGCCCCTGCCAGCAGAGGACCCAGGGTGGTAGGTATCTTGGGCCACAGTGTGCACTATCCAAGGCACTGTGCTCTTCAGAGATGTTTGTTGTCTCATCAGCATCAACATGCTTCCCACTCCTATCCTGCTGGGAAAAAGTTTTTCCCACAATTCAGACCATATTGAGAAAAACTGTCCTCATGTGAGCCCAACCTGTTTGATAATAGTTTCTTCTTAATGAGGTGACAATGGCTTAATAATACTGCTTTTTTTTATCATAGAGGCTTTTGTCTGTGTCTTGCTGGGTCTAGGGAAGGAGGTCATGTCTATTCTTCATTACTCTGGATTATAGAAGGAAGTGGACATGCAGGGAGGTGACAGTGGCATTGAATACCCACCCTTATGCCAGATCAATCCTCTCATTACAACTTAAGAATTCATGACTTGATCATTAGAAATAAGAGAATGCCTTAGGGACTCATCAAGAGTGGGGCAACCCCACGAGAAACCCACCCCAAGGTCTGAATCAGCCTTTCCCTCAATCCTGATCTTTGTGAAGCTATAAGGATTGGGGTACAAGGATACCATGGAACTTATTAGCTTCTCATGTCCAGGAAAGTTATACTTTCGTGGCCCTGAGTTCAGAGGTGGCCAGAGAGTCCCTGCTGCTGGATGTCTTGGTGGGAAACACAGGAAAACTGCCCTGTGAACCCCTGCCTTATGGAGGTTAACATAGAGATGGGCCTTTCCAGCTCCCTTTTCTTCAGACTGCATGCAGTGGCCATGTCACCTACTTCTGCTCCTGCCTTCCTCACTCTCTAAAGCAGTGGCCATAATGAAAATAGATCTGTATGTGTCTGGGTGGGAACAGCAAGTTGGCTGCTAAGGGCTGTGTCACATGCAACTTGCTATCCCTGAACCCCCCAACCCCCAGTTGGCACAAATATGTATGCACTAACAATCTGATATTGGGGAAGAGTGGGCAGAGAATGGGATGTGGAGGATTAAAATGGAGCCAAAGAAAGAGAATAACATGGGGATATCACAAATGGTGTAGTGTATGGGAAGCCTCTGCACTCCTATTACCAGCCACCAACCTGAGGGACTGGAAATTGTGGACTCACTCTGGCCTCAACCCCGTGCACCCTCTCTGGCTCCCAGACCACAGACCCGGAGAAGCCCCTTTAGCAATGACACAGACTAGAGAGAAAGCAAACCGTTTGGTAGGGAAGATTCATTTCCTGGCATCATCCTGAGTAGGGCTGCATGTCTTTGCCTCTTTAATTATAGAAGGGATGAGTTAATCAATTGGAGTAGCCAGGACTAAGGAACTCTAGCTGTGACTCCCAGTTTGATGACCTTTAGACATGGCCCTAGCACTTCTTCTGCAGTGGAAAAGCAGGGACCTAAAAAGCCCAAAAGGAGTGGCCTGGAATCACAAAGCAAGATTCTCTAGGCTTCCAGAAATTGCTTTTCCAGAGACAAGAGAAGAAAAAGTGATTCAGTTAGAACTTGTCATATCATGGCAGTGACTGGTCCAAAATGTAGGAGTAAGCTGGGTGGGGGCAACCAGCAGACTTCCCTGACCTCACTCTGCTTCCAACACAGGCTTCTTCTTCCTGCAGCCTCTCCACATGGGAAACCAGGCAGGTCCCAAAGGAAAAAGAAAAGAAGCCATGTCTGCAGAATGTTTGATGCTATGGCCCACCTGGGGAAGGCAGCAGCACCACTCATGGGCCCTCTGCCCTGTTAAGTGATGGAGAGTCCTGTACCATGAAGTGCCACCAAGGCAGATGACACAGGCATGGTCCTGCTCTAATGTCTGAAAGTACTCCATATGTAAAGCCAGGCAGTCCTTCCCAGTGAGAACAGGCCCTACAGGCCAACCCTGAGCCAGGTCCTGTCCCTTATTTGAAAACAGCAGACCTCAGAATAGACCTAGGATCAAGAACAGACCCAGGCACCAAATGGGATAGAACAGAGTCAGATCCTTGAATCTGGCCCTGCTGGGCCTTCTCAAAGCACAGAGGGGCAGGTCCTCTGGGAAGAGGACCTGGATGTGGACCCCAGGTATTGTGAGGGATAATGCCACAGATAGCGAAATTGATGGACAGCCAGAGTCATGAGAAAGGAAGTCCTGTTTCCCTCTGCTTCTGTCCGCTTTGTCATCTATGAAGGGCAGTAATTCCAACAGCCAGGAGACATCCCAGAGACCCACAGTGAGACTCCCACACAGAGATGTAAGAGAATCCTCTGTCAGATACAAGTAAGACCCCCCTGGCATGCAGCCATTCACAGACCCAACCTAAAGATGGCCACAGAATCCACTACAGAGCCTCCAACACAGCAGTCACAGTAACACAAGGACTTCCCTCAGATATAGCACCAACTTCAGGGTCCTCACAGATCTCCCAGAACCCTTGACAGACTTCCCAGAGGGACCTCTGAAAGATTTGTACCAACAAAGACCTCAGAGAGACCTCAGAGACACCTAGTCTCCGACAACAACCTTTCACTGCCACATGGTCCTCATGCAGTGATCTCTCACATAGAACTCCCACAGAGTTCCAGACCAAGGGGAAAGATCTCCACAGAGATGTCCTACAGATTTCCTCAGCGGTCTCATAGAGACCACCCACAGATAGTACAGAGACATCTCACACAAACACATTGACCACATGGAGTGTCCTCCTCACACAGAGACCTCATACAGACTTTACACAGATTTTAAAAGACCCACACAGAGATATCACACAGGCACCTCAGAATCCCCACAGGGACTGACACAGAGACCTTTCACAGAAATTTTCTGCAGAAAACTCCACATCATTTTTCCTTCATGTGAAACTCCTTAGCCAACTGGAAGCACAAGGACACTGGCCAGACTCCTGAGACACTGAGACACTGTCAGTGTGGCCTCCCAGATGACATTCTCTGCTTAGGAAAATCCTCAGGAACTTCTGTTCCTTTGTAATGCCATTGCCTCTGAACAGAAGAACTGCAGATTCTAAGTGTAGACCTGAAAAATTCCTTCCTCTACAGGTGTTCACTATCCTCAACTTTGACCCACAGTTTAGAGAATCACAAATTTTAAACACGAATAAAATGCAGCCAACATTCAGTGAGAGAAATCATCTTATTTGTCCAGTATTAGTTATTACCTTGTCAAATGTGTAACGGGCCCCCCTTTTATTTCTTTGGAGACAGGAACTGAATTCTGGATTGTTGACTAGTCTGGAAACACGGTAAACACCTATAGCAGATGGACTCTAGGAATGATATGAACCAGCAAACAAGCATCTGGACTCACATCTACCTCCCAGGGGCTGAGCACCCACACAATATCCTAGGCATCCACACAAACAGAAGAATTTATGGAGTTACAAATGTAAAGTGAGAAAGAGAAGAAAAAAGAGAAGCTTCCACTAACAGAAAGTGTGCAGTCTCTCCTCAACCCCGCCTCTCCTCCCCACCCACAAATATAACCCAAGTTGAGAAACTGATTCACACTAGTCACTGTAGTTAAAATGGGATAAATTGTGAATTAAAAGATAACATTCTGCTACTAGGAATTATATAATGCAGAGCAGAAAATACAAAATTAGCCCAAACCCCTCAGCCATCCAGCTGCAACTACAATGAGGGACCATAACCCCTGGCTTCAGAAGGGGAACTGTCAGACCCTCTCTGCACTGAGACTTCGCCCTCTGCCCTCATCCCTCAGAACAGTGCTCCACAGGTGCAGGCCTGGAGCACATCGCGGTCTTCTGGGGAGACTGAGGGATTCGCTCAGTCTCCCACATCTGTAAACAGATTGGAATGTCAGGAATACAAGTGGGAGACAGAGACCCCATGGACTCCCTGTAATACCCTCCTCTTCAACAGCCCCACATCCTTCCCTGCCCTCCTCCTTCCTTCCTTCCTTTCTTGATTACAAAGTCTCCAAAATCCCAGCAGAGAAAGTCAAGTGATCCACACCTGCCTCAAAATAATCCTGTGCAACTCACCTGGTTAGAACAACCTCAGGTTCTCACCCAGTGCCTCAAAGTCCTGCAGGGTGTGGCCCCTGGGGCTCTGTGGCCTCACTCTCACCATGACCCTCCCCCATGGCACGCCACCCATGCTGAGGTTTTCCCTGAACCATTCTGGATGCTGTTCCTTCACAGAAACCCTGCTTGATTTCCCTGTGCTTGGAATGATCACTCCTCAATGCTGAAGGGCTCCTTCCCTTCTCAATGGGCTTCTTTCTCAATGCCCATCCTAAAGATCTTCCATGGTTCCCAGGAGGGCCAGGTCTGCTCTTCCTAGTCCATACCCCCTGCCTGACCCAGTATTTTTGTATTTATTCATTGTCACCCCCTTCCCTAAAGTACAAAGAAATGGGAAGCTGGCTGCCAGAATCAGGCACTTGGAATATGTCCACAAATGACTGATGAAGGCATGAATGGAGTCCATAGGAAGTGGGAACTTAGGGCCAGAGATGACCTGGATTTGTCTTAGAAAGCAGATAGAGACACTCTAAGTGGTCACTTCCCAGAAAACTGACAGCAGCGCAGAAAACTCCTGTCAGCCTGGCCTGGTGCTGGACTTGGGTGATGCCCTCAGCAGTAGATTTGGAGGGGCCACTGTGCAGAGGTGGCTGAACTTGTGGGATCCTGCTTTATTCTACTGAGTTACAACAGAGAGTGGGTGGAGAGGTCTGGGGAGCTTAAGGGATTGGGCACCTGGTTTGTCAATGAAGGCCATCTGATGTTAGGGTAATGGCAGAGCCCGGCTTTGCTGATGGACCCACCACCCACCAGCACTTCTCAGTGTCATCTCCACTATGAAGGAAAGTAATTTTCATGGGATTATGAACAATGGTTATGAGACTTGGAAAATGAGTCAAGAAATAACATGAATGGAAAATAAAAAGCTGAACTAATTAATAGAACTTTTAACTAGGAAGCTTAAAAATTTTCCAAATACACAGTTTTCTATCTAGCAACTGCTAATAAGGAAACTAAATGAATCTGTTATGATCATTAATCAAAATAATATTAAATTTCTATAACTTGCTGAGTTGCTGTGGTGACCATGCATGTGAGCAAAGTGAATATTCTGATGTCTTTATCTTGTTAACCTAACTAATATTCATGAATAAAATGATAATGGAAAAATGTAAATAATCTAAATATATTTTATCACACTTTATTAATTTTTACTTAATAATACCAATGGGATTCAACCCTTGATTCCAATTTACTATTTTTCCAAAATATTTCCTGAAATAATATTAGTAACCCACTACTAACCTTATATGTGCAATGAAGATGATTTTCTTAGAACTTCCTTCCCATAATGCACTGTATGCTCAAGTTCTCTAAAAACAATTCTCATAAACATAATTATGCAGATGTAAGGCATGTTTCTTAATTAAAAAGATCATCTGCCAGGCACACTTCCTCCTCTTTTATTAGTGCCATAGATTCAAGTTTATTGAAAAATGTTTTTTTCCTTTACAAGAAAGGATAGTTCAACCCCAGAGCCCAGTGAAACAGCAGTTTCTCCCTTCCATCTGCTGTCATCAAATGCACCCAAGGACATCTGCACAATGCTGGCACTCCCTTGGGTGTGTATGACACACTCCATATTTCCCAAGGGCAGGAGTGAGTCCCTGCAGTTTTCCTTTGCATGAGGGGCTTTTCAAGCTAAGGTGTTAACAACAAGATGATGAAAGGGTGCTCCTGAAATGTCTACTTCTTTCTGTAAATTAATATTGTTCATGAGGACATCTGCAGATTTCCCATGCTTTGCTAAGTTGAAAATCAGGCATCTCTCAGCTTTAGAGTGTATGTGTTCCCCACAAATAGAAGGTTTGTCCTTACCACAGGGAACTGTGGATTATCCCATGGAAGGTAGAGGACAACTAATAACCACCTGCCCCAGGAGCTACTCCCTGGGTGAGCAAAGGGGATTAACTGTTTTCTGCATTTAGAATCAGTAGGGAAACATTAGTCCCTGCCAAGGGCCTCATGAGCACATCTGTAGGATCAGGAGTTCTGGCCACATTCCCAGAGGGTCCATAAACCCATAATGAGTCTGGAGAAGCAGCCATGCTAGCAGGTTTGAGCACCTCCCCCCAACACCCCCCACCCACACACCACTATGTGATTCAGGGCAACCCTCTTATATCCACACCTGAATGCTAAGGACATGGCAGTTTATTTAAATCATGCAAAATGGTGGTCACTGTGTCTGGTTAGTGATACCTGTGAGCCATCATTATCACCTCAGCCCCAGGCTCACTATCGTGAATCAGTTTAGATGTGGAAGTCAGGCCCCCTCTCTAGATAAATTCCAGTGTACCTTGAGCATCCCACCTGAGAGAGAAGGTAGCTCCAAACAAGTCAGAATTTAGTCTCAGTCACTGCCTCAGGAAAACCCAAATCAGGATGCTCCCCAGCCCCAGTGCCACCGTCCCAGTACACAGAAGGAGTGTTTCCAGTGTGTGGAACTTCAGATGCCCTAGCAGGCCTTGTGCCCTGCCACCTCACATCTCCCATGGACTCTGGGCCCCAGGAAAGGGTTATTATACAGTATTTTTAGGAATAATAGCAAGAGGGAAAGTCCATATGTATTCAATACAGATAAATTATTCTTTGTCAATATTTTTAATTTGAGGTTAGTTGAATCCATAGACAAGGACTGCAGATACAAAAAGTTAATAGTATATATTATATAAATCACAGCACATTATGCAAAAGGGACTGCTGATATTTAACTCAAATAAGAGCCTCTGTTCTTAATGGCTTTGCTATGACCCTCAGGGCAGGTTCCTTGCTAAGGGCAGGATAATAAATGCATTTCCAAGGTCCTCTTCACAATGCCTCATTTCTTGCATCTGTAGTTAGTTTACCATTGGCTTTACTAGTCAACTGGCAGACAAAGTTCTCCTGCAAGGAACATGACTTTGTCAGGATCCTGCTTGTTCCCATCATAGTCTTTAGGTTCTTGGCAGGAAAGTTCTTAAGCCACAAGTCCATTCTGGGTTGTTCAAATATAACTAGACAATGTCATCAGCAAGTCCTGTAGAGGGGCACCTACAGCTGGGGTCATCACCCTCTGCTTAGAGGGAATAATTACAGACATCCCTCTTCAGACCTTCTGCATAGAGGTTACTTCTCTTCACTGCAGAACCCAGGATCCACAGAGACCTGGACTGTCAAGGATCAGGGAGACACCCTACCACCTGCTCACTAACAATGAAGAAGACAAGGATGGCCCTTCTGCTTGATATGCAGATATCCAACAGTTTCTTCCCCACCCAAGGTGTACTGCATGGCTCCTGGAGCTGCCCTGGGGCCCAGGAGTTGCTGCTTTACAGGAACAATCTTCAACTTTATACATTTATGGAGCCTCTGAATTCAAAAAAGAAACACTTGATATTCCCAAATCAAGGTGTGATGTAATTTTTTGTTTTTCCTTGGCCAAGTAAAGAAGTAAAAATATTTAAAATAAAACAGAAAGTTAAAAACTGCAAATTAATTTTATGACTTTGATTTCTTAAAGGTAAATTTTAATGCAAAATTGAATCATGAGGTCTCTGACATCCTAAGTGGATTAATCTCAGAATTGAGGACAGCACTTTTAATTGGACACATTTTACTTAAGTCAAACCTATCACATCATTCTTTCTGTTCTCATTCCCCAGAGACCTGGACTCACATTGACCTTGGATTCTGTTTTGGCCAACCGGTGGGAAAATGCAAAATGACCCCATTTTATTCAATAGTGTTGACAAAACACACTGAGCCTTCATCACATCCTTTTGGGATGACTGATGCTGGTGGGATCGGCTTAATATAGCAAAATGGGAATCAATGTGTATTTAAGCTTCTAGCCATGTCTCGAAGCTGATCACATATTTAAAGTGTTGATTTCTCTCACAACATCACTATAAACATCAGATTGGCCTTTATGGATGAATTAAGTCAGTATTTTACCTTCAAGGAGTGACATCACACTAGTTTTGTTTTCTAGATTATGTCACATGGATTCATAATTCATAATTATTCTGCACAATCACTTTGGATTTTGGATTTATAGTCTATATATGACTACTAACCATGCATACGACATCGTTCATTTTTATTAAGCAATCAACCACTTGACAAGTCTCAGAGACTCTGGTTTTTCTTGGGCTGTTTACTGACTCATGTATAAGGTCACTTATTGTCACTTGCTAGGGAAACAAAGGCAGAGCTTCTCCAGCCATGCCACCCACCCTCATCCACAGGCCCCGTGAGCCCTGCTGCTATAAACACTGTGGTGGCCTGAGGTCCCTGATGCTCACTAGAAACAACCAAACTCTCCACTCCTACCTATCATGGTTGAGTTATGTGCCCCCAAACTCATATTGGTCTCAACCACCAACACTTCAGAATGTGACTTTATTTGGCAATTGGGCCTTTAAAGAAGTAATTAAGGTAAAATGAGATCTTCATGATTGACTATAATCCATTCTGACTGGTGATTTTTTTTTAAAAAAGAAAGTACTCTGGATAAAGAAGTAGAGTGTCAAAAATGACAGCTATACCCAGCAGTGTTAGTCTTCAAGAAAACAAGAGAGATAAAGACCTTGGATAAGAATAAATTAAGGGAATGCATGACCACCCAGCACCACTGAAGATACTTGTTATGGTTTGGATCCAGAATGTTTCCAAAAGGCTCATACTCTGATTGCTTGATCCTAATGCAGTAGTATTCAGAGGTGGGGCTTTTAGGAAATGATTGAATCATGAGGACTCTGACGTCCTGAGTGGATTAATCCACTGATGGCTTCATAATATGAATGGATTACTGGGGTGAGGCAGTGGAAACTGTGAGAAGTAGGGTCTAGTTGAAGGGAGTGGGTCCTTGGGGGCAGGCCCTTGGGGAACGTATCTTGTCACTAGCCCCTTCCTATCCCTCTCTCTGCTTCCCAACTGCCAGGTGGTGAGCAACTTTCCTCTGTCAAACCCATCTGCCATGATGTTCAGCCTCACCTCAGGCACAAAGGAATGGAGCTGGCCAACCACAGAATGAAACCTCTGAAACCATGAGGTAAAATAAATCTTTCTTCCTTTAAGAGTTTTTTTCAGATATTGTGTCACAGTGATAAAAAGCTAAACTAATACAAAAGGGAGTACTATACCCAGAAGAGGAAGGAAGATAAAATTATCAGAAAATGTGAAAAAGTGAATCCCACAAGAGAAGTACACATGCAAATGAGAAATAGTAAAGAATCATACATCATCAATATGGTAAACTTCTAAAATGAATAAGACCGGAAGAAAAAAAAATGGTACATCCAAAACTACCAGAAGAAAAAAGGAGCAAAATTACAGGAATAAGTATATACCTTTTGATAATCACCCCAAATGTAAATGTTTTAAATTTCCCATATAAAAGATGCAGATTGGCTAAATGGATTAAAAAATAAGACCTAACAATATGCTGCCTACAAGAAATTTACCTCATGTGCACAGTGCTAATGAAAGAATGAAAAATGATTACAAGTAAAGGGAATCAAAAAGCAAAAAGGAGTAGCTACTTTTATAACTGATAAAACTGACTTTAAAATAAAAACAGAAGAGAAAAGGAGGTCACTATATATTGACCAAGGGAATAATTAATCCAAAGATATAATTATTATAGATGTATAAGCAATAAGTCTTGGAGCAACCAATTTTAAAAAAACAAACATGATTAGAGATAAATGGAAAGATAGGTCACAGTAAATACATCTTCCAGACCCCCCCCCCCCAAAAAAAAAAATCAGAAAAGAAACATAAGGGGCTGGGGTTGTGGCTCAGTGGTAAAGCACTTGCCTAGCATGTTTGAGGCCCTGGGTTAAATCCTCAGCACCACATAAAAATAAACAAAGTAAAAGTATTGTGTACAACTATTTAAAAAAATAAAAAAGAAACATCAGATTTACAATATACTTTAGATCTAACGGACTTAACAAACATCTTCAAAATACTCCATCCAACAGTTACAAAATACACATTATTTTCTTCAGCACAAAAAAATGTTTTCCAAAGTAGACTATATATTATACCAAGGAGCAACTCTTACCGAAGTTTTTTCAATAAAATAATTTCTTGTATTTTATCTGATCACAATGAAAAGAAACTAGAAATAACTGCAGAAATTACACAATCACATGTAGATTGAACAACACTATTAAATGAACAGCAGATTATAGAAGAAATCAGATGGAAAATTTTTTAAACTCCTTGAATCAAATGAAATGGAACCACAACATACCAGAACAGGAAAAGCAGTGCTAATAGGCAAATTTATAGCAATGAGTGCCTAAGTCATAAAAATAGAACTAAAATCAATAACATTTTCTTATAAAAACAAAAACCAAATCCAAACTCCATGGAAGGAAAGAAATAGTAAAGATCACAGAAGAAATGAATGAATTAAAGGCTAAACGAATAATACAAAGCCTCAATAAAACAAAGAGTTGGTTCTTTGAAATAATAATATTGACAATCCCTTAAACTGTTAAAGAGAAAGAGAAGGCTCAAAGAAGTAAAATTAGACTTAAAAAGGAGTCTTAACAACAGTGAAATTCAAAGGATCATTAAGGAAAATTTTGAAAAACTCTATGCCCAATAAATTAGAAAATCCAGAAGAAATGGAAAAATATACATTTCTATACACATATAAATTACCAAATTCAACAAAGAGGATATAAAATACCTAACTAGATTGATGACAAGTAATGAGAATGAAGCGGTAATAAAATTTTTCTGATTAAAAGGAAAAAAGAGATCTGGGGTTATGGCTCAATGGTAGAGCGCTCGTCTAGCATATGTGAGGCGCTGGAATCAATTCTCGGCACTATGTAAGAATAAATAAATAAAATGAAGGTCTTGAGTTCAATGACAACTAAAAAATAAATATTAAAAAAAGGAAAAAAGAAATGACGATCCTAGGACCAGATGGAATCATTGCTGAATTTTACCTAATTTTTAAAAGTACTAACACGAATGCTGCTCAAACTAATTCATAAAACAGGGAAAGGAAGCTTCCAAACTCATTCTACGAAGCCAGTATTACCCTGCTAAGAAAACCTATAAAGGACACAACAGAAAAAGAGATCTTAAACAAACTTTAAAACAAAATCAGGAAAGTAGGTTACTATATATTGATCAAGGCATAATTCATCATAAAGATATAATTATTATAAATGCATAAGCAATAAATCTTGGAGCACCCAATTTTTAAAACCAAATGTGATTAGAGATAAACTTAAAGATATGTCAATATCTATGAGAAACACAGATATGAAAATCTTTAATAAACACTTTTAGATTTAATTAAATAACAGATTAAAAAGATAACATGACATGATTGAGTTTCTTTCATTCCAAGGATGAAAGAATGATCCAGCAAACACAAAATCAATAAATTTAATAAAGCAAATAAATAAAATCAAGGATAAAAATCACATGATTATCTCAATTGATGCCAAAAATCCTTGATGATATTCAGCATTCTCCTTATGATGAAAACCCTGAAGAAACTACATATAGTAGGATCATGTCTCAACACAGTGAAGGCTACACACCATACTAAACCGAGAAAAGCTGAAAACACTCCCTATAAGATCAGGAACAAGATGAAGATGCTCACTCTCACTAACCTTATATAACATAGTACCAGAAATTTTATCCAAAGAAATTAGGCAAGAGAAAGTAAATATTAAAGCAAGAAGTCAAATTATCCTCATTTACTAATGATCTGTTTGTGTAACAAGATAATTGGGAAAAAAAAGCCAAAAACGACTTTTAGAACTGATAAATTCATTTAAGTAGGATTCAATATCAGTATGCAAAAATCAGTAGCTTTTGTACATACCAATAATGAGTTCTCTGAGAAAATAATCAGGAAAGTAATCTTATTAATCTTATTATAGCAATGAAGAAGGAGGAGGGAAAGGAGAAAGGGAAAAGAGGGAAGGAGGAGAAGAAGAAAAAGAAGAAGAAGAGACACCTAAAAATAAATCTAACTAAGAATGTGAAAGTCTTCTACCATGCAAATTACAAAATATTGAAGAGAGATATTGAACAGCATATTAGAAGTTGGAAACACCTACTATGTTCATGAATCCAGAGAATTCATATTGTTAAAATGGCCATACTACCCAAAGAAATCTATAATCCACTGCAATATCCCTAAAAATACCAATGACATTTTCCAATGAAATAGAAAAAAATAATTCTAAAATTCATATGTAAGTAAAAAATATCCAGAATGAAGCAATTTTGAGCAAAAAGAGCAATGCTAGAAGCACCACAATACCTTATTTCAAATTGTATCGGAGAGCCATAGTAACAAAAACAGTATACTAGTGGCATATAAAGAGGCATGTACACCACTGGAACAGAACAGTGAACCCAGAAATAAATATAAACTGCAACCAATTATCAAAAAAATATGCCAAAATATTGGAGAAAGAACAGCCTTCTTCAACAAATGGTGCTGGGAAAACTGGATGTTCCCATGTAGAAGACTGAAATTAGATCCCTTCCTCTCACCTTGTACAAAACTCAGCTCAGGATTAAAGACCTTATTAATGTATGTCAGGATCCTTTGAAACTACTAAAGAGAACATAGAGAAAACACTTCAAGGTCATGGCAAAAGCAATGATTTCCAAGTGAGGACTCCAACGGCTCAGGAAATCAGAATGAGAATGAATTTGACTATATCAAATTAAAAAAAAAAAAAAAAACTTCTGCATAGCTAAGAATACAATCAGCAGAGTGAAGAGGAAACAAAAGAGAATTGGAGAAAGTCTTTGCCAGCTATCTGTCTGATAGAGGATGAATACAAGAAAAACACAACAACCAAAAAGCAAGTCATATAATAAAAATGGACCAATGACCCGAATACGTTTCTCAAAAGAAGAAATGCAAATTTCCAATAAATATAAATGCTCAACATCTTTAGCCATCATAGATGCAAATCAAACCTAAAGGAGATTATGTCTTACCAAGTTGAGTAAGGTGGTTATTCCAGTTGGAATGGTTATTTTATATTAATATCACCGGTGAGGATGTGGAGTAAACAGAATGTTAGTAAGAATGTTGGTAAGAATGTAAATAAGTATGACATCTATGGATGTCAAACAGTAGGGATGGATCTCAGAAAATTAAAATAGAACTACCATATGACCCAGCTATGCCACTGCTTGGTATTTATTCAAAGGAAATGAAATCAGCAAATAAAAAAGACACCTGAATGACCATGTCTATTGTGACACTATTCACAATAGGTAAGATGTGGACTCAGTTGAGGTGCATCAATAAAGCAAATATGGAAAAATAATGATGGAATATTATTCAAAGAAAAAATGGATCCTGCCATTTGCAATAAAACACTTCTTGCTAAATGAAATAATTTAGCCACAGTAAGGAAAATATTGCATGTTTTCTCTCATATGTGGAAACTAAAAAAAAACAAGAAAAGATATCCAGAAACAAGGACCATAGGTATCAGGGAGAAGGGAGGGTGAGCAAGGGTAGAAAGAAGATCAATTCATGATACATGCATGTATGGAAATGACACAGTGAAGCCCATTAATTTATGTAATTAATATGTGATTATATATGCATATATGTATATGTTTATGTACATATATGTACACACACACACACACACAGGGAAAGAGGAGATTAGGACAAAGAAACACAAGAAGGGGGACCATGTGAGGACATAGGAAAAAGATGGCATGCACAATCCAGGGAGAGAATTCTCAGAAGAAAATATCCTAATGACATCTGGATCTCAGCCTTACAACCTCCAGAACTGTGAGAAAATAAACTTCTATTGTTCAAGTGACTCTGTCACTGCACTTTGTTATGGCAGCCCAAGCTGAGTACTACACATCCCTTTTTTGCAGAGAGGAAGAGAAGGTGGACTCTGCCTTCTTCAATGGCAACCTCAGCCCCATGTCCCTGGAAGACAGGGCCCTCATGTGAGTCTGTTATTGTGTCCAACAGTACCTGGAACCATTCTCATTATTTTAATGTTTTTGATGACATAAAAGCTCTAACAAATTGAAAGCTGAATGCCATAATGGGTACAGATGGGTCAATTACAGATTGAAGAAAGTGAAGATGGGGTGGAAAACCTCTAAGGGATGCCAAAAAGTAGTAGTCAAGATAATGAATGAACAATTTTCCAAAATCCAAATTAACACAAAACTCTATGATGAACTCTGAAATGTCAAAAATTTAAATAAGAGCAGGATCCACTTGATGATATTTAAAAATTTAACCACAAAAAATACCACAGATTACAGCCAATAAGAATGTACTCTCTGTCCATAGGGCTGGAGTTGACCCAGAGGGCTTCAGCTGACAGGAGAACAGGGAGGTGTAGTTAGTATCAGAGGAGATGCAGGGACAGACTGGCAGCAGGGGGCCCATTCAGGAATCTTCACAAACTAGTATGGAAGTATTTCAATATTGTAATAATCCACACAGCCACACTGGTTTGAGCCATGGAACACAAGCCTACGAGTACAGGTGGAATCAGTCACTCCAGAGCACTCTGACATTGACTAGAAACATTTCTAACATAGTAAACCACCACTTGAATGACTGAGTCAAAGTCAAATGAATTCTTTGTAAATTTCTGTTCCATGAAGGTCATACATTCTGATTACTGCTACTATCAATATTAATTATAGAGATGTTGTCAACTGGCTTTTGGTAATAACTTTTCCTAAAATTCAATGAAAATCAGCACAAGGAATTCTGTATCAGTACAGTATTTTTGCTATATGTTCTTTGTTCTTCTCTCTCTCTCTCTCTCTCTCTCTCTCTCTCGTGGGAGAACTAATTTGCTATTAATACATTTGAAACTTTACAATAGGTTAACAGTCAAATGCAATCTTTAAAAACACAGTGAGGTTAAAAAGTCCCCAGCACCACATACAAACAAGCAACAAACAAATAAATAAAGCTAAATTCTAAAAAACAAAAAAACAAAAAAAGTCACTTGATAATTTCTGAAACACCTAGGAATTTTAAAATGTGCATTTGAAAGTGGAATTCCCAATGTAGTTTTTGAATGTCTTCCTCAAAACCAGGGGAAAAAAAGTGCTTCAATTTTGGCTCTCACAAAGGGCCTTGCTCCTTGATGGCTCTATTCCCCTGAAATACATGTTGAAGGGTTAATGGAGCCTTGGAAGGCACACACCCACTTGCCCATCTGCCAGAGGTCAGGGTCACACCAGACTTTCCAATCTTACTAAAAGAACACCAGTCTCATTAAAGAGTCAAAATATGTCACTCCAGTGACAATCACTCTTCAACAAGCATGTCTGCTGGCATTATACATTCAAGAGGAGCAGAGCAACATGAAAACTGAATGACCCAAGGTATAGGCATACTGATGAGGGAAGCGGTTTGCTAGGTACACAGGGTTTTAAAAGTGTGTGCCACGCTTATCATTTTTCCTACTGGAAACCAAAAACAAGGACACTCCAAAATATGTCCAGGAGCACTATTCACAGCAGAAATCTGAAGAGACCATAAAAAGATTTTCCCATGTTTGAACCATTTGTTATTAAATTCCCATTCCTAAAATGGGCACCTGAGATGCAAAATAATTTCTTCTAGTGCTCTACAAGTACTTGGTTTGGGTTGTAGGGAATATTTGGCAAAATAGTGTGTGTGTGTGTGTGTGTGTGTGTGTGTGTGTGTGTGTAGCGGGGGTGGGGGGTGGAGGGGGTGTTACCATGTTCTATGCCCTATCACTTATTGCTCACAACTTTCTGAGTCAGGTTCCCACTCTAGTCTAGTAAGTGCAGCAGACAGAAAGGAAAATTGCACATAAGCTGTTCCACTGGCATTCTGAGCTGCAGACGTGGCAGAGGAAGACTTAAGAACCATATCAGCATTTATGTTATATCCACTGGAAAGTAGGCTCAAAGTAACCATGGGAAAATGTTCAGTATAATATACACAGGACATACTCAGTGCTTGCATAACTGTTCAAGTTCTATGGCTAAGGGCAAAGGCAAATGCCTTCCTATATTTGTCAAAGCATTTCAACTGCTATCGTAATTTCTTTATCAAAATTCCTGCCTGTTGGGGCTGGGGTTATGGCTCAGTAGTAGATCACTTGCCTAAGGCAGGTGAGGCCCTGGGTTTGATCCTCAGCACTACATACAAACAAACAACAAATAAATAAAGTTAAATTTTAAAAAAAAATCCAGTCTGTCCTCAGGGCCAGGTATAGTTTTTACTCCTAAGAAATAAATTAGGAGAGGTGAGCATCCACTCTGTTCATAGTGACAGCCCAGAGGGACACACTTCCCCATGACACGGTCCAGGCATGGGCCCCAAACATGTGCTGCTAGAGAACTGTGTGGGTAAAATCGAATCCTCAGCTTCCCTCCCAGGCACTGCTGAGCATGGTATTTCTCTTGCAAGGAACTCTTCTCCTAACTATTACCTCAATGCTTAGGTGGGGGCTGCAGGTTCCACTGATATTCTGGTGGCAAATTGGGCTTTGTCAGTTCTCCTTGGAGGAAGCCTCCAGCTGGAGACTTAGATTGTTCTTTCCCTTTCAAAAACTAGATTGTTGGGGAAAACCATGCTGTCCTGGTGAGGGTGCTGTCTTAGGTACCTGTACTCCAGCTGCAGGGAAGGAGGCAGGCAGGGCTCCACAGGGCCCTATTCATGGCATTCATGCTGCTCTCGTCCTAGTGCCTGGACAGTAAGTAGCTTCTTGTTCAGTAACTAAGTGAATCTCGCCCCCTTCTTCCAGGTGCCCTCATGTTGCTATAGGAACATGAGGTCACTGTGTGACTGGCTCATGCCAGGATATTTCTGCTGGTGCCACTGGAGGAAAAACAGCCTGGCATCCCACCTTAAAATTCCTCCTTTAGGATTCTTGGTAGTGCATAGCTCTGAGATGCTCAGGGAGCTCTCAGACAGCTCGTCCCATCAATCAAGTGGTGGTGGGCCACCTCATGTTGCTGCCAGGGGATTCTTCTCCAAGTCCTAGGGGTTCAGTACCTTCTCCTGGGGCTCGAGGGCATCTGGGAACTGGATTGGCTTGTCTTCCACCAGTGAACAGAGGCCACAGCTGCATCTGGGGGGGGCCAGATGTGCCTCCTGGTGGGTTCTGTCCACAGAGGATGCACAGTCCTACATCGGGGCAGTGTTGTGGACCTGAGAGAGTGAGGTCTTGGAGATCCTTGAAATGATGATAGTGTTGTTCTTCCATGATGACTTGAGTTTCAGCTTTGAAGAGTCAATGAGTTGCAGAATGGCAACTTCAGTGACCTGACCAAAGCCACTCAACACCAGCAGTTCCATATCTGAAGAAGAGAACATCTTCCTGACAAGTGCACCATGGCATGAGATGGTCTGGATGAAGATGTCCTTCTTAATGACTTTCACCTTGTTGGGTGTCTTCAGGGGAGACTCAGAGCTCAGCTGGGACACCCTCCCCACATCATAGTAAAGCTTCATCTTCACTGTAGTGACAATAGTGACCACAATCCCACACGGCATCACTATGCAATCCTTTCCTATCTTGGCAGCAGCAACAAGGGAAGGGATTTGCCAGGATTTCAGTTCACTGGGTTCTATGTAAGAAAACTCTGCAGTGACAGAGCGCAGTGTTGATCTGCTGAGCATGGGCCCACTGATCAGTAAGAAGATCTACAGCCTGGATGGCTGATTCTAGAACAGGTTGAGAGCACAGTGATCAGGGCCAACAGACCCTCTGAGGACTGCCAGTCCTCTGTAATCTGCAAGTGTAAATCCTTGGACTTTATGTTCTGCTCAAAGGTGAACTCTTCCTCCCAAATGAGGTGAGTAGTATTCTTGGCTAGGGTGCTGGTAAACCTCTCAACAGGATCATTCATCTGGGCAATGCACACAGGGTTAACGCTGCCCAAATACCAGGATCATTTAGCAGCGAGGTGCAGATGTTCTTCATCTGTGGTTTTAGTTCATGAGGTTTAGGAGGACAGGATTCTTGAGCAGTAGATGAAGTGTGCTGTAGATCTGAGCTTACTTTATGTCTGTGGGCTTGGTGCTTAGAACCACGACAGAAAGGCGGAACCCACAAAGTGGTTCAAAATATCCTTGAGGGTTTCAGATACTGCATTTGTCTCACCCACCTGGCCCTCCCCTGGTGCTTTGGACTGGTTTTTAATTGTCACTTCTGGCACATGGATGCAGGACCACCTAATCTGGATGTCTTCTTTTTCTTCTTTCATGTGTAGCTCCAGCTGTAGATGAACCAAGGAGAGCTGTATGTCATACAGCTGATGTACTGAGCCCACCACTCAGGGCACTGTGCCCTGAACTGAAGTGTCTTTCCCACCACATGATAGGCCACCACCTTCTCTTGGGCTGACTGGACCACGATGGAGACTTCTCCAACTGCCAACTCCTAGAGCTGCAACCATGGGTCCTGCTAGAAGAAGACCTGCAGGGGGCCCTCCCTTTCCTTTTGGCCTCATGGTTCAGGGCAATCATCTAGGTTACCTGCCCCTGGTACCTTCAGCTGATCAGTATCAGGATCCAAGAAAGCAGTGTGTAGGACTCCCAGCACTAATCTTCTTCAGGCTCTGCCCACTGCTGGGGTTGGGGAATGGATATCCAGAATATATATAGAATGCAAAAAATTTAACACAAGAAAATCAAATAGCCCAATCAATAAATGGGCAAATTAACTAAACAGGCACTTCTCAAAAGAAGCACAAATGGACAATAATTATATGAAAAAAAGAAGTTCAACATATTTAACCATAGGGGGAATGCAATTCAACACTACATTGAGATTCCATCTCACCCAGTCAGATGGCAATCATCAAGAATGCAAAAGAAGAAATGAATGCTGGTGAAGATATGGGGGGAAATGGAACACTCACACACTACTAGTGAGAACTGAAATTAGTACAGCCCTATGGAAATCCGGATAAAGGTTCTCAGGATACTAAATATAATACTACTTATGATACAGCTATGGCATTTTTGAAAGGATTAAAGTCAGCATACTACCCTAGAGTTTATTGTTTCTTGTAAAGTGCAGCACAATAGACAAGTTTTGGAATCAGACCAGGTGTGTCTGTCAATGGACGAATGAATAAAGAAAATGTGATACACACACATACACAGACACACACTCAGACACACACACACACACACACACACATACACACACACACAGTGGAGTATTATCCAGCCATAAAGAACAATAAAATCATGTCACTCATAAAAAAATAAATGGAATGGAGATCATAATATTAAGTAAAATAATCCAGACACAGAAAGATAAGTATTCCACAATTTCCCTCATATGTGAAATCTAGGGCTGAAAAAAGATATGTAAGTAGCAGGGAGACTTATTAGAGAAGATGACGGAAAATGGGGAAAATAGAGGGTCATAGGCATGGGTATCACTCTTGACACATTCAGAATTGGAAGTGCAGTCCCGGCTCCCACACTTTGAGAGCCCCTCCTGCTGAATTATGTACCTGGTATTATATCTAGACAACAAAGCTTTTTTAGCTCATTATGAACATTGGTGCCGGAAAAATAGGAAAAACAAAGCCATTAAAAATTCAGGTGCTGGAGAGTATTAGTCAAATTCCCACCACTATAATAAATACCTGACATAACTAACCAATAAAGAGAAAAGGTGTATTCTGGCTCACAGATTTGGAATCCATGATTGATCAGACCAATTTTTTTTTGTCTCTGGTATTGGACAACATATTGCAGAAGGAGGGCATGGCCAAGCAAAACTACTAGTCTCAAAGCCAGGAAGAAAAGAGAGAGAGGCAGAGAATGGGGTCTTAAAATCCCCTGAAAACCTGAAGACTTCCCACTAGCTCCAATATCTAACAGGTGTTACATCAGCTCCCAAGAGCAACACCCTGGGAACCAAGCTTTTACCTCATGGACCTTTGTAATACATTGCAGATCCCAACTCTAATACATCCAAAGTACAACACTACCTCATAGTGTATAATGACAGCACACTACTTTGGGATAATGCTGTTGCTGTGTTTACCCTGTGCTTAGCAATGTTTGGGGGTCTTAAAGGATGTAAAATTAGTAGATCTAGTCTGGATATGTAAACTTTGTGCCAAACTAGTTTGCTTTTTTGTTTTGGGTCTCTTTTATGCCGTCCCATTTTCATATAAGCTTCAGTTCCTATATCTTTATCTGTCAACATCTACCCTAAGATTTAATGAGCAAATCCATTTGTTTTTATGAGCATCAGGAAAAATAGGAAAAACAAAGCCATTAAAAATTCAGGGAAATAATGTCTTTTAAAAGTATTTCAACAATTAAAATCATTGCAGTCTCTACCTTTTTCCCTAAACAAGGTATGGCACATAAAAATTACATAGTGGTTGCTTATATCAATATTATGATGTATCCAGAAATTCACATTTCTGCACTCACAGATCATCCAATAATCCAAAATATCAAATACTTTCTTTTCTGAATTATTCAGCTTTCTGTTACTGTGATAAAATACCTGCGAAAAACAGAGGAGGGAAGATTTGGGCTAATGACTTCAGAGGTCTTCATCCATAATCACAGGACTCCATGGGTTCTGGGCCTCTGGTGAGGGAGAACATTAAGGCCAGAAGGTATAGCAGAATAAAGCTGTTTACCTCATGGTCAGGAAACAGAGAGAGAGAAAGATAGAAGCACCAGGGACAAAATAAATCTTCAGAGGCACACCCCAAATGACCCACTTCCAAGGGGGCTCAACTTCCTCAAGTCTCCACTACCTCCCAATAGTGCCACCAACTGGGGACCAAGCACCTACCACTAGAGTCTTTGGGGGACATTCCAGATGCAAACTATAATATTTTCCTAAAAGGAAATGCTATAAGTAAGAGGTAGCTCTCACACAAGTCCTTTAAAATTGCATGCCAAGTTCACATCTTAAAATCTGGTCCTGATCAAGCAAACTGCATGTCCCTAGGTTCCACAGTGAACCCCACAGTTTGTAAAATATCAAGCAATGTATCAAAATTAAGTGGCGTAATTGTAGAAATAGGCTTAAAATCTTAAACTCTTGGCACTGTTTCTTCTGACTAAACTTATATTTTAAAAAAGTTAATTGTCACAAGGTACAGTGGCACTCATCTTTAAACCCAGCAGCTTGGGAGGCTGAGACAAGAGAATTGCAAGTTCAAAGCCTGCCTTATCAACTTAGGGAAGTCCTAAGCATCTCAGTGAGAACCTGCCTCAAAATAAAACAAACAAAACAAAAAATGAAAAGGGCTGGGGATGTGACTCAGTGGTTAAGGGGGCTGGGTTCAATTTCTGGTACAAAAAAACCCCCATAATTTGTAAATGCATACCCAAATAGACAAAATAATAAGTTTGAGTACTTTACAGTATAATGAGGGGATTATAGTTCAAAACAAATTATCATATATTTTATAAAATATACCAAACCCCACATTCTAGGGAGACCCTACACACCAGCAAGTAGAGGTTAGGGGCTTCTTTTCATCAACCCTGATGTCTAGAAACTGTTGGAGATGCTAATCACCAAAAGAGCAGAACAAAAAAATGTGAAAGGAAAACACTAAGAATGGATCCTCTTTCAAACCAAGGACAATTGCTGAAGTCACTGGGGGGCAAGAGAGACACCACTGCACACCCATTCTGGAACACAAAAGGGAAACCAGGACAGCTTCCTGGTTCTCAGCATTTCTCTTACCACAAGGCCTTGGTGGATTCTTTAGAGCATAAATGTAGCCAGCTGTTCTGGGGCCTGCCCTCTCTGCATAGTGAGTCCCTGGTGGATACTGCCTGGGTTTCTGAGAGGTCTTTCTCTGCACAATTTAAAGCTGTTACAATTAACAAAAGTCTCTGATTCTTCCCCAGTTCAATCTTACACTGAAGAATCTCCACAGCTTTCCCAGAACCAGCCCTTGCCCAACTATGTAGCGCAGTCTCAATTTTTAACCCAAACACTGCCCCCACCTGTGTGTCAGGTCCAGAACCACACCTACCTCACATCTTCTCTCCCAAACCTACTACCTTCTTCTCAACCCCAGAAGAGGACACAGAAAACAATTTGCTCTACATCCCAGGAGGAGGTATGGCCTCTCAGTCCAGCTGAAAATCAGCATGTGGAATGGCACTTGCAGAATTAACAGAAACAGAGGAAGGTTTTACTCCCTTTGCACCAAAAATCTCAGGGAGCCAATAGCCAATCAGCTCTCAGTCGTCGCCAGGGCAATCACCCCTCCCTAACCCTCAAGTCTGCCTCCATCCTTCTTAGGGATTCTAACAGCACCAAGCTCCAGGAGCGACCAGAGCAACACAGTCTAGGGAGGTTCATCACAGATGCACAGCAGCATGGCCCTCCCTGCAGATTTCAAGCATCCCAGGACTTGACACAGCCTCAGGGCAAATTCCCAAGGAAGAGTTCTGGGTGCCAGGCCAAAAATAAGCATGGCCCCTTCCTGGCTGCCTGGCCCTCAGAACTTGTTTGTGAAAGCAGCAAAGGTGTGCAGAAGGTGAGGTCCAGGTGCTCTGAAAGATTCCTCAAGGGCCCAGAGCAAGACCCAGAGAGGGATCCGGAAGATCTATCCTGAAATTCAAGAGGCACCTCAGTAAAAGTTCTGGAAAATGAAAAGGAAGATTCAGGAAGTGACTTGATGAGGCCAGGGAAGTGTGACTTAAGAAGTGACATATCTATGGGTTCAAACAAGAAACTTCTGGAAAAAAGCCTGCAAGACCATCTGAGCAGAAAGTTGATGTAGATCAATGAGGGCATAATCCCCACATATGTGTGTGGATCCTGTCTTGATGTCAAGTATGCTTTCCCAAAGTCCAACACCCACAAAAAAGAAGAAAAAAACCCCAGCAATCTAGCATACTCCAAGGATCATCAGTCTCAGATGAACATCTCCCAGAATCTTTCCTTCCTTGATCTGGGAACTCTCTTGATGCTAGAAACAAATATTATGAGGTATTGAATGAGACACAGGTTGAGTCCACACCTCCAGGCCCTTGATCCCATGACTCATGACTTGGTGAGAGACCACCCTTGCCTCTTCCACAATCAGACTTTCTCTTGGTCCCCTGTGACTCCAGGTCCGACTCTATTGCCAAGGTTACCAGTTTCCCAGAAGGACTTCCTTGGAAAGGTCCAGGAGAGAAGGTGATTTAGAAATTGTCAGTTCCCACCCTGCAGAGTCCCCTCCCTGGTCCCTCACCTGCAGAGATGCACAAGTCCAGAACAGGAATCCCACTGAGGCCATGAGCCCTCAGTGGTCCCTCCAGCTACACAGGAGGACCCTCTGCCTTCTCAGCCTTACACTTAAAGTTTCTCAGGCAGAACCCAGCACAGCAAGATTATCACAGGATATGCAAGTGACAGCCTCAAGCCCAGTCCAGGCTTGATAGAGGCCAGGTATGAGCCATGGGAGGAGAGTGGAGTTGTGGCCTCAGGAGATCCCTGCTCTGGTATGGCAATGCTGGAAATCAAAGAACAGTCCCAGTCCCAAGAAGACAGAGGTGGAGACGGAGGAGCCTCCTGAGAGGGAAGTCCCTCCCCTCCCTGCCAGAGAAACATTAGATCCTTTAGAAGGCTATATTGAGAAAAGGAAGACTCACTTTCTGCAGTCACTAAACTCTAATAAAAAAGGCAGAGGGCAGGAAGATTTCTTGCCACTGCCCAGATCCAGGGATCAGTCACAAGCAGACTGTGAATGGAGAATGAGATGGCCGAAGCCCAGAACATCATGACAGTTATTCAATGGATCCTGGTGGACAAGATGGGGCATCAGCATGGAGGTGGTTCACCAGAGTTAAACTGACATGAAGCGGAACCCCAGACCCTTGTGGTAGGCAATCTTGTCACCAGACAGTTTCCTCCTACACAAATGAAAAGAGAATGATGAGTCATATGGCCTGTAGTAACCATGCCAGCCTCAAGGGCCACAGCCTTCCTAATAATAACAGATGTATCAGAGATAAGGAGAGCAATCAGGCCTTGCTGCTCAGGGAGCCTGTACCACCAGCTAGTCCCTGCCAGCTTAGGCCAAGAGGGCAGGCATCTCAGGTCACCTCCATCATTACCAACATGCTGTCTTCAAAAAGGTTTTATCTGATCAAACATACCATGTTTTTTAGTTTACATGGTAAGAAAGAAAAGTTTTCTTTCTGGAAAAAAAAATCAATCCATACAGAGAATGACTATTTTGTCTCATGTACATTCTTTGTGTGCTAATGGCTTCTTCCTATTGATATGTCTACTGCTTTCTAATTCACTTTTTTTCCTCATTAGAGGTAGTGGCTTCTGTCTATGCCATGTTGAGTCATAGGGAAGGGGTCAACAGCACTGTGTCCCCTTCTGGACAGAACTATTTGTGCGGTAACTGTCCAGTGGTTTGGCATGATGAGTTCAGAGTGAAATGTTTGAGAAAAATATTACATGTTTTAGCCAAGAAAGAAGGTAGAGTGGCATGGGGTCATCTTAAGTGGTGCCACAGACAAGAAGCCCATGCCCTCCCAGTACCAACCACCAGCTTAGAGGAAGGGGACAGCAGAGACTGAGTTGTTCACCCCATTCCACCCTAGGCCTCTCTCTGCCCTGGTTCCCAGACTACAGGCCTGGAGAAGACCCTTTAACTCTGACACAAATGCAAAAGGAAGCAAATCCTTCAAGCAGAGATGATAGATTTCTGAAGGGTATATTAATAAGCCTGTACAACATTGTCTCTTGAATTCCAGAAAAGATGAGTTGACAATTGGTGGAAAAGCCAAGACCAGGGCACTCAGATTATGACTTGAAGCCTAGTGACCTTTACACATACATATAGCTCTAGTTATGTTACCTGGAAGAAGTCGGGACTTAAAAGGGCCAAGGAGCCAGCCTGGGGTCACAAGAACAAGTCTCCTGGCTCTAGTCCTTGTTTGTCCCATAGATTTCCAGGGGGAAAGGCAATCAGACAGGATATGTTCCCACAAGGTAAAGTGACCTGTTCAAAATTTGAGAGTTTCCTGGGTAGGGGGACAGGTCAGGACTGGTCCCTTCTGGGCCTTGCTCTGCTTCCAGTCCAGATTTCCTCTTCTCACAGCCTGTCCATTTGGGAAAGCAGAAAATTGCCAAAGCAGAGAGATGAGAATCCATTTCTCCATAGTGCTCCATGATGTGCCCTAAATATAGTGAGCAATGGGCACTGCTCCATGGGTCTCATTTATTCCCTGGTGGGCAGTCCTGCTCCAGGAGGCACCACTGAGCCAGAAAACATGGCATGAGTTCTATTTCCATGCCTATCAAGATACTCCCTGTACCTGGAACGAGCAGCCCTCAGGGTGTGGGTACAATCACCACAGGCCTCTTCTGAGCCTTTCACTCTCCTTTCCAGAGTGAAAGCAAAAATGGTCCTGGGCCAGGCACTGCTGGGTCCTCATGGACCCAAGTGGCAAATTCTGGGTGGGAGAGAGTTGAAAAGGTACACTGGAAGAAATGATTTACAGTAGAAGGGGTAGAGAAAGAAAAGGGGAGGGGAGGGGAGGGGAGGGGGGATAGTAGAGAATAGGACAGACAGCAGAATACATCAGACACTAGAAAGGCAATATGTCAAGCAATGGAAGGGAAACTGATATGATACAGCAATTTGTATATGGGGTAAAAGGGGGAGTTCATAATCCACGTGAATCAAACTGTGTAATATGATGTATTAAGAACTATGTAATGTTATGAACGACCAATAAAAAATAAATAAATAAATAAATAAATAAATATCAAAAAAAAAAAAAAAACAAAAAAAACGAAAAGGTACAAAAAGGCTCCTGAGGGGACAAGTGCCCCAGATAGCAAAGTCAAAGGACCAGTCAGAAGCAGGAGGGGGCAAGTTTCTGTCCCTTCTCTTGCCATCAGCCCTGTCCAGGGCGGCATTCTATACTGTTATCTCTTGGAAAAATTCCCCTTCATAGACCACAATGCTGTTGACAATGTCAAGCACTTTTACTTGTAAATAACTCCCACAGGAAGAAGTTCCTCCAAGTTTTCCCAGACACAGCTATACTTTCTGTCCTTCTCACCATGTAAACAGTATGACTCATCCAACTCCACACAGTTCCAATGGCTTCCCCCTGTGTTCTCTAAGGTTGGTCACATTCATAACCATTCTTGTAACACAATCAATTGTAATTATTTCCAGGGCCAATATGGATTGCTTTATATTCCAAACAGGTGATTACTCAGAGGTCTGCTAGGGCACCCCTCCCTGGACTGGGGTATCCTGATCAGAACCGCCATCTCCTCATAAACACGTGGCCCATGCTTCTAACACCCGTGGAACCACAGTTACACAAACCACACAGGTGAATCTAACGTCCAGAAATCTATAAAATAATTTTGTGCCAGCCACAGTGAATAGGGATTAGAAAATGCTAAGCTCTCTCTAGGGAACATGGCTGGCACAGCCCTGCAGTCTGATCATTTTTGTGCATTAGCTTTTCTCACCCTCATTCACTCTCATTATGTCTACAGCTCTTCCTTCCCCCCTTTGTCCAGTACTGGAAGTTGCTGCCATCTGCTCCCTCATGTTGTCACAATCTCTACCATTTGATGCCAACAACCATTTGACCAGACAGACATCCTCGGCTCAGGAATCCTACTGAAACTTTGCAAGCAAGCCCATCCCACCATCCTTCTATATTCCTGCCATAATCTGTTGCTAGGAACACTTTACATACCTATCTCGAACATCAAGAAAAACTTCATAAGGTACACAAATTTCTTTTGTATGCTGTGGTCCCAGGAGTGAAACTTTCCACATTCTAGGTCTATGACTTAGGCAAGTCACTCAGTGTCTCCAAACATCACTTACTAAAATGAGAATGAATGTTAATAATATTGTAATGAAGAGGAAACAAGTTAAAATATTAAAATACACAATTCCTACTAGATGATTTTGATATTAACAGTTTTAATTTTATTTTACTAGTATTACCAACTTAATTGGATAACTTTTATATTATAATTGTTTTTATTTTTACTGCATGATTGCCAACACTTGTTAAATAAAGTACACACAATTGTGATATATTGTTTCCAGACTTAAGCAATTCACTTTCTAGCACAAAAGATAAAGTTTAATAAACACTAGAGATTTACATTTCTGAGAAAAAAGGAATATTCTTTCAAGTAATATTTCAAATTGCTTTTTGAACATGATATTTACCATGTTTCTATTAATTTACTTTGGTGTTAAAGGACTGTTTTCTGTAATCCCAGTTACTACTGTTTTGACTGTGAACAAGCTGCACTCACAGAGTTCTTCAAAACTGACTTTGTTCTCTCCACACTGCATAGGCACACCTGCTCCAGCCCTTGGGTGAAATCTAGGGACCCCATGGCTTAACTGCTTATGTTCAGATAAGGAAAAATCCACCAGTTCTCTCCAGGGGCAGAATGAGGTCTGGTTGCAGTAATTACTCTGCCAGTCCCAGGTTCATAGTCAAAACAGGACACTGCATTGAAACACAGAGTTTCTTTCTCAGGAACAGCCAGACTTACTGGAATCCTGCAGAGCCAGTCCAGCAAACCATATATAGACTTCTCCCTTCAAATTTGGTACATCTACCTCTTTTGACAGACAGGCCTGGTGATCTTGTCTCTGACCACATCAAGTCCAGCATCTACCCTGGAGTAAAAGAGCAAGAAAATATCACTTGATGGGTGCTTCTCTTCCCTGTGCCCACAAGGATTCTGTCTGAACTAGACATGCGTTCAGAGGGGACTCCTTCATGGGCATTCCCTGGGGTTTCCTGGGCCTCGCTCTTGTAATTCCTCTTGCTGGTCCTCACAGTTTTCCACCTGGACCACCTCACCAAGTAGTACCCTTGCTGTCACCCTCTCTTTCCCCACCCCACGGCTCTCAAGCTGTGGTTTAACTTTGGACCCTGTGGTGGAAAGCAGTTATTCCAAAGGCAGCCTCTTCTTGTTTCTGGGTACTACAGCTCTCTACTCCCAGATGGCTCAAAGATGGGCAGAAAATAGTGTCTGAGTTCTCCCAAATGCCAGAAGGAACACAGGCTGGTTCTCACAGCTGGTACCTAGATGGGAATTGTTTGAAGAAAAACTGAGAAAACTTAATTTAGCAAAGCTTGCCTAAAGAAAGACAAGGAAAATAAAAAAAGGTTCTAGCACAAGGTTGTACTTGGGACCCAAGACGATTAACCCTACCACCTCTGCAGATTACACTCACCACCAGAGAAAAGGAAGTGCCATAACAGAAATCATCTGATTGGCTGCAGTCAGCATTTCTGCCAACTTTGTTTTCCTCTGGACATAAATTTGTTTAAAGTTTCTAACATCTTGGAGTATTGTATGTCCAGATAACTCCTGCCTATGTGCACTGCTAGGTTACACAATATATTTTCTTTAGACTAAATAAAGCCAAGAGAAAAAATTGTAGAGACCTATGATAAGAGTATGTTCCAAACATTATCTATGACTAAATATTGTCAATCTAAAGATCATGACAACTAGACCATAGTGAAGCACCCTGTTCTGCATGATTAAGAACCTTGAGCTCACCAGGCTGGACCACTCCCACCTACTTCTCACATTTACTGTTTACAGAGTCTCCTTTAAAAAAAAGACTCAAAAGCATGTCCATTCCTGAGATGGCCCACATTCTCTGTTCCTGGAAGTGTGTTGAGGGCCACAGCCGAGTTGGGATGACGCATGGCATTTTTGCCAGAAGTAGTAGTTGAGACTGGACGCCAGCAAGCCATTAAGATGATGACTTTTGAGTTCTTGCGGAGTTCCTGTTGAGTTCCTGTTGAGCTCTCCCAGGGATTCCTGAAGAGTTCAGGTTGGTTGGTGAAGTTCCGGTGGTGGGAGTTCTGGTTGGTGTGTGGTGTGTTCCTGGAGGAGCCAGGTGGGTGGCGTTCGGGAAAGTTCCCGGGGAGTGTGCTGGTGGAGTTTGGAAATAAAGTTTATTCCTGCTTGAGTGGCTCGTGATTTGTGCCCAGCCAGACTTCAGCAGAAGTGTGTATTCCTTGCTTTCCCAAATAAATAATTTCTGTTTGTGACTCTTTATGACACATCCTGAAATTTTTTTTCTCTGGTATAAACAAAGAACCTATCAGGGTTGAGTTGAGGTCCCCTTCTTCTGAGGGACCTCTTCAGACCCCTGTCAGGTAACAATTTAACAGCATCTGGTCACATCTGGCATTTGATGGTGATCAAGGACCATCATGTGTTGCAAAGTAGTGTTATCTAGACAGGTGTTCAACTTTGCATTCAGTCTATCAGCACAAGTTCTAGTGATATGAAGACCCATTTGGGCAAAACCAGGCTTGCCAACAAGTACTGAGAATGCAACAAGCCAGCTGTTAGCAATTCCCACAAACAAACCAGGTGCAGGAAAGATAGGAGAGAACTGATGGAGTCATAAGCCTAAAATGAGAAACTAGGAAGGAGCACAGAAAAAATTCCTGCTACAAGAATAAGTTTCTAGTCTCCCCTTTGTGGTTTCTCTACCCTCCCACCTTTTTGTGTGTGTTTTGTAATACTGGAGTGTGAGCTTATACTTGGAGGCATTTTATCTGTGAGAACCCTATGATGTTGTTCCAAGGAGGAGGGCAGACCCTCAGTAAGAATATCTTGTAATTCAATGACAAGCTGTTGGTGCTACCAACCTGTGGCCGTGGTAATTTCATTCTAAGACCATTTATGTATTGCTAATTTGAATTAAAAATCTATGTAAGGGCACATCTATAGACATGAGGTTTCAGACTTAATTTTTTTCTATCTCATGTGCTAACTGGAAGATTTGTCCTTGGGGCTGGGGATGTGGCTCTAGTGGTAGCGCGCTCGCCTGGCATGTGTGCGGCCCGGGTTCGATCCTCAGCACCACATACAAAACAAAGATGTTGTATCTGCAGATAACTAAAAAATAAATATTAAAATTCTCTCTCTCTCTCTCTCCTCTCTCACTCTCTCTAAAAAAAGATTTGTCCTTGTTCACCTTTTCACTGGGTTTGTAGCCTTTTGAAACCTACAACTGTAGGGAGAATTTTGAGTTCTATATGTCCCTTTTATGGACCCAAGGACTTTTCTAGTTTCCCTCATGTAGCCACTTAAGGATTTATGAGGTTAAAAAACAACTCAAGATTAGCCATGGACACTCAGTTTAACTTTAAGAAGACTGACATTTCATTTCCACTGAATGCAGAACATTAATCTGGTATTTGATTTTGTTTTAGTAGAAAAATAAAATAGACATAATTGTTCATAGGTAAATTGAAATAACCATCTTGATATTTTAGGCCTCAGATAAATGACAACATACACAACAAAGCTCATTCTTTAACTTCTTGGGGAATTCTTTATTCTTCTTATTGTACTATCTTGTCTAATATCTGCCTAAGGCACATAGTTTAAGCAATAAAATATTGCATTTTGCACAGAGAAAGCATGTGGAAATCGCCATTCATTCCAGTCAGCATCACAGTTGCAGTGATATTGAGAATCAATGCAGTTCCCCCTCTAATCCACAAGTACACTTTTGAGTATCAGGCAGGGAAGCTTCCCAGTAAGTGTTTATTTCATTGGTTCTTCCAACCTACCTCATCACTGGGGTTCCATCTGAAAGACAAATATAATTGGAAGGGACTGGCGAACGAAGAGACCACCAAGAGACCGACTCATGCAACAGCAAAAGGGGTTTATTGCAGATCCAGCGCGATGGGGCTCCATGCTTACCCAAGAAGGGAGAGCGGCCCAAAGCCCTGAGCACGGGTTGAGCAGTGCTTAAGTACACTTTTTTAGGGAGGGCAGGGACTTTACATACATCACAGTCCCCTCTAACAAATCACCATACACCGTGGGAAAATCAAACAACAATTCTCAAACATGATTAGTACATTCATTGACGGGAACAGGTCAGGCTGGAGTGATAGGTCAGTCCTAAGGAGGGGGATACATTCAAACTGATTGGTTTGGGCCCTGAGGTGCCTACGTGCTGAGCTGCACAGGGTCCAGGTTGTTAAACATCTAAGTGGTCAGGGGGGATTATCTAATAGGCAGTCCCAGGAATTGTCCTAGCAGCTACAGGAATTTCAGGCTTTGAGTGTAGCTTAGAAACTTAACAATACCTGGTCCTTTACATTTTAACTTCAGTTTTTTTTATCCTTTCATAATAAAGGTGAGACCTATTTGGCCCCCCACTGCCTGCCTCCCCATATCATTACTTTACTCCCTTCTATATAAAATATAGACTATTTTAGAAATGATCACATTTTAAACTCTGCAACAGCATAGTTTTTAATGGACTTCTGAATGTTTGAAAAATATTAATATTGAGACTTAAGTTACCTTGTTTTTTTTTCTTTTATTAGAATATAAACAAAGAGTCTTTACTCATTCAGGCATGATACTTACAGATTTTACTTGAAGATTCCAATTATAGAATTTATTGGGAAATAGAATTCAAAATACAATTGTCACCAAAATAATCATCAGACTAATTTATACACTGAACCTAAAATCTGTTTGAGATCATAAAATGCCATGAAAAAGTTATTATTCAAACTATGATTTCTTTTCCTTTTTTATTAAAGTAACACTGATACTTCCTATTGTGTGTTAAAAATTCTTAGGGACACATGTTTGTGCCTTTTCTTCTACTAAATGGCTTGGCTCTTTATTTGGAAACTATGGAGATTAACCTCCTTCCTGCTGCAGGTGAATTTGGGCTCCTAACTATTCAACCAAACATATCTCAGTCCTCCAGCACTACTTCCTCAGGGCCACCATAACTCAGCCATAGAGAAGGAGGCCACCTCAACTCTAAGGTCCTCACCTTGATGCTAAAGACACTGTCAATCCCCAGTCTAGGTGAGAGTGAGGGTGACTATAAAGTGGATAGCTTACAGGTAGGAATGGGGACTTCCCCCTTCACAGAGAAGCAAGGCGAGAGGTAAAATGGAGGTGACATCAAATCAGTTAAAAAAATGCTTGTCCTTTTCAGCATGTCCTTTCAAACCCATCAGCTGTCACCATTAGGCCACAACTGAGAATCTGTAATGGGACTCCTCTTCTCCCTAATGCACAGCAGCACTACTCATGGTGGCTCCCTGTTAAAGAAGCCCTCTGCTTCTGCTGACAACACCACCAGCTTACAAACACACCAACTTCATTCATCACCACCCAGCCCTGGACCAGTGGCTGAGGCATGTGCAAAAAATCAGTACCAACCACATTTTACCTTTTTTAAAATGTGCTGTAAACTTATCTCTAGGAAGCAGAAATTTCAACACATATTTCATAGATTATTCCAAAATTCCATTTTAAAAACATAACTATTCAACATTTATTCTTTCATAAATTGAACAGCAAAGAAATTCTTACATATAAATGAACAGTTTTGTGTTTATATTGGGGTTTATAATTTCAATTATAAATTAAGAATTAATGAATGCTGGATTTCTGTTCGAGACTAAAATGCTCAGGGGTTACTCCAGGGGAACTAGGCTAACTGGGCTACGCGAAACAACCACACAAGAGACAGAAATACCTTTTTCTTTGAGGTTGCTGTGATGGCTCCTCTGACCTTAAGGGTCTGCAGAAAGAGAGAGAGACTGAGAGAGAGTTCGAGCCCTCAAGTGCTGACCTCTTTTATTGAGAAGCTATTCAAATGAGGCAAGGGGTCAGGTTTCAGGGGGCTGCTTCTAGCTTCATGATGTCTGCTGTCAGCAGGATGACTGACATTAGGTAGGCCACACCCAAGGGCACAGTAAGATAAGGGGACACACAAAAGGTGTTTCTGTGGAACATTCTATCCCAAACAGGGCAAGGGGTGATATTACAAAGGGACAGGCGAGCATAGCTCCACCCATGGGGCTACAGCAAGACACACCCATGAAGGAGACACCATCCCTGGAACCCAAGAAGGGTGGGGCATCTAGGGACATCTGCCGCCTGAAGCTTCCATCACCCAGCTGGGGAGTGACCCGGTCACATGCAAGGTTGGTCTCCCACAAATGAATGTTTTTAAAGGTACAGAATACCTTTGGCTCCATTCAAGATTTATTTCACCAACAGGATTTGTATAGGGAATGATTTAAAAAGACATCAAAAGAAATCATAGGCTGAAATGAAGAGGAATAGGAAAGGTATCAATGAACAAGGAATACTGCTCTACTTCCTCAAGTATGTTGGCCCTGGGTAGATTCTCTTCAGCCACAGGTACAGTCCTCAGTAACCCTAGCATTCACAATGCGGTGACTAAATACTTCTCCACTGTGTCAACATTGTCACACTTCCTCCTCAGCCACCCATAGTTGTGTCCCTGAAACTCTAATACAGAGACCTGAAAGATGCTGGAAGACAAAAACTGTCTTTATAACACTGACATTTCCTATTGTGTGTTAAAAATTGCTTAGAGATACATGCTTATTCTTTTTCCTCTATGGCGTGGATTGGCTCTTTATTTGGTACTGTAAAGATTCACCTTCTTGGTGCCCAATCTTTTCTCCCCAGGCCAGCTGCAAAACCAAAAAAAAAAAAAAAAAAGAAAGAAAGAAAAAATTGCTAACCTATGGCTCTGGTCTTGATGCTCCTGAGTCTCCTCTTGTAATTTTTCAAGGTACTGGTTTTCCAGTACTTCCTGAGAATTTTTTTTCATAAAAATTTCTGTAAATAAAATGGAACTATATCTTGAATGTCAAAATCTGCCCATCTACCCTGATGCTATTTGCTCCCTGTATCACAGTCATCCTGAGGTGCTCTCTCTGCAGCATCCTCAGGAAGGCTCCAATTGAAGGCTTTGGTTGGCAATACTCCTTCTGCACAAGGGTAGCATCCACGTTCTGCACACCTATTTGCATCTATTGATGATAAAAAGCCAATTAGTGCAAGGATTTGAAGGAATTTTAGGCTACACTTGCTGCCTATCTTATTTCCAGTTTAGAGCTTCTGGAGATATATGGGTCTGCAACCGAATTTGTTTGAATTAAGTGTCTACTAAAAATTCTCCAGAGATCGCATGTAAGAAATTCATATATTTTGAGTATGTATGATGTACTTCCTTTATTTTCTTTAAAAAGTGTTTAATATATTTAAATTTTTTTTCTCCTAAGCTCAACAAAATACTTGGTTGTGTCACTCTTGTTGTTTTAAATATTTATATAGAAAGAATGACAATCAAACACTTGCAAATCAGTAGGAACACAATGACCCTTAGTGCAGGAATCCTTTACCAATCTGGGCAATGTTTCGCTTCTGGAATAGACTACATGTTGGGGAAACATGTTTGACTCCCTGAGTCACTGGGTGATTTTTTTTTTCTTTCTGATTGTTATTGATTAACTAATAGTTAATTTGCCTCATTTTCTCTGCTTAAATGACCTAACTTTGATTGTGCTATAGCATTGATTTACTCTCCAGGAGCCAACTTTCTCATTGTTCTGGGAATATACAATCTTAGGTCCGTGATCTATGTGGTAGCAATTGACTAACAATAAGTACTAAGTCTCCCAGCACTAATTATAATTTCAATACACTGCAGAGTTATGAATAAGGAGAATTTACTTAACATGCTTTATAGATGCTGCATTAATAAATCTTAGAGAGATGGGTGTCTTACCTCTGAAGATTCAGAAAGATCCTAGGATACCCCAGCTGCTGAGTGACAGACTTGACATATGACCTCCAAGAACTCAGATCAGCCTCCAGAAAACCAAAGAGGTTCATCAAGGCAGCAGGGTTGGACACAGTCACAAATCTAATGGCTTCAAAGGAAGAAAATACAAAACTCATAAGAGAATTGTACAGGGTAGACTAAAAATAAACAAACAGCCATCCACAGAATTACCTAGAGTCCTGAAAGAACTGTACAACACCAACTCTGTTCTCTAATTAGCAATTATCCAAGACACTAATTGCACTCAGTCTGAGAGAGAATCTCATGGAATAATCACCTTCAAAAAACTAAGCCATGCTGTTAGCAATCTTTTCTGAGATAAAACACAAGTGAGGCAACACTGTCCCTCATAGTGTATGAACACTACATTCTAAGGGCCTCATCAGGAGGTCTTTATTGCTCAATTGCCCAAATGAGGCTGGGAAGAGACTTCAGACCCTTCACAGCTTTCAGCAAAGAGAAGCAACTTGCCCTGGCTCTTTGTCCCCAGGGAAAAGCATTTCTGCACTTTCCAGGCTGTGGCCTTGGTGCTGAGGATACAGGAGTCTCATGAATACGCAGCTGCTTGGTGCAAGCTCCTGGGAACTAAAGTCTGCAATGGCTGATGACTTACCAAGGTGAGCTGAAGGCCTTGACCTCCTGTGGTGGAAAGCTAGCTCCTGTTGGCAGTGGTCCATCTAGTCAATTAGTGCCTGGAGTTGGTCCATGCTGACCATGTACTTGAAAATCACAGGCTGGGGGTTTTCTCCATGAGAGCTTTTGATTCTGGCCTGATGGCAGCCATTGTGCTGCACTAAGTACATGCATGTTCTTATGGGCAGAAAGGGCCTGGAAGGGAGGAAACAGAACATGACTAGGCTGAAATGAGTCTGAACATCAGAGGCATCTCTTATCTGAATTAAGGTTTTTAATCATCAGATATCTTTGAGATTAAGATCAACATAACTAGAATTCTTAAGATATCAATATTAAAATTTGAAATTTACATTACCATATATTTGCAATAATTAGCTTTGGTGAAATCTGTTTGACAATTTAGTCAACATTGCCAAAGGGTCCATTTCTGAATTTCTGTGATATAATACCACAAGTTATGAATATTTATCTTTTTGATAAGCATAGTCCTTTCTAAATTGAATATCTTTTTCCTGAGATAATCAAATGTATGTATAACAGACACATTTGAGAAACAAAAAGCCTATATGATCATGAAACATAATATAAAATAATTCTTTTCAGGTCCTGAATTAAACTCAGGAAAGTGTTCTACCACTGAGCTACAGCCCCAGCCCTAAAATAAATATTTTTGACTAAAAATAACCAATAAGCTATCAGCAACTCATTCTGTGGTCAACACTAAATCACATGAGACATTTGAGCATCAAATATATCTATTCCGGGTAATAACCATGGGGACACAAATGTCAGCAGACAAATTCTGACAGATTTCTGTTATATTACCTGTTTTTTTAATGAAGGAAACTAGAAAAAAATTAAAATGCATTCCAAAATGTTTACAGAAGAAAAAACTTATGACTTCTCTCACTTTCCCCCCAATTCATCTTACATGATAAAGGTTAAAAAGTTTACATGATGTAAAGGGCTTATATTTCAGTGTAATAAGGGAGACTTGAAGTTGCCTTAACTATTATTTAGAACATCAAGTCATATGACCACCCCTCTATGTGAACTTGGTAAAATGATGAGTTTCTCTCTATATAGAAACATTACAAATTACTGAAGACACAAAATAGTTATGTAGAGTTTGTGCTGCTAAATGAACAAATGCAATAGTATGGCTTCTCCATGAACAAAATTAAAATATCAAAACAATATTGCCAGAAATCCCCTAAGAAGTCCCCACAGAACTCTGACCCTCCTGCGAGTACCTAATGGCTGGCTCATCTTCCATACCATGTAGCAAGGGACAAATCTGACAGCCACATTGCTGTTTTGTTTACACAGGCCTGAAATGCAGCAGATAAAACCAGAAATCCAAGAACTCCAAGGGCCAGGGAAAAGAACTCTGGCTCAAAGACTGTGAAGAGCAAGGTTATAAAATATCTCAAAACTAGCAAGAATCAGAACAAACTGAACTAGCAGAACTAATGTCCATTTTATATTCAATGGCATTAGGAAAAAGACTTAAGAGGTCATCTCACTCTCTCTGTTGGCTAAAGGAGGCTATGAGCATTCCTACAGCCCCCTTGAAATCCATAGTTTTTTTTTTTCGCTCTTTTAATCACATTTTCACTGGGCAATTCGTATTTCAACATTTTCATGAAAAATTGCATAAGTAAGCTTGGCATTTATTTTCTGATTTCCTACTCCAATCATAGAAGGATTTACCAGTGTAAAAGAAAATAGGTAGAAGACTGTGAGGCTTAGGAACTCATAAATTATGATGCCATACTCTCATTTATTTTCATGGTTTTTGACATAAAGAAAAATGATGTACATGAACAGATCATGTAGGCTAGTGGTCAGTGTGATAGATTCGGGGTCTTGCATGGTTAAAATATAAGAAATCTTTTCCTTCAACTACAGAAGAGGAGAAGATTGAAAATAATCTCTCAAACTATTCTTCTGAAAAAAAATCACAATTTAAATGATTACCCTTTATAGTGAAATTATTTAAAAGACCCCAAGTAAGACACACCATTTCCACAACACATTACTTTCATAAATTTCAAAAAAATATTATCTATAAGAGAATTTTGAGGGGCTGGGGATGTGGCTCAAGCGGTAGCGTGCTCGCCTGGCATGCATGCGGCCCAGGTTCGATCCTCAGCACCACATACCAACAAAGATGTTGTGTCCGCCGAGAACTAAAAAATAAATATTAAAAATTCTCTCTCTCTCTCTCTCTCTCTCTCTCTCTCTCTCTCTCTCTCTCTCTCTCCTCTCTCACTCTCTCTTAAAAAAAAAAAGAGAATTTTGAGATCATAGAATTTGTCCTTAGCTTTCAAGGATGAACAAACAGACCAAAGAATTTAAGAGACCTTGGAACAACAAATAGCTGCTCTGTAGTTTGAACAGCAAATTAAATTTGAACAGCAAATTTAATTCTAATTGTGGACAAATTTTTAAAGGATTTTTGAACTATCCTTAAATCCGACTACATGAAAACATGTTCCTCCAACTTGCTGGAGCCCCTTTCATCTATCTGCACTCACGCACAGTGACCACTGGCAGCTCCTAATCCACCCTCTAAAGTTCAGGCAAATGAACTTGCAGTAATTTAACTTGATGGTTTGGTTTGATTAAGCCACATAGAAACAACAACACTGACCCTGTATCATATAATGTCCATTGGTTTCTGTTTATTTTGCTAAATTATGTCTGCTTTCCAATTTTTGAAACTTTCCACACCAAGTAATACCCCTTCGAGCTATGTAAGGAATGTTTACAGGAAAACAAGTGGCTTGATGACAAAGAAGCATCTTTATTTTACGCATTCAGATAAATATATATCCAAAGCACACCTGCTATGCTCATGTACACCTCCCCAAAAAGAAAAAAATAAAGATTTCATTAAAAAAACAATATGAAGCCTTTACAATTGATGGATCTGTCAATCATGGAAATTTATTCTGTCACTTTGGAAATTGATTCAAGAAAAGGTTCATAAAAAAGAAGTCCAATACATTTCTACAAAGTACAGTACCTCTCTAGAGATGAAGACACCTGCCTACATTTCCTCTGATGGGAAAGGTGGGTATAAGTTCAGAGAACACTAGGAGAGCAATGTGTCCAGATGATGTAAATTGTCATATTCTATCTTCAGATGAAGAACTGGTCAAGAAACCTAAGCTCAGTATCATGAATAGGGACTCACTGACAAAAATCACTAGCAGCCGTCCTGCATCTACAAGAAAAAGTTGGTCACTGTATTGTGCCTCTGAGAAGTACAGCCCCATGAGAGCTTTCTCAGAAGTTCTTCCACCATGTTCCTATTCAGGGAGAAACACAGGTTAGAGTTGGGTGAAATCCTTTATTCAGCCCAACTCTCTTATAGATGAGGCAATGGAGGCCTAGAAAAATGTTCTTGCCCAACTTAACAAAATAATTCAACTCCACCACACATTTCTGGGTAACCTAGTGCTAGTCATTGAGCTTTCTGAATTAGTTAATTTGTTCAAAGATGGCAGAGGTCTGAGGGCTTCCTGGGTACCTTCTGCAACTAAGCCCTAACCTATATTTCATATGACAAAACTCCAGGAGGAATAGAACTAGATCATGGACATTCAAGGGCACATAAAGACATTGGTCAACCCACTACTATCTCTATTCTAAATCTCAGAGTTACTGGGACCTACCATGTTGTCCATTTGTCTGTTGTCATCAATAGCTCTCTTCTGCAAGGTCAATTTAAAGAATGATTTGGTATCTGTGCCTTACTTAGGTGAAGGTGTGTCAGCTCTAAATGATAGATTTCAGGTTCTAAATGGCCACCTTCAGATCTCAGCTCTGACCCCAGATCCATGGGAAAGCCCAGCAGTGGCACCCGTCATGACCCCACAAGTACGGGTCCTTCTAAATCAGTATTTACATTAGGACCCTTCAAGGACTGTCTTTCTTGCAATAGTTCTAGAATCTTGGGATTTTCCATGATTTACCTGAATATTTTCAGCACAGGAAGATGCTATGAGATGCATCTAGATATCCCTATCACTCATCAGCATCAACAGCTCTCTTCTGCAAGGCCAATATAAAAGCTTTCTGTTCTGCACAGGCTCATTCCCATGGACATTCACAGGGTAGTCATTTCACTTAGTAAATCACATTGAACAAAATTATGGGGGTCTGCAACATTAAACAAGGATGAGAGGTGGGAGGGAAAGGGAGAGAGAAGGGAAATTGCATGGAAATGGAAGGAGACCCTGAGGGTTATACAAAATTACATACAAGAGGAAGTGAGGGGAAAGGGAAAAACAGTATAAGGGGGAGGAATGAATTACAGTAGTGGGGGTAGAGAGAGAAGAGGGGAGGGGAGGGGAGGGGAGGGGGGATAGTGGAGGATAGGAAAGGCAGCAGAATACAACAGACATGAGTTTATCAATATGTAAAGCAATGAAGTGTAACTGATGTGATTCTGCAAGCTGTATACGGGGTAAAATGGGAGTTCATAACCCGCTTGAATCAAAATGTGAAATATGATATATCAAGAACTATGTAATGTTTTGAACAACCAACATTAAAAAAATAATAATAATAATAAATAAATAAATACGCCTCTTATTTGAAAAGTGAAAAAAAAAATTATGGGGGTCTGCTCATTCATACACGAGGGCTTCTACTATCTCACATGGAAGGACTTCTGCTCTCTTGAGGCAATCTCATGTGTGCTTGATCTCTTTCCAGGCCTGACATAACCCAAATGCTCAGTTCACATAAGATGTTATTATTATTAGTGTCTACCTCTGAATTTCAACCTACCACATGCCATTTTAGCAAAATCATTTGTTGATGAAGAACACTATGCATACACTTATAAAATGAGATATGAACAGAACACCATGTCATTTTCAATTGAAAGTATGGCTTATTATCTATAATCTTGGAAAAGTGAAAAAAAATGAATTTCTCTGAGCCTCAATTTTTATGTTTAGTAAATAAAGAAACTGGGTCAAGAAGCATCTAAAGACCCAAAGTTATCACTCTAGACATGTGAGACTATTACGGCAACTGTCAGGCAGGCTGCAGACCTAGCCAGGTTCTGAGTATTTGTATTTTTATTGTTCACCAAGTCTCATTTCATGGTAAGGCTGTGGAATTTTGTTTGTTGGAAGAAAGAACAGCAAAATAAACTTCTCTGCAGCATCTGCATTTCCCCCTCTGGCATAGTTTAAGGGACATGCTGTTGCATTTCCCATTGCAGAGGCACTAGCATGCCTGTTTAGGAACTACTATTAGAAGCCACAAAAAACCAGCCAGAGTAAGCTGCTCCAAGTAGGAAAAGGAAGGGCTCTTTCCAGGCAAATGCCAGTATAAAAAAGATGTGGGGTCATGGTAGGACAATCATCAAAGAATAGCTATTCTTTCTTCTTTTTTTTTTTAATTCCTCACTAAGCCTGCTGTGTTAGTCATCTTTCTGTCACCACAGTAAAACACTGAAGATAATTAACTTATAAAGAGAAAAGATCCACTTGAGCTCACAGTTTAGGGGTTTCCAACTTAACAAACAGAAGAACCTCACGCTTTGGGTCCAAGTGGGTGTGCCAGATGGCAATTCTGGGGAATGCCTGGCAGAGCAAACTGCTGTAATCAAGCCAAGAATCAAAAGAGTAAGAAGAAGAGACCAGGGTCCCACAATCTTCTCCAAGAGTATGTCTGCAGTGACAAGAAGGTCTTCACTAGGGACCACTTTCATAATGTTCTTTTGGCTCCTGACACTGCCAGCCTGGGGACTAAGCCTTTCATACATGGGCCTTTGGGAGGTCATTCACGACCCAAATCATAGCACCTGCTAACAATTCATTAACAAATTAAATTTGGACACCAAAACATTACTGATCATAGAATGTGTTCTTGGGATCTTCTCTACTTTTCTATGAATCTTGGGATTTTTCAGTGGACATGGACTCTGCTCACAGGGTTAACACAAGACAAAATAATGAAAATCTTTAGCATGCTCTAGACTTCAGTGATAGTTAAGCACCTAACTAATAAAAGAAATGTATAATTGGGATGCCACTATCTTTTTAAAGTTTTAGTTGTTCCCACCTGATCTACAATAATGAAGGCAAAACAAGGAAGACACTGAGTAACTTGGAAGCCTAGTATCACCACTGACATTGACAACATCTAGGAAGATCTCCTTGTTTGTTTCCCCACATATTTTATTGATCACTCATCTTTTGGTAAAATTAAGCCAGTGCATTTCTCTCTGCAATCACACTGCAATGTTTCAGTCAGTATTGATAATAAAATGCTTGCCCCAAATCCTAAAACAGCTGAACCCACATCTACAGCAATGTCCCAAGAGCTCCCACATTTTGCTAGTACATTCTCAAACAGGAAGATGTATCTAATCTAATGCTGATCACATCACATTATTAACCACTGCCAAAATGTTCAGACTTTGTTTTACCTATGAAGAGGTAGTAGGTATATAAACTATATCAGGCTTTTTTAAAAAACTTCTTGCAAACCCTCATAAGTTAACCCATGCATAATTCCCTCCTTGTAGACACTGCAACACTATCAGGGCAGTATAGTAATAATAGGGATACCGAATTATAGCTAACTCATAATTACCTTAGTATAATCTAGAGTTGATATTTTTCTTAACATTATCTCAGAATGTGCAGGTTCAAATTCTGCAGAGGTTAAAGTACCTGTTTCTATACCACCAAGGTAATACAGAAACAGTTTCCCAAAGGAGGGACATTCCTTTTTGGTTGGTGAAACAATGTTGAGGAGGAGAGTTGCACACAGACACAGTTACAGAGAAATGGATAGGAGCTATATATTCAAAGAGGCTGTGGCTCACATCAATTAAGTTAGGGTAATTGTCATTCACTAGACTTGATAATTTAGTCCTTCTGAGAAGCAGACATCAAATAGGAAGAGTCAAGGATTTGTGTACAACATGTATTATTGCTATCTACCACACAATTATTTTCTAGGTAACACATTGTTGCACATAAATATATGCTTACATACTGTATGTATGATTTAGGAACATTTATTAACTTCCAGAAAAATTCATGTGCTTATATAGATGTAAACAAGACACCCTTAGAAGTACAGAGTAGAATGGCCTTGTCTGGGCTTGGGAAAGGAGGAAATGGAGAGATTTTGGTCAACAGGTACAAAGTTTCAAATATGGAGAATAAAAAAGCTCCTATAATATAATATGTGGTATAGTGACTATAATAACAATACTGTAGTGTTTACCTACTATTTACTAGGAGAGTAGATCTCAACTGTCTGATCAAAGAAAGAATGAAAGAATTATAAATGGCATAAGGTGATGGCTATGCTAATTAGCTTAACAAGGGCAAGCATTTCACCATGTATACATATTTCAAAACATCTGGTTATCTGTTTTAAATATATATCTTTTTATTTGTCAATTACACCTCAATTACATCTCAATAAATCCAGAGAATAAAATAAAATATTTTTGAAAGATTCAAAAGAAAGCAAAGGACATTTTCATAAATTTAGAAAGTGAATAGAGAACTGGGAATGAAGCTCAGCTGTAGAGCATTTGCTAGCACATGTGAGGCCACAAGCTCCATCTCCATCATCATAGGAAAAAAGAGTAATGATTCTCTGAAGTGTTTGACGTTTATTGATGTAAAAAATCATTTATCCTTTTTTCTTTTAAACTAATAAGCAAAGACTTATTGGTATTATTTCACAAGAAAAGAACTTTTCCAGAAAATAAGGACACAACCATTAACCCTCACATTTTACCTGTTTTCTAACTTTTTAAAAATACTTCTTGGCTACCACATTACAATCACAATGCACATCTAAATAAACATGTCAACTCAGTAAATCCTTGACTTTCTTAATTTTGGTTTTGCACAGAGCAAACACCCATAGGAATTTAACTTTCACAGAAGAGCTTAACATACCTGTCATGTTACAGTACACAAGAGCTGATCCGAGAGGGGTACTTCCATCCAAGTCAATGTAGTAGAGGCCTGAAGAGTTTCCACTGTGCTTACATGTAGGCTTCAGATGACCACTCATATAGAACTGCAAAGAAGTCACAGTGTTACAGAGGGGCTTTGAGGGAATGGAACTCTCCGTATTGCCCATGGAGTGAGACTTTTCTCCCATGAGGCTCATCTTGGTCATGTCTTCTCTCAGAGAGTGTCCTTCCATCTCAACTCTGCAACAGGTAGATTCAGAGGCACAGAGTGAAAAATTTGGGGATATCTATTCTGAATCAGAATCCTATACATCCTTATTTTCAAAATCAAACAAATTAGATTTATTCTAGTCTAGTCCAGGGATCTCAAGTGCATTGGCTTAATCTGCCTAAATGCTGTTATTATCTAATGATGATTATTTTTTTAACACTTTACTTAGTAATTATACCTTTTGTTAACTTAAAACAATTTATATGTTAAAACACATTTTTCCAATAGTTGAATCATTCACATCAGCAACTCTTCATGCCATTTATTTTCTGGTTCAATAAGTTTATTATCTGTATCTGAAAAAACTTCATAAAAAAACTGTTGTTTGGTTTAGCTCTCTGCAGTCCTATCCTGAGCTCTGAGGAAGCTTGCCTTCTTTTGAGCTACCCGATCTTTCTTCTGGGCAAGGAACATTTTAGGACTGTTCCACCTCTTCTTTTTAACTTGTAGTTTTAGCAAGGCCTGCATCCAAATAGCAGATGAAGGCACCAGGTTGACCATCAATGCTTTCCACACTGTATTCATCTCCAATCACCTCCACTTAGCCTTCATAAATCTTGTCCATACCAAATCTATTGAGAAGCCTACAGGCCAGCAGCAGGCCAGTACAATATGCTGCAGCATAATTTGTTAGGCCAACTTTCACACCATATTTTGGTAGTTCATGTGCAAATGCTGCACAGATATCATATCCCCTTCTATACGGGCACGTGCGGCCCAGGATCGATTCTCAGCACCACATACAAAGATGTTGTGTCCGCCGAAAACTAAAAAATAAATATTAAAATTCTCTCTCTCTGAAAAGAAACCCCATCCTTCGGAACAGAGCCCGGGTCTGTGGATCCACACAGACCTGCAGGCCCAACAGCCCTACAGGGGAGAAAAGTTCTTCATGCCATTTTTAAGTTCATTTTTAAAAGACACTTTCTTAAATGCTTTGCAAATGATTATCAAAAAATTAAACAAAAATATTTTATGTCTCTCTTTAATTTTAATTTATCCTAATTCACAATTTTTTAATTTGTACAACAAATGCTTTGCTATATAAAAGGCAAGTGATTAAAATCTCCACATGTTGAACCTAATTGATATTTAGCATAATTTTAAATTAATAGTCAATCTACGACATTTCCTGTGTGAATCACACATTGTTTTGATGGGAAAACCCTTCAGAAAGCCTCAAATACAGGCCACAGCTACCATAAAAGAAATGCAAAAGCATCAGATGAGGTGTCCATACAGACAGACTTGGGCAGTGGTTATGCAAGTGACACCAAGACAAGAGATCCTAGTAGAACTGAGGATACAAACTTAGGCCATTCCACAGTGACTGCTCTCCCTCTCTCTATGTATATGTGAGTGTGTATATATACACACATATACACACACACATACATAGTATGCATTTATATACCACTGTGTATCTACATATGTGTTTCTATAGGTATGGGTGTATATTATATATGTGTGTATTCCCCTCATTTCAAATAGTTAAGAATGACCCAGGGATGTGTATAAAAATTATTTTTCTCTCATCTCACAGAATAAAAGGACACAAAGATGTCTGTTTAGTTCAAGGATATTACAAAAGAAATTTTTTTTGTTAAATATGATCAAGGGTCCAGTGTGTAAAATCAGAGGCCTCCAAATCAAGAGTCCAACTAGTACCATCTCCAACTGATAAAAGTACAGACAACATGGATTGTTTTCCCATCATGCTTGGATTTTGGCCACTTACATTCACATTTCTTTTTTTTTTTTTTAAAGAAAGAGTGAGAGAGAGTTAGAGAGAGAGAGAGAGAGAGAGAGAGAGAGAGAGAGAGAGAGAGGTTTTTTTTAATATTTGTTTTTTAGTTCTCGGCGGACACAACATCTTTGTTTGTATGTGGTGCTGAGGATTGATGCAGGGCCGCACACATGTCAGGCGAGCGTGCTACCACTTGAGCCACATCCCCAGCCCTTACATTCACATTTCTATAAACAAATATGCTAATAACCACCTAGAAAAATAGCCCAGAGTGACGCATACACACATTTGGGTTGGGGCTCAAATTGCCTATAAGAACAAAGGAAGAGGAAGAATGATTAGGAAATTTTTAATCTAAATGAGAATGTATACATGCATTAATTTTATACTTGGAACTTCAATTCCTGTTGTGTACTTCACCAAAAAATAATGGCCCCATGATCGCTTGGTTTTGATTTGGCAATATTCAACTTTCCTTTGATATACCCATAGAAGAATTACAATAAAATAAAAACAGTTAATAAAACAAATCATGGGCCACAGGAGGAAAACCCTTTACATTTATCAGTCAAGTTTTTCTTCTCAGGGTTACTTGGATTTATGTTTAGATAACAGCTACTGATACCAAACACATTTAGTGGGTATCTGCTTTGTCTAAAAAACTTTTCTAGTGTGATAGGAGAGGCTGTAAGTAAAAGAAACCATCTCAGTCCTAACTCTGCACCTGTGGCCACATCCTTAACCCAAGGTTTCCGAGATGAGATGTCCAGCCCCTTTTAAATGGGAAGTTCCTTAGCAAATTCTTACCTAGCAGAGTAAAAATAAATGAACATACAAATGGAACTGATCACTGGATATCCAGGGGGTTAGTCACCTTCTTTTGCTTCTCTGTGGAACTCTAACATCTGGAAACCCAGGGGTCTCATTCCAAACAACTAGCTCCCTGGAATTCAGTTCCTACAAAGTTAGATTTGTGACAATCCATTTTCTACATTATGTCTCAACATTTATGTGGGAATTAAATTAATTCACATGGAATAGTTGTTTTTTCCCCAGTTCTAGGTATTAAAACCAGGGCCTTGCACATGCTAAGAAAGTGTTCCACCACTAAGCTATATCCCCAGTCCTTTATAATTTTTATTTTGAGACAGGGTTTCACTAAATCACTCAGGGTCTTGTTGAATTGCCAAAGCTGGCCTTGAACTTGCAGTCCTCTTGTCTCATTCTCCCACAGGTATGCATAATGTGCCAGGCTCATAAAAGGGTTTTTAATGGTACAATGGTGGTACTGTCCCAGCAGGAAGGGACTGAAGGAGGCAGTAGTGAAATGTCATGCTCCTCCTCTAAAAACCAAGGGAGAGGGGGAAGTGCTGTGCAGATGGGACTCCAAACATCAAGAGTGACATACGAATTAAAACAAACAAATAAAAAGTCCTAAATGAATAGAAACAAAAGTAAATAATCAGAAAACCATGAGAATTTCAGGGGCTTAATCATATGCTTCTAAAAGCTAATAATTAGTAGTCAGTAAAGTTTTGTTAGCTTGAAATCTGACAGAGACTAATTCTTGAGAAAGAAGATAGGTGATGGTTGACAGCCCTGGCTCCAGGCACAGAGCTGTGAGTCGATGTAAATCTCCTCAGCCTCCATCCTCCCTCAAGTACAAATATAGGTAATAATAACTTTTACCTCCTATGCTTGTTTCGAGGATTCAAGGAGTTAAAACATGCAGAGAATGATGCATTCCACTATCATGTATTTTAAAAATAAAAGCAATTAAAAAAAAAAACAGTTGCAAGAACAGTAAAAAAAAAATGCAGAGGACTAAAATTGGGCAGGCATATGGTAAATTCTGCAGATGTGTTAATTCTTTCCATCTCCTTCATTGTCAAACAAGAGCAAGTCTGGCCAGGACCTGAAAGTTTACCTGTTTTCTCATTATCTAAAAGTGCAGCCACATTTGCACCTCTTTTCATACTTCTGAGGCATTCCTCATTCAATTATATGTTGATATTCTGGCCACACATTATCTTTGGAAGACAAGAACTGAGAACTATATGTGTACTCAGATTGAGGAAGAGAACAAGATATCCCATTGTGTGTTCTGGATGCAGTTTATTTAGTTTTAACTTCCTGCTATATTTTATTTTACTACACTTATATTACCTTTGCTGGTTATTTTCTTTTGCCTTTTTTTCTATCTATGCTGTTGTATTTGATGTTATAAATTTTTAAAGTTACTTTAACATCATTGGGAAATAAAATTGATTAAAAATAAACCAGCCAAAAATGAGTCTGTAAAAAAACTTTTGCTTCTTGTCTTCTGGTACAGGGGTTCACAGACACAAACACTTATGCACAAAATAATGAACAGGAAGTCAGAACAGAAAGGAGAGGCAGTGGGTTGTGTAACTTACAGGAATGGCAGGTGGCTCCTGCATAGCCCACATGAGTGTAGTCAAAGGAGAAGGTGTCCCAGGACTGGGAACATTCACCCCCATGTTCACAATAGCTGGGCAAACACCTAAAGAAGGACAGACACATTGCTGTTTTTACATTCAGTCATAATAAAATGTGCATCTCACACAAGTATGGTATAGGAAGAGAAGGAGGACAACAATCAACAGAAACATTTCAACAGGACCAAAGACTGTGGAGTCTGATCTCACTGTTTATGTGGGAATAAGATCAATTCACATTGAATAGTTGTTTTTTCCCTTGAGTTGTCTCAAGGTCAACTAATGTTCAACCTCAAGTCAGTAAGTGCAGTACATGCTACTGATTCTCATGCATTTATGACAGGCAAATTTTCTATTTATCATAAAAATGTTTTTCCTTCTCATAAAAACATAATGTTGATTTCATACCTGACCAGGATATAAACTGCTTTCAATGACCATAGGCAGATATACATTTCCCCTCCATCCTTCCACACCCTTGTGATGTGACACTGCAGATCTTTCCATACATAGGCAGAACCTGCATTTCCACCTTGAATCTGAGGTGGGCATGTGACCAACTTTGACCAAAGGACATTTTAACAACACACAGTAATTAGTAATCAGGCACAAAAAGGACAGTTCTCTTTTGTAAACCTCAAATATGTTTCTGGTACATATGAAGAATGAAGTGGGTTTTTTTTGCCTAAAAGCACAACAATATAAATCAAGAATCAATAAATGGTATGGAGTCAAACTAATAAGCTTCTTCTTGGCAAAGTAAACAATTATGTGAAGAAAGAGCCTACAGAGCAGGAGAAAATCTTTACATACACATCAGAGCACTAATCTCCAGGATATATAAAGAACTCAAAAAACTTAACACCAAAAAAATAAATAACCCAATCAATAATGGGCTAAGGAACTGAACACTTTTCAGAAGAAGATAAGACAGTTGATCAACAAATATATGAAAAAAATGTTTAATACCTCAATTACTAGATAAATGCAAATCAAAACTAAGATTTCATCTCACTGCGGTCAGAATGGCAGTTATCAAGAGTACAAGCAACAATAAGTGTTGGTGAGGATGTGGGGAAAAAGGTACACTCATACGTTGCTGGTGAGACTGCAAATGGGTGCAACCACTCTGGAGAGCAATATAAAGATGCTTAGAAAATTTGGAATGAAACCACTGTTTAACCCAGCTATCCCACTCCTGGATTACAGCTTTGTAAGGATAGAAACAGATGTCATTTATCTTTTATTTTTTATTTTTGGGTGAGAAGGCTGGAGATTGAACTCAGGGGTACTCAACCACTGAGTCACATCCCAGCCCTATTTTGTATTATTTTTAGTTAAACACATGGTCTCACTGAGTTGCTTAGCACCTCGCTTTTGCTGAGGCTGGCTTTGAACTCACGTTCTCCTGCCTCAAACTCCTAAACTGCTAGGATTATAGGCAAGCACCACCGTGCCCAGCCAGAAGTCATTTTATAGCCCAGTGGAGATGTAATCTCCAAATAAAATGTGGTCTTACTTCCTGTTGAGTTCAGTTTACATCTAATTAAATATCATATTTTAGTATTTCTTATGCAAATGAGCACATAAATCCAAGTCCTGCAAATGATCTTCAAACCAGCTTTCTCCTTTCTGCTTGATCTCTCACTAGTGACTTGGTTTTGGGGACTCATAAGAGTCTTATGTGGGTCACGTTTCTAATGTGACCCTAAAAGTCATAGATCCTGCTCTATAGAGTAAAAACAGCTGAAAAAAAAACAAGAGGATTTAGGTTAGATGCTTAAAACATATTTGATGAAGTTAACTCTGAAATAGGATTCAGGAAGAAATTCTGTAACTGTAGAGCCAGAGCAAGTGAAATGAAAAGAAAAAAATATCTCTTGTGGTCTTTCCATGTAACCCTTCTAACTTAAACATTGTGACAAAAAACATTTGTAATCTATATTATTTTTCATCTATTTAAAATTTAAGCATCAAATATCAGGAGAAATTTACCTTTACTTTGTTTTCAAGGGAAAAATGGTACATATTGCACTTTAAAAGTTTAAAAAGCCATTCAACCTGGATCGAAGTATAGCTCAGTTCAGAGCACTTGCTTGGCATATGCAAGGTCCTGGGTTCCCAGTCTCTAGCACCACCCCCCTCCCCCCCCCAAAAAAAAAAGAAAAAACAGTGTTCTATAATAGTGTTGACTAACAAAAAAACTCAATAAGGATATATACATATATATGTATATACATATATATTCATGTGTATAAGTGTGTATGATTATATACATGTGTGTGTGTGTATATATATACACACATATATACATGTGTATATATATATATGTGTGTGTGTGTGTGTATATATATATATATATATAAACCTGTATCCACATGAAAATAACTGTAAATACTTCTAGCTACAACTGCATATAGATTGTAATGCTAAACAAACCAAAATTCAGGCAAAACACTGGCCAAATTAGTGACCACAGTTCAGCTCACAAGGAAACTCAGCGTGCTGGTTTTCAAGAATTTTTGGTTTATAAAAGAAAGAAAAAATTTATTTTCACTCCCAGCTTTTCAACCAATAAGCAGTAAAGGAAGGTATTAGGAAAGTGTGGTGGTGAAAAATCTTTTGGCTAATAAATTCCACTCCTGAAAATTATCATCAAAATAAAAGCCTCAATATCTGAAACCACATGTGCCAATGCCAATGTTTGTAGTGGGGAAAAACTAGAGATAGGATACCCACCTTCAGTAGGAAAAAGAAGAAAATACTGGTGCACTTTCATAATGAAATGTTAATAGCCATTAAAATAAAACTATACCTGGTTAAAAAAAAGAATCCCACAGTGTGTTACTGAGTCAGAAAAGCATATTTGTAAAAACTGCCAAATTCAGATAGGTAAGTATTTATAAACATGTACATGAATATGAGCCAGTGATAGATCTAAGTGAGATTTGATTATGCTGGATACAGTAAGGTAGGCAAACTAGTCCAGGAACATGACAGTGTTGGGAGGAAATGCAGTTCTGCAGGGAAAAAGCAGAAGGAAAGCAAAGAAAGCCAAGCAGAAAGAAAAACTGGGAGGTGACCTCAGAGAAATTCTACGGTAAGTTCTGGCCTTTCCTTCCCTCATGGATACACAGATTCAAAGAAACACAGATCAAGTCTTTTTATGAAAAATGAAGACCCTATTTCATAAGAAGCACGAAACTAGCCACATTGAAGCTGGTAGCAAAACTCATGAAACCCTAACCCCTTTCCCAGCACAGTGTCAGAGAACTATGAAACTGCAGTACCAGCTTCTTCCAGGGGAGGGAAGGAAAGGTCTGAACTGTACATCCAAGTCCAATGATCTGAGGGCTGCCCATCAGTCTGGTCTGATTTACTTCTTACCTGAATCTAAGTCTTAACAGGAAGGGACCCTGTGTGGGAGTCCCTGAGAACAAAAAGAGCAGTGTGGAGGATATCTATCAAGCAAGTACGCCCTGTAGCCCCTCCCCAAGGCTCAACACAGAGTGCACTGCTGAAACCCCCAAATCCTAGGTTCTTCATGGGGAGGGGAAGAGATGGACTATGTATCCAACATTCCAAATTTTCCAGTGACTGGCTTCTACCCCACGGGTCTGGTTCCTTCTCTCCTATCTTGAAGCAAGTAAGAAGCTAGCATGCTGTGGACATCTAGGAGATATGAGAACAAAGACGGCAGTTTAGACTAGGAAGCAAGCACCTGCTAAGCCCCTCTACTAGAGCAGAAGAGCAAGAAGGTGGAAGCCACCAAATTTCAGTTCCTGAGGAAGAAAAGTATTGGACTGTATGTACAAGTTTCCAACTTTTTCAGGGGCTGCCAGAGAGACTGGCTTCTGACACAGTTTGTCTTGGTGCACTGATGGGACCTGGAACATTTTAGATACCTGTGAGCCACTGGGGAAAATGGTGGCAGTTTGAACTATCATGTCATTACTTATATAGCCTATCTTTGTGGTTCAATAAAGTGAATAAAGTAATCACCAAATTTCAACTTTTCTCTGGAAGGGGAGAGCTGGATCAAGTGTGCAGTGTTCCAACATTTTCTGAGGAACTGGCTTTTATCTCACCTCTCTTAGAGCACTGATGGGACCCAGCATATTCTAGATGCATGAGGGCCACTCAGAGTATAGCCAAAGGATGGACTATTTTGTAGTCATCTGCCAGAGCCCCTCTCCTGGTCAGCACAAATTAATCAATGAGAATCCCATAACCTGGCTCATCTCTGTGATGAAGAGAAAAGAAAGAAACATATGCCAAACAGTCATAACTGGCTTCAATCTCACCATTTTCAGAGGATGAATGAGACCTGGTATAATCTAGATGTCTGTGTGCCTCTGAGACCTCAAAGGAATCCTGGTGTGCTGCTGCATCAGAAAACCAGTGGTACCGCAGACTGGAACCAAAAGCAGCAGAAGTCTGTGAATTCATGAAAGAAAGAAAGAAGGAAAAAAGAAGGAAGGAAGGAAGGAAGGAGGGAGGGAAGGAGGGAAGGAGGGAAGGAGGGAAGGAGGGAAGGAGGGAGAGAGAGAGAGAGAGAGAGAGAGAGAGAGAGAGAGAGAGAGAGAGAGAAAGCAAAGATAAAAAGAAACAGGCAAATCCCCTAACTGGGAATTTACACAACTAAATAAAGCCAAGACACATACACAGAGAGTTTGAAAGGTACGTGGCAGCGCTTCGCATTGAGGGTCTTATTCTATACAAATCCTGTTCCTAAAGACTGGAAAACGTGCTTTTTTTTTTTTTTCCTAATGTGCAGGTACTAACACTAAGAGACAAGGAAAATGAACAAATAGAAAAACATGCCTCTCCAAAAAAATAAGATGAGACTTTTAGACCCCAATTTTACTAACATGTAATATATGAATTACCTGACAAAGTACTCAAAATAAACTTGGGAGAAAAAAACATGAACAAAATGAAAAATTTAGCAGATACATAAAAAGAGCCAAAAGAAGTCTTGACCATAAAGAAAACAGTAACTAAAATGAAAAATTCTATAGAGAAATCAGTCTATATCAAAATATCATACTAGATCAAGCAGAAGAATCACTGAATTTAAAGATAAATCATTTGAAATTAGCCACTCAATGGCATAAAAAGAAAACAAAAAGTGAAAAAAAATGAAGAAACTTGGTAACTAATAGGACACTATTGAGTAGACCAGTATAAATAATTTTGAATATCCAAGAAAGAAAAGACAGAGCCAAAAGCTTACTCAAAGAAATAATGGGGGAAAACTTCTCAAATTTGAAAAAGAAAAGGAAGAAATATCTATATTTAGGAATCCAAATAAGAAGAACCCAAAGAATTCCACAGAGAGACACTATAATTGAATTGAATTGTGAAATATCAGACATAAAGAGAACTGTGAGAGCAGCCAGGGAAAAGTGAAAGATCACATTACAGGGGAACTTCCCTGAGACAGTCAATGAATTTTTCAGCTGAAACTTTGCAAACAAAAAGGCAGTGGAATATTTTCCAAATGCAGAAAGGTAAACCTGCCAACCAAAAATATAATACCTGACAAAATTGTCCTTTAAAATTGAAGAGGACATAAAGAGACCAGTCTTACAATAAACATTAAAGAGAATTCTTCAAGTTGAAACAAACCAAAGCTATCTAACACTATCTATGCATACATTAGTATAAAACTTGCTGTTAGAGGTAAATGCATAGAAAAATACAGAATAATGTAACACTGTGACAGTACTGTGGAAATTGCTTTTCAATGCTAGTATAAAAGTTAAAGATAAAGTTTTTAAAACAATTTTATAAAATATGTGTATGGTTACCCAATACAAAATGATGTAAATTATGATGTTAATAATATAAAGTTCCATGGAGAGGGGTAATAACGTAGTTTTTTTTTGTTTTGTTTGTTTTTTTTGGGGGGGGTGATTGAACTCAGGGGCACTCAACCACTGAGCCACATCTCCAGCCCTTTTCTGTATTTTATTTATAGAGAAGGTCTCACTGAGTTGCTTAGCACCTTGCTTTTTGCTGAGATTGGCTTTGAACTCATGATCCTCCTACCTCAGCCTCCTGAACTGCTAGGATTACAGGCATGCACCACCATGCCCAGCAATAATGTAGTTTTTATATGCAACTGGGGTTATTATTATCTTGAAACAGACAGTTATAACTATATAATGTTTTAGGTAAGTTTGATTGTAATCACAATGAAGATATGTAAACTAAAGAAATAAATCAAAGCTATCACTATAAAAATCAACAAAATATAAAAGAAAATAGTATAAAAAACAGGAACAAAAGATTTATAAAATTGGCAGCAAACCTTTAACAAAATGCTAGTAATGTATTTCTGTGGCACAATAAAAAATAAATATTTGGTATTTGTACCTGATTCCTGACACATAGCTCCCATAACTCTAAATCTCCAAAGGTCTAAGTGCCTTCTGTATGCTCAAGAGAAGACTGATGACTGAATGCTACCTCTATGTACTTTTTAAATGGGAGCTGTTGCCAGAAAGACCAAAGAATCATTAGAGGCATGGAAATTTCCACTGCATTACAAGTCCCAAAAGGCAAGAAAGGATGAAGATTGAACTTAATCACCAAGGGCTAATGGCTTACTCTATCTACCTGTGTCACAAAGTATTCATAAAAATCACTAAACAAAAGGGTTTGGAGAACATGCAAGCATCCATGTGTTAGGAGTGTGGTATGTCCCAAACCATGATGTTTAGGACTCTTCCCTAATTTGTCCTTTTACCTCATTTGGCTACTTATTAGAAGCTTTTAAAATATGCTGGTTATAGCAAGTAAAGGGTTTTCCAGAGTTTTGTAAGCTATTGTAGCAAATTAGTAAACCTGACCTGGGAGTATTGTGATAACTCTGCAGGCAACTCTTGACAAAAGTGGGTAACCCAGAGACTTGATACTTGCAAATGTCATCTTAAGAAAGGACAATCTTGTAAGACTATTTCTTAAGAGTGTGGAGTATGACACTAATTCAGGGTACTGAGTACCAGAATTGCTATGAATTGTAGGACACACAACTGGTGTCCAAGAGTTGGAGAAATGGTGTTAGAAAAGGCAACATAAATTTGGCATCAGAAAGAAAAATACCACACATGATTGGAGTCAGAAATGTTGTAGCAAAAATATTCACCTTCCTCATTAATGATTACTTTACTATGAATAAATTAAATTCCTCAACCAAAAGACACAGGAGTGGTTGAACAGATGAAAAATCAAGATCCACCTATGTGTTGTCTACAAGAGATTCAGGTTTACATATAAGGACAGATACAGACTGAGTTAAGTAATTCAACAAAATAGTCCATGCAAATTATAACCAAAATACAGCAAGGATGGCTAAACATGTCAGAAAGAAAATGAATTTTGAGTCAAAAACTATTACAAGAGACAAAATTTTAATAACATCAAAGGATAATAAAAGGATCAATTCACCAGAAAAATACCATAATTATAAAAACAAATGAACTAACATCAAAGAATCTAAATATATAAAGCAAATATTGCAGAACTGAAGCAATTCAATGATAGTAGGATAATTCAATGCCCAACTTCCAATAAAGAATAGAACATCCACATAGAAAATCAATAAAGAAACAGCATAGTTGAACAACAAGGTAGACCAAATAGATATAAACAGAACATTCTACTCAAGAGCAGAAGAATACATTCTTCTCAAGCACACATGAAACTTTCTCCAAGGTAGATCACATGCCAGGTCACAAAACAAGTCATAACCAATTTAAGAAGACTGAACTCACAAAAGTTCTTTTCTGATCACCATGGAACCTGGAATTCAATAGGTGAAGGAAGACTGAAAAATTCACAAATATGTAAAAATTAAAGAATATGCTTTTTTTCTATTTTTTGTTTATTTATTTATTGGTGCTATTGTTAGAATTCAAGGCACCATCTATGTAAGGCAAACACTTCACTACTAAGCTACATCCCCAGAATTTTTTTTTTTTTTTAATTTTAATTTTGAGACAGGGCCTTGCTAAGTTTCCCAAGCTGGCCTTGATCTTCTGATCCTCCTGCTTCAGCCCTGAGGAACGAGAATTAAAAGACCATGCTGCCACTCCTGGCTGTAAACAACACTCTCTGGAACAATCTGGTGTGTCAAAGAAGACATTTAGGGGAATTAGAAAATATCATGGGACAAATGAAAAGGAGAACACTCTGTGCCAAAACTTATGGAATAGAGCATAACAATATGTGCCCACTCTGAAGATAAAGGAAGATCTGAAACAAAAATCTAACTTTATACCTCAAAGATCTAGACAAAGGAACAAAGCCCACCCACCTCATCAAAGAAAGAAAATCATAAAGATTAGAAGAGAATTTAATGAAATAGAGAAGAAAAAAATTAATAAAATTGAGTTGGATTTTTGGAAAAATTGAGGAATTCACAAAGTTTTAGCCACACACGAGCAAAAGGAGATTGAAATAAATAAAATCAGATATGAAAGAAAAGATATTACAACTAATGACACACAAATAAAAAGGATCCTAAGAGACTGATAAGACCAATTCAATGCCAACCAATTGAAGAGCATAAAAGAAATGTATAAATTCTCACAAAGATATAACCTATTAATATCAAGTAATGAAGAAAAAGACAATCTTAATAGACTTGTAGCTAGAATAGTAAAAATGCTGAATTGGTGACCAAAAAATCTCCTACTAAAGAATATTTAAAGAATTTGGGGCTGGGATTGTGGCTCAGCAGTAGAGCTTTCCCTTAGCATGTGCAAGGCCTGGGGTTCAATCCTCAGCCCCTCGTAAAAATAAATAAATAAAATAAAGCTATTGTGTCCATGTACAACTAAAAAATAAATATTAAAAGAAGAATATTTAAAGAATTTAAAAATATTTAAAGAATTGAAGCCAACCCTTATCAAACTCTTCTAAAAAAATAGAAGAGAACATTTCCAAACTCATGCTGAGACTATCAAAATTAAAGAAGATTTAAAAAGCAAAACCACAAAACAATATTTGTGATGAACATAGAAGCAAAAATCTATATCAAAATACCAGAGAACTGAATTCAACAACACAATTAAAGGAATAATACATCATAACTAAGTGGGATTTATTCTTGGAATACAAGAGTGGGTCAATATATGAAAATCAATTAATGTGATTAACTAAATAAACAGAACAAAGGACTAAAAATCACTTGATTATCCTAATAGATGCAGAGAAGGAATCTGAGAAAATTCAACACTATTTCAAGATAAAAACTCCAACAACTAAGAATAAAAGGATATTACCTCCACATAATAAAAGCCATCTATGGAAAGCTAATATGTTCAATGGTGAAAAAATAAAAAGTTTTTCCTTGAAGATCAAGAACAAATAAAGGGAGTTTTCCCCAGCCCCTAGGGGGCAGTGCTGTAGATACCAGTCCTGGTCTGTTGGCAGCAGCACCAGGTTACTATGGGTTTCTTGCACTTCTGCTTCCCAACCCCCAGGATGGTGCAGGCATCTGGGGAGATATGGCTAGCTCCTGTTGTGAGGAAGGCACAGGCAAGGAGGAGAGGGTTTTTGTACTTTGCCTGTGGCAGCAACTTAATGATGGAAATGATCTACCTCTAAAACTCCTTGGCCACATTCTTGGCCCGCCTGCAGGATTTTAAGGTTGACTTTGGCAATTTCCAAGGCAAAACCAGTCAGAGGTGGCATGGAGGCAAGAAGGCATTCAAAGTGGAATGTATGTTTTAATAGAAGTGAAAGTTTCAACTCAAGAAAGGAAAGAACCTATCAGAACTATCTGATGATAAATTATGACCACACTTCCCCATCCCAACTATATAAAAAGGTTATTTGCATGGGTACAAAAGAAAACAGTTTGCCACTGGATTATTAAGAGAGCCTAAAAGAAATAGAAACAACCAGGTGTAGTGGCACATGCTGGTAATCCCAGTGGCTCTGGAGACTGATGGCAAGTTCAAAGCCAGCCTCAGCAAAAGCAAGGCACTAAGCAACTCAGTGAGACCCTCTCTGTAAATTAAAAAATACAAAATAGGGCTGGGGATGTGGCTCAAGTTAAGTGTTCCTGAGTTAAATCCCCAGTATCCACCCCCCCCCAAAAAAGGCAATAGAACCAAATGACTATAAAGGAAAGGTCTCAGAAGACCTTATTATCAAAAAGGGGGAACAAGAGCTCTTTAGAACATAACAAAATATATCTAAGAATAAAGAAAATTCTATGTACTAATATAAAATATTTTTAACATTTAAGAACAGGGATCTGTGATATCTCCATGTTTAATCTGTTTTCAGCAATATTCTGAAGGGGAACCTCACTTTAGTGATTTCATATTTTCAGACTATAAAATAACAGCTGGTGAAGAGTTGGACAATTAAAAGGGGACTGTGAAATCCTGTGGTAACAAGTAGATATGGGTACTCCTGTGGACACTTAAAGCTGTTTTCTTGGGTTGATCTTAAGTGTCCTCTTGTTCTGTGACAAGGATAGATTTGCAGTTTTCTCGATGATGGTGCTGGTAAATTGCTCTGCTGCCTGGGCTTTTTTTTTTTTTTTAAATTAGTGTAATAAGAGTAATCAAACTACTGACATAATTGATAATAAAAAATAATAAAATTTTGGAAATTGGAGAAAAGAATAAAGCCAGCTGCCCACTCTTACTCTTTGTAGTCAACATCTTAATAAAAACAATAGTCAGCAATTAGGCAAGATAAAGAAATAAAATGCATCCAAGTTGGAAAAGAAGAAATGAAATTATTTCTTTTGCAGATGACATTTTAGAAACAAAAAACACTAATATTTTAAAAATTGGAATTAATGAAAAAAATTAGTAAAGTTGCAGGATAAAAAAAAAATCAACACAAAATTCTGTTGTGTTTCTAAGGAAATTGCATTAGTCAGCTTTCTGACACTGTGACAAAATACCAGAGATAATCAACTCATAAGAAAGAATAATTTATTTAGTTGCAGAGGTTTCAGTATGTGGTTGCTTGGCTCTGTTGTTTTAGGCCTATAGTGAGAAAGTACATCATGGTTGAAGCACATGATGAAGGAGATCTGTTCACCTGATGGCAGCTGGGAAGCAAAGACAGGGAGGATCCTGGAGTCCCATTGCCCCCTTAATGTACTCCCAATGACCTATCTTACTTTCAAAAACCATACCTCCTGAAGATTCCACTGCCTCCCAATAGTGCCACAGGCTGGGGATCAAGCCTTTAACATATTGGCCTTGGGGAACATTCCAAATCCAACCTATAGCATCCCACCCCTAGCCCTCAAAGGTTCATGTGTTAGAAGCCTGGTTCTCAGCCTGTGGTATTACTGACTAGAGGTAGAACCTTTGGAAAATTGTGTCTAATAGAAGAAAGCTGATTTACTGGGGGTATGTCCTTGAAAGAGATACTGGGACCCTGGCCCCCTCTTTTCTGCCTCTTGGCTACCACGAGGCAAACAGGTTTCCTGTGCCATACCATGCTGCACAATATATTCTGCAGGGTCCAGTGACCAGAGATTGAAACCTGTGAAACTATGACCCAAAATAAGCCTTTCCTCCTTATAAATGGATTATCACAGGTGTATTGTCACAGTAACAGAAACCTGGCAGAGAAATTAAGAAAGCACTCTCATTTACAGTAGCATTAAAAAGAATAAAATACTGAGGATAAATTAACTAAGGAGGTTAAAAAAAAAAACTTGAAGTATACAGAAAACTCCAAAACACAGATAAAAGAAATAAGACAGAAATACATGTCATGTTCATGGATATTATAACAATACTGTTAAAATGGCAATTCAATCCAAAGTAATATACAGACTTAATCCATTCCTAATGGCATTTTTTTATTCGAATAGAACCAACCTTAAATTTCATACAGAACAGAGAATCCTATACAGCCAAAGCAATCTTGACAAGCAGAGCAAGAAGCATCATATGTCTTTTTTCCAAAATATATTATAAAGTTTCAGAAATTGAAAAAGAATGGTATTCGGATAAAAATAGAAATCGACCAAAGAAACAGAATAAATACCATAAATAAATCCACAAATATGCAGACAACAGATGTTCCACGGGAGTGCCCAGAATATACAATAGGGAAAAGATTGTCCCTTCAACAAATGGTGTGGGGAAAACTATATATTCACAACTGAAAGAACATAGTTGGACTCTGTTGGGAAATAAGGATCTCAAAAGACTTCACTCCCACGTTTATTGTACCGTTACTCACATTAGCCAAAATGCATAAACAATATAAACATCCATTGGTGGATTAGTGGATATAAAATGCACACATACACACACACACTGAAATATCATTCAACCTTTAAAAAGGAAATCCTGCTATTTGCAGAGACATAGATGAACCAGGGGAACCATATGCTAAGTGAATTAAGCCATTTGCAGAATGACAAATATTGCATGATTTCACTTACGTCGGGTATTTAAACAGTCAAACTCGTAGAAGCAGGGAATAGAATGGTAGTTACTAGGGTCTGAGAGCAAACAAAAATGGAGGGTTGCCATGTAACTCATGTAAAATTTCAGTTACTAAAGATAAATAAGTTCTAGAGATCTGCTTTACAACATTGGGCCTAGTTAATGTTATTGCACACTCACAATTTTTTAAGAAAGTATACTCATGTTGAGTGTTCTTATCACCACAAAAAGTCTATTAAAAGCTGTTATATGATAATACTTCGTGATTTTGTAACTTGCATCCATTTCACACATAAATATTAAATTCACACATAAAAATTATAGCAAACATAAACAAAAAATTATACCAAACAAAAAAAAAGTTTGTATGATTTGTACCTTTAGAAGAATCTGCATTTCAACAAATCCCCTCCTGGTGTCCCTGTGCATGAGCTTGGTGGCCATACTTTGACAGCCGCAGCTTTAAACCACCAAAATTATATTTCTTGGAAGATTCTCCTCAGGCAAAATGGAGTAGAGAAAATTTTATTGGTAACTGAGACACAAAATAATGGTTTTAAAACTCTTTTGTCCTAATGCTTTGAGTTATTTCCTAATGTGACCTCTAACACTATCTAGAACAATTAATCATGTGCTAATCACTTATATATCTGATACGGCAAATCTAAAATGTATGTTGACAGATATTTCTAAGCTTACTGGGCGATCAAAGCAGCATATGGACACCTGGCAAACTGGGTGTAACAAAAGTACTTAGTCACAGCGATCCCTGCAGCAGCCCCAGTAGTTTAAAATCTTAAAGGACAATAAACCTAACCTCAATTTCAGGGATTTAAAATGGTAGACAAGGCGCAGGCTCTCGCAGCCGCTCCCACGTGCCCTCACCCCCAGCCCCGTGCGCGCCCCCCACCCCGGCCCCTGGCTCCGCCCCTTCAGTCCCGCGCCCCCCCTCAGTCCCGCGCCCCCCCTCAGTCCCCCGCCCCCCCTCAGTCCCGCGCCCCCCTCAGTCCCGCGCCCCCCATCAGTCCCGCGCCCCCTCCTCCACCCCGGCGCGCCAGGCCGGGCAACCCCGCGCACCCGCGACTCTCTGGGCTGGAGTTTGTTTGTTTATTAGTTGGTCATGACCCCCACTTCCTGGTGCCGCAGAGCCTGGGGTTCACCGTCCCTGATCCCCCAGCCGCGAAGAAGGACTCACCTCAGGAGCAAGAGCGATCCACCGGCGGCGCCCAAGGTTCCCCACGGGAAGCTGAGAGAAGGCAGAAGATGCCCAGGTCTTGGGGCCATTGGGGACGGCTGGCCTCGTCCGGGAGCTGCTCCTGAGGGCCTTGGCTGGGCTGGTGAGAGCGAACGTCTGGCCTCGAGGAAGGTGCGGCACACTTCAATTCGGCTCAGAGCGGGATTCCCGGCACCGGCCTGGCCCCGCCTCCCCAGCGCCGCTGGGCCCCCATTGGCCAGCGTCCCCTGCACCTCTGGGGAACCGGCTCTTGTAGAGCTGAGCCGCCAAGGGGAAGGACTCAGCTGCTGCTCCTCCCCACCCGCTAGGCCCAGCAGTGGACCTCAGTGTTCCACACTTGGCAGCCCCCTCAGGTTCAGGTTTGTTTGTCCCTGGTCCTAATGACTTTCATCTTTATGTCTTCCAGCCAGACCTCAACCTCATCCCTCAGGCCTGGGGCCTGGAGGCACCAGCTGCCTCTGAACAATGGTCTTTGTTCTTCACACTGTCCCTCTCAAGGCCTCCCAGCAGGGATGGCTTTCAGAGGCCAGGAAAACTGTGAAAATTCCTGTCCCAGAGAGGAGGAGGAGGCAGGAAAGAAGGGGGCAGATGCAACTTTGACCCAGTTAAGTGACTCTGGGGAAGAGCAGATGCAAAGGCCCTAAGGCAGAATCAACTTGGAGTGTTCAAGGAACCTCCAGAAGAGCATCAAGCTGTGGACAGGATTAGTAGTTATTATGGTTTGAATATGAGGTGTCCTCCAAAAGTTCAGGTGCTGACACAGGAGGTGCGCGATTACAGTTTGAGAGCTGTAGCCTAATCAGGATTATTGGGTGGCAACTGCAGGCACATCCTGTATGGTTGGAGGAGGTGAGTCACCAGGGGTGTGCTTGGAGGTGAAAGAAAAGTGACCATAACACTCAGAGCAACCAAGAGATCTGTATTACAGCAGCCCAACAGAGGAGAAAAGAGAGAAAGAAAAGAGAGAGACAGAGAGAGAGCACACAAGAGAGAGACAGAGAAACTAAGAGAGATAGCAAGAGAGAGAGGGGCTCGGCAGGAGGGAGTTTTTATAGCCCAAATCTAATGAGGTCTCTGGGTCTGCAAGCTGCCTTGTTGGCACAAGGGGGGTTACGTGTTTGGCCTTGAGCAGGGGGTTCAGTGTTCAGCCTTGAGCCGGGGCTTGGGTGTTTGAGCTTGAAGCAAATAGTTGATAAAGAACAAGACAGAGGGTTTGAGAGGCCAGGTCATCCTGCAGCTAACTTTGTTTGACATGCCCTGCAGACAACTTACTCAGCCTGTCCTACACCTAACAGGAGGCTGTATATTATGTCCCTGGCTCCTTGTGCTGTTTCTGCATCACCATGACATGAAAGGCTTTTCTTTGCTACATTCTTCTCTATCAACTTCTGCCTCATCTTAGGCCCAGAACAACATTCAGCCAACCACAGAACCTCTGAAGCTAGGAGGCAAAATCAACTTTTCTTCCTCTACCTTGTTCTCATCAGGTATTTGGGTCATGGTGACAAAAAAGCCAACTAACATAGTAGTTGAGGGTAGAGCGGTCCTTGGCCTTGGAGGCCAGTGCAAGGAATTCGCATTTGCTTTTGCTGAGATAAGAAGCTCCTAGAAGAGGGTAACACTAAGAAGAGACATGGGGCTAGTCTGGGTTTGCAAGAAGCAGACACCAAGAGGGGATTAAATATGTAAGTGTTTTATTAGGGGAAGAGCTTTATTGAGATAAAATGGAGCTGGGCAAGATGAGATCTGATTCCTAGTGAAGGAGAGAGAGCGGGAAAATTGGGTGGTCCCAGGTGGCCATGCAGCCTGAGGAAGATTCTGCAAAGCCTTGGAGCATCTGTGAACTGTCCAGGTGATTCTGTGTCCTGCAGAAATGGGCCTGCCTTAGGGTCCTGCCTCTTTCAGACACTGACTAGGGGTGGCCCCTGGGACACATGGCCTCTTGTAAATGCAGGGGGCGGGGCTTTCAGAACCAGACAGCCATAGCCCTCAGTCCATTGGGCACCTAGGTTGCTGGTCTGCAAAAGGCGTTCTCATATTGCCCACCTAGCTGGCATTGTAGATATGCACTTGGGCTATTTCAAGTTTATCTGGGAAGCTGAGCAAGAGGCACAATGATGACCACAGAAGGTTCCAGCTCTTGAGCCCCACCCAGGGGTGCATGAGCAGCTCCAGATGGAACTCAGTGGGGACCAGACAGAAGAATGTGCCTGCCAGGGAGTTAGGCACTGCCTGGCTCCATACATGCCACCCAGTCTCCTGCCACCCAGCAAATCCCCTGTCTCCCTAACGGAATTCAGGCCTGTATCCTGGCTTCTGGCTATTGTGCCATTTTTATAGCCTGGACTTAATTTAGATGTTAAAGCCTTATTAAGAATATGCCTGACACTTGAAAGAACCTTTATTATTATCCTAAATTTTAAAGAACTGGTTGTTGCCCCCCCCCCCCCCCGCACCTTTCTCTTCTTGCCTTTCTTCTCTTCAGAGTCAGGCTGGAGCTAGGTCATTGTTGTTAATTTTAGATCTGAAATTGTATGGGTTATGGCTGGTGTCCCTACACTTTTACTCCTTAAAACAGGAAGGAAGGCCCCAGCTGGGAACTTGGGAGAGACAAGAAGCTGCTCAGGGCAGTGTTGCAGTGGAAATCACTAAGTATACCTAGGAAACACCAGATTCAGAGAGAGTTTTTGTGTGGTTAAATTAAAAAATCCCCCTGCCCCCCACCATTTGAGGGCCAGGTCTACACCCACCATGGATTAGAGAGTGGGAGGTAAGACCTATATGTGTGGGTTCAAATCCCAGCTCTGCCACTTTCTAGCTCTGTGGCTTTGGGAAAGGATCAAAGTCCAGCTTCTTCACTGCCTCAATTTCCTCATCTGTAAAATGGGTGATACAATCTATTATGGCTGGTAGCGGGTTAATCAAGGTAGCCTATGTAGTTTTCACTGGAGTGTCTAAGGCAGGCATTGCCTTTGTGTGTGTTAGCTGTTAGGACAGGTTGAGCTTTCCCAATATGAAAATCTAAAATTGTAAAAGCTCCTAAATCCAACATGTTTGGGGTGCCAACACAATGCCTCAAATGGAAAATTTCAGACCATAAAATTCTGTTTCATGAATAAAATTATTAGATATATGATATAAAATTGCCTTCAGTCTATATGGTTTAAGGCACATATAAAAATGAAGACATTTTATGATTAGATTTCAGTCTCATCCCTAGGGTATCTTATTATGTCTATGCAGATATTTCAAAATCTGAAAAAAAAATCCAAAATCTAAAGTGCTGCTGGTCCCAGGCATTTTAGATAGAGGATACTGTACCTATATTCACTCTGAATTTCCTGATTGGTGGGGCTTAAACTTAGAACACATCAAGGAAGGTCTTAGGGATAAAAAATAAAAATCCCACAATAAAGTAGTGATCAAATGAATAAACTTACTATTTTACTACCTGGTAAGACTTATTAAGACATTTAATGATACTTGCTGATGTTGACCAAGCACTTTATACATGGCTTTTGCTGAGCTAAACTCTTCACAAATAGAATAGCCCAGAACAGCAGGCAAAGCAGGGGATCTGGATCAGGCCACCTGGTTCACGATTCTGGCTCTGCTGCTCAGAAGCTGCTTCCTGCTTCTTATTCTTTAACAATTTGGGAGTCAGAATCTCACTGCAGTGGGGTAACTGTCTCCCTGCACATGTCAAAGTCCTGACTTGAGTATCTCGGAAGGTGGCTTTATTTGGAATTAGGGTTGCTGCAGATGTAATTAGTCAACATGAGGTCACATTGGAGCAGCGTGAACTCTTAATCTAATCTGAAAGGTGTTCTCATAAAAAAACAGTGTGAAGGTCCAAGGGAAGAACACCATGTGACAAAAGGGACAGAGGTTGGAGTGAGGCAGCCACAACTAGGGGGCACTGTGGATCAGCAGCTGCCACCAAAAGCCAGGGAGTGGCAAGGAACCTTCTACCCAGAGTCCCAGGGGGACCACATCGCAGCTGAAGACTTGATGTCAGTCTCTGTCCTCCAATGTTAGTGGAGCTTTCTGCTGTGCGCCATTCAGTTCAAGGTACTTCATGATGGCAGCCCCTTACTTCCTAGGGACCACTGAAGCCACCTGGAGTCCTGTGAGTCAGGAGATGTGGGCCTTCTTTTCCTGCTGCCCAGCCTCTCACAGTCCTCCCTGTTTCTGCTCAGAAGTGTGCTTTGTCATGGGAGTTAAGTTTTCATTTTCCTGTAGGTCGTGGTTCTTCCTGGAAAGCCATTTGAATTGCTGGACTCCAAATGCCCCCTGAAGGAGTTGAGCTTCTGGAAACAAAACCAGCCCCTAGAAGAGTCTAGATAGAGACTATCACTGTGGTTTAACACTGCCCATCAAACACTTTAGGATGAAAAGACCCACGTATTCCCAGGACTCATGGTCAGGGGGAAATCTAAGACCTAGGTGTATGCACCTGTGTGTTGCTTCTTTTCTAATTGAGTCATTTTATAAATTTGTTTTTAAGTGTCTCAGGTAACTCCAGGCATGCCCTTACTCATCCCTAGGATATCTTATTAATTTCTTTTTTCTTCATCTCAAATTCAAGACCATATATCCTGTGGGGGAAAATACAGGGTTTGGGGCCAGACCTTGCTGGATTCTCCCCAGCCTTGTTGACAACTGATCTCTGACTCACCTATTTTTCCTCATGTAAAATAGGATTATAACTGCACTTACTCCAGGGATTTTTTGCAACATGTAATAAATGGTGTGTCCAGATCACAGCACATTAGATAGGAGCTGATCTTGCACATCAGTGTTGTTTGCTGGGGCAACCCTTTCCTGGAGATTACTCCATGCTTCCTGTGAGGCCTGTGGCTTGTGCTGGCTTCAGTGGAGCACTTAGTAAATGCTAATGGGTAGAGTCTCTCAAATCCAAATATACTGGTGATGGCCCTGCCCAGTGCTGCCCCCTTTTTCTTTCTTGCTCACAGTGTGAGTATTCCCCCACAGAACCCTTTACTTACTGGGTCAGTATCTTCTTTTCCCTTCAGTGGGTCTTGAGCATATAGTTCCTGGGCTGTTGGGAAATTTCCTTTGGCATCCAGCTTCAGGGAGCCAGCCCAATGCCCAACTGCTGCAGAAGAGAAGTAAATGAATATTTCAGGGCCCGAGGGGAGCCAGGCTCTTGAGTTTGCAGGGAAGAAAGTCTAAAGGTGACTCTTCTGCTTTTTCTTGGGCAACCTCTACCTTGGTGGGCCTGCAGGCAACCCTCATCCATGGATTGGCCCATGCTATCTTGTTCTCAGCTCTGCAGGAATTCATGCTGTTAAACACCTAAGCATTCTCAGTGGTGGTGTTCTGCTTCATCACCTATAGTCTTTCTCAGTCTCCATGGTGGATAGCCCCTGCCACACTCACTACACTGACCTGAAGCCAGCATATTTCCCTACGGCTTCCATTGTGGGTGTAGAACTTGTAGAAGTGCCTGTCTTTCTGATTCCCTATTTTTACCCCAGATGTTCACTTCAGGCCTTGGGGACCATGTGAGGGGGATTTTCAGGTCTGATGTTGGCATCATTAATTCCCAGATAGGCTCCTGTATGGATGATTCTAGATTCTCAGGCTACACTTAACTTAGCATGACCCTGGTCTTATTTAAACTTTTCTAAAAGTTCCCTGGTAGATTTTTTTAGAAGATGATAATAATTTTGCACTAGAGAAAGACTAAGTGCACCCAGACCCTCTGGGTGTATTAGTATCGTAAAGCTGATGTAATAAAATACCACAATCTGGATGGCATAAAACAACAGAAACAAATTTGCTGAGGCTGTCTTTGAACTTGCAATCCTCCTCCCTCAGCCTCCCCAACTGATGGGATTACAGACATGCCCCCATTGCACCCAGCCAGGAATGCAGATCTTTGAGTTGTCAAGAATGTAAATGCAACACTCAGTTTGAATGATGGCACAAGTGCCACCCTAAGCTACTGTAAGAACATCCAAGGTCATTTAATGTTGTAAAACAGCTTTTTTGATGAGTACCATCTCTGCCTTAAGGAAAGAACTACCTTTCTCAGTGTCATTGAGAGCTTTTTGAATATAATTGTCTACAGCTTCTATGTACCACATTTATATCCTCTAGACCAATTTTTGAGATAAATGATTATACCAGTGAAAAACAGATTGTCCCCATCTATGCTTGAGACTGGGGATGTTTGCAGGTTGACTTATTTTTTGTGTCTACTTCCCTTGCATCCATGGGTATACAACAGTACATCTTTCCATGCAGCCTAGAGGAAGCCAGGGTCATAAGTTATTCTCACACATCCACTAGGTCCCATTGGGTGCTTATCATCTAATTCCAGGTCTGTAGTACCATCTAGTCCCAAACTGATCATAAGCCTATGAAATCACAATATGTTGACATTGAGATTTTGAGGTCTATCCTGACTCCCAAATGGAACTAGGCCACATATCCTAAATGTTGTTATGTTATTCACAACACATTGTGGTCTTCTGATTGAGATGTCCTGTAGTGGGCATAAGCCATATATATTCATCCCAAATTTTTAAAAAATATTTTTAGTTGTAGATGGACACAATACCTTTATTTATTTAGTTCTTTTAATGTGGTACTGAGGATTAAACCCAGGGCCTCATACATGTGAGGCAAGCTCTTTATCATGACTCCAACCCCATTCACCCCAAATTTAATAGTAACCTTCCTTATATCTTTGCTATTCTGGCATTTATAATGGAAGATAAGGTGAAGAAGGACTCAAATGTGGCTTAATGACTGCAAAAGTTTGGAAATTGGTTCACTCTACAGTGAAGTTTTTTCCATGACCTGGATGTGACAAAGTCTCATTTATAGGACATAATTTAACATCTGCACAAGAAGTGGTTCATAATGAGTCCATCTTTCCCCTTTGATCTAGCATTAGAGACCATAATTTTACCTAGTCATACCAACAAGCTAGGGTCAATCCATGTTCTGATTGTTCAACTGCCGCGTCCGGCTAACAGGAACCGAGTCCGGCAAGAGATGTCGAGGTTAAAAAAAAAAAAAAAATCACAGGACACCAAGGTTCTTCATCCAGGAGGAGGCATGTGTGTGCCGTTTATTATCCAAGTTTTTTCCCTTATATATTTTCTATAACTGCAGTGGAAATTTAGCCAAAACAGAGGAGGAATAACACCTGCTACTCTTGGGTTACCGTGACCGTCCCTTATCAGAAAGCTCCGAGAAGGCCAAGATGTTCCCAAAAAGGCACATATGTCTGAGGCAGATAAACATGAAACTGCAAGCCTGCGTCACGACCCTGTGAGCTGGCCACTTTGACATGCAGAACAAGAAATTCGGGGCTGAGCCCCAGGGGCCAGGGAAGGCCTGCCACCAGCATTCAACTACTGACATCGAAAGAACTATGTGCCTTGAATGAAAAACAGATAAGCACCTAAGTTTAAGATACCATGACCCAATAATAGAGTTGGATATTTAACCATTACCAAAAGAGAATAAGTAAATATTGTATCTTCCCAATTGCAACATGGAAAAGAAATAAAATGTCTTATATTGCATATTTTGCAGGAATCAGCAGAAAAGTGTCCAGGGAACAAGGTTGGGACACTATATGTGGTGCCAGTATCCTAAAGGAAATTAATGACCCTATTTCCTACCTCAGGTTACCCTCAGTACAGCCCCAGTGACGGTGACTGTCTGGAGTGCTGGCTGATTCCAAAGGCTTCATCATTCTTGGGCCATCATTTTGAGAGTGTCTGACCTGAGGTTTCTTCAGCCTTAGGGGAGTGAACTTTCTAGTGGCCTCTTCTGCCACATATAGAGCAAGGAGTCTTTGAAGCCTGCCCTTAATTGAGTGATCTTTCTTCTAATGTCCTTACTTTCTGTAACAATGACAGACATTTTCAGAGGCTCAAGGGTCTGTGGAGGAAGAAAGGGGTGGACATTAAGAAATACAGTCAATAATTGCACTGATCTCTTGTCCCTCATTTCTCCTTTTATCTATCCCTTAAATGTTTCTCCTGGGTCTAATCATAAAAGACCTGTGTGGCCACCTTCAAGAGAAATTCCAGGGCATACAAAATACCCATTTTCTAATTTCTATCTAAATTTTGGAGCAAATTGAAGAATGAACTTATCTTTTAAAATAAGTTGTCCTTCAAGAGATGTAGGATCTAAGGGTATATATTCTACTAAGCCTTCTTCAATCTTTCTACAAAAGCCCTGGGATTTCACTCCAACCCCTGATCAATTATTGCCAGTTTCATACAATTAATAAGTTTCATCCTACTGTTTTTAAGTTCTGCCTTGAGACAAATAAGCATGTGATTGCTGTGCCAGCTTCTGGGTGATTCATCATAATTCCATTGATGATGCTAAGTTGCAACAGTGGACGGACCACAGGGTATAAAGTGTTAGTAATATGTAAATAATTCCCCCAAACCCTAGAAGCTTCTGTGCCCTGATGTCTCTCTGTGTCCGTTAGTGATTGATTCAAAATTACAGGTACACCTCTCAAAGCCTGGGTTAAATGTTGGTCATCAGGAAACCTTCCCAAATCCTCTTGATTTCCTTTAGATCTTGAATAGAAAAAGACACCTGCATTCTGACTGGTCTAGATTCTCCATTTGTCTCTTGTAATGGGTGTAAACTGGCAATGGGCTTGGCACGGATAGGCTCATGGTGAAGGAAACCACAATGGGAGGAGTGGGAGCAGTAGGTAATGGTGGGTACAGAGGAAAGTGGAAGAATTAGATTTTGACAGCTTTGTGTGAAGTACATTGTTGAGAGAGAGGAAGAGGTAGTTTGGGGGGTCCCCTAGGCCAGTAATGTTTAGACTCATCATTGCTAGAAGGGCCTCATCAATGCTGCAGTTACCACATCAATTTTTTTGGTACCTTAGTAAAAAGAAAGCCTGTAGATAGGGAACTTCTGCCATTTTACTTCCTTTCTGCAACATGAATCTCATAAGAGTATTATAGTTTAGACTTCCATTAATGGGCCATTTCTTTTTATCCCCTAATTCATACTGAGAACAATCAATATTGTCCTCAGTATGAATTAGGGGATAAATGAAATTAATCTCTTCTTGAGGGTCTCCAGGCAAAAAAAATGATCCTAGTTTCATAGGATGTACCCCAAGGTGGTGGTAGCTTGTATCAATAGTTGATTTCCTATCTGTGAAATAAAGCCAGCCAGGTGTGATGGCATACTCCTATAATCTCAGGGACAAGGGAGGATGAGGCAGGAGGAGTGCAAGTTCAAGGCCAGCTCAGCAACACAGCAAGGCCCTAAGCAACTTAGCAAGACTGCCTCAAAATAAAACAATAAAAAGGGCTGGGGATGTGGCTCAGTGGTTAAGTGTCCCTGGGTTCAATCCCTGTTACAACACACACACACACACACACACATACACACACACACACACACACACACACACACACACAAACACTAAATAAGTAATGAAAGAATTAACAGCCTGTTGATACCCCCAGGAGTTCCTCAGTAGCACTGACCTGCAAGACAGATGACTGTATGAAGATATCCCTCACATACATTGCAATTTAAACCCAGAATCAGAAGCCATCCCTGTGTGGTTCCCTAGAATGTAGTGTAGCATGTGTGTCCAAGTTCAGCAACCCATGCCTTGTCTGCTCAACTCTGTTTCTCAAGCCTTTAATCTTATTTATTAAACATGTTTAATAACTTTATGCCATACAATTGATATGACTTGGGGAGTGACCCTTAAACCTTTTGCAGATTTGAAGAGTATGATGAACTTGATGTTGAAAAGTGGAGGGAGCCAGAGGTTTTTCTGTCACCTTGTTGGAAACATAGCAAGGCCAAAAGTAACAATAAGTGTCATAGAAAAGAGGAAGGATAATTGTATGGCTGGTTTTTTCCTTGGAATATAAACTGCGAGGGGTCATGATGTCCATGCAGAGTCATTATACAGTAAGGACAAAAAAGTACCATTTTGGTGAAGATACCAGCTGAGAAAAGGTTTCTTAGCTATAAGATACCTTAAACTAACTAATGCCCCATGAGGTGATTTGCAAGTAGGTAAAGATGGTGAACTCATTGTCCTCCTATTTCTGAACATAGCCTCTAATAGAAGGTGGTATGATGCTCATTACTGAAGAGAGTCAGAGGTTACTATAAAGCAACAGCCAAACAGTGGAGTCTCATTGCCTCTCTGGTGGCCTTGCTCAAAAAGATGCCACAAAAAGCAAGAGAGAGTGTGCATCTGCATGTCAGGAGGATAAAAAAAGGTGCCGCTGCAGTTATTTACTGTAAGAAAAGATGGCACTGGTGTGACATATGGAACAGATTTTGGCAGAGGAAAGTGTACACAGAGAAGCTCAAAGCAAAAGGCAAGATATCAGGGGTTAGGTTACATATCATCTCAACCAAAGTTGTGAGAAGAACAAGGTGAAGTTCATATACCTGTCCTGTAGATGGCTGTTGATCTGAATGGAAGCACCAGGTTAGAAGTCACAGGAGAGTGGAAAGTTGAAGCTCCAAACTTCAGTTCTTGTATTCCAAAAAAAGAAAGCCAGACACAGAAAGCCATGCAAGAGAATTTTATTATAAGTAGAAAGTAAAGTAAGGCTCAAAGAGCCCTCTCATGAGAGTGGGTCATCTCCCATCGCAGAATGAGAAATGAAATAGTGCTGTTTGTAAATGTACTGCTGTTTTATGGTTGCCTTGAGAACTGGGGTTCACCTTCATCACTCTTTGACAATTGGGGGTTCAACTCCTTCACATCAGGTGGTAGAGTTTTTGATCCTAGTTGGTCCTCCCCAGAATTGTCATGGTGGCCATCCTATTAAAGGGGGGGATTTATTTACAAGTCAATCCTATGTTAATGTGAGTTTTGGGATCAGTGACTAGACAGAATTTGCCTTTGTGCTCCTGGATTTCTAAGAAAATTTATCTTCAGGAATATTTTGAGACACCTATGGCCATAAGAATGTATATGTGAATATAAGATCCTATTTTCAGGAGATCCCATTGTCTAGCTTTACAATGACACCAGCTGACCCTGTCAAGAATTAGTAATTGCTCCACTAATCTTATTTGATGTATTTCTAATTGGCTCCCTTTGTTCTGTTTATTTGTATAACTGTTGTTTTTCTGCATTTTCTGATTACCCATTTGCCTTAAAAAATAAAGAAAACCTTAAAGTAACTTAGAGAAAATCTATGATCTTTCCCTGTTATTGTTCTGCATTTCATTGCATTGCAGTTCACTACTCACTACTATTTAATGTCTCCCATTCCCTGAGAGAACTGACAATGGCAACCTTTGGTTTGTGCAGGTCAGAGGAGGGTCCTTTTGCATTGGGGCTGGCAGGCTAAATGGTAGATGAATAGGATTCCACTGGCCACCCTCAGGGACGGACCAACAGGAAAGCAGGTAGAGGGTGGGGTTAGTCACAGAGCCAGCTGAACCAGCCAGACTTTGTTAAACATGATGAATTTTCTCACTGATCTTCAACAGCTCCATGGGCAAATTGGGCAAAATCCATAGAGATGAGGAATTAAAGCAGAGCACAGAAGTCAAGGTTGCCCCAGGCAAGTGAGGGGACCGGAATGCAGGTCTCCCCATCCTGGGTCAGGGCACCTCTCTACTGGGTGGCAAGAGCCTGGCATACTTGGGCCTGGGCAGGCACCAAGTTGTGTCTTCACCAGACTGAGGTTCTGATGGAGTTGGTGTCTGCCGTAAACCTCTAATTCAACATATTAGCATTAAAAACAGGAAACAATAAATTCTAATCACTGTAATATTATCTTTACTAACAATATTACAATATAAAATTTGAATAATTTTTCAGATTTAAAAAATGTAATGACATCATTAAATATTGTTACAGCATAATATTAGAAACAACAAAAATGCAAATAAGGCATTCAGATTTCTCATAAAACACATTTTCCTCCAGATTAAAAACATTTTATTCAGATGTATCATTTGTATATCTTTATGGGGTATAACACAGCAATTCAATATATGTATACAAGTTTTATCATGCAACATTAACTTTACTCCCAGGAGGTCACTAGAGTGTAATCTTTCTTTAGTTTTTTTTTTTTTTGTAACTAATGACTTTGCATAGAATTCATACTGTGGCAGAGTCAGAGAAACTGTCTCTTTGTACCCTTCAAGAATGGAGACATTAGAGCATTTCAAACAGGCATTGATGCAGGGCAGATGTGGGTGATCACCTGTGGAATTTTGGGGATGCAGCAATCCAGAGGGACTAATTCCAAGAAATCTCTGGATCCTAGGTGAGGAAGTTCTCTGAGATTTATAGTCGGTGGTTACACAACAGGGTGGTTAACATAACAGTTACTGTTTCTTCCATGTTCTTATCTTAGGTTAGACAGAGATTTCACAAGTTTTCACTAAGAAAACAGAAACAGTAAATTTTGCACATCAAAAAGCTTGATTGCAGACTACTGAGGTACAACCCCAACCCAGCTGACCTAATTTTTACAAGAAAGAGAAACCTGACATTTAAAACAAAGTGGAGCTCATACCACATGAACGCTCTAGAAATCCTGCTGACTTTAAAAAAAATATCTTCTTGGCTTATATGTTACAATTGGTGAGGGTCTTTTGGGGACCACATCATTTGGAGTCTTTTGGGGACTACACCATTACTCTCTCTTTGATGTTCATTATTTAATCTTTTAAATCAAAGGCCATCATTATTTTCTTGATTTAAAGCTTCATGTGATGTTATATCTTAGTTCTCTCTCTCTCTCTCTCTCTCTCTCTCTCTCTCTCTCTCTCTCTCTCTCTCTCTCTCTCTCAACATCTGCTTCTAGAGTAGACCTAATAGTTTTAATGTAAAGGGAAGACAAACATGGAAGCAATGAACAAGTTAATAACATAATCTCTACTATGTCAATTATGCTTTTGAATCCACCAAGAATAGAAAACCATTCTCCAAATCGTGAGCTTGGATCCTAATCCTTAATGCCCTCTGAGGTTTGAACTGGTACATATACTAGTTTTCTGATATTGTCATTTGTGTGTTTGATTGTTATCAGTCATGTAGTAAGCACCAAGGAAAGGACCATGTGCATGCCAGAAGTAATAAATCATAGCAAAAGAGCCGTCTCAGCAGATGAAACAGTCCATCTGTCCTGTTGGTTGGTTTATCTTCCACCTTGCAGTGATCAGCCAGCCCCCAAATGGCTGAAGCAGGGCTGATGTTTCCTCAGGCTTTGGGTGTGTGCAGGCTTTTCAGCTTCCAGAGTGACTAGAGCAGGGATGGTGTCCTTCTGATCCTCAATTGTCTGTTGTTTCCTTCTTCCTGATGGTCAGCTGAATGGATGCAAATTAAGGGAGAAAGCTGCAAAAGAATGTATATGAGAATATAAGATTATATTTTCAGAAGGTCCCAAAACATGCCAAAAGAAACAAAATATTACAAAATGTATATCTGTGTATATGTATATACATATGTTGATATATTTGGTGACACTGTAAAGAAAAATATGGAATTGTGGTCAGTGCTTCATGTATGTGTGGTAGAGGTGGGGGATATCCCAGGAGGCTTAAACTACATAGATTTATCTCAATGTAACTTTTTTTTATGAAGAGAAAGATGTTTATTTGACTCACACTTTTGGAGTCTCTAAGTCCTGTTTATCACAATCTCAGCAAAGGCTAGTTGTTGACTGTATGACTTCATGACAAGTGACAGATTGCAATGATAAAAGTTCATGTTGGAGTAAGTGGTCACATCTTCAGCCATGAATGGCGAGAAATGGGTAGGGCCAGGATTGCTCCTTTTATAACAATACTCAGAAAGAATTTAGGGTTCTTATGAAAACCACTAACAATGGATTGCATATTGTTTCATGCCCCAAATGATCTTAGGACCTCCCAACTGGGGCTCACTTCCCAACTAGTCAGCCACTTCCTAACAGTGCCACCATGAGGACCATGTTTTTAATCATGAAGTACCCTTTAGAGATACAAACATTTAAAACAGCAAGTTGCAGACCAGTGGATCCAATGAGTCTGCAGAATATTGTCTTCTCTATATGTTACATACTCAGATATTTCCCCAGTTTCTGAATATGTGATCTGTACAGATAGTTTATCTGCTGGTCTAATACTCACCTTACTTTGTTAGCCTGTATTTAGTAAAAGCCATAATGGTTGAAAGTTCAGGTTGCCAAGTGAAAACCCTGAAATTACATTCTTCATTCTACAGAAAATTGTAAATCAGATACAAACTGGGGGTATATAGGAAGGATAGATATTAGTGATACTAGCTTTGACTTAAGTGATTTAGGAAATGTTTTCTCAGTAATCTTCTCATATAATTCATTATTTTAACCCCTGAAGAAAACAGATAATGGTAGATTATGGTGTTCTAATATCAAATTAATAAGGTGGCATTACCAGTTGCAGGCGCAGGCTAGATTTGGTACCTGCAGTAGAATAGGTTAAAAAAATGACTCAATGTCATTAATCACCAAAGAAATGCCATTAAAAATTCAATGTAACTTTAAACAAATTTGTAAATAGGCCTACACTTTTATAAGCCTGATCCAACTTTTCATGCTTTGGCTTATGATCTTTCATATATTATTATTTATTTAATCTGAAAACATGAAGTAAATTTTAATTTCCTACCTCAGAAGTCAGCTTTCTTCAAAAGGTTCATTTCTAAGTGTGTCACATTTAATCTCAGAATATATTTCTGTGGGGAAATAATGCTGAATGCCTCCCTGGCTCCCAAATTAAGGTAGTGCTCAGCAGCTTAATTTACCCCTGGCTTAGCATCCTCACCATCTTTAATTTACAAAATATAAAACCAAGGTTGTACCTAGTTCTGTACCCTGGTCAAAGTCACCTGGTTAAGAGGGATTTGAATCCAGCTCTACGACCTCTGAAGACTTGAACTCTCCTCACACTATCCTTTAGCAAGACGAAACTCACTAAATTATATTTTTCCTTTCTTGATAATCTCTTGGAATAAACCTATGCCAGGCTAAATTTTGTAGGTCTAGGAGGGTATTTTCCCAAGAGACTGTTTTTCCCCACTCCAGGTTTATGGAGTCTGGCCAGTCTGGCTGTCCACAGAGCTGCAATGTACCCAGCTCCACCCCGCTGTACAGAGGCTCAATGCCCATCAGCCCTGTCTCTAGGACCCAGAGTCCTGTTCAGGGAGGAGTGGGGGGTGGGGGAAGGGGCCAGGGTAGTAAACTCAGGAGAAAAGACCAGAAGGTGCTCCCAGAGCAGCCAGAGATCTCTCTCCAGCTTGCCCCACAGGGTCAAGGTCCAGACTTGGCCAGCAGTCCCCAGGCTTCACTCTGGTCCCTCACCAGCTGGCTGGACCCACCTAGCCCAGCCTACTGCCTGCTGTGAGGATTGCAGCCTTTATTTAATGTACTCACTTGTTTCCCTAGGACGAGTTCCCTCAGTGCCACAGTTCCTCAAGGGTCCAGAAGGACTGGGGGCTCACCCTAGGGGAGGAAAACTAGATGGCATGCGGTGGATGCTAGTGAGGCCACTGTCATGTAGAATTCCCAGCTTCCCCAGCTTCTGTGGTCTTGGGCAGCATAGCAGCAGCCTTGGGGTTGAGTTGTTACAGCAACAGGAATGGTAGCCTCTGATGACAGCAACAAGCAGCTGCTTCCTGAGTAGGGAGTTGAGCATTGGGATTGGGGCATCTGTGGAGGCATCAGCTGGACGGTTTAGGAGTTTGGTTGCCGTGCTAGGGGCAACAAAGTCTTCCAACCATGAGCATTTTTGTCCTGCAGTGCTGACAGGAGTCCAGCTTCAGTTGCAATAAAGTTGGCATCCAGTGCTGATTGTCTCTGGTGTCTATGTTGGAGTCTGGTGGCAGAAGTGTGAAGCTCCAGAGTCTGATGTGGCAGCAGCAACATGCAGCTGCATCAGAGTCAGGTGTCAGGTTTAGGACCTTTGAGGGTGTGGGCATGGGGTTCAATGCATTGACATTGGGGCATAGGGGGCAGTGTTGGTGTCCAGCTAGGACCTGGGAGTTTTGTTGCTGTGCAGAAGTGGTGGCACCAGAGAGTCTGGAAGCTGGTGCAGCAGCAATAGAGCATCCAGCCCTGAGCATCTTCATCCTGCAGCAGTGACAGGAATCCAACTGCAGTGGTGGTGAAGGAAGCATCTGGTAGCCATGTGGGGAGTCCAGTGGCTGTGGTGAGGAGCTCCAGGCTGACAGCAGTGGTGAGGGCTTGGGGTATTAAGCGTCCGAGTCAGATGTAACCAGTAGCTGGGATGGCTTCCATTGTGGCGGCTCCAGGCCCTTGGTCTTGCTCCTGGCAGAACCAGCCTAATCAGGAAGCAGTACAGGGGAGGCAGTGGTACCCAGGCAGCCTCCATGGACCTTATGCTGCCCACACCTGACCCGCCTGGGACTGGCCATATCCCACTGGGCAGCTGCTCCCCCCCATCTCCTGCTATGGCCTCTGAAACTAGGCAATCTGCCAGGTGGGGCAGCCTTGGGAGAGGACCCCTGTTGGCATAACTACAGCCATCTTCCTTACCCCTTGCCCTCTTTATGAATTCTTAAGAAAGAAAAACCTGAGGGTCTCTGTTCTCTCCTTGAGAGATCAAAAATTGCTCTTCTCGGTGCTTAAGAAACAGTAACTTAGCTAGGGGTGGTGACACATGCCTGTAATCCCAGCAGCTTGAGAGGCTGAGGCAGGAAGATTGGGAGTTCAAAGCCAGCCTCAGCAAAATTGAGGTGATAAGCAATTCAGATCCTGTCTCTAAAATAAAATACAGAAAAGGGCTTGGGATTTGGCTTAGTGGTCAAGTGCCCCTGAGTTCAATCCCTGGCACAAAAATAAATAAATAAATAATAAATAAATAAATAAATAAATGCTATTAAGAGAAAAGAAAAGAAACAATAACTTGCCTTTTGCAAAATCAGGTGATGCCAGTCACAAAGGCTAAATCTGCCCCTAACAGACAGCTATGATTCTGTCCTGTAAAAGGTAATGCTCAAGGGGAGTTGCTGCTGCTTTCCCTCTCCTTTGCTCTCTCCTGCTTCTGCTGCTTTCCCTCTCTTGTTGATATCTCTGTGTGAGACAGCCTTTTCAGGTGCCTGACAATAAGTCTGCTCATGCCTCTGTAGTTGGTGTTCCTGTGGTTGGTCCTGCACCACTTTTCTTTCATTGATGCCAGTGACTTGGATACAAGCTCTGATACAGGCTCTCCCCTCAACCTTTCTTTCTCCTCTAGGGATTTGAGCTCCTTCAAGATCCTGGCCTGAAGCCCAGGATGGTCACAGGACATCTCCTTCCATTCACTGAGGGCTCTTCCTACCTCTCCACACTGGTCTTATATGGGTAGATGAGCTTGCCCTTCACCTGCCCTCCTCCTCACAAATTTCCACTCTGGAGACTCACTAACCTTAAGTTTTGGCTCAGCACCAAGACTCACTACAAGTGACACTACTTTCTCATTCCATACCCTTTGGTGATTTTTGGCTCTGCCATTGGGGTCTACGTGGCTCTCTGGGAGAGCTACAAGAGCTCTGGTACCAGGCACCAAGACTCTTGATGGGCTTCACAAGCCTTGGACTAGTGAAGTAGTGGTTGATGACCCCCTTCTCTCAGTCCCAGAATGGCTTTATCCCTGGGGCAGTGAGTCATGTGGTGACAACCCCCCCCCCCCTTCACTGTTGTCCCTTATCATTCTACTCTGGTTTTTCCTAGAGCCAAGTATGCCTGCCTCTAGCCACTTTAGCACTCCAACTTGCATTGGGGAACTCTCAGTCCAAAACCCCATCTGACTCTCCTATCAGCTGCCTCCTCACCTCTGCTCCATTTGACTCCAGATCTAAAGGCCCATCAACTGATTCAACTTTCTTTTTATTTTATTTTATTTTATTTTTTTATTGGTCGTTCATAACATTACATAGTTCTTAATACATCATATTACACGGTTTGAATCAAGTGGATTATGAACTCCCGCTTTTACCCCGTATACAAATTGCTGTATCACATCAGTTACCCTTCCATTGATTGACATATTGCCTTTCTAGTGTCTGATGTATTCTGCTGTCTGTCCTATTGTCTACTATCCCCCCTCCCCTCCCCTCCCCTCCCCTCCCCTTTTCTCTCTTTACCCCTTCTACTGTAAATCATTTCTTCCATTTGTATTCTCTTGACTTACCCCTCCTTTCCTCTTATATGACATTTTGTATAACCCTGAGGATCGCCTTCCATTTCCATGCAATTTCCCTTCTCACTCCCTTTCCCTCCCACCTCTCATCCCTGTTTACTGTAAATATTCTTCTCAAGCTCTTCGTCCCTACCCTGTCCTTGTTTACACAACTTATATCAAAGGAGTCATTTGGTATTTGTTTTTTAAAGATTGACTAGCTTCACTTAGCATAATCTGCTCTAATGCCATCCATTTCCCTCCAAATTCTATGATTTTGTCATTTTTTAATGCAGAGTAATACTCCATAGTGTATAAATGCCACATTTTTTTTATCCATTCATCTATTGAAGGGCATCTAGGCTGGTTCCACAGTCTTGCTATCGTGAATTGAGCTGCTATGAACATCGATGTAGCAGTGTCCCTGTAGCATGCTCTTGTTAGGGCTTTAGGGAATAGACCGAGAAGGGGAATAGCTGGGTCAAATGGTGGTTCCATTCCCAGCTTTCCGAGAAATCTCCATACTGCTTTCCAAATTGGCTGCACCAATTTGCAGTTCCACCAGCAATGAACAAGAGTGCCCTTTTCCCCGCATCCTCTCCAGCACTTATTGTTGTTTGACTTCCTAATGGCTGCCAGTCTTACTGGAGTGAGATGGTATCTTAGGGTAGTTTTGATTTGCATTTCTCTGACTGCTAGCGATGGTGAGCATTTTTTCATGTACTTGTTGATTGATTGTATGTCCTCCTCTGAGAAGTGTCTGTTCAGGTCCTTGGCCCATTTATTGATTGGGTTATTTGTTATCTTATTGTCTAATTTTTTGAGTTCTTTGTATATTCTGGTTATTAGGGCTCTATCTGAAGTGTGTGGAGTAAAGATTTGTTCCCAGGATGTAGGCTCCCTGTTTATCTCTCTTATTGTTTCTTTTGCTGAGAAAAAACTTTTTAGTTTGAGTAAGTCCCATTTGTTGATTCTATTTGTTAACTCTAGCGCTATGGGTGTCCTATTGAGGAATTTGGAGCCCGATCCCACAGCGTGTAGATCATAACCAACTTTTTCTTCTATCAGATGCCGTGTCTCTGATTTAATATCAAGCTCCTTGATCCATTTTGAGTTAACTTTTGTGCACGGCGAGAGATAGGGATTCAGATTCATTTTGGTGCAAATGGATTTCCAGTTTTCCCAGCACCATTTGTTGAAGATGCTATCCTTCCTCCATTGCATGCTTTTAGCCCCTTTATCAAATATAAGATAGTTGTAGTTTTGTGGATTGGTTACTGTGTCCTCTATTCTGTACCTTTGGTCCACCCGCCTGTTTTGGTACCAGTACCATGCTGTTTTTGTTACTATTGCTCTGTAGTATAGTTTGAAGTCTGGTATTGCTATACCGCCTGATTCACACTTCCTGCTTAGTATTGTTTTTGCTATTCTGGGTCTTTTATTATTCCATATGAATTTCATGATTCTTTTATCTATTTCTACAAGATATGCTGTTGGGATTTTGATTGGCATTGCATTGAACTTATAGAGAACTTTTGGTAATATCGCCATTTTGATGATGTTAGTTCTGCCTATCCATGAGCAGGGTATTGATTCAACTTTCTACAAAGTCATGGCCTTTCTATGACTTGGACAATGGATTCAATTGGCTACCTAATGGCACCTTCAATCCCAACATTTGTGGGATCTTTACAACTTTTGAGAGTGCTTGGATAAATGGAAGGAAATCCCTTACATGCAATCTTTCTCTTTTCTCCATTTGAAACATTCCCTTTGTTCTTACTCTGTGTCAATCCTACCCTACACAGGTACTCCTTGCTTACTCTCCGTAAACCCTTTACCCCTCCCAATCCCACCAGGTTTCCCCTTTTTAACCCATAAGGTTTCACTTTCTTGACCTCCACCGTATATTGCTGTGCCACCACCCAGCCACACTTTCATCACCTTGCTCAGATGCACCTTCACTACATAGGGAGTCTTCCTTTCTTCTGACCTCAACATCACATAGCCTACTCCCACCTCTCCTTCTCCCACTTTCTTTTCTCCTCATATTCACTTTCACGAACCTCACCTGATAACTTCAACAGCCCTCCTCACTTTCCTAATGGTACCACTCTTCCTCAGCTTCACTAATAATGTTTCATAATTTTCTATATTCAAACACAGCAAATTTGCCAACTGGGAAAAAAGAGGGTTAAAAATCCATAGGCAGCAATATCCCTGGCCAAGTACACACTGAAGCTAACATTGAAATACAAAGACTCAGCAGGCTTGATAAGAGGCCTAAGACTAATGAAAAAAAAAGTGTCAATTTAACTTTTCCCTTGGCTGCAAAACAGAAAAATCACTCAAAAAATAACTCTCTCTCTCCCCCTCTCCCTTTCCCTCTTCCTCTCTCTCTTTCTCTTATATACTTTAATAAAATAATTAATGGCCATATCATTTTTTCCTAGGACTCTTCTTCTGCCGCACGACTAGTGCGCAAGCTTCATAAAAGAAGGTTCGAAGCATAGAAATTTACGTGTGAGTTTTAAAATTAAAGAGACATACTCTCATTACCTTTAATTCCCAGCTCCAGAGACGGCTTCTCCTAGCTCCTGCCTCCAGCCACCTAATGTGATGGCGAGGTTTACAGAAGAGGCTAGCGAGAGAGGGAGACCATGCCAGGGAGTGAGCTTTTACTGGGGAACAAAAAATTCAAGGGAAAATGCCATCCAATAAAGGTCAAGGGGGCAGCATCCCAAGCTCAGGGCCAGCGATTGGTCTTCGGGTCAGTGGCCAGGCACACCTCCACACGGACAAGCTCTCGTACCTGGGACAGGGTGGGGAAGGCTCTGACACAGTTGTGTCTAAGTGCCTCTCACCCAGCCAGGGAGGTAACTCAAATCATGTGAGAGGATGGCCTCCCACATCTTCTTTTTTTAATATTTATTTTTTAGTTGTAGTTGAACACAATACTTTTATTTTTATTTATTTATTTTTATGTGCTATTGAGGATCAAACCCACCGCCTCGCATATGCTAAGCAAACATTCTACCGCTGAGCCACAACCCCAGTCCCTAGGACTCTTCTTTTTTTAAAAAAATTCTATGTTTTTGAGCTCATAATTTTGATCCTGAATGCCTAAATTATACTTTCTGTTCAGACCCATTTTATCCAACTATAAAAGTTGTTTTTTTTTACACTCTGCTTTCTTCAGAGGCCAATTTACAAGGGTTGACTCTTAATCTAATAAGTTTTAAAAGTTATGAGGCATTTACTTGTTTGTTCTGTGTACTATCTTATCTACTTGTGTGTGTGTCTATTAAAATCAACATTCAGAGCACTCATAAACTAAAATTCAAAAAAATGGAGGCAAATACCTTTGATTCACATGATTTAAACTTCATTTTAAATTGGGTAAACAACAAAAGGTAATGATGTCTTCAAAATCACTAATGCAAATGATCAGACAATATAAAAATATTATTTTCTAGTAAATATTTTAAATCTAATATCCAATGTTTCTTCTAGTTTTTTTAAACAATAACAAAATGCCTTAAAAAGTTAAAATAGATAAATAAGATTTAACATAAATAATTTAACATAAATAACATTATAAAAATTATTTCTATAATTTGTTGTTCAATGGAAAGTTTAAGATTGCTTTATTTCTGGCCTTATTAAAACCAAGATGATTAAATGTTAAAATTCTACTTTCATACCTGTTCTAAAAACTCACAAGATGATAAAATACTGTGTTATTTTAACCAAATGATACCAGACATTAGACATCTCATGGTCAACACTACTGGACTCTGGACTCTGAGAATCATGCCGGCAATGAGGGACAAGAAGCCTCTGAGCCAGCTGCATTGGCTTCCACTACTCCACCTGCCCAGCATCCTTCATTTTCTATTCTAAGCCTTCCTTTTGCTCTTTTTGCTCTCCTACCAGCTTTTACTGTCTCCTCCAGAGACACTATTTCTACACAAACAAGAGACCCAAACCCTCCTTTCAACTCCACTGATGAGCCTCCCCCTTACTGAGTTCCACCAAACCCACCTGCTCCCTCCACGCCATCATCCCAACCACTCTTCAGCCCTTCCATCACCCAATCTCACACAACCATTTGAGAGCCTGTCCCTTTATTCCCTCTCCAGGAAGTGCTGGGTCTCAGGGGGTAGGCAGTGTCCATGTGTCCTTCTCTGTAGGTGATCTCTCCCAAATAGAGTAATGCCTAGGTTCCATTACCTCCAACCTTAGTACATATACCAAGGAGTACATTACATAACATAGTTCAAAAGCACACCTTTCATGATATGCTCCTGATCCTATCCAACACCCTCCTCCTAGAGGAATGCAGATGAGTCTGGGAACAAGCCTGGAACTTTGCCAATGAAGCCCACCAATTGGAACTAAAAAATTTCCCAGGAGGCCAAAGAAGAAGGGACTGATTTTTTACTTGCTTACTGACAGGTTTAAAAAGGGCAGCTCATAAAGCCATTAGTTATGATAAACTTCAAGAGGTCATTCAAGATAAAAATGAAAACCCCTCTTCCTTTTCAAACTTCCTGACTCAGGCCCTGCTCTAGTACACCAATTTGATCCTGAGTCACCTGATGGTCAGAACTTACTCATAACCTACTTCTTCTCCCAAAGCTTCCTGACATTAAAGCTAAAATTAAAAAGTTGGAGCGAGCTCCCCTCACTCCACATGCTCAAGTGCTTGAGGTGGCCTTCAAGGTGTACAATGGCAGAGATGAAAAGGGCTGTGATGCTAAATATCAAATGCTAGCCAAAACATTTCAACAACCTGCCATTACAATCACTACCTGTGTAACCAAAGAAGACCCCCCGGAACATACTATAGGTGTCATCAGTTGGCCCATTGGGCCAAATCTTTTTCCAATCCTCACCAACCTCACAGTTCCTCTTCTAAATGCCACCAGATAAGCCACTGGACTGTTGATTACCCTCTTGCCCAGAGAGGCACAAGGTCACACAGCCCCACACTCTGCAAGCAGACCTTCTGGAAATAACTATGGATAACTGATGAGGCGTGGGATCTCAAAACGCAATGACCACCATCACAATAGGGGAACCCAGGTAACCATTGTGGTAGCAGGTAGACCCATCTCTTTCCTTTTGGACTCCAGGGCTACATTCTCAATACTTGTCCAATTTTGTGGACCCACCTCTACCTCCACGACCTCCATTGTCAGGATGGAAGGCAAAACATATTAACCCCTAAGAACCCCACCTCTTACATGCGTATTCATGAGATCCCTTTCTTACTTTCTCCCACTCTTTCCTCATAATTCCACAATGCCCCACCCCCTTACTAGGTCAAGATCTCCTAAGTAAACTTACCTCATCCATTTACTTTAATCTTCCCATGCCATGCTCTCTCCCAGACTCATCCCCACTCCACTCCTCCTCCTTCTATCACCTACAACAACCCTGTCCCATATCTGGGGATTGCCCCCATCCTTGGTCAATCCCCAGGTATGTGACATACACAACCCCTCTGTAGCCACCCACCAAGATCCCATCCACATCACACTAAAAAAACCCATCTCTCTTTATATCCCAATCCCAATACTCATTACCTCTAAGCAGGCTTAGGGTACTCAGATCCCATCATTTCTCACCTCCTAGCCAAAGGCCTGTGTCCTGCAGATTCCCTCGTAACACACCCATTCTCCCCATCAAAAAACCCTCAGGTTTTTTGGTCCAAGACTTCTGCATCATCAACACAGCATTAGTCCCTTTACACTCCATTGTTGAAAATTCATACACTATCTTGTCCTCCAAGATTTTCTGTTCTAGACCTTAAGGATGCCTTCTACTCCATTCCCTTACACAAAGATTCTCAAAGCCTCTTTGTTTTTACCTAGACTGACCTAGACACCCAGGTATCCATTCAACTTACATGGACAGTCCTTCCTCAGGGTTTTAGATATATCCCCCAACTTTTTGGACAAGCCTTGGCCTGAGACCTCACCCACCTATCCTTATCACCATTATTCCTCCTCCAATATGTGGACAACTTTATTCTCTGCAGTTTTTCCCAATACCATAGTAAAATCCACATAGCCAAATTATTAAAATTCTTGGTCTTGTAAGGATATCTCATCTCCTCCTCTAAGGTTCACCTTTCTCTTCCAACAGTCACTTACTTAGGCTTCCAAATAACCCTGCCCACAAGGCCATCACTGTGGATCACAAAAACTCATTTCTCACCTTTCTCTTTCTACTACTAAGGCTAAAATATTCTTGGGAATAACAGGATACTTTAGGATATGGATACCCAATTGCTCTTTGATGGCCTGACCCCTTCACAATGCCACAAAGTTTCTCTTGAAGAGCCCCTCATCACACCCATCAACACTCCCTTTTGGGCCCCCAGCAAGCCCTCCCTCAGCCCTTCACTTACCTGACATTGAGTGGCATTTCTCTCAAAGGCCTTTGAATAGCAGTGGTACTTCTCTCAAAGCACCTTGAACCAAAAATATGAGGATCAGCATTTTGCCTTTAGGTAATAGCATCCTCAGTCATTTTAATCCAGGAGTCAAAAAAACTAATATGTTGGTCACCTCTAACAGTCCTTTCCCCCCACCACTTAACTGAATTACTCTCCTATAAAGGTTCTCAGACTCTGTCCCCTTCCAGCATTTTTCCCCATCAGATCCTACTAAGGATCCCACTCTAACCTTCAAAACTTGCCCACCACTCAATCTCTCTACTCTACTTCCTCCTCCTGGTGACTCCAATTCTCATTAACCTCTCTGTTCCTGTGTAGAGCTCTTAGAACAGTTACTCCCTCATGCCTCCCATATTTAGTAAGGACCCTTGTCAACTCCCTCATACACCTGGTTCATGGATGGGTGTTCCTTTTCACATGAAGGCCTTCAAATAGCAGGCTAAGCAATCAGCATAGCTTTAGAAATGATAGAGTGTACCCCCTGTCCCCAACACCACCAATCAACAAGCAAAACGAATAGCTCTAACCCAAGCATTCACCCTAGCTAAGAGTTAATCTTTGACCATTTATAGAGATTCTATATATGTCTTGCATATATTTTTAGCTCACTCAGCAATATGGAAAGAGGGTACTCATGACTACCAAAGGCTCCTCCATCACCAACACTTCATACATCAATGCCCTCCTAGAAGCCTCCCTCCTCCTTTCTTCTATGGCAAAGCCATCAGACAGATAATTTCATTATTACAGCAGGTAGCAACTGTAATAAAATGGCCCAACAAGTGACTCTATCCTCCCTCCCCAACAAAGAATCCAACTCCATTCTCCTTTCTACATCCCCAGACACTGCCCAAAACACATCTACACCCCCATACCACCCAAGGTGCCTATCACTTTACACTAACCTATCTTCTTTAAGGGACTTTCTCAAACAATCTCTAATCATCACCTTAAACCATATCAAATTCCTCCAGGACCTCTTCTACTCCTGAGATACATGTAAAAGAAACAAAAACAAAACAAACAAACAAACAAAACTAATCCTTCCTCTAATATTCATGTTCCCATCCCAATGCAGTTACTCCACCTAATGGTTTGTCCCCTAAATGGATGGGACCATATGAAGTTACTCTTACCACCTCAAGTGCTGCCAATTTTAAGGGCTCTGCAACTGGATACACAATTCAGCTCTCAAAACCTTCCCTCACCTTCACTGCAACAACCACAGGGCCCCTCACCTTGAAGCTCAAACAGACTCAAGCCTTCAAACTTCACTCAGTATCAGAACAACCCAAAGACAATCCCACCCGAGATTAGTGACTCCCCTCCCCCTTCTCATTACTATCAATTTCTTCTCATCCTATGGACAGAGCTGGCCTTTGACCCAGGACTTCCAAGGCCTATTACTCCCACTTTCCTCTTCCAGCTACTTCAGGATTTACATTTTCAGGAATTCTTTTCCAACTTCACCCCAACTGAAATTTTTCTCTTACCTCACTGCCATTCTCTGCCTAGCCTTTTGTTACCATGTGTTTTCAAGTTTCTAAAAAAAAAAAACAAAAACAAAAAAAAACCATCATGGAAAGGACTAGGACCTTCACCAACCAAGTGGTCAATAAGATGCTTCTGGGATAATATACTCATTGACAGAAGAAACCTTCCTCTAGGGCCTGCCTCTGCCCCTGTCACCACCCCCATGCCAGTAGGAATTAGCTATAAGAAGAAGAGACCTCTATCCATAAGCCACCCTAAACCCTAGTATTAAAACAAAAATGGAGGAATGTTGGCATAACTACAATCATCTTTCTTTCCCCAATCCCACTCTATGAACACTGTTCTTATTCTCAAAAGATAAACCTGCAGGTCTCTATTCTCTCCTTGAGAGATAAAAAGCTGCTCTTCTCTATTCTTAAGAAAAAGTAACTTGCCTTCTGCAAAATCACGTGATGCTTGCTATGCCAGTCACAAAGCCTAAACCCACCCCTAAAAGGTGGCCATGATTCTGGCCTATAAAAGGTAATGCTCAAGGGGTGTTGTTGCTGCTTTACCTCTCCTGCTGTTCTCTGTCTCTCTTGTGCTACTCTCCCTCTCCTGCTATTCTCTATCTCTCTTGTACTGCTCTCCCTCTCTGTATGAGTCAGCCTTGTCAGGTGCCTGACAATAATTCTGCTTATGCCTCTGTAATTGGTGTTCCTGAGGTCAGTTCTGCACCACTTTTCTTTCAACCCCCACCCTCCCCAGCCACATCCCACATGGGATGTGGGGCATAGAGCAGAGGACCTAGGACATCTTCATCCTCAAAGTGCACTTCCATGGGTGAGGGAAGCAGAACACCAAGACTGAGGGCTCTTCACCTTTACACTCTCTTTGCTGCCTATGCCCTCCACCCACATCCCACCACAGGGATGTACTTTGAGCGTGAGGATGTGCTAGCCCCCACCCTGCCACAGCTCTCTTCCCCGACAGTCCAGGGGAAATGTGTTTGGGAAGGGAGTGTCATCTCCAAAGCCTACCTCAGCTGGCAACTGGCCTACTACCTCTGCAAAGGCCACAGCCCAGGGAGCAACAGGACAAACCAGGGGTGGGGCAATTAGACACCCAGTGGGCTTAAAGCCAGTGCCAGGCAGGGCAGGCATGGGCAGGAGGAGGTCCTCAGAGACTATCTGGGTACCACCATATCCCATGTTCTGCTTCCTAAGCAGGCATGCTCTACCAGAAACAAGACCAGTGGCCTGGAGTAACTGCTGCAGAGGCCACCCCAGCCTCCAGTCACCTTCTGACTCAGGCCTGCCACCCCAAGCTGTCACCATTGCTGCTGCCAGAGCTCTACACTGTAGCCACTGGAGTCCCGACATGGCCACCAGCAATGTCGCCGCACCACCAAAGGATGAGATTGCTCCTACCTGGATGCCTTGCCTGCAACTGCGACCTCCAGCCCCCTCAGTTTCCTTTGCCACCACAACCATAACCAAACTCCGGACACTGAAGCCTTCACAGAGGTCCAACACCAAGCTGACTGCCCATTGCCACTGCCTGTAGCCATCTTTGCAGCCTGAGGCCAAGTCTTCATGCTGCCACCAATACAATTGTTCTCCCCAAACTGCCTTAGGACCCCTAGGCTTGCTGATTGATGCTTTCCCCACTGATCAATGCCACTGGTGCTAAATTCTGCTCTGCCCCTTGTTGCTGGGCACCATGAATGTGGAACACTGATGTGGAACACTGAGGAAGGTGCTATACACTTCTGAGCCTCTGCAACCAGACTTTTTTTCACAGCCACCAGATGCCTCCACGAGTGCTACCTGTACCTCCAGGCTTGGAGAGGGTGGAAGGCATCCTTTCCATGCCTCTGGCCTTTTCAGCCCTGCCAGAGGATTAATTCATTGATCAGTTAAGGCTCTTATAACTGAATCATTTCACCTCTAAACTTTCTTTCATTGTCTCACTCATGAGCTTTTTGGGGACACCTAGTAATTAAACCGTAACACATCTTCATCAAATAGCTTAGCAAGATCTTGATAACTTGTTGTAGCTTCTACATCAGCACTTGCTGCTTCACCTTGCACTTATATTTTATGGATATGGGCTTCTTGCCTTAAACCATGAAACTTATCTTAAATCAAGAACCAAACTCTGGCACCTTCAAACTTCTTCTGGAGCTTCCTCACTTCCCTTGGCATTAGAACAATTTAAAGTTATGGCCTTATTTAGATTTGGGTTTGACTTTGAAAGGTATATCTCAAGATTATTATCTTGAGAACTGTTTGCTAATCTTGTTCCCAGAATGTGCTGTCCCCAACTGCGAACTGTTTGCTAATCTTGTTCCCAGAATGTGCTGTCCCCAACTGCCAAACTGCAAAATGTAACTTCCCTCCCTGCCCTCTCCAAGGAAAGTATATAAACTCTGCTTAAGCTGTTCTCAGGGCTCTCTCTCATCCTTCCAGGATGGTCTGTGGGTGACCTCCCCCACAGGACCCATGTGCTCTATGGGGGCTCCATCTTCATCTACACTGTGTGGGGGGAGGGGCACAGCCTAGTGAATGGATTGAGCAGTTTTAATGTCAACATAAATTTTGTTGCTATAATTACTGACAATGCCATCCTAAACAATGAAAAAAATACCATCACAAAGATAAAACAGGCAATTTAAGAGGGGAGGGGAAGGATAGCTGTGGTGGAGGATCTGGCACTGGGTAATTCTCAGGACCTAGTAACATGTGGGTGGTGCCATAGAGGACTTTAGAACTAGGGCAGCCCGAAAATATTCCAGAAGTGGAAGAGCTGCTGGACTAATAGTTACTTGACTTCCTGCCTCTGGCATTTGGGTACCTAATTTTGGTACCTGAAATTTATGTTGCTACCAGGAAAGGTGGCTCTCTTTGAAAGGATGTGTTGGCAGCTTGGATCATCATCTCTACCAACTGAAAGGTAGTGTTTGTTCCATGTCTTCTTGGCTTGCTGACGGTGCTGATGGTGCTGGAATTTGGACATCCTCTAGTTTTGAGATCTATTCTTCCTCCATCACAGGGAATTTGGTGATATGCTGCCTGAAATGTAAGCAGATAAACTGGGCCACTACTGCTGGTGGCAATTCTATTATTTGAGATGGTGCTAGAGCTACGGGAGAAAACACTCCCAACATGACTGCCTTTCCCTGGGCCTTTCCCAATTCACACTAGAACCCTGCCTCTGAGAAGATCCCCACCCCTCTCCACACAACAGGCAGTCTTCCCAGTCTAGGGTCCACCAGTTACAGGATATAGGCTTGTGTGGCTTGGGACCAAATCCAGATCCCCTGGGAACCAACACAGATTCCTCTGAATATGCCTTCAGTCATCCACCCCAGGCCCATCATCAGAGGGCTCAGACTCACTGGGATCTGTGTTCTCCAGCTGTGGAAGGAATTTCTGGATGTGGAAGTTCAACTCTGATTCAGGCATGGTGAGCAACAAGAAAGTCCTGAGAAGCTTCCAGTTGTCCAGGTCCTGGGCCATCAAAAAATTTTCTGGTTAGAGGTATAGCCACATTTCAATGATGGAGCAGAGGATGCTGTAGAATTTTGAGTGAGGCAGGGAGCCATGAGGGGCTGGGCCTCTTCTTTAGCTGGAACCTCCCTAGACCCCCTGCATGGTAAGCTTCCCAAATAGTGGGCAATCAGGTCCCATGCATTAGATCAAAGGGGGCAAACCTGTGAGGCACATGTATGGGTAGAGTGCTAAACACACTTGCCGTCCAGTCTGTGTACAGAAATGTGTGTGAAATCCTGGCTGGGACTGGCTGTGTTAGGGAGGGATCTTCACAGGGACTGGCTCTGAAACCCCAGTCACTCCTCTGTTTCTTGGGTACCCACCACAGTTCAGTATGTTTCTTCTACAGGGTAAGCCCCAGACTTCAGTCCTCCTCTGGGAATCACACAAGGCGGAAGCTGGGGTTTGCCTAGCCATCCTGTACAATAGCCCCCCAAGTGACCGCTCTCAAGAGATGAACCTTCACTCTTGGCCCAAAGATCATTCATTTCTTTTCTTAAAGGTACTCCTCCTCATCATCTGATTGGAGGTATCCATATTTAGAGAAAGCCAGGAGACTTTCACCTCTAACATCCTATGCCCAATATCTGCCTAGCTGCCTTGTGTGCTTTATTAACTTCCTGACAATCATGAAATCTCAGGATGTCTGGGAGGTTAGTCTGCACTGCTTCCTAAATGATATACCATGTGCCTGCCAATGGTAGGTGCTTCATATACATTTGAGCCATGAATAAACCCAATCACCTTCTGCCTACCTACCTCAGGGCCAGAAACTACTCCGTTCATCTCAGGGGTCCCTGTTTTGGCTACATGCAGGTCAGGAATTCTCCCAGATGCAGTCCACAAACTGCTTCCCAGATGTGGAAACCTCCTTTTTTGAGGCCTGAGAGTAGTAAGGCCTGAGTCAGAGAACTTTCTCACAGAAAGGGGACAGACCCACAGGGGAAGGCCAGAGCCTTTGGCAGCCTGCTCCACAGGACCAGGCCTGAGGCAAACACTCCTAGGTCTCATCCTTCTTGGTTTTCTAAACATACAGACAGGGTTCTCCTCTGAAACCCCTACTTTCCACAGAGCTGATTGAGGTTCAGACTGATGCCCAGCATTCCTAACATTAAACCAGGAGACAGTCATGTGCCAGGGCTTAGAGGTGATATATACCTTTAAAAAAAAAACCTTTATTTTAGTTCATGGGGTTTTTGTTTGTTATGTTTTGTTTTGTTTAGTGGTGCTGAAGATTGAACACAGGGCCTTGTGCATGGGATTCAAGGATGCTACCAACTGAGCTATATACTTTTATTTTATTTATTTATTTATTTATTTATTTATTTATTTATTTATTTTGTGGTGCTCAGGATCAAACCCAGTCCCTCATACATACCAGGCAAGTGCTCTGCCACTGAGCCACAATCCCAGCCCCGATAAACAGCAGATCCAGAACCTTCTTGCTACTGGCCAAATTTTGATAGAAATATAAAAATTAATGAACATAACAGATGATCCCCTTCTACAAGGCAGGCGCCAGGACATTTTCGAGTTCCTGCAGGATGAGTGCTGTGAAAATATTCACTAGACAGGACACATGCTCTGATGGATCTTGGTCATCTTCTTCCTAGGTTGGAGAATCAAAGAGGGCCCTTTCAACAGATGGAAACAGTAGTCATCTGCAAAATGACTCACTGCTATATAGTCAAACAAAATATTTTCCCTCCATATTCTCAGGGTGTATGAGACACACACACACACACACACACACACACACACACACATAAACCTGGTGAGGGTCTAAGGCTATCAAAAGGAGAATTTGGTTCATAACCCACTTGAATCAAATGTATAAAATATGATATGTCCAGAATTATGTAATGTTTTGAACAACCAATAATAAAATTTTTAAAAGGGGAATTTGGTGGGCTAGAATATGGTCACTTACAGTGACCTGTCCAGTCTTATCTTTGGTCTCCTTGCAAAAAAAAATTGCCAGAGTCATTGGGACCCAGTGCTGACCAAGTACCTCCACCCTCTGGAAAGTTCTCTACTCAATCAGGGCTTTCCTGAGACCTGAGCATCCACATATTGGTAGGAAAAAAACTCATGGCTCCGAGCTGGCTGTCTCAACACCAGTGAGCAGACTGGTGGATGCCTAACTACTAGAGTTCCAAGTTCTGTGTGTTCCATTGCCAAGAAATGAGGTCACTTCCTTGGGAACTCCTTACCTGAGTCCCTGTCTCACACGAGATTCTACCAAAGGCCCACTGGGATGTGTGCTGTTTCCATCTCTGATGACATATACATAAGTTGACACAGTTACACCAACACACCGTGGATTAGGTTCCCAGACAGACCTGGGTGGTTTGGGGACACAGAGCTTGGCTCAGACCCATCCCCTCCTTCTGGTTATATGTGTGACCCTGAGGAAGCCTTGGTGCCTTGCAAGGCCCCCATAGCTTCCCAAAATGTTTCCCAGTGATAATTCTAGCATCTGCTTTTGAGGTGTATGTGCCCATAAATACATGGATTCCCTGAGAAACCCTAATTCTAGAGTCATGTGTCTGTGATGCACACATAGATGACACAACATAGGAAGGTGAAGGACAAAGGAAGTCATACAACTGTACCATGACCTATCAGAGAACCTGCTCCTGGGGCTTTCCTGATGCTCCTGTAACAGGCACAGTCTAATTAGACTTGTATCTTGAGGGAATCTTCTGCTGGACTGGGGAGTATTTGGGTTGTCAGTCTAGTGAAGGAGGAGAGTCTCCATTGGGCTTATTGAAGCAGTTTGTGATGACTTTTGTCAGCAGTTTGTGAGATATAAGTGGGACAACAGGAGGTAAATGTGCTCCAAAAGAGTTTCATCATTTCTCAGGGTTGTCATGGACAAGAAAGTTATGATTTTGTGTTTATCAGACCAGAAGAGGAGAGGGGGTATAGGTTGAGAGAGAGCCAGTGGCTAACATTGGAATTGCTCCCATGGGCTGGTGTCTTTAGGGGGGATGGTCCTGCCCCACTGGAGTGGGTGCCGTGGCCTAATTGAGTAGCCTGGTAAGCATCTGCTTGCTAAATCGATGGTCTGGGATACACAAATTGGTGAAAGGTGCAGCTGAGACCAATATCTTCTTCAGGAGACTAGGCATGAGGAGGATGGAGATAAGGTCCAGGTCTCCCAGAAAGGATCAAAGAATCTGCAGAACCCAAGACAAGCCTCTTTGAGGTACTTTTCTCAACTGCCAATGGACAGTTGTGGGATGGTGGAAGGATGACCTGTGAAGGGTCCTGTGGGGCTGGGCAGCCCAGAGTGGCCAGCCAGTGTAGGGAAGTCAGCAGATGCTAGACAGGGTTTCATGAGAGATGCTTCTGGCAGGCCCCTTAACCCAGGGGCAGGGGTGAGGTACAAGGCTTGCTTTGGGAAGTACCCATGGCAGGGTTTAGGGAAGGTGAAATTCAGGAATTCCAGTGGGGAGTGCAAAAGGTCCTTCTACTGCCGCCAACATGGCTTCAGGTGAAATGGCAATGTCAGACTTGTTCCCAGGATGTAGCTTTGGAAGGTGTGAGTAAAGAACCTTGGGCACGTGCAGCAAACCATCAATACAGGGTCTCACCAGGAAGGGACATGAGCACATGCAATGTGTGTGCTGGCACCAGAAGCAGGAGGGATAGGCCAGAGAACTGTGTGCCTGGTGCATGCATGGGTCCTGGGGGTGCTGTGGAGTGCTGGCACTGGGACTATGGATCCATATCCTGCTGGTTCACCACTTGACCCAGTGGGGTTCCTTGATCATCTAAGAAGGGTGGGAGATATTGGATTTGAGTGCCCACAGCTATGGCAATGGTAGTGATCCCTCCTTTCCAGTGGTGGTGGATGCAAGTGACTTTCTGGAAGCAGTGTCATGGTTTCTGTCGGGAATTGCTGAAATCATTGAACAATCTGGAGGGCCAGAAATTTGATTCTATCTATCTATCTATCTATCTATCTATCTATCTATCTATCTATTTTTTTAAAATCAGGCATAATGAATCCAAGGGTGCTTCAAAACTCAGCCACATTCCCAGCCTTTTTGCTATATTTTTATTTAGATACATGTTCTGGCTAAGTTTCTGAGGCTGGTTTGAACTGGCCATCCTCCTGCTTCATCCTCCCCAGATGCTGGCATTACAGGCATGGTAACTTAACCTATCATTTGGTCAGATATCTGCTGGTTAAATATTTTTCTTAGGGAATGGCCAGGAGAAAGGAAAGTATGTCATAAAAGGATCCTTCGTTATTGTAAAGTGCTAGAGGTTGTGGTTTGAGTTAATCCAACAGTCATCTTAAATAATAATGACCTCAGCATTTAATTTATCCAGGTTGTCACTGCTTCTCTTCCTACCCCGTGCTATCATGGATCACTGAGAATTTCTATGGTCAGAGTTCAGCTACAACACTTTTCTTTCTTACTAAGACTGGACTAAAACTTTCTACAATGACACCTCCTAGGACTGGAGGTCTGGAAAGAAGAATTTGTCAGTAGTGCTTTCAAATATAAAACCACAAAATTTGGTAGTAAGTAATTTGTTTTGTCTAGTGATGATTTTCTTTTAAATTTGTCTAAAGAGGTAAGACAAGAAAAGGACCTAGACTAGTCATGTACTTTGGAAGGAGAAAGATAAGGGGAAGAGAGCCAGAGAACAAAGGAAATTCAGAATGAATAAAAAGGCAGAACATGCTCATTTCTTGGGATACCAGGATACCAGCTATGGCCCCCTTCTCCCTCCCAGGAGAAGTCTGTTACTCCTTTGAAAAATAAACCCTGCTTTATATACTTGCCTCAGCGTGCTCCTCTAATGTGATAATTCAACATGTGAGGAAGCAGAACTTGGCACCAATAACCAGTTTTTATCAAAAATCATCACATACATTTTATAATTCATATTGTGTATTTGCTTGACCTCTGTGTACCCTATGTCATTTTGTCTGTCCATCTTCAGTTTTCATAATGTTTCCTCCTGCACACTGCAGTATGCCTATCAGTGTCTGTTTACTTGGCTTTTAGAGAAAAGAAGTTTCATGTGAATTAAGGCATTTAATTAAATGGTCTTTCACATTGATCAAAACCCTGACAACTTCTGTTGCCTGCTTTCATTCCTGAGATTCCCTGATTCCCTCTTATGTCATTTAACTTCAGCCTGAAGTTCCTTCCACAGATTTTGGCAGCAGGTGGTCTAGTGGTACATTCCTGCATCACTGAGGGGTTGATGTGGGGTTCTGTGGTGGTGTATGGTACAGTTCAGTCCTCAAAGCCTTTGGTCTGCTTCTTTGCTGCTACTTGTGATTTCAATGCATTCCAGAGGCCAACTATGATATGATGTCAGGATCATGGCAATATCTGCATTAATCTTTGTATTTGTTTTTGTTTGGTCTTCAATGAGGTCCCAAATTGATCTTTTATTTCAGCACTGCAAGGTCATATTGCAATGTCCCCTAGCCTTCATGTTTTGGGATGAGAAGTCATAGACCCTCAAACTTTATAACAAAAGTTGTCATTTTCTCTATTTTCAAGACTTTTCTTCCTCTTTGATTTTCAGTGGACTGGGCACATGAGATTTTTGAAACTTCCTGGATCTAGGGTTCCTGCATTGTAGAGTTTTCAGACATTCTTTCTCTCATGAAAATCATTGGTCAACACCTTGTATCTCCTTCAGGCACTCCTGTGGGACATATGGTACAATTTCACTACTATTTTACACATCTCTGATGTTCTTTTCATTTTCCTTCAATCTTTATTCTTGTCCTTTTTTTGTCAGACAGTATTATTACTGTTGATCTGCAGGTTCTCTAACACTTTATTCCTGGGATGAGAAGTTATTTCTTTCATTAGCTTTTAGGGAATGGTTATAATGGATGTTCCTATGATGAATCCTTTAAGTAGATCACTTTAGGGATGGAGTATTGCCAGATTTTCCTCATCTTCTCTGTGCTTTGGTCTGTAATTGTGCACAGTGTTCTGGACAGGTGGATTATGGTAGAGTGAGATACTGGTTCCTACTAAAATGCAAGCCACAGGCTGGGATGCAACACCAAGGGCTACATGGAGAGAGGCACCAGAGAACACCAGGTGTGCTTTACTCCAGGCCAGGATTCAGGGACACAGAGGTATGTGGGAGGTAGCTTATCCATCCTTCCCATCCCCAGGACCATTCCAGGCACCTGCTGGCTGGAACCAGGCTGTCCGGGCCTCCCTACCTTCTCCTTGTGCAGGGCACTCTTCTCCAGCATGTCTACCTGCAGGAGTTTCTTGCCACTCTAGTGAAGGGCAGCTTTGTGAGGACGCCAATGTAGCAGGCCACTCCAAAGCTTGGCAGTGGGCAGAGGAGGGTGAACTGGGGCAGTGGGGTTGGGCAGCACTAAGCCATGCAGCCTGGAGGTGGGCCCAGGATGGGGGATGAACAGAATCTCACCATCTGCAGACCAGCAGAGAACTCAGGGGCCAGACTCCAAGACCCTCTGTGCCCTGACTTCATGGGTGAGGTTGGGGCAGGCCCAGCAGCCTAATCAGCATGCTCACACCACGTCACCCTGTTCTTTCTTTCATTTTCTGGCAATTTCCCTCTTCCTCTCCCCTTTGCTGCTACCCTCGGGCCTATGCATATGTTCCCATGGTCTGGGTGCCCATGCCCAGGAGCAGCCTGCTGGTCCCAGGACTAGCATCCAGGTCAACATGAGTTTACCCTTTGGTTTTGGGGCCATGGGGTCCAAGGGCAGTGGCCAGGATGACCATCAACCTAAGCACCCTCCTGGGCCAAGGTCCCTGCATCTGCAGGAAATGGCACTCCAGTCTGATTATGGACAGAGGACAGACAGTCCAACTCAGGGACGGTGGTGAAGGGGCTCCCTGAACTCAGGCCCTATGAATTTTCACAGTGGCCAGGTTGGCACTGGACTATGGTACTGGAGATGAGCCAGTGTAGGGTACTGTGGGGAAGAGAGGGCTATGTAGTAAAGGAGGGGTGAAAGAGGGCTGTTCTCTGGGTGGGGGATCTGTCCTGTGGTCTCACTGCTGATGATGAAAATGAGTCCAGAAAGGAGCCATCAAAGCCTGGATGGCAGCAGAAGCTCTTGCATGGGGTCAGACATGCCCTCTTCTGGTCTTTCCCAGTGCCCACTCTGACCTTTCCTTTTGGGAGAGCAAGATTATCTCAGTGGTGGAACACCCCCATTTTCATCCAGAAACAGGACCTACAGAGCCACAGGGAATCACATCAGCTAAGCTGACCCTCACTCCTCAGGTTGGGCTTGTGGGGCAGAAAAAGGGGAACTGCCACAGGGGTCCAGCTTTCAGAAAATCCTCTTCTTTTCTGACTATGAGTAGTAGTGGCTTTTGGGGGGTCTTCCCTCCCCCAGGCAAAAGCAGAGGGTCCACTTCCTGCCCCTGGGAGGAAGTACCTGTCTGGGGCATGAGTCCTGGCTCCTTCTCCTATAGCAATTGTACCAAATCCACCAGAAAGGGCAACTCTCGGAAGGCCAGAAAGGCCTGTCACATAGGAGGCCATCAGGCTACCCATTCAGCTCTCTTCATACACCACCTGCCACCAGGCATGCAGGTCAGCAGGACCCCGAGGCCACCTGCTTCCTGCCTCCATTTGCTCTGCCCTATTGCTCAGTTCACCATCAATAACCAACCTCCCCTCTCTGTCCCACCCATGGCTCCCTTCTCTGCCTCACCCAGAGATGGGGTGTGCAAGATAACCTTCCCTGCAAATGGCGGTGAGGACTGAATGCAGTGTCATTTTGTAACAGGGGTTCACTTAATGCTTTGACCATATACCTTATTGCCTTGAAACTTACATTTTTTTCTTTTTCCAAAACTTCTTTTCCCTGACCTTTATCCTCCTTGATCTCTCTTCCCTAATCTCATTTTTCTCTGAATCACCTCTTTAAAAAACCCCTGTTTCCCATGATGAGCAAAATCACTGGCTCTGGGACAGGAGTTCCTTGGGTTTCTCCTTTGCAAGCAAAGCAATAAAACATCTTCCTTTGTGGTATATTATATGGTGTATTTTAGAGAAGGATCCATGTGCTGCTGAGAAGAAAGTATATCCACTTGATGCAGGTTGAAATATTCTATATATTTCATTTAAGTCTAAGTTATTGATTGAATTATTGAGTTGTATAGTTTCTTTATTCAGATTTTGTTTGGAAGATATATCCAGTGATGGGAGATGTGTGTTAAATTCACCGAAGATTGAACTTGAGAAGAATTTGTTTGATGAACATAGTTGCACCATTGTTTGGGGCATATATATTTATGATTGTTATGTCTTGTTGGTGTATGGTTACCTTGAACAGGATGCAATGTCCATCTTTATCCTTTTTGATTAAATTTGGCTTGAAATCTACTTTATTTAATATGAGGATAGAAATCCCTGCTTGCTTGCGCAGTCCATGAGTGGTATGATTTTTCCCAACCTTTCACCTTCAGTCTGTGTATGTCTTTTTCTATCAGATGAGTCTCTTGGAGGCAGCATATTGTTGGTTTTTTTATAAATCCAGTCTGCTAGCATATGTCTTTTGCTTGATGAGTTTTAGCTATTAACATTCAGGGATATTATTGAGACATGGTTTATATCTTCATTTATATTTGTTAACTTGAATTGACTTTCTTGTTTGATTAGTTTTTGCTTTAGGGTACTACCTCTTCTACTGATTTTCATTGTTGTTTTTCATTTCCTCTTCATGGAATATGTTGCAAAGGATGTTTTGTAGTGCCAGGTTTCTAGCTATAAATTCTTTAAACTTTTGTTTATCATAAAAAGTTTTTATTTCATCTTCAAATCTGAAGCTTAAATTTGTTGGATACAAGATCCTTAGTTGGCACCCATTATCTTTCAGAGCTTGGTATATGTTGTTCCAGGATCTTCTAGCTTTCAGGGTCTGTGTTGAAAAATCTGCTCTTATCCTAACTGTTTTCCTCTATATGTAATCTGATTCCTTTCTCTCATGGATTTTAAAATTCTCTCCTTATTCTGTATGTGGGGCATTTTTATTATGATTTGACATGGTGTGGATCTTTTGTGATTTTGTACATTTGGCATCCTGCAGACTTCTTGAATTTGAATTTTCAATTCATTCTTCATGTCTGGAAAATTTTCTGATATTTTTTCATTGAATAGATTGCTCATTCCTTAGGTTTGGACCTCTATGCCTACCTATATGCCAACAACTCTTAAATTTGGTCTTTTTATGCTATCCCATATTTCTTGAATATTCTGCTCATGGTTTCTTACCCTTATTGCTGGGCGGTCTATGTTCTTTTTAAGATTATACATTTTATCTTCATTGTCTCATGTGCTATCTTCCAAGTGGTGTGCTTCATTGGTGATGGTTTCATTTGAGCTTTTAATTTGATTTATTGTTTCTTTCATTTCAAAGATTTCTGTTTGGTTGTTTTGTAGAACCTCTATATCCCTGTTGAGGTCATCTTTTGCTTTCTGGGTTTGTTTATGAAGCTCATTTTTGAAGTGATCTTTCACTGCTTGTATTTGCTCTCTTATATCTTCCTTGAGTTCACAGAACATTTTATCCATGTATATCCTGAACTCTTTCTATATCATTTTTTTTTCTGCTGTGGCTGCCAATGATTCTAATGATGTGGTGTCTTGATTTGTTTGTGGTACTTTCTTCCTTTGTCTTTTCATGTTGTTCTTTTGTGTCTTCCTTTCCAACTCTGTGGGTCTGGGGTGTTATTGATTTTACCCTATAGATTTGTAGTGCTCCTGTAGTGTTCCAAGATCCCTCCTTTGTGAGGAAGGACAATATTCGCAGATCCCAATATCAACAATATTCCCCCTATAAACCATTTCTTGTTATTAAGATGTTTATAGTTTAGTCTCAACATCCAGAAATGTTGGATTCAATTATTATCTAAAATATAATCAGTAGTTTTGTAAAAAGGTTTACAGTTTCTGACAGTGAACAATGAACTGGGAGTGTGGCATAGGACAATATGCTGAGGAGGAAGCATATGAGGATGTAGAGTTAATATATTTTAGGAAATGTGAAAGAGAAACCTAATGAAGAGGGTTAGTAGCAAGAGAATAGAGAGAAAATAATTTAGGATAGACAAATACATGGGAAGACAGTAGGGAATATAAAACAAACACATATTTGTATCAAGACAAATACAGGATGTTAAAATAGCAAAATTTGGAGGGGGAAAGAAAAATGAAAGAAGAAAGAAGAGGGAAAAAAGAGCATATACATGGGCTGGGGATGTGGCTCAAGCGGTAGCATGCTTGCCTGGCATGCGTGCGGCCCGGGATTCGATCCTCAGCACCACATATAAACAAAGATGTTGTGTCTGCCGAAAACTAAAATAATAAATATTTTAAAATTCTCTCTCTCTCTTTTAAAAAAAGAGCATATACAACACTTCTATATTATATTATTCATTTGACTTAGTCCTCAAAATCCTATTTCATGCAAAGTTCTTTGTTGGGGATGTGAGCGCCAGACGATAGAGGGGTAGAAGAGAAAGAGAAAAAAAAGAAAGAAAAGAAAAAAATTATCAAAAGAAGAAACCAGGATTGTTGCTAGTTTTAGAGATCCTTATTTTTTCTGTTTCTCTTCTCATCCAATAGGTGGCATTGTCTGCTTTAAGCTGGTGTCTGCCCTCAGGATGTTGTAGGTAACCATGGTCCTGGAGTAGGGTGTCTGCAAGATGGGAGTGCCACCTATCAGTCAAAGCTGGGAGACCACACTTCATGAGTCTCTTTTTGGGACCACTCATCTGATTTTTGTGCCCAGTATTGTCTCCCTTTCTTGCCCGTATTTCTCAGCTCTGGGTCTCTCTGTTAGGCTCCAAACTTTAGTCCCATCCCCTCACTTAGCAGTTCCCTCCTGGGGGACCTCTCACACCCAGCCTCACATCAGGTGGGTGGCGCCTTGTTTACAGTGCACACCTGCCCAACTGGGAACTTTTTTGTGTTGGGTGGTTACTGTGCCAAGTTATTGCCACTGAGAGGAGGGGGACAGGAGTTTGATACCTGGTACCTGGCCAGGTGGAGATTCGATCTGAGAGCTGCCCCCATCAAATAAGGTGAGAAAGTGCATCCAAGATGGAATTGGTCTGCTTCCAGCACTGGGGTGTCTGGTGAGGTTAGGGGAGCTGGGCGATGACATTGGTTGGTAGGTAATAGCTGAGTGACCTGCATGGAAGCAGAGTGCAGTCTGGAGTTCTGCAGAGGTGCTAATAGATGATTCTGCTAAGGCACTTGAGAGCCGTGCATGGGCTAGCACTGCGGGCTTTGGGTTTAGGGAACCAGAGGTATGGAGTCTTACTTGAATGCTAAGGCTCTGAGCCCTGCGTGGGGGTCACAGTGCTAGTGATTTCTGCAGAAATCAGCTGTATAGGGGTCCTCTTAAGCTCTCTGAGATTCAGTATTCCAACCAGGTGAGATCTGGGTCACAGAGCAACACAGGATGCGGCCTCTGTCTGGCCAACCATCTTGAAATCTCTGTATTCTAGTTTTCAATGTTCAGGTTTCCAAAACTTTCATTTCTGTGGTCAGTAGCCAGACCTGCTCCATGGGGAGCACCAGCACCAGCACAACAGAACAATCCAGGAAACCCAGGCCCAGAGAGAAGCCTGGAACCAGAGGAAATTGACAAATAACTTTCTTAAAAAATCTAAGTATAGTCAGAATAAAAAGTGCCAAGAGTTTAAGATTTTAAACCAATTTTCACAATTATGCCAATTTAATTTTTTAAGTTTATGCTTTCTTTTTAAAAATATCTTTATTTTATTTTATTTTTTATGTGATGCTGAGGATCGAACACAGTACCTAACACATGTGAGGCAGGTGCTCTAACACTGAGTTACAAACTCAGTCCACCAATTTAATTTTAATGCATTGCTTGATATTTTATAAAGCATGGAATTCACTTTGGGACCTTGGGACATACAGTTTGCTAAATCAGGTCCAGATTTTAAGATGTGAACTTGGCATGCAATTTTGAAGGACTCGTGTGAGAGCTACCTCTTACTTTTAGCATTTCCTTTTAGGAGAATGTTATAGTTTGCATCCGGAATGTCCCTCAAAGACTCATTGTGTGGTTGCTTGTTCCCCAGTTGGTGGCACTGTTTGGGGGTGGTGGAGAATTTAGGAGGTTGGGCCTTCTTAGAGGTGGGTCACTTGAGGTGTGCCTTTGAAAGTTTATTTTGTCCTTGGTGCTTCTCTCTCACCCGTCACCCCTCTCTCTCCTGGCCATGAGGTGAAAAGCTTTATTCTGCCATACCCTCTGGCCTTGTTCTGCCTCCCCAGAGGCCCAGAACCAATGGAGCCATGTGACTATGGTTGAAAACCTCTGAAGTCATTAGCCCAAATCTTTCCTCTTCTAGGTTTTTCTCAGGTATTTTATCACAGCAACAGAAAGCTGAATCATTCAGAAAAAAATGTGTCAGACATTTTGGATTACAGGTGAGCTGTAAGTTTTTAAATGTGAATTTCTAGATATATTATAAAATTGATTTAAGCATCCACTATTCAATGTTATGTACCATACCTAGCTTAGGAAAGAAGTTGGAGACTACAACAATTTTAATTCTTGAAATACTTTTAAAAGAAAGACATTCTTTCCCTGAATTTTCAATGGCAGGCTTTTTTTTTTTCAACTACAATGCTAACAATAATTCCGATAAAAACAAATGGAAGTGCTCATTAAATCTTAGAGTAGATGTTGCCAGATAAAGATATAGGAACCGAAGCTTATATAAATATGGGACAGCATAAAAGAGGCCAAAAACAAATGAGGAAACTAGTTTTGCACAATGTTCATATATCTAGAATAAATCTACTAATTTCACATCTTTTCAGGCTCCCAGACATCGCTAAGCCAAGGGTTTTTAATAAACACATCAACAACATTATCCCAAAGTAGTGTACTATAATTGTATATTATAGAGGTAGAATTATAGCTTGGATATATTAGAGTTGGAATCTGGAATGTCCTATAAAGGCCCATGAGGTAAAGGCTTGGTTCCAAGGGTGGTGCTCTTGGGAGCTGATGTGATCTATAAGAGATTGAGGCCCAACAGGAAGTCTTTAGGTTATTAGGGGAGTCCTCTTAGAGGGGATTTTAAGACCCCATTCTTTTCCTCTATTTTTCTTCTTGGCCTTGAGGCTAGTTGTTTTGCTTGGCCAACCCTCATTCCTGAAGAGTTGCCTGCCACCCCACTCAGAGGCCATCACAGAGGCCTAAAAATAGGTGTGATAAACATGGACTCCAAAACTGTGAACCAGAGTACACTTTTTCTCTTTGTTGGTTGGCTCTGTCAGGTATTTATTATAGTGGTGGAAATTTGACTAACACCCTAGGGCACCAGTGTTCTTAGGAGATCCATCAGTGTGCTAAGGAGCTAAAAAGCTTTGTAGTCTGGATGCAACACCTGAGTGCAGAATTCAGCAGGAAGGCCTCTCAGAGTGTGGGAGCTGGGACTGCACTTCCAATTCTTAAGTAGGTCAAGAGTGATACCCATGCCCATGACCCTCTCTAACCTGTTCCTCCACTCTCCTTTGTCTTCACTAGTAAGTCTCCCTTCTACTTTCACTTTTTTTTTTCATCCCCAGATTTCACATATGAGGGAAATTGTATAACACTTGTCTCTCTGTGTCTGGCTTATTTTGCTTAATATTATGATCTCCATTTTATGTATTTTCCTGAGTGACATGACTTTATTATTCTTTATGGCTGGATAATACTCTATTTTGTGTGTGTGTGTGTGTGTGTGTGTGTGACATTTTCTTTATTCATTTATCTACGAACAGACATGATCTGATTCCATAGGGAATTGTGCTGCGATTTACAAGAAGGAGCAAACTATAGGATAGTATGCTGACTTTAATTCTTTCAAGGAATGATATACCTGATCATAAGTAGTATTAGATTTTGCACCCTGAGGAAACTCCTTCCTGATTTCCATAGGGCTGTGCTAATTTCACAGCAGTGTGTGAATATTTCATTTCCCTCATATCCTCATCAGCATTTGTTTATTGTTTTTTTTTCTTGTATTCTTGATGATTGCCATTCTGACTGGGTGAGATGGAATCTCAATGTAGTTTTGATTTGCATTTCTCTAATGACTATACATATTGAACCTTTTTTTTGATATAATTATTGTCCATTGTACTTCTTTGAGAAGTGTCTGTTCAGTTCATTTGCCCATTTATTGATTGGATTGTATGATTTTTCTAGTGTTAAATTTTTTGACTTCTGTATATATTCTTGATAATCATTCTCTGTTCAAGTGTGACTTGCAAAGATTTTTTTTCCCTTTCTATAGTCTATCTGTAGAAATTGTTTCCTGGGCTGTGCAGAAGCTTTCTAAACTGATACAGTCTCATTTGTTGATTCTTGTTATTATGTCCTGAGAGAAACCTGAGTTCTGTTCAGGAAGTCCTTGCCTGTTCCAGTGTCCTAAAGTGTTTCCCCTGAATTTTCTTCTAGTCCTTTCAAAATTTCAGGTATTTTGTTAAGGTTTTGATCCATTTTGAGTTGACAGAGGTGAGAGATAGGGATCTAGTTTCAATCTTCTACATATGGATATTCAGTTTTCCCAGCTTTGTTTGTTAAAGGGGCTGTCACTTCTCCAGCTCATGGTTTTGTTACCTTTGTCAAGAATCAGATGGCTCTAGTTGTGTGGTTTATTTCTGTGCCATCTATTCCACTTAACTGGTCTACAAGTCTGTTTTTATGCTCAGACCATGCCATTTTTGTTACCATGACTTGGGAGTATATTTTGAAATTCAGTATTGTGAAGTCTGCAGCATTTCTCTTTTTGCTCAGGATTGTTTGCTATTCAGGGTCTTTTGTTCTTCCCTTTGAGGATTTTTTTTGTAAAGCTGTAAAGAATATTTTTAGTTTGATGATGCTTTCATTGAATCTCTGTAATTAGTAACAATGATAGTTCAGAAAGTTCAATTTATAAAACAATGAAGAGAAACATGCTAATGAGGCCCTCTGGCTGCTGGGTCTATTCCTGTGTTCCCTTTTCCCAGATGTGCCAGGCCATGGCCACCTGGCTCCAGCCAAGTATTTGTTCCCTATTCACACTGCCTGGCCTAGGGCTTCCAGACTCCACACCTCACCAGGCTTGGGACTGATTCACCCCATACAGCTCCTGGCAGGCAAACCAGTGGATGTGCTGAGCTTGTAGCCGGAGGACTCTGTGTCCTGGCATGGGGGCTGTTCCAGGATGTTGGGGAAAGGGAGGCTGGCTATTTGCCAGCATCGCTGGCTGGGCTGGTGGTATGATGAGGTTCGGTGGTTTACGTTGATTTGGCTCTTCATGGAGTCTCTGATCATGATAGGCATGTACCTGACAGCAGGGCTCACTGACCAGGGCCTGACCCCTGCCGCAGCTGTGGGAAGACCTGGAAGAGGAGCAGTGCCTGGGGTCCTATGCATTGCCTTCTTGGATCCTGAGGCTGAAGAGCTAGAGGGACCAGTGGCAGGCAGGCTGGGTGATCACGCTGAACCAGGAGGCCAAAAGGAGAAGGTGCCCCCTGAAGCTCTCCTTCCAGCAGGATCAGTGGCCTCAGCTATAGGAGCTGGCAGTTGGAAAAGTCACCATTGTGGTTCAGTCAGCCCAGAAGGTGGTGGCCTGTCACATGGTGGCCTGTCACATGGTGAGTGACCCTTCATTTCCTGGTCAGCACAGTGCCCTTAGTGCTGAGCTTGGGATATCAGCTGTATGACATGCAGCTCTCCCTGGTTCACCTACAACTGGAGCTACACATGAAAGAATAGGAAGAAGACATCCAGATTAGGAGGTCCTACATCCACATGCCAGAAGTAACCATCAAGGTCCAGCCCAGAGCACTAGGGGAAGGCCAGGTTGGTGAGACAAATGCAATATCCAAAGCCCTCAAAGTTATTTTGAAGCACCTGGTGAGTTCTGCCTCTCTGTCAGTGATTCTGAGCACCAAGCCCACAGACACGAAAGAAGCTCAGAATCTATAGCGTACTTTATCTACTGCTCAGGAAGCCTGTCCTCCTAAACCTCCTAGGGTCCATGAACTAAAACCACTGGTGAAGAACATCCATGCCTTGCTGCTAAATGATCCTGGTGCTTTAGGTAGTATAACCCCATGTGCATTGCCCAGCTGAATGATCCTACCCAGAGGTTTGCCAGCACCCTAGCTAAGAACTCTACTCACCTCACTCGGGAGGAAGAGTTCACCTACAAGCTGAACAACAAGTCCAAGGAGTTACACCTGCAGATTACAGAGGGAAGGCAGTCCTCTGAAAGTCTGCTGGCCATGACCACTGTCTCTCTGGACCTGACAAAGCAGCAGCCTTCCAGGCTGCAGAGCTTCTTTCTGATCAATGGGCTCACCCTCAGCAGCTCAGCACTGGGCTCTGTCACCGCAGAGTTTCCTTACATAGAAATCAATGAAGTGAAATCCTTGCAAACTCCTTTCCCTGCTGCTGCTGCTAAGAGAAATGGACTGACAGAGATGCCATATGGGACCATGGTCACTACTGTCACTGCCATGAAGACCAGAGTAGACATCATAGGAAATATGAGGCTACCATCGCCCTGATACCAAAACCAAAGACACATACATCAAGGAAAGAAAACTTCAGATAAATATTCTTGATGAACATAGATGCAAAAATTCTCAAAATAAAAAACTGGCAAATTGCATATAAAAACATTAAAAAATAGTGCACCATGATGTTCATCCCATGGATGAAATATTGTTTTGACACAGAGAAATCAATAAGTGTAATTAATGGTATCAGTAGACTTAAAAACAAGAATCATATATGGTCATGTCAATAGACACTGAAAAATCATTTGACAAAATACATCAATGATTCATGTTCAAAACACTACTAAAACTCAGGATAGTAGGAACATATCTCAACATTGTACAAGCTACATAAGCTAAGGCCAAGGCCAATGTCATCAAATGAGCCAAAATTGAAAGTGTTGCCTCTGAAAACTAGAACAAGACAAGAATGCCTTCTTTCACCACTCCTATTCAACACAGTCCTGGAAACTTCAGCCAGAGCCATGTGACAAAATAAATAAATTAAAGAAATAAGAATAGGAGAAGAACTCTATCAGTATTTGCTGATGACATAATTCTATCTTTAGAAGATGCAAAAATTTCTGCCAGAAAAATTCTAGAAATCATAAATGAATTCAGCAAAGTAGTATAATATAAAATTGACACCCATAAATCAAATCCGCTGTTGTAAATCAGTAATGAATCCACTGAAAGAGAAATTATGAAAACTGTTCCATTCACAAAGGCTTCAAAAAACAAAATAATTGAGAATAAATTTTTTAAAAAGAGGTGAAAGACCTTTATAATGAAAAGTAAAAAACACTAATGAAAGAAATTGAAGCAGATATTAGAAGATGGAAAGGCTTCCATGCTCTTGGAGAGGCAAAAGTAATATTGTCAAAATGACCATACTACCAAAATTATTATACAGATTTCATGCAATTCCTATTAAAATCCCAATTATATTCTTAATAGAATTAGAAAAAGCAATCATGAAATTCACTTGGAAAAATGAGACCCTGAGTAGCCAAAGCAATCCTTAGCAAGAAGAGAGAAATGGAAGGCATCATGATACTAGATCTTAAACTATACTACACAGCCATAGTAATAAAATGGCAAGGTTTTGACACCTAGACCAATGGTACAGAACAAATGCAGAATTAGTATTGTCAAAATGGCTATGCTACCAAAAATGTTATACAAATTTAATCCAATTCCTATTAAAATCCCAATGACATTCTGCACAGAAAGAAAAAAAAAGCAATCATATTTACTTGGAAAAATAAGAGACACAGAATAGTTAAAGCAATTCTTAGCAAGAAAAGTGAAGCAGGAGGCATCACAATACCAGACCTTAAAGTATACTAAAAAGCTATAGTAACAAAAATGACATGGTAGACTTGTAGACCAATGGTACAGAATAGAGGCTACAGAGAGAAATCCACATTTATCTCACACTAGAAGAAGGTGTCAAAAACATCCATTGAAGAAAAGAGAGCCTCTTCAATTAATGGTGCTTAGAATACTGGAAATATATATGTAGCAAAATGAAATGAAACCCCTATATCTTATCCTGCATGAAACTCAACTCAAAGTGAATAATTGAACAGACATCCTGCAAATAAGAGAAGAAAAAGTAGGCCCAAATCTGCACTATGTCACCTTAGGAACTGATTTCCTTAACAAGACTCCTGAGGCACAAGAAGTAAAATCAAGAATTAATAATTGGGGGCTGGGGTTGTGGCTCAGTGTTAGAGTGATCATCTGTCATATGTGAGGCACTGGGTTCAAACCTCAGCACAACATAAAATATAAATAAATAATGTATCATGTCCATCTGCAACTAAAAAAATGTATTTAAGTAAATAATCAATAAATGGGATGGAATCAAAGTAAAAGAAAAGGAAAGGAAACTTTCCTTTACAAACAATAAAGGAAAGGAAAACATAACATGAAGAGACAGCTGACACAATGGGGAGAATTTTTTTTAACTACATGCACCCCAGATAGATGATTAATCTCCAGAATATATAAAGAATGCCAAAATTCCAACACCAAAAACCCAAATAATCTTATCAATAATGGACTAAGGAACTGAAGAGAGACTTCACAGAAGAAATGCAATCAGTCAACAAATTATATATATATAATGTTGAATACCTCTAACAATTAGAGAAATATAAGTAAAACTTAGAGTAAGTTCTAAGATTGAAATCTCACTCCAGTTAGAATGCCAGTTATCAAAAGTATAAGCAACAATAAATGTTGATGAGAATATGTGTGAGAATTTGCATATTGCTGGTGGGACTGAAAATTGGTGCAACCACTCTGGAAAGCAGTATGAAGATTCCTCAGAAAATTGAATGAACCACCATTTGACCCAGCTATCCACTACTAGGTTTTAATCCAAAGGTTTATGACACAACTAAACCACTCCTAGGTTTATATCAGTATTACTACAGTGACACAGCCACACTAATGTTTATAGCAGCTCAATTCACAATAGGTAAAGTATGGAATCAGATTAGGTGCCCTTCAACAGATGAATGCATGAAGAAAATGTGATAGTTATACACACATATGATGGAATATTCCTCATCCTTAAAGAAAAATGAAATTATGACATTTGTCAGTAAATGGATGTGGCTGGAGTATATTATGCCAAATAAAATAAGCCAATTCCAAATAACCAAAGGCCAAATGTTTTCTCTCTTGTGCAGATTGCAATTCACAATAAAGGTGGTGGAAGTAGGTATTAATAGAGGTACACTGGATTAGACAGTAGAGTGAAAGGAGAGGAGGGGTATGGAAGTCAGATGCATAATACAATAAATATGACATTATGATCCTATGTGCATATATGATTGCATGACCAGTGTAATCCTACTTCATGTACAACCAGAAGAATGAGAAGTTATATTCCACTTAAATATGATGCATCAAAATGCATTCCATTGTCATGTATTAGTAATTAGAACAAATATTAAAAATTCTCTAATAACAAAAAATGGACAAATTGCATACAAAACATATTAAAAAGATAGTGCACAATGATCAAGTGGGGTTCATCCCAGGGATGTAAGGTTGGCAAGCATACCCAAATCAACAAATATAATTCACCACATCAATAGACTTAAAGAATCTCGTGATCATCTCAACAGATGCAGAAAAAGCATTTGACAAAATAGAGTATCCATTAATCTAGAAAAACTAGGGATAGTAGGAATATAGCTCAACATTGTAAAAGCTATAGATGCTAAACCAAAGACCAAAATCATTCTAAAATGGAGAAAGAATGAAAGCCTTGCCTTTAAAAACTGGAGCAAGGCAGGAATGCGCTTTTTCACCACTTCTATTCAACATAGTCCTGGAAAACCTAGCAAGAGCAATTAGACAAAAGGAAGACATTAAAGGGATAAGAATGGGGGCGGGGAGAGCTCAAACTATCCCTGTTTCATGATGACAAGATTCTATATTTAGAGGACCCAAAAATCTCCACCAGAAAACTTCTAGAAATCCTAACTAGATTCAGCAAAGTAACATGGTATGAAATTAACACCCATAAATCAACTGTGTTCCTATATACATCAGTGATGAATCCACTGAAAGAGAAATGAGGAAAACTGTCCCTTTCCCAATAGCCTCAAAGAAAAAAAAATATTTGGGAATAAATCTAACAAATGAAATCTGCAGAACATTAAAGAAAGTAGATCTTAGAAGAAGATGGAAAGATCTCCCATATCATGGATAGGCAAAATTAGTATTGTCAAAATGGCCACACTACAAAAAATGTAAAACATATTTCATGCAATTCCTATTAAAATCCCAATGGCATTCTTCATAGAACTAGAAAAAGCAACACAAAATTTATTTGAAAAAAATAAGAGATTTAAAATAGCCAACACAATCTGTAGTGAAAGAGTGAAGCAGGAAGCATCGAAATACCAGACCTTAAACTATTCCACAGAATGATAGTAATGAAAATGGCATGGTATTGGCAAGAAAACAGATATGAAGACCAAGGGAACAGAAGTCAGAGACAAACTCACATAAATACAGTTATCTCCTATTAGACAAGTTACCATAAATATACATTGGACAAAAAAATAGCTTTTCTACAAATGGTGCTGGGAAAATTGAAAACCATTAGGTCCTTGTCTCTCAACTTGCACAAAAATCAACTCAAAGTAAAGGACCTAAGTATTAGTCCAGAGACTCATCACCTACCAATAGTAAAATTAGGCCTAAATCTCCATCATGTACACTTATGAGATGAATTCCTCCAAAAGACTCTAAAACACAAGAATTAAAATCAAGAATTAATAAATGGGAGTGTATCAAACTAAAAAATCTGCTTCACAGCAAAGGAAACAAGAAGAGAGAGCCTATCCAAATTGGAGAAAATCTTTACCACATGCACCTCAGATAGTGCATTAATCTCCAGGATATATAAAGAACTAAAAAACTTAGCACAATAAACCAATAACCCAAATTATAAATGGGCAAAGGAACTGAACAGTTCATAGAAGAAGATATACAAATTGTCAACAAATATATAAAAATTGTTCAACATCTCTAGCAGGTAGAGAAATGAAAAGTAAAACTACACTTAGATTTAATCTCACTCTGATCAGAATCAGCAATTATCACAAATACAAGCAACAATAAATGTTGGCAAGGATGCAGAGCAAAAGGTACACTGATACATTCCTGGTGGGACTTCAAATTAGTGAAGCCCCTCTGGAAAGCAGTATGGAGAATCCCCAGAAAACTTATAATAAAACCATCATTTGATTCAGCTAACCCAGTCCTTGGTGTATACCTAAAGAACTTAAAATCTGTATATTACAGTGACACAGCCACATCAATGTTCACAGCAGCTTGATTCACAAATAGCTAAACTATGGAACCAATCTAGGTGCCCTAAAATATATGAATGATTTTTAAATGTTGTGTATAAGGAGCTGCAGCTGTGGCTTCAACAAACATGGAATACATCTTATTCTAATTAGGATCCCAGTCTGTACATGATGCAGAGATTCTTTGCTGTGAAAATTTTAAATTCTATCGTAAAATGATATGGAATGTGAAAGCAAACAACTCCTGAAACATTCTGAACAAGAACAACATTGGCATTCTACCACATCATAATTTTAAAACTCCCTGCTGTAAAGTTACCAGTCATACAAACAGAGTAAACACAAAAGATAAAAATGTTGATTAATAAAACAGGGTAGAACATTCAGAAATTAAAGAAATAAAAAAATCAACCACTCTCACAGAAGTTCTTAAGTGATTTCTGACAACACCATTCCATGGAAATGGATGGTCTTTTCAACAAATACTGTTGAGAAAACTGAATAGACAGCCACACACCAAATAAGGAAGTTGGGCCCTTATCTGACAGCACAGACAAAAATTAACTCAACATGGATAGAGGACTTAAATTTAAGACCTGAAACTATAAAATTCATAATACACAAGAGAAAAAGTCCATGACAATGGATTTGACAGTGGCTTTTTGGACAGAAAATCAAAAGTGCAGGCACCAAATGAAAGAAAGAAACTGAACTACATCAACCTGAAAACTTAATTCATCAAGTCTTTAGTAAAAAGATGACCCACTAAATGCAAAAAAACATTTAAAAATCATATTTGTGATTAGAAGTTATGATATAAAGAGGCAACAACCCAATATTAACATGGGCAAAGGACTTCCACAGATGTTTATTCAAAGAAGATATGCAAATAGCTGAGAAGCACATGGCAGATGTTCAACCTCAATAATCAGTGGAAAAATCAAAATCACAATGAGATCCAGCTTCCCACATGATGAGGGCTACCATCAAAGAAACAGAAAAAAACAGTGCTGCTGAGAATATGATGGAGTTGGAACCCTAGTGCACTGTGGGTTAGAATTCCAAGTGGTGCAGGGAAACTATGGGAAACTGATTGGTGGTTCCTCAAATTATCAAAAGGTAATTCAAATGATCCTTCAATTCTACTTCTTTTGAAGAGATATTTATATGCTTCTAATCACTTCAGGATTATTTATTATACCAAGGGTCCACTAAAGAGGAATATTTTCATTTTTTTCATTGTGCATTATAATTATACATAAGCATGGAATATAATTTGTTTCAATTCAGGCTTCAGAACTTGACCATTCTTTTTTTTATTAGTTGCTCATGACAATACAATCATCTTGACATATCATACATTTGAATCAAATGGGGTATGTATGCTTGGAAAAATGAGAAATTATACCCCAGAACTTGCCCATTCTCTCCCCTCCTCCCTGACCCTGTTTCCTTTTTTCTTCTCTACTGGTCTTCCTTCCATGTATTTATAGTTTTCTTAACTTGAGCTTCACAGATATTCATGAAGATGAAATTCACTGTGGTCTCTTCATATATGTATATAGGACAGTTTGGTCAATTTCATTCCACTATTATGCCCTTTGCCTATCCCAAGGAAGAATGTTTTACATGTAGCACATGATGGAATATGATTTGGTTTGAAAAATGAAGGAAATCCTGGCCAACAGTAGAGCAGGGATGGACCTTGAGAACACATACTGTATGATCCTACTTATATGAAGTACAGTACACAGAGTAATTGAAATAACACAGAAAAGAAAATGGTAATTTCTTAGGGCATGAGGGAAATTGACGATTATTGTCTAATAAATGAGCTTCAATTTTGCAAGATGAAAAAAGTACTCTGATTGCATGCTGGTTTCAGAAGAATGGAAAAATTAGTGTAATGAACACCACCAATATGCCTTCCCAAATAGTTGACCTGGTAAAATTTGCTGTGAATATTTGAAACTTAGAAAAAAAATTAAACTCCTTTTACTTGTTTCTGCACAAATAAAAACCAAGAAAGTTCTCCACTGTAGAACTGATCAGAAGGAAGTTCTCCATGAGTAGAAATGTGAAAGGATCATTCAGGTTGAAAGGAGGGATCACTCACTTGGTCATGCCAAGAAATGAGGAATACAATGAGGGTAGCTCCTTAGGAAAATTTAAAGCAAGTATCATTTTACAATCAGTTTTTAACTCCTCTCTTATGTGACTGAGGTGTGACTGTGTAATAATGATAGAGCTCATGGAGTTGCCAGAGCATGCACACCATGAAGTCAGTCATGTACACACATGGGCTAAGGACACTGCCAGGCTTGGAGGGTTCTGTGGAGACTTGTGCTTAGGGTCTTGGTCTTTGTCTTGGCAGAGGGAAAATTTCAAGGGAGGATGCAACAGGTGGACAAACAAACAACTCTCTCAGCAATTGTCCTTGGATCTATGAAACTCCTGGAAGTTTCCTTCCAGAGTCAGTCCCTTTGAGCCATTCTGGAGAGGAATGGCCATATCTCACATCTTGGAGGAAAAGCTCCCCCCAACACTCCTGAGGGATCATCCCTGATCAGTTTCCATCCAGCATCCCAGGACAGCTTCCATCCACCAGCACAGGATCATGGAAGCCAGCCCCACTCAAGCACAAGAAGCACATCCACCTCCACCCAACACCACAACTAATGCAGATAGATGTCAGATAAAGATGAGAAAGCAGAAATCACTTTTGATCTCCAGATCAACAGGAACAAGAGTCAGTGCACGTAGGAAAGGCTTGCCATCACCAATGTGCTCCTGCCACCCCTTATAGCCACAGATGCACACACATGCCACCCAACCACAGAGACCTGGGCACACACCCCTTGCTGAGGCACATACATGTGAAGATGCACACTCATTACAACCCCTCCCAAAGCAAATATTGTAAATGGGTGCATGACCCACAACTCATTGCAATCCCACCAACCACAGATGCATAAATAGCCCTTATCTGCCTTCTCTGAATACATGAATCACCCCTCCCTTTCCAAAAAATATACTTGATGCATAACCCCAAATGTACATGCCTGTTATTACCCACATACTGACAGGCATGTGACTTTAATGTATACTTTTCCAAATGCAGGCTTTTACCTTCCTATATACTCTAACTTCCTGAAGACATGCACATGATATCACCAAACCCTGAGTATGCACACATACATAAACACAACTTACAAAAACACACACACAAAACCCTACTTTTTACCAGAAGTCATATAAAAAAATCCTAAATCCTCTGTAAAATCTCACAGACTCTATTCTCTCAACAGAAATACACACTCAATAAATGTAAGTAATATTGCTTCTTTCCCAACATAAAAGCTCTTAGAACTTCCCCAAGATTGAATGCAACTTGATACATTCTGATTATAAAAAATGTGACAACCATAACCCTAAAGGACACAGGCATAACCACCAACATACACACACAAACATGACTCTATATCCCCAGAATCACTTCATGTGCAAACACCAAGTCCCAAACACAAATAAATTTTCACAACCCTCTCCAAATGTACATAACAAAGATGTCAACTACAATCTACTCATCATTTCCCAAATACATACATAACATATGTGTGGCCCTAATACACATATTTTATCCCTGCACTCTCTAATCTCACATCCTTCCCAAACCAAGAAAGTATTCAAAATTTTGTGAATACCAAAAAGTATTCATAAAAATACTCCATTTAAATACTCCTCTTAATGATTAACCACAAGTCCCACCATGTCATAAATAACCCATATACACTGTCAATACCCAAGCCTCCTAATTTGTATTCCCATATAAATATAACTCCTACATTCCCTCAGCAGAAACACACACCACTCATATACAGTTGGAGAATGAATATTTAGCCATCACACTTCCTAAATACACCCACAGTCCTAGATTAGACAGTCTTGAGAACACACATGTCTGTCTGAATCTACAAATCCACAGTACTCCCACAGACCCAATGTACATGTAGCCACTCTCTCATTATTAATGGGTATGTAGAGAACTGCTCATACTTCCTGATATACACAGTCAACAGCACACAACACTGTGGAACTCTGAAAATCCTCAATTGCATAAACTTCCTATCATCCTGATTGTAAACCCAGAGTTCCTCATGCCCAAATTAAAACAAATACACAGCAAAATCCTAACAATTATGATCAATAACCTTCCTTACAAAGTCTCATATTCCAGTCACCTCCAAGAAACACTTGAAATAGATATGAAGTAGGACAGAAGAAGCTGGACACCAGAGGCATTTTCAGAAAGCATGTTTATTGGCTGCAGTTGACTCGTCCAGAGTGTGGCTTGTGCCTGAATCATTCTCTGGACAGATATTTTGGAAATATTTTGAGTTTTACATCCCATGAGGGGAAAGGGGGCTTGAAGATTCGAAGATTCACTTGACAAGTGCTTCTCATTCCATCCTCTAGGCCAGACATAGGTTTCAGAAAATTATACCAAAAGAGAGAGAGAGAGAGAGAGAGAGAGAGAGAGAGAGAGAGAGAGAGAGAGAGAGAGAGATGATGTCTTTTATACAGCAAGTTTACAGACTTTAACTTTGTCATACCTTTTGTGTGCAAACCTGGCATTTACAAGAATGAGGAAGCTACCAACCACAATAACCTCAGCAGACATGCTGCTGATCTGACAAGAGGAGAAGCTTAATTATGGCAATGGTCTTTGGGTGGGAATATTTGGTGTACTTCAGATACATATGTTCTCACACCCCAGAAAAACACACAGCAGTCAGAATCACCCAAAATGCAATCACACAAACCTTCCCTCAATAAATGAATAGACTCGGACCAAACAAATATACTTATTAATATATGACATCAATTTCTATTCTCAAATAAAAACATATACAATCACCTGTAAGTTGAAAACTTTCACATACACAGAGAGCCTCAGAATTTGATGTTCAGCAAATCTCAGACACACACAGACACTGCTAACTCCTCCTACATACTCACAAAGAATACCCCTCCATTCCCAAGTACAACAGGATCACCTCAAAGCCCTAAATAAGAACATACATGGCAGTCCATCTTGAGACATTATCAACAGAATCTGTACACATCCATGGGCCACATATACATAACTCCTAACACCCCAAGATACCCAATGATTCCATTCTCTCCAAATCTCTGTACACCAAAGACTATGTCCCTAAATTCTCACCTAGACACCATGAATATACATATACATTCTAAAACCTGAAAATGCACAGATCTAACACAGAATGGTAAGACAATATCCTAGCTCTTCTCAAATGCATGCACTCATGTTCACAACAGTCCACAATGCCAACAACACCTACAGAAGCAGCACTAAAACCCTAAACACACGTCCTGCCAAAAGGTACTCAGCCAACATTAACCAAAGAAATCACTCAAACACAATCTTTACACACAACAGTCAAACACTCACACACAAGATAATTCATGGTATCCTGTTTAATATCCTTTCCATACCTATACACATGAAACACACGAGAATACAAAGTCCTGGTGCTACAGGCACAAGTTCATACACATACGCACACACACACACACAAACACACAGACACCACTTACATAATCTGAACATTTATACATCCAATTAGCCTTTGTTCAATGATATTGATTTTGTGGGCCCTGCACACAGAGGTGGAGGGGTGAAGAAGCAGACTTCAGGCACATACCTTGGTGTTATAAAAGTACAAAGGAGAGAGCACATTTCCTCCTATAAAACTGAAAGGTACTTTCCAGCCACTCAATAACTGTTCAATACAGAGGAAAACCCTTCAAATATGAAGACAATACTCTCAGATAATGCCTCTGGAGATGAAGGTCCTCTGGGACACTTAAGGGGTATCTAAAAGAGAGGATCCCCCAAATAGACTCTTTTGAATATCCACTGTCAGCCCAGATAGATGTCTTCTAGCTGGAAGGCCAGACCATTGTGCAATGTGTGTTCCAATGCCAGGGCTGGGCTTGTTCACCTGGGTTCCCCCTTTAGCCACGTCAGCTCCAATTTCTGAATGGGGTCTTCAGTGTTCTTATATAAGAGGCCATTGGCATCCTTATATGCCCAAATTCTAATCTGGAAACATTACTGGCATGTTTGTTGCTCAAAATATGAGTGAGTAAATTATCAGCTTTTCCATGCTACATTCAGACAAAAGAGGTGAATCTGGTTAGAGGAAAGGTTTGGTACCTCTTGTGTTTTGAACGGGAACTGTCCTAATAACTTTCAACCTGTGATAATATACCTGAGATCAACACATTCAAAGGAACAGAGATTTATTTTGGCTCATGATTTCAGAGGTTACAGTCATGGTCACTTGGCCCTCTTACCTCTGGACGGGCATCAAAGCAGAACACCTGGCAGAGAGTGTGGGGCAGAGGAAAACTGATTATCTCATGACTGCTGGGAAGCAAAGAGGAACAGAGACAGAAGTGCATTAGGGTCCCAGTACCCCATCAGGGGCACATCCCCAATGAACTAATTTTTAACAACTGGGCCCCACTTTCTAAAAGGTTCCAACACCTCCCAATAGTGCCATCAGCTGGGAACCAGATGTTTAACAAGAGAGCCTTTGAGGGAGACTAAATGCCAACACCAGAACATTACCACTTATCTCCAAAAGCTCATGTCCCTCTCACAGCATAAATAAATTAGATAAATTAAATATCTATATCTATCTATATATTTGTATAGATATAGATATAGATAGATAGATAGGCATTTGGACTCCAAGAGTCCACAAATATCAACAGTGCATTTCTCAATAGTCCTTGTCCAAAGTCTCCTCTGAGACTTAAGGGAACACAGTGATGCTAAAACCTGAATTGAAAGGGTATTTTCTGCCACTCTCTTTTTTTTTTTCATTCATGAGCATAGCTTTCTTTTCTCCCTACACCCTCACCTCTGTCTTAATGACTAACCATAGAGTTATGGTTAGTCATTAGTCATATGAGGGTCTTAATGACTAACCCTTGCACTGGGCACTCCTCCTTACTAGGTCACAGGAAATGTCCAAATGAAAAGGTATTGGCAGAAGCATAGAGAAGACACTGACTAGCATGGAAACCTAGTACACACACCTTCAGAATACAAGCATCTAAACAATCTCATTTTCTTTGACTCACAGGTCTAAAATGGATCAGTGTCCACTGGACCCAGATAGGACCCGCACAACTCCAGCTCCTCTAAAGGAAATTATTTTTAATATATAAGTTTTTAGCTGTCAATTGATCTTTATTGATTTATATGCAATGCTGAGAATTGATCCCTATGCCTCACACATGTCAGGCAAGCTTTCTACCACTGAGCCACGACCCCAGCCCCCTCTAAAGGACATTGTGTCAAGACTAGTGAACTGTCCTTGTGCCCTACTGCCCAAGACTGAGAGAAAAATCCCACATAACACACTGTAATCACTTTCACTCAGCAGCACTAAGCAAGATGAAGCCAGGAGACAGCCATTCATCTCTGAAACACTGCACAGTTGCAAATGAAGCCTTTTGCTCTCCCACCTCTCTGCCTCTTGAGTTACTAGCTGTCAAGGGTGGAAACAAAGCAGGATAATCAAACCTTTTGAAGTTAGTTACATCGGCTGAAATCCTCTTTCATAATCAAAAAGAAAGTTAACATGTTTCCAAGATACAACTGCACAGGGGAAACACAACTAGCCCCAAAGGGAAGAACAGGAAACCAGCAAGGAGGAGAGTGAAAAAGCACAGCAGGTAACATGTCAAGTCTAGTGCTCCAGGTGTGAAACTAGGGCACCTGATGGTGTGATATGGGTCCCTGAGAGCTTGAGCATCCTTATCCCTCCAGCTTGGTCTGATGTGGAACCACTCCCTAGAACTGGGTGTGCTCACTGACTTTCACTTCCCTGAGCAGGCATTTCATAGGCCTGACAGTGCTAACTTACTGAGGTCTCCACCACAACACTGGCTCCACTCTCACAGTTTGACAAATCACTGTTTCTGGGGCTACTGGATTGTGCTCTGACTGTGACATGCTCTTCCTGGTCACCAGCCTTTCCTCTGAAGTATTGATGCAAACCTTCACAACCCTACAACTCTTCATTCTGTAAGCCTGATAACCAGCATCACATGGATAATATCAAGGTAAGCTATGAACCAGAACATTAGCCAGGCCCACCTGGACCAAGGCCTAGGGGAGCCCATATGGTGTTAGTTACACAGAAAAATGAATATTGATGTAAGTATTCCAAGGCTGCCGTAAGCAAGCCAGGCACCCTGACACGCTCCTCTCCACAAGTTTTTGAGCCTTCTGAAGGTGGGGTCCTTCCCATTCCTGAGATGCCTAAAGGTAGCTTCTGTATAACAGAACTATCTTTAACAACTACACCATCCTTGGCCCCAACATTACAAGGTTTTCTTTTTTGAAAAGCCTGCAAGTAATTTAAGTCTTTCTACTCTGGCTTTTGCTCCTGAGCACCACTGTAAATCAGGCTGAAAGCACTAGAAACACCCAGGCCATCTCAGATGCTGTACTGCCTTGAAATATTCTCTGCTGGATTAATCAGTCTGTGTTTTAGTTGCATTGTACATCACTGTGACTAAAAGATCTAACAAAAAAAATTAGAGCAGGAAAAGTTTATTTAGCTCATGGTTTCAGAGGTCTCACTCCACTGACCACCAACTCCATAGCTCTGGGGCCAAGGTGATGCAGAACATAGTGGTGGAAATGTAGGGAGTGGGAAAGCAGCTCAGGATATGGCAATGAGGAAGCAGAGAGAGAACTCTGTTCACCAGGGACAAATTATGAACCCCAAAGGCATGCCCCCTTAGATTGAATACTTCTAGGTCTACCCTACTTGCCTATAATTACCATCCAGTGAATCCATACCAGTGGTTTAATGCACTCATTAGGATTAAGCTCTCAAAACCCAATCATTTGTATTCTCTTGACTTACCCCTCCTTACCTCTTATATGACATTTTGTATAACCCTGAGGATCGCCTTCCATTTCCATGCAATTTCCCTTCTCACTCCCTTTCCCTCCCACCTCTCATCCCTGTTTACTGTAAATATTCTTCTCAAGCTCTTCTGGAAGACATGATTTACAGTAGAAGGGGTAGAGAGAGAAAAGGGGAGGGGAGGGGAGGGGAGGGGAGGGGGGATAGTAGACAATAGGACAGACAGCAGAATACATCAGACACTAGAAAGGCAATATGTCAATCAATGGAAGGGTAACTGATGTGATACAGCAATTTGTATACGGGGTAAAAGCGGGAGTTCATAATCCACTTGAATCAAACCGTGTAATATGATGTATTAAGAACTATGTAATGTTATGAACGACCAATAAAAAAAAATAAATTAAAAAAAAAAAAAAAAAAAACCAATCATTTCACCTCTAAACCTCAAGTCAGCATCACCTACAAAGCTCTCTTATAGCACTCTAGGCTTTCTCTAGACTGTTTCTCCAAGCTTTGCCAATATATCCTGAAAACCAGTTCCAAAGCCTTCTGAGTCACCTGAACAGGTAGGGTCACAAAAACGTGCACACTATTCACACCATTTTTTCTGGGTTAGTCAGTCATCTGTCACAGTATTAACATATCTGAGATCAACAACATAAATGAAGGAATGATTAATTTGGATTCATTGTTTGGAGGTTACAATCCATGACTACTTGACCCTGTTGCTTTTGGACCTAAAGCTGGGCAGTATAATATGCTGGAGAAAAACTATGGCCAGGGAGCAAAGTGAAAATGAAAGGACGTAGGGAGAGGGAAAGGCTTAGGTTCCAGTATCCCATTCCGAAGAACAACCCAATGACATGAGTAACATCAAATATATCCCACCTCCTAAAAGTTCCCCTTACCTCCTAATAGCATTATCCACTAGAGACCAAACTTTAACTCATGAGTCTTTCTCAGATGGTGATTATCCAACCCTCAGAGGGGACTGAGATTCCCTCACTTATTCCTTCTACCATTTCTCTCTGTCTCTCTGTCTCTCTCTCTGTCTCTGTCTGTCTCTCTCTCTCTCTCTCTCTCACACACACACACACACACACACACACACACACACACACACGTACCATCCTATCCTGCTCGGGAACTATCCCTGGGTCACAGCCAGAAGGAGAATCAGCTGAAGGAGCCAGGCACAGAAAACCTCTGGTGAGTCCCAGTAAGGAAGGGCATGTTTTGGGGTACCGTGGTTACCACCTTGAGCATGCAACTGATAGGTCAGCCACTCAATGGGAATAGAGAAAATGAAGGTGGCACCACACTGTGAGACAAACATGAAGCAGGGATTTGCTTCCCACAGGAAGAGAATCCTTACCCTTCAGAATAGAAAAAAGAATTTTACTTCAATACATGACCCAATGGAACATAGCTACCAAAACAGAAACTCAAATCTTCTCTGGGATTTGGGGGCTCTGGAGGTCCTGACTAGCCCTGAAGCCTCAGATTTTCCAGGAAGGGTTATCTGATCTCCACCAGCAAACACCACTCAGGGCACATGTGATAGTGAGGGAGAGGTTCTGCAGGCTTCAGCAGCCTCACACTGTGGAGCACAGTGTTTTCATCCACCAGATTAGCCTCAGAGTAGCCACCAGCATCTGTCACTGCCCAGATGATGCTCAGTGTGTTGGCATGGACAAGGACTTTTTCCAACTCACCTCCTGTCTTGAAAACCCTACATTTTTTTTGCTTGCTGCCCATCACAAACATGATGCCTATTTAAAAGTTTCTTTTCTCCACAGCTATCTTATAACTGATACTCCTAGACCACACATATGCTGCAGAGGAACCTGCTTGCCTAAGTAGCATACACTGCTGAACCCATCTGCATGAGTAAGAGCCAAAAATCAATAGACATGTGGATTCTTTGCCCCTGAAGAATGAACTATCCCTGTTAGGAGCAATGCTGTGGGTCAGAATGATCAGGATCAACACTTTCCCAAAAGGGTCCCTGATGCCCCATTCACAATACATGGGCAATCTCCAAGATATGAACACATTGTTGTCTGAATATGTTTACTTCACATGAATGCCTAGTATTAATAACTGTGAGCACACATGCACAACAAACATGCATGCACACACGCATACAAGAGGTTTGTTAGTAAACACTTAATAAGATACAATATATAGGGGTAAGTAAGGAAGCCTTGACTTTTAGTTCATGAGGTATATCTATCTCAAGACTAATTTCAACCTAAGACCTAATGCCACTGAACATTAAACTGAAAGGTCAGACAGCATCAGCTATCATAGCTGGTTCCTGGCAGCTCAAGCACAGAAAGAGTATGTGTACAAAATTCACCTGTTCCCAGGGTACTAAGTTGAATTCCAACCTTAATGCACAAACAAAACCACATTAACGTCTCCACACAAAAATGCACTACATGGCTTCTGAACAGGTGAACATCTGATATCTCCACCTTAAACATACAGAGAAACCACCTGTTAATACATAAATATTTGGAGAAAAATACCCTATTTATCCTAAATATTCATGTGTATTCCCACAATTGAGCATACACATACAACATGGGCCAGGCAAATACCTGTACAAAAAGCACACTGCTCATATATACCCAATGAATAACCTATAGGCAAAACCAGTTATCTTTGCACTACACAAAACAGACCCACCTAAAATCATGTTCCCAATGAAGTGCACCAATAGCCAAGTACAGTATATGAGGAGGGCGCACTACCCACCTTCCTGGCTGTGGTGCTAACAGATGACTCCAGCAGACCTCACAGCATCTATGAAAACTTCTAGCGCTGGCAGCGCTTCAAGACCCTGGTCCGCAGGTACCTTCCTCAGACTCCTGATGTGGAAGCACTTTCCTGCTTCCTTGAGTGAGTGTTCTCCTCAGGCTCTTCCTTGAGCTCTGTGAGGAGGAAAAACACGGGTTGGAAAGAGGAGGCTGGGATGCAGGGGAACTGGAAGAAAGGTGCTGAGGGTGAGGGGACAAGCTGAGACACTTACATTCCCAGATGTATTCTCCTCACACCAGGGAATGAAATGTGCCTTATGCCAGGTGCCCATCCAGGCCTGTGAGTGCAGGTAATCTTTGTTTTCAATGATCATCACCATCACATGGAGGACTCAAGGTCAGAGGAAGTTCCTTGGGGTACCTGCCTCTTCCAATCATTTCACCTTCCACCATAGACCTGATTGTTCCCAGCACAGGGGACATCACAACCACAAATTTAGTTAGGGGTATTGGTGACAACACAGAACTCTGTAGATACCCATACACATTGTCATGAATTCCTGATCGGGACCCTCTGGTGATGTGGCACTCATGGGGAAGCTGTCTTTGGATACTGGATGGGGATGTTCATCTTTGCTCCAGTTTATAACTGTGCTCCCAGGACAGTCTGTGCACTGTCTTAGTCAGCCTGGGCCACCATACAATTCTATGGAACATGTGGACACAAACACAGACATTCCTTTCTCACAGTTCTGGAGTCAGGATTCCAAGGTAAAGGGTACTTAACCTAAAGTCCCATGAATGCTCTCTCTTCTCCTTGCTTGAGAAGACAGCTGGCTTACCTGTACCTTCACATGACTGACATCTCTGCAGTGTCTCCTTCTCCAGGAAGAACACTAATGTCCTCATGAAGCCTCACTCTCAGGATCTCATCTAACCCTCTAAGCACTAAAGCCAATCACCAGATACCATCCCTGTGGGAATAAAGGCTTCAACAGGTAAATGTTGGAGGATAAAACTTTCAGCACATAGTTCATCATATCATTGAGGAATCCAAGCACAATCATGCTGGTCAATGCAGCTCTCGGTGTTGATGTTTGGTGTAAGAGTCCTGGAGTCCCAATATCAATACTTTGAGTTGAACATGATGGGGTAAATGTAACAAAGGTAGGAAATTATGTTGTTGGTCTGCTGATAAAGGAGGATGACCTTGTGGACACTGATCCTGGTGAATTCCAGCCCAGTGCTTCGGGCTGTGTCCTGACGGGAGCCCACCAGGACCATGGAGAGGGACTGGGGAAGGATTTGCAGGAATGGCAGCACACCAGCCTACTGGTGGGCGACCATGGTTTGCACAGCAAGGTCTGGTACAGCCTGTCACCTACCTACGTATGTTTGGCTCCAAGGCATCTAGCTCTCCAAATAGTAGCTCCCTCTAGCTGGAGGCCTGGGCATTCTCTCTGCAACAATCCCAGAAACTCCAGGATCCATACTCCTGATTCCAACTCTGCCTTGTGGTTCAGGATCAGGATTGGGGGAATAACGAGCCCAGCCAGAGGGTCTGATTCTGCTTTGCTGGCTCTGTAGAGGGGAAAAGTAGCACTGGATTCACTCAGACCACCTGCCTGGGCACTGGTACCTCTTTATGAAGTGGGGTCAATTATAACTCATGAAAGTGGCCATTACTTCAGCCTGATGTTCCAGAAGAGAGTGGTGGTGGGGAGTGCATGGACAGGGCCAGCCAGCACCTCAGGTGCCCCGGGCATATGTGTCTGGTCTTTATTCCCTTTGCTTTATGCAATCCCTGCCATTCTAACAAGGGAAAGGAAGAACCTGCCCTAATTGGAAGCAACCCAATGATCTCAGCTTAGCTTCCACTTCTACATGACCCTGCCCGTAACTTGGCCTCCCAGGCGATCCTTTCAAGGCCCATGGTCCCAGCTTCAATACCCCTGATTTGTCTCAGGACCCCTGGTATTCCCTGAAATAAATCACATCCCTGACCAGTTTCTAGAAGTAATATGATTGTGTGGTTCCTGGCAGAAACAGGAGAGAACTGGAACTAGGGACAGCTAGGAGCCCTGTCTGGGTCCCTCATATCTGATTCCTTTCAGGTAATAGTTGATGTAGTGTTTCCCGAGAATGGCTGTTATTCCTGTGTAGGAGTTCCCTCCTGGGACTGGCCTGACCCACACCAGAACACAGCTTCATATCCCTGCCACCAGCTCCTGACTGGTAGCTTAGAATACTCCATAGCCTAGAATCACACACCAGCACCTGCCCTCTATGGTTAACCTGATTCTCAGCTCAGCCTGTGCCTCCCTTACCCCAATCCCACCAAGGTTCATGGAGTTTGAGGCTACAGAGGAGATAGAGAATCCAAGGATGCAGTTGTCAGGGGTCTTCCAGTGCCAACATCCTCCTGCAAATTGAGCTTCCTGGCCTAGAATCTCAGCATTTTATGTGTGTGTGTGTGTGTGTGTGTGTGTGTAAGAGAGAGAGAGAGAATGTGTATGCACACATGTGGACTCGTACATGGGTGTAGCTGGTAGTTGGGATATAACAACCCCATGGTGCAGATGACCATGGAATTATTAGTGCTTCCTCTTTCTCCTAGAAGAACTCCTGACTTGGGGCCATTTCCTCCCAAGGTCACTCACACTCTCTTCTTTCTCATCCCCAGGTAGAGAATATGATTCATCCCTGCTGCCTGGAAGAATTACTTTCCTCCAAACCATATATAAATATCTTGGCCCTAACAAAAAAGCTGGAGCAGCAGGAAGGACTCACCACTGACCAGGTAGAAAGCAGAAGGAAGGTCTCCCAGCAGACCAGGGGTAGGTGGTACAGAAGAGAGGCAGGGACACCTGATAAAGAAGTGCAAGGACACCAGGAACAACAGGGGTTGGGAAGAAACAAAAGGTAGACAAGGAGAAAGGGGCACCAGGTAGAACAAAGGAGGTAGGGACACCAGGTTTACCAGGGTTTCAGAACAGACACCAAGACACAGAGCAATACATGGCAGACTAGGAGACAAAGGGACACAGTATACAGAAAGGGAGTTACCACAGGTGGAGAGGGGAGCAAGGGATAGCAGGTAGATGAGGAAGGCACAGGACCTTACTCATGTGGCCCACAGGACGTTGTCATTATCCTGTCTGTGATGGCTCCCTGAGTGAGTCTGTTCCAGGACACAGGATGTAGGATGGAAAAAAAGGAAGGAGACACAAGAGGCATGGAAGGGCTCAGGATATCAAGCAGAAAGGAAGCCCAGGAAGGTGGCCAGCAGACATTCAGCGTGTCTCTCTGAGAATAAGAAGAGTGACAGCTCCACTTCCCACTGAAATATGATTGTCCCAGTCCTTATGTCCCATTTCATGCATGAAGAAGAGTTGGCCAGTGCTCATATCCTCCTTTATCTTGTGAAGAAGCACCTTTGCAGGTATGGTATGTTCCAACTGGACAAAAAATCTTTTGAGGCAGCTGCCAACCAAGGTGCAGAGAAGCAGAAACATTGCACTGATCAAGGGGCCAGCATGGAGGACTGGTCCACAGATGTGGCTTTCCAGGTTGTGAAGAGGAGCAGGGCCACTGGGTTCGAAGGACACTGCTATCCTCCGAGGCCATCACTGGTCTTCCTCATTGGGGGACATCCACTCCAACCACCCTCCCCAGAACCACAGATCCTCCTCCTTAAACCTGGGAAACAAAGGCATGGTGGGTCCCAGAAAAGCCACTTCTTTTGGGTGGCTACATAAGACAGCCAATGGCTACAGTGTGGACAATGACCTCCAAAGCCTGGATTTCCTCCTTAGCTCCAAGCAGTGCCTGCTGCCCTGGGGACTGTCGCAGAGCCAGACTCCTAGAATGGAAAGCCTGTGCTCAGAAGATCAAGCCCTCCAGGCCCCACCTCCCCAGAGAAGACACCTCAGCTGCCACCCTCCTTCAGGTGCCATGTCCATGAAGAGTGCTCTCACTGGATGCTCATGCAATGTGGAAAAGATGCCCTGCTCTGGGTCTCCCCTCCAGGCCACCAGAGGGCAAGATGTAGATCTGGAGCTGGTTTGAACCTCACAGCCTCAAAAGAGGAACGGCATGTCATTGGGCAACCAAAAGAAGAAGAGGCCTTGAGGACAGTCGTGGTGGCTGGTGACCTCTGGGGTGGCTGCCCCTCAGGCAAGATCTCACCTTTGCCTCATCCTGTGCTGGAAAGGCCAAAGGTTCTCCCTCACACAGGACAATTCCTGTGGGTTGTCAGGAAAAAAGGGGCTGTGGGAGGTACTGAGAGGGGAGGGTCACAATGTTCAATCTTGGGTGGGAAGCTGTACCTTGTTTGACTGTCACTGGGAATAAAGGCAGTTTGGTAGGAAAAAATCTTCTCCAGCTGCTGCCTTCTGCCATGTTGTCTGTGCACCTCCATGCAGTGAGAACCAAGATGGGAGAACTGGGGTTGCCAGGACCCAGGGCTCACAAGCGTCCATCTATTGGGTCTTGTTTCCAGATTTAGACTGCTCCTCCCCCTAATCCTGGGAGAAAACAGACAATATCCCAAAACCCAACTCATCACCCCATGGAAAAGGCCTCTCTTGGTTTAGGGGATCTTCTCTGTACATCTCTCCATGATCTGTGCCCCTTAAACATCTCCCTTACCAATCATCTGAGGGCCTGCTGTGAAGAGAAGTCACAAAGAGGCAAAGCACATCTCCCAGCTCTGAGGTCTGAGGACTAACTGATGGATCTCAGATCTTAGTGTTAATAGCCCTGAGATTGAATGTCAAGAACCCTCAGGTCCTAGTGGTAGCAACTCTCATGTTGCCTTCCTGGGATCAGTAGCCAGCTGCTTCCAACAGTTCCCTGGAGATCATCTGACAGCTGCACCTAGCAGTTCCTGCAGTTCTCCACTGTTGACCTGCCTGGTTTGCCAGTTTTCAGTGCAACCAACTTGACCTAAATGTATCATCATGTCAAAAAGTATGCCAATCACTTTGCATTTGTGATCACATTTAATTTTCACACAAAAGAACTAAGTTTACCCTTCTTCTTAAGGAGACTGAGACTTAAAATATACTACAAATTATACTACTATTTACTCAGTAGATGGAAGCAAGATTGAACTCAGGCTGTCCTAACACAAAATACCTGTGTTTAGCACCTGGAAAAGAAAGAGGAAGGGAAAGAAAGAAGAGGCTACAATGAAATCCTGATTGACACAAACAAATATTTTGAAGTATTGCATCATGTGGTACAATCTTTGAGAAGCCAATGTTTGTGCAAACATGCTCATCACTGCACCCTAGAAATTTCCTTGAGTAGCTAGTGGGAAGCATGAATTTGCCATGGAGATTGGCAATACAGACCCAGGGAGCATGTACATATGCCAATAAAGATTGATTAGAAACCAAAAACTACCTTCCCCAGGGACGGGCAGCTGGCTGGGGTGTAATAGAAAATAAGAGGGTAAGACCATATTTGCCTTTGTAATGGTTAGCAGTTTTAATTCCTGCCATCCTACCACCTTCACTTTCCTTTTGCAAAACATGTAAATAAGGAAGGACATTTTGATTGATTAATAGTTTTATTGAGATGTAACTGATATACAAAAATGCATATATTTAATATATACTTTTTATTTGTTCTAATTATTTATACATGACAGTAGAATGCACTTTGACACATCACACATAAATGGCATATAACTTCTCATTCTTGTTGTACATGATGTAGAATCACACCAGTCACGTTGTCATATATGCACATAGGGTAATAATGTCCAATTCATTCTATCTTACTACCCCTGTTCTCCTCCCCTCCCTTCACTTGTCTCTGCCTAATACAAAGTGACTCTATTCTTCCCTACCTCCACCCCTTATTGTGAGTTAGCATCTGTATATCAGAGAAAACCTTTGACTGTTGTTTTTTGGGGGGATTGGCTTATTTCCCTTAGCAAGACATTCTCCAGCTCTATTCATTTAGAGGCAAAAGCCATCATTTTATTCTTTTTTTAAGGCTGAGTAATATTCCATTGTGCATACATACCCTATTTTCTTTATCCATTCATATGTTGAAGGACATCTACATTGGTTCTATAGTTTAGCTATTGTGAGTTAATATATACATTTTGGTGAGTTTGAATATATACATACCTATTTCTATCTAACTATCAAGATAAGTATATCCATCACCTCCAAAAGTTTTTCATGCCCCTATTCTGTTGTTTTGGAACTTTTTTTTCACTGTGGTAACTAGAACCAAAACATGAGATCTATCACCTTAACAAATTTTTAAGTTCGACATGCTGTATTGTTAAGTATAGATACAATAATTTACAGATTATTTCTGGAATTTAGTCATCTTTACTGTCTGAAATTTTAGAGTCCTTGAACAAGTCCCTTTCTTCCCTTCCTGACAGCCTCTGGAAAACACCATTCTACTCATTGTTTATATGAATTGGAATATTTTAAATATCATATGTAAAATGTGATATATGCCTGCAATGGGCCATTATTCATCCTTAATAAAGCAGGAAAGTCTGCAGTAGGTGACAATGTGGATGAACTTGGAAGATATTGTTCTAAATGAACTAAGCAGGTAAAGTACGATTACTCATTTTCTTGAACATCTCAAGAAAGTGTAAACATGGGGAGAATACAACTGAACCTCATATAGACCAAAATAACTCTTGAGAATTCAGTTATCTTTTTTTAAAGCTCTATTTAGTTTTTTACAGTATCTTTATTTTTATGTGGTGCTGAGGATTGAACGCAGTGCCTCCCACATACGAGGCAAGGACCCTACCACTGAGCTACAGCCCCAGTCCGAATTCAGTTATCTTTACTGGTCAAAAAATAGCTAGGTAAAGTAGGCCTGAGGTTGCTAGAATGCAAGTTTGACGAGAAAGGAGAATTTCTTAGTTCTTTTCTCAATTTTATTTATAATATGAAATTGAGGTACATATGTAAAGTATATATCTATAAATGAATTTGGAATAAAGTATAAAATACTCCAGGACACAGTAAGAAAAAATAGACCAACAAATGCTTATTATTCTGTATCTACCCTTGATTCTAATATTACTTACAAAGAGGAGGTTTTCTTGGGTCTAGACAGTATGATCCTAGCTAAGGGAAATCCAACTCAGTGAGTCAGAAGAGAGTACTCCAGGTCTGGCTTTTCCTCCTTAGCTGAGCGACTGATCTTTCTTGGACTCAGTTCATTCTTTGGGGACATATGTTTGCTTCATTGAGTCCAAAACCTATATACAAATAATCAAATTGCAGCTGCTTATCATAGTTTAGTAGAGCCAAAATATGCACTAGTCAATTTAAGAATCTGCTGAGTACCCCATCTTCTTTGTTTTGTGCCTGGCCCTGCCTGGACCTTAGTCATTGTGATTTACTAGTTCTATTCTTCTCCTACCCCAATCCCACTATATCTGTTTTCATACCATGTCTTTTGATTCTGGGGAGACAAGGCTGGGGGTTGCACCTTAAAATTATACCTTTATATTCTACATATAGTATACCTTTTTCCTTTTCAATCTTTCAGTATCTTCAAGGATCAAATTCCCCTTTTTCATTCCCTCTTATTTCTCCATTTCTTCTCATTTATCTAGTCTCATTCTGACTACCATAATAGCATATTGCCACACCATATCTTTTTTCTGAAATTATCTCTTGCCGATTACACTCCTACCACATACTTATACCCTACATTTTCTTTTGCAAGTATCTGTATTTGAACTGAGATTACATAAGATAGATTTTGTTTGACAATCAAAACCCCAGAGGCATATTTATTTATCTAGTGATTTATCAAAAATACACTATTTATTACTAATTAATTGTATTATTACACTCAATGGCAGTACCAATGTTCTCTGTATTCTTGACTCAAGGTTTGAACATTTTTCTCTTCTACTATATCCTCTTTTTTGCCCTACAAACTATTAATAGTACACAGTTCTTCATTGATGCCCAAGTGCAGCCAGGCTAAGATGCAAGAATAAGAGATATTGTAGTTCCCCCTAAAGAAGCAAATACTATTAAAAATAATATGAATAATTGAAAGTAAAAGACATTGAGATTTTTTAAAATGGATGTTCCAAAACGCATTTAAATAAAAGTCTATGAAGTCTTTGATATATCATGTCTTCCTTTTACCTGTAGAAATAGTGATACAATTGCATAAGAAAGTGTGTCTTTAAGCAAGGAAATTAAACAACTACCCATCTTTTGAAAAATAACTAGGATTTATCTAAAGAGAGGATATTGAATAGTATGAAGTAAATCTCCACGTATGATAATAAAGAAAGGCTATGGGACAATGTGGAATTTTAATAAAGTAAGTTACAAACATTAAGTGAAGACATAATCCCACTTTTTATATATGCATGCTTCATATCCAGGAAAGTGGCTATGATTTTAAATTATTCAAGAAGGATGAAGATATTTTATGAATTTAAGGGATTCTTAAAATGCACTGTAGACTTAATGGTTTGAGCATTTATTCAACTGTCAAGGTACTCGCACAGATTCTGAAAAGTTAATGGTAGTTATTCCAGGGAAGCAGGATATTGGGGAAGACAGATAAAAAGATGTAGTTTCCACTTGGTATCTAAAGTTTTTTAAAGTGAAAAAACATATTTATAACTGAATACCATACATCTCAAAATTAGAAGGGAGGAAAGGGGGGAAAGGAGAAGAATTAGGGAGTAAATTATGTGCCTGCACTAAATTATGTGCCTGTATGCCACAAGTCATCCCATGCAGTCCTCTTGTGTATGAAAACACGGTGTATCTATTAAAAATAAGTAAATAAATAGAAGGAAGACCTAAAGAGTAGAGGGGGAGGATCAAGGGTAGGAGGAGGGGATGGATGAAAAGTACTGGGGATTGAAATAGAGCAAATTATTTTATATATATATGAATATATCAAAATGAACTCCAATACTTTGTATAACTATAATGCACTAATACATTTTTAAAACATAACAATGTTGAACAGTTATATTATCTCCTCAATTGATAACCCAGATAATATATTCTACTTTATCCCTTCCTAAATCACAGACTCTTCCTTGACCTATGTAAACTTTTATTATATAATAAATGCATAAAACATTGAATGGGTGTTATTAGACTTCAATTTGAATTCTAATTGGACTAATGCATATGACAAATTATAGAAGGAGTAATGTATTTGAGTTCTTTGTAGTTGACTTCCATTTGGTAAATGGAAATGTGTAGGACATGTGAGGTTATCAGATCAGATTTAAAGCAACAACGACTTAGACCCAAGCTTTGTTTGGCCTCAGAAAAGGTGATGTCATCCATATCAGTTGAGTCTACCAACATGATTTAACAGCCCTATGTTAAACCATCTCCATAAAGAGCAGCTGTTTCTTCCAATCTGTCTCTTCTGTGTTGTCCCTAAGTATATGTTCATCTACACATTAGTCTTTGTGCTTTGATGTTGTTTAAAATGGGCAAAGGTGTTTCACAAGTGTAAAAAAAATCCAAAGTTATTTTAAGGCTTGTTATCTTGAACATGATTTAAACTGTAGATGCTTAATGTTTTCAATGGCTTAATTCAATAAAACCTACCTGTTATTTTTGGCTGCATTATTTAGATCATCTGGTCCACAAAGAATAAAAATCTCAACAGTGGATGGAGAATTGTCTATTCCTCATGTGTCAATAATTTATTTATTCTCTTTATCCAAGACTTCAGGTCATTGCAAAACTATTTATTAATTTTCTAATACAAGAGAAAGCCAATATTTGGTGTTTGGCTTTATGAAAAATCATAACAGGTAACTGTGTTTTTTGTTCATTTATAGTTTCCTATTTTCCCCTATGTTAAAATAGATTGCTAGTTACATTTATTTTAAGTACCTTGGTTTTCTGTTCCTTCCATGGAACGACTAGTATTCCATAAGGAGTATTTTTGGTGACAGTGGACAAGTCATACATTTTTAACAGTTCAAGTGGTTAAATGAACATTACCTAGCATTACTTACCTACTCCCTCCTAAATTAAGAGTGAGTCCTGACCAGAAATGAGAATTTAAAAAGCCATTCACTTTGGTTACTGACTACATCTATTTTTTGGAATGATTTTGCAGTTCCTATCTTAATTTATTGCAACATAATACACCAGGGATAAACTTGTACTTTAACTTTTCTTGTTCATTTCATGACCATGACTTTTTTCTCTCCAGAATTCATTCTACCATTTTTTCCAACACCTCTAACAGTAACAATAACAGTAATAACAACTTAGTATTTATGAAGTTATTACTATGGTTCAAGTTACCATAGTAACTAGCCAATTGAATTTCTAGCCATTAAGATTGAAGTTGATTTCCATTTTGTTTTTTCAAGCTCCCTATTATAGGATGTTTTACATTTAACTTAGTGGTATAGGAGATAATATTTTTGAGTACCAATTAAATACCAGGCATTTGTTGGGAATTTTATGTGTTAGCTTGTTCAGTCCTCACATAAACAACTTTATTTTCACTTTAGGTTTGGGGAAACTTAAGTACAAATAGTGTAATAATTTTCCTGATGTTACTGTTGGCAAGAATCCAGAGGGGATTCGAACTCTAAATGATAAAGCCCATAATTATTGCAACATTTCCCTCATTGACCAATTACCTTAATAATTGAGAATATCCACCATGTATTGTCATCCTTCCTCTTAATATTTCTGTGATCATCTCTTCTCCACCCTTTTTATGATTTTTATGTCTTCAGTAACCACCTTAGATCATCCCATGATCAACCCCTATGTTCTTCATTTCTTTTTTTTTTTTGAACCCAGAATTAATATTTATATGACATATTAGGCACCAAAAGAAAATATAGATATCTAACCATGGGAATTATTCCACACCACTTACTTCTCACATAGTGTGATGAAGTCTTTTTATAAATACTAAAGAGTGATGTCTTTTTCTAGTTATTGATTTATAGCCTCTCATCTCCAAATTCACACTTGGTTGCTGGATTCATGAAATAGAAGTGGATCTTTTAAATATTTTTCTTTGCTAGTTGGCATGATGTCAACCTTTGTCAGGAGCAGGCTGTGGACAATCTTTTTCAACAGAAGAGCTTTTAATCTCTAGTTGCTCTCTGCTTACTTGTAGAGTCTTGCAGCATGGATTGGTTCTTCAATGAAGTTCTTGTAAAGTAGTGTAGTAAATAACTTGCCTGGCTCCTCAGGAAATGTTGCAGGTAAAAGCCTCAGGTCAGACACCCCTGGCAAATAACTATTTCTGTTCTTTTTCACTCCAAAGTTATGTTCTTCATTTCTAACCCACCCTGAGTAAAACTAGTAAATGTTGTTTTCCTGTGGATCTGTTTTCCTACTGCCCCTTCTTAGCTAAAGAATCTATGTTACATCCATCAAGGTCAAATTAGAGATTCAGAGTTTTGACTTACACTTGATCCAAACTGCTTGTCCAAAATGATTATTTAATTCATTCACTTCTCTCACAACAATCATTTTACAGGTCCTTCACTCACTCTACTCTTTCCATTCCTTTCCTACTTCCATAAGTCCCTTTCCTCATCTTCTTGGCCAATCCTACTCTATTTAAATTTCCTGATCAAGTTCTTTTCTTTCAAAAAAGCCATCTTACCTGTCCGCAACCCACTAGCTTCTCTTCTTTAGCATTTGCAGTGTACAACTTGCTTTATCTATTGCCATAAATTTTGTCTTTTATCATTTGCACCTCCAAGTATTAGACAGTACACTTTTGAGGACAGAGTCCCTCTGTGTTTTTTTGGAGCTTGGTACATGGTGTACACTCAGTGCACTGTGTCTTACATAAGCAGGGTATTTAAAAGTGATAATTATTCTTGTATACCCCTATACCTTCCCTGAAAACTTTGACAATAGCTTGTTTATACCACATAGAAATGGGGCTGAAAACCTTTGATATCATATGAACCTAAAAGAAAACAGCAAATACTATTTAACTCTTAGGTTCCATACCTAATAAGTCTGTCACACAAAATAAGAATAAGACTTACATGCTGTCAGCTTTTGGAATTTACCTAGAGTAACTTTGAAAACATCATACCTACTTTTGAAAAAAAATAATGAGTTAAACCACAGTTTGTCAGTAAGTTTCTTACCTACAGTCATGATTCTCTCTTATTTCCAAAGGCATGCTTACAAAGTCCTATATTAAGAATTTAAAATCCTCCCTATCTCTCTGAAATGTGACCTCTTATGAAATAGGCTGGAAAGGTTCTGAATAGCCAAAAATGGTTTGATTTCCTTTGAGTTTTTCATGGGCTGAAACTAACACTTGAACTATCGCCAATGTAGTGACTTCTGTGAACATTTTTATTGCACTCCAAAGAAAATGTGTGATGTGACAAGATGTAAAGTATATGACTGGGAACTCAGAGCTCAGATATACTGATGGCTCTTGAGTAGCAAGTCAGGCAACTCAACTCACTGTAATATGAGAACAAAGGACAATGCCTCTAAAGGAATTTAATTTCTCAGGAACGGCATGTACTGTATGTAGGAAGCATTGGTTTACCTTTCAATATTTTAAAACACATTGGCATCATTAGTGCAGGGCCATTTAATGATCTATAAAATTCCAATAGAAAAATCTATGAACAGTGGAGGATAATACTGAGGTCACATGAAAAAGGGCACAAAGTGATCAGATAATTCCCAAAGATTTGCTGAGCAGTTCAACTGGGGCATCTAATAGGAGAGTGATTATGTATAATTCAAAATGAACAGCAATACTTCTGCTTTGTTTCTACATTAAAATTACATCTACATTTTCAGTATGCCAAAGACATAATCTAAATTATATGACAGCATAGTAATACAAAATACATCTCAAAACAAATGGAAAAAAATATTACTGTTTTAGATGTTTTAATCTTATTTAATCCACTGACCAATTCTGTGATTTAAGTGTTTGTATCTTCATTTTACAGATAAGTAAATTAATCTTTGGAAAGATTAAATAATTTGCTCCAGGTCAAAGTCACTAAGAGTGTGAGATAGGAATCAGAGAGCTCATTTACTTCCCTCATTCCCTATTTGAGGTTTTGAGAACTCCATGAGTAAATAAATCCAGTGCACATTCTTTAAAGTTTGACACAGTCATAAAACCTGTAAATCTTGTTTATCGTGAATGTTTTTTTTTTCCCTAAAAACTCAGAGCTGTTGTTCCATAGGTTTTGGAGAATGTTGCATTTGTCAGGGATATCAATTCTAACTAAATTGAAAGGGTCTGCAAGGGAAGTTGTTTATAATCCAGTTGGAGGTCAAGCACGCTTACCTAAGTCATAGAGTATGCTTTGTGTCATACATCCAAAGAGGAGCAAATACATTTTAGCTTCTAAATTTAGGAGGACACATTTATTTTTTAGTTGTCAATGAACCTTTATTTATATGCAGTGCTGAAAATCGAACCCAGGGCCTCACACATGCTAGGCAAGTGCTCTACCACTGAGCCACAACCCCAGTCCCTGCTGTATCTTTTTATAGCAAAAATAAAAAGACCTCCACTACATGTTTTGGTAGCAAAATTAAAAATGTTTGATATTTAAAGACATAGTCATGGAATAAGAAATTAGTAAATAAGAAACCCAGAGATAAATATATAGCTAGATACACAGTACAACGTGATTGGGGAACACTTTCTGAAAGTCCTACTGTTTTTCTCTCAACCTGCTTTCATAATACAGATGCCAACTTTCTTCACCACAGCAAGCTAAGAAACTCAATCTTAGATTGCCTAAGACCCAAGAAAAAGAAATTAAAGTTTTCTCTTTTACTACCCAGGCCTTCTTGACCTGTTTTTGACCACTGTTGGAAATATTGCTTCATTTCCCCAAACCCTTCAAGAACATACCACACACAGCAAGTGCTCAATGTGAGGGGCCCGCAGAACCATAGATGTGCTTTGGTTAAGCTACAAAAACCTGGAGGCAGTAACATAAATGAAGACAGTGCATTAAACTCTTGAGTTTAATTTCTCAGGAACACTGGCCCCCAGCCTGCCATTAGCAAGTGTGTTTTCCTGAGTAATTCCAACTCCCTCCAACTATTCTCCCATGCTCTCCCAAAAAGTTCACTACCTGCAGGTTGGCAGATTCTGAATTTGAGGCTGTTTCAACAAAACTTAAGACTCCTGAGGAGCTGTTTGTACAAGTGTTTTATCAGAAAATGCCAAAAAACAATCTCTGGGAAGATTTTTCTGTCTCCTGTAACTGATAATTTTCATACTTTCCTTTGGATTATAGTTTCCATAGATATAGATCTAAATGAGATTAGACTGAATCTTGTATTGAGTATTGAATTTTACAAAAGGCTATGAAATGAATAATGGCAGAGTGTATGTGAATGAACTCCTTTATGCTATCCATTCTTTTCTTATATTAAAAAGTATGTTTTAAATTAATTACTGCCCTTTGACCTATAACTTTATATTTTTTATAAAAATTATAAGAATTAGTATTTATGGGGCTGGGGTTGTGGCTCAGTGGCAGAGTGCTTGCCTTGCACATGTGAGGCATTGGGTTCAATCTTCAACACCACATTAAAAAAATAATTAACAAAATAATTATATTGTGTCTATGTATTGCTAAAGAAATGTTTTAAAAATAATTACTATTTTAGGGGCTGGGATTGTGGCTCAGTGGTAGAGCACTCACCTAGCATGCACGGGGCCCTGGGTTCAATCCTCCGCACCACATAAAAATAAAAAAATGGAATAAAGGTATTGTGTCCAATTACAACAAATAAATAAATAAATAGAATTACTATTTGAAAATATATCCATAGAGTTGAGAATTTTTTTCTATAATGACAGTGTCTATCATCTGTCTACCTATTTATCTAATTCATATGAAGGGCCAGCAGAGTAGGTGGTAACAAAACTCCCCATCAAAATTTATTCCATACTCTTCGTCCTTTTTGTAACATTGATATGTTTGCTATATTTAATTACAAATATCTTTTTAAGGTTCAAAAATCTCTTAAAACTTCTGAGAAGGATTTGAGGAATCAAGGGGATGCAGTTTCTTGGGTAAAAAAGGGTAGAGAATTGTTAAGTAACTCTGCCAAGGTCATATCAACTCCAGTTACTGGAAACATATATTATAATACTCACAGACTGCTCAAGTTAACATTGCCCATAATGGTTAAATGGAGGCACTAAATTATCTCCTCTTCTGGTTTATTTGGTAGAGATAACAAGAGAGAAGGCTGTGTGTGCACTCTGGTGCATTCTCCTTTCATCTTTCCCATGCCTTTTATTTCTTCTTTCAGTATTATGTTTGAAAACCAAGAGCCCATCAATATTTTGTTTGTGAGCTGTTTGTCCAAACCCCACCTTTCTGCTACTACCTCATTCACTTCTCTCTCTCCACTTAGGTTTCCAGGTAGAGAAGTTCCTTCATGACATCCCTTAGGGATGTTCACCTGTCCTTTAAGCCCAGTACTACCCTTCATTTCTTGTTCTGCCTGCCTATAACAAGCAGCTTTGCAGTGCATGTGGATATTCTCAGGCTCCTGAAGTTCCATTCTCTGATCTTGTGCAATTCTAGAGAACTTGACAGGCCTCACCTGGCCACCTCTCTTTTCTGAGTCCACTTCACTGAGATGAGACCCAGTAGGAGTGCTTTCCTATGTAGTCATCCTGGGTGGATGGGCTGTGAATCAGGTATTTCTATAGCCATTGCCTTGGATGCCCAAGCAGTCATCTAGGATGTTGGTGTTTTTAGTGGGTCTGGGAGTAAGAGTGCAGAAAAAGGAAGTAAGACAAGTCATTTATGGAGAAGAGGACAGAATGGAGTTGCCTGCCTCTCCTTTTGGTAATTCCTAAGGAATAGGTCTATTTTATGCAGCTCAGTATCTGGCTGGGTCTTATTTCAGGAAAAACTGACAGATAACCCTCAATCTGTTTCGTGAACTGTTGCCGTCTGAATTACCAGTTTAACTGGAAGCTCTTTTTTGCTGATTTTCTGATTTTCTGGTCTCTCCTCTTGGTAAAGTCTCCAGGTCTATTTTTGCAGAGACTGCAGGCTCATGAAGTGAGAGTCCTGCTCTTCACACTCACTCCCTCTTATTGTTGCTCCTTTGTGTCTCCTCTCTATGGATTCTTGGTCCCCAATTTTCAGTGGTGGTCTAGTGTAGCAAGAAGGTCTTCTAATCACCATCCCTCCAATACTAGGATACTGAAGCTCACACTCGTAATTTTGTTTGCAGGTTGATTCTTGCTAGGGAGGATTATCATGTCATGATATTAAACTAAATACTTCTTCCAAAGGATGGTACTTTTTTGTGTTATTTTAAGGACAGTCTTTTTCTCTTTCTGAAAATGTCACGAGGGCCATCAGTTGAAACAACTGTGGTTCCAATTAGTACAGGTATACATTCAAGTGCCCAATTGTCATATAGGAACTTTCTGTCAATGCTGTGACTCAGAAGAGCAATATTATGCATCCATTTCTAACTCTATCAACTGGAACTCTCTTTTCCACCACTTATCAAGCACAGCTTTCTCTATGTGGATCACAAAAGGATCAACATCTTCTGAAAATAATTACAAATGGAAAAATTACAAATACTCTATATAAATGGATCACAGAAAAATTGACATTTTGTGCATGGAATACCAAAGGAAACACTTGCAGACAGGAGTTTTCCATCACACACGTATAGAAAAATAGAATGTTCAATAAGACTATGTTGTTACTGACCTGGGAACACTTGGCTGAAGAAAATTCTCCTCTGACAAATCTAGAAAATAAGGCAAACACCACAAATGAGAAGTTTGTTAAAATAAGCTATTTGAGTCCTGTCCACATGTCTGAGGCACTCAAAGCCAATAGAGGACAAAAGTAAGCTGCAAACCTGACATTTCCCCATGTCTCCCTGCCTACTTAGCATTTCTGACTTTGTCTTTCTTTGGACACAAAGGAAACTGCCTTATTTAATAAGTACCTGTTTTTCTATCATCTTCAGGAACAGCAAATATTCAGCCCTGGGGAGAATGCAAAGGAGTGACCATCTTTTCACCGTTTGAGTTCTTTCTCTCCATTCAGGGTACAAATGTTTGTCCCCTAGTAACCAAAGTATTTCTCTTCTTTCACTTTTCTTCTAAAATCTATTCTGACCTTTGGGATTTGTTTGGTTTTGAACTTTGTGGTGAGCATGAGAAGTGTACAGAATGTTTCTCTTTGTATTTTATAATGGACTCAATATAAATGGCAGGATATTTTTACCCAGAAAGAACATCCAGTCTAGTAAATTGCCATATGTTTATCTAAGCTATTACCCTTTGCAGTCATTAATGATTGAGTCCTATGTGTATTTGCAGTTCTGTGGCAGAGGGAGGATTAGTCTTAAAGTCTGATGAACAGGTGCTACTGCTGCATTTGTTTCTAAATAATATGTGCAACTTAGAAAAAAAATAAAATTATTAGATTCTGAAGTGACACTGAATAAGGGGGGAAAGAGTGAAAAAATTAATCCTTGAAGGTTTTCTAGAGGCAGTAGTTCTGTAAAAGACAATTTATGCTATTGCTTAAAGAAAGAGCCCTCACAGCATTCAGGAGAACATTCAAACAGCATTAGGTAGAAATTGAATAGAAATAAACAAGTTTTTTCAATCTTAGTCTTAAAAAAATGGTTCTCAGATGTTTTTAAATTATTAGTTATAATAGCATAGAAATGAATTGACCTTTTTGTAGGAATGTGTAAATTGCAAATTAAAAGTCAAGAAAGATCTGAAATTGGCAATGTCTTTTTTTAATTAAATACCTTCTTTATGTTTTTAAAATAGGAAGAATAATGAAATGTTTGATTTAATGCAAATTATTTTTTTGGGGTGTAACCAGCATTAGATGTGGAATATACATTTGCAGAGAGACATAAAATAATATGGTAATTCAGAACAACTAAATGTAGACTTCTATCAAACTATCTTGTTATTTGAACTAACAAATCCATTTGAAATCCTTAACATAGAAGAAAAATTGGCATCCTAGAACCATATAAAATCACTATTCCAGATAATAATACCCTGGGTGAATCATAAAAATTTTGATGCAATCTACCAAAAATAACCTAAATATGGAGAGGGATCAATAGATAACTGATATGGGATGAAATTTATATTTAAATGAAGCACCCAACTATATTCTAAGACTAGATTCACCCTGTAGTACATATTCTTCATCTCAACTTTAAATTTTCCTGTGAAATGTTCCAGTGACCATTCATTGCATTCAGGATAAAACCCAAAGAATTTATCTTGTCCTTTAAAGTTCTTCCCAGTGTATTCCTTGACATGAGCTCAATCTTCCATTACCACAAGTGGACACCAGTGCTGAATTAGATAAGCTGGCTTCACAGGCTCTGACCTGGAGCACCCAGGCCTTGGATCAATTTGTTTGGTCTGCTGAGCCAGTTTCATCCTTTTTCTTCCATGTCTGCCTCTCAAAATTGGCTCTGCAAAACTGCTGAGCTAAAAGGAGCTTCCTGCTTTCTCCTCTTCCCCTAGCAGATTGCTATTAACTCTGTTCAACAAATATATCTAGTCAAGTACCAAGTGGTTTGGATTTTACCTCTTAAGGCACAGAATGATTGCTGGCTCCTAGTAGATACTATTTGTTGACTGATTGATTTAATATTTTTGAAATTGTGTTCTCTTCTCTAAAACTGACACTGCTGACAGGTCCCCATCTTCTTACCTAAACACAAACCAGGTTCCCAGCAGGACATACGGCCTGAAGTCTTTCCTCCTCTACACTGTTGTCATAATGATCTCTCTAAAACAGAAATCTGGCTCACTCACTCAAAGGCTGAATTCCATAGGCTTCATGTGATTTATAAGGCCTCATGATCTTCTCTTTCTTCTCTAGCCAATTATCTGCAGCTTCCACTTATATGCTTCAGGCCCCATCAACTTTGGGGAGTTGCCTCTCTACAAGTGCCCTAAAGGCCTACATCATTCAAAAGGTGCATTATTTAATGACATTTCTTCCATGTGAATAAATTTAAACAAATATGTCAAGACACTCTGGAACAGTGGATTCACCTTGGTAGAACACGTTTCATTCCATATGCTTCTGCCCAGATGCTCTGTTATTAGTTCACATCAGACATTTCCTTAAATCTACAGAAGAACACGTGATAGGGGATTGGTGAACTTCTTCCCGTCATTTTATTGCATTCAAATCCTGTTCCAAAGATTCAGATTTGGAAACATTACCTCAGACATTAGCCTGAGCCCTAGGAGCACTATTTAATGAGCATTTCAATTATGTTTTTATAGTGTACAGGGAAATAATTTGTACAGTCGTGGTTATGATTCATATGCCCCACCAAAACTCATCTTGAAATTTAATCCCCATTGTGAGTTATTAAGAGGATGGAAATTTAATCTTAGTATGGGATGGAGGTAATTAAGGTTAAATGAGATAACAGGAGTAGAACTGTAACAAATGGGACTCTGCTTTTAAACAAAGGGGCAGAGAGACCTGACCTAATACATTCTGTCTCACCCTGTGATGCCCTACACCACTTTGAGAATCTACAAAGAGGCTCCAAAAAAAAAAGAACTTTCCCATTTGCAGCACCTCATCATTGTATTCCCAGAAACATGAGCTGAAAAAAAAACTACTCTTTATAATTTACCTTGTCTGTGGTATTTAGTAATAGCAACAGAAAATGAACTAAGACAATTGTGCACACTAAAATTACAGGATGGAAGTCACCAAGTGCACTCACAGAAGTTTGAAGATAAACTTCAGACAAAGGAAGGGAGGAATTTCTCTGTCTCAGCTAAAGTTTCCACATGAAATTGCAGAAACTGTTAACTCATCAAGGTTAAAGTTAATAATCCCTTACATTTAGGAAATTTTTCACCTTTCAAATTTTGTACATTAAACAATAATTTATTTATGCCTCTTAAAGTTAGTTACTTTAAATTTGCATATCTGGATTTACATAAAATGAAATTGCATCATACCTATATTTTCCCAGTACTTCTTGCCATTATGTAGTTCCCTATTGCCTGGAGTTTATCTCATACATTCCACTCTGCCACATCTAATCCACATTTCATTTGATTCCTTCTATCACTCCAGAAAGTTTTCTCCTCCATGCTGGGTTATTTATTCTTGTATCATGTCTCCCCATGCAAACATGGCCATTAGCATCACACCTATCCTACAATGAAGATTATTCATTCATTCTTGCTATCTCCATAGTGAGTACAGTGTGTGGTACATGCGTATTCAAATAACATTTTTTCATAATGGAAATCGTATGATACAGGTGTGTTAGTCAGATTTTCATAACTGTGAAAAAACCTGATATAAATAAACTTAGAGGAGAAAAGGTTCAATGTGGCACATAGTTTGAAAGACCATGGTCTCTTGGTACTGTGGCATTTGGATCTATAATTACGTGCAGAACACCATGGTATGGAAGACATGAGGAAGCAAAGCTGTTCACTTCATGATGGCTGGGGAAGCAGAGAGAGGAAGAGGAGAAGTCAGACTCCTGATATTTCCTTTAAGGGTATGCTCCAAATAACCTGACTTTCTCCCACTAGGCCCCACCTTCTAAAGGTTCCACCATATCTCAATAGCACCACTGTCTGGAGACCTGTGGACATTCAAGATCCAAAATATAGCAAGGGGTATTTTGTGCTCAAATATCTGCTCACATTAGAGTTGGAGTTTATGGAGAAAAGTAATTGATATCCTAGGTCTATAACACAAAGCTTTGTAAATAACTATGCCCAGTATTATGTCTGGAATTAAGTTAATACCATCGCTCATAAGAATTGCTGAGATTTACCTGTTAATATAGTCATATTTCACATTACAACATTTTAGTAACACATAATACAACTGTGGTCCCATGACATTTTTCAGTTTTCAAATTTTGTACATAAAGTAATGATTTATTAATGCTGAAAAATTCCTGTGGCTTAGTGATGTCATAGCTATTGTAACTTTGTAGCACCATGCACTATCCAGATGTTTTTGGTGGTGCTCGTGTAAATAACACACTGCTGCCAACTCTATATAAAATGATAGCACATATACATTATGTGTGGTACCTAGTACTTGATAATTTAAAATGACAATAAATGATTTATACATTTACTATATTTTGTATGTTATTTTAGAGTGTACTCCTTTATTTAGAAAAATGTTTACTATACAACAGAATACCATGTTACACTAGTAGAAACTTTATACATCTTGTGTTAACCACATTTTTTGATTTCATGAAGAGTCCACATTGAACAATTGACTCATATCATTTAGGTTTATATTATGCTCACTCTGTGATGTTCAAACACTGACTGAACTGTGTCCTAAGATGCAACCATACAGTATCATTAGATATCACTGTATAGTCTACATATAATGTATCTGCTAATAAAACATAAAAGTAAATTATATATCAGACAAACAGAAAATACAATGTGATTCGGTAACTGATTATAATAATTTGGAAGATTATAAAAACCTTGTCTTTAAAAGTTGTAGTTCAAGTATCTCGGAAATATTGTTTTGAAGAAGGGAAATTCTTAGAAAAATATGCCTATGTGTACAAATATTTAGGATAATATTGTACTTACTCCATATTACAAAAGTATGTAATGATCTCTTATTTCTGTGGAGTTTTTACTGGACAGTATGTGTGTGTGGAGATGTGTATGCATATGTGTTTGTAAAAAGCTTAAAGCTAAATTAGCTTGGGCTTCTAAACACAGATCAGAGAACCTTATCATGACTACTGAAACTCTGAAACAATTCCCAGTGAATGGTTAAAAAGGATATCCATCTATTGATATATCTATGTATTATTTTTTCCTTTTACTCAGGAGAAGAAAATGTTAATGCACAAATCTCGTATCCATTGTACAGTAAGAAAAATGTACTGAGTCTCATTTTTGTTTCCTTACAAGTTTATCAATTTTTGATCATGCTTTCATTGTTTCAAGTAGCAGAGTTTCAAGCCAAAGCCTTTATAATCTATTTCAACAAAGCAAAGCTATCATCATGCTTTTTGAAAATAATGCCTTCCATGAAATGGTTAAAATAGATAATCCTAAATTAGAAATCCTTTATGTAGTCTCTTTCAGAACAAGCAAGTGATCTGAGATGGAGTGCATACCTGCCTTTTTGTTCCATTCACTGAGTCACACATTTTCAATTCAACAAAGTTCCCCAAGTACTTACCCTGTGCTAGGCACTGTTCTAAGTGTGAATCATTAAAAAAACTGTTGTTATGTATCTTGTATCTATCTTATGTTCCTTTTAAGAAGATGGACATTAATAATTACAATATTAATTACAATATTATAGAATGGCACATGCAGTAACATCACTGTATATAAGATTTAGCAACAGCCCAGAGATTGGAAGGACCCCCATGGAGGGAACAGACAAGAAATGAGATGTAAAATGATATCTGTGATGGGTTGTGAAGGATGACTAAGAGTTTTCTTAAATTCAAGGACTTTATTTTTACTATAACTATGATTTAATCACCATCTGCAGATAGTAGCACAGAAAAAATGTTTCTATGGAGTTTATGAGAAAAGGAACTGATACCCTAGGTCTATAACGCAAAGCTTTGTACATAACTATGCTCAATGTTATGTCTAGAATTAAGTTAATACTATCGCTTATAAGATGGGAGCAATATTAAAGTTTAATATTCATAATATTCTTAGGTAAAGATTTTAAGCAATGATGTGAAAATTTTAACCTCATTACAAAGATTTTGTATTTTTAATGTAACAACTGGTTAAGTTTTTCATGGTAAATTTCTATGTAAAACAATAGAGTTTATTCAAATAACTTAGAAAATCTGAAAAAGAAATAATTAGGGATGTAAAGTATGAGGAAAAAGCCCCAAGGATCCATATCACCCAACTTATGTAAAGTAACTGGATCTTCACTTAATCAAACATCTATTGAGTTTCTGTTGTATGGAAGAGACCATTCAGACTTCTAAAATATAAAAATGAAAGCAATTTCTTTCTTTATTTTTTAAATTTTTTTATTATTAGTTGTTCAAAACATTACAAAGCTCTTGACATATCATATTTCATACATTTGATTCAAGCAGATTATGAACTCCCATTTTTACCCGTATACATATTGCAGATTCACATCGAATTTCTTTCATTTTAGAGTCTGCAGTACAGTTAGGAAGAGAACTTGCCTAATCATGGTTATGTGGTTAAGGACTATGGCAGAGATAATCCAAAAAATCAGAGGTAGGGGCACTAACAAAGAAATGGAGAGCCAAGCAAGACTTCATAGAAAGGCACTTGGTTGTAGGATGAAAGTAATTTGGAGGTGCAGCTTAAGAAAATAGAAGTACTGATGCTTTGATACAGGAGATCAGACTGACCATTAGCAATTTTGAAAAATATAAGATATGGAGACGTATTTCTTGGGGGAATCTTCCAGAAGAAAAGCCACATGGCATTTAAAGTATTTAAATCTTAGATCATTAGTCCATATTTCATTTTTGTGAGAGTGTATATGTGTGTTAATTGTATCATTTAAAACACACGGAAGGGGCTGGGGATGTGGCTCAAGTGGTAGCCCGCTTGCCTAGCATGCATGAGGCACTGGGTTCAATTCTCAGCACCACATAAAAATAAAATAAAGATATTGTGTCCACCTAAAACTAAAATAAATAAATATTTTTAAAAAATAAAATAAAACACACAGAAAAGGACTTTCACAATGTCAACAAATATACTGCACTAGCATTATTCTAGAGAGAATGATATATATTTTTTTATTCTTAGTTCATGAAGTTATTCACTTAAAGTACACAAAAACCAAACAGAAAACTGTTACCTCCACTAGCAAAATAAGTTTATTACTACATACCAAACACAACTTCTTCTTAGGTATTAGTTGATGCATTTAGATGTGTGGATCCCAAAGCCTACTCTAGGACATTTAAGGAGGAATTGCCATGTTTAATTAGTGGTGTCTGCTAATCCATAGGGACAGAGTGTTGAATCTGAACCAAATCCCTTAAGAAGCTGTTTATTTTGCATAAAGCCAAGATCCATGGAAACAACATCCATAATATCAATGATGGATAACTTTTATTAAGCACTTAAAACATGCTAGCTATCAATGACAGACTTCACATGTATTAATTCATTCAATTCTCACAACTACCTAGTGAGGTGGAAACTAAACAAAATAAATCAAGGGGGCTGAGGCTGTAGCTCAGTGGTAGAGCACTTTCCCAGCATGTGTGAGGCACTGGGTTCAATCTTCAGCACCACATAAAATAGTAAATAAATAAAATAAAGGCATTGTGTCCATCTACAACTAATTTTTTTTCTTAAATAAATAAATAAAGGAGTATGTTCAAGGTAGTCAGTGAGGATTCCCAACCTGGCATTTGACTTTAGGGGAAGTGCTCTTGTCAGTTGCACAATAGAGCCTCTCTGTCAACTATCCATGCTAAATGATACACAGGACAATGTCATCTATATCAGTAATGCCCTAAAGAGTAGTAATACATACTTAAAATACTATGCAACTAAACCATTAACAAGATACATAAAGACAAAGCAATCTTTTTTCAGCACCTCTTCTTTGCAGTTAACTTGAGGTGTTTTTAATAGTATTAATTCTAAATTTATGTTCTATACGCTAAATACTCTATGTTATTTTACATATTCAGTAGTCTACATACGCTCTGTACCCTGACCCAGTTTATTTTTGGTGTTTCCCAAATTTAAGATAGGAAAACAGACTATGGATTTCAATTTCATGGATTTCAATTTGAGTGTTTATGATTTGGCAGAAGCCACTCAACCTCTCTTGAGTTTTAGGATCTTCATTTCTAAAATAAAAATAAAATGGTACATATCTGACATTCTCTGTAAACTCAACAAGACAGTGAAAATAGGATTTCCTACTTAATGCACAGAAACATCCATTTGAACAACTATCCCTGTACAAAAATATCTGTACAAAAAGTAAGGAGACCAGGTAAGAGATGACAGCACCTGGGTATAGCACAGAAATACTATCATGTGCTGCATGATGACAATGTTTTGGTCAATGACAGGCTACATACACAACAGTGTTCCCATAGATAATAATGGAGTTGAAAAAATTTCTGTTGCTTAGCAATAGCCTTGAAAACATTATAACTCAATGTGTTTCTCACATGTTTGTGTGAAGCTTGTGCGAACAAACCTCACATATAAATCATATAAATGTATATCACACATGATTGTCTATAGTACATAATACTTAATACTAAAAACAAATGACTATGCTACTAGTATATGTAGTTACTATATTGTACTTTTTATTATTAGAATATACTCCTTGTGCCTGTAAAAACAAGTTTATCATAAAGTAGCATGCCATGTTATGTCTGTAACAACTTCATACATTTCATGTTTATCGTGTCTGTTAATTATATCCAAAGACCACATCAAGTGAATGATCTACGCTATCTAGGTTTATGTAAGTACACATTATAATGTATGTATAGTGATAAAATCATATAACAATGTATTTATTAGAATATATTCCTGCTGTTAAGTGATACAAGAATGTAAAGAAAGAGGTTTTGAGTATAGGAAGGATAGATTTATTTTACATCATTATACCTCTCTAACTATAAGCAACACAGCACTGATAGAAATACACTGCAGGAATGGGCACAGGGGAGTGAATATGTATTTCCAGTGACTTGGAAGACTGAGGCAGGATAATCACAAGTTTGAGGCCAACCTGAGCTGCTTAGCAAGACCTTGCCTCAAAATAAACTGAATAAACAAAATGGCTGGAAATGTATCTTATTGTTAAAAGTGTCCCTGGGAAATACAAACACACATACCCACCCTCCAGGTGATGGAAGGAGAAGGAAATGAGGCCCGGGTTTCATTTCAGAGACAAATACCAATCCTTCCCAGTAAAATGCAGGTCCAGGAAGACTTGCATGGCCCTAAACTTCAGGCTGCTTTGGAATAATGAGCCTTCAGCCTTGACTTGGTGCCACATTTGATCCCATGGCCATAGCTCCACATCTGCCTAGTATACTTGGTGTATGGGATATTCAGTGCTGAATGGACTCCAGTATCCCCAGATTACCAGCTGTCCCAAATGCCAGACTGATCCAGTACCAGGTCAACTCCATTGAATTAGGCTATAGGTTTGTCCCAAGGTCAAGACAGCTCTAGTGATCCATACATTGGGCTGGCTTCCATGTCTCCAGACTCCAGGCTTACCCAAGCCCCAGGCCAGCCACTGCAGCCCGGATTCATATTACAGACTAGCCCAGAGTCAGCTAGGTGTATATAATACTGCTTTCAAACCTCCTCTAGGGTCCAAATTAGTGACCCTTACCTCAGATAACATGACATCACCCATGGACACAAACTTTAAGCCTACACAGTGCCACATTGGTCCCTTGAACCTATTCTCTAAGACTGCCCCCTTGGTCTCAACTTCCAGCAGACCTATGCACATGTCTGCTCAAGCAGATCCAGAATCCAGGCCCTTACCAGTAGATCCTATCCCTTGACTAGCCCCTGCAGACATAGACTCCAGGAACATGTCCATGGAACCAAAGTCCTGGCAAGACTCAGTAGCCTGAGTCTTCACTGACCTAATTTTCATTGACCTGCAGGCCAGTATCCATGTATCCCATACACTTAGCCTGCAGGTGAGCACTAATGTACCCACACCAGCTAACCCCCACAGTCCTAGACTCCAGAATAGGATCCTGTAGCTCTATGTATTAGGATACACTTCACATCTTCATATACAGATTTGATTCTATGGTCTCAAACTCCACACCAGACCTAACACCAGGTTGACCCAGGATCCATGTCAGTCCCCAGGGACCAACCAGTTAAACCTCCTCATACTTGGGTCTCAGGACCACCTCTGCATACTCACATTCCAGGCCAGTCCTTGTGGATCCTAATCCTAGGCCCATGCCTATGGACTTAGGCTACAGGTCCATTCCCATGTCATGCCCCTTCAAATTAAGGCCCAAGGACTACACTAGCACCAGGTCAATCCCCATGAACCAAATTTACAGGCCAGTCCTGAAAATACACATTCATTCCCACCCCCCACAGATTCAGCCAACAGTTTTAATTTAGTGTTGCAGGTTTCAGGCCCAATTCTACCAATTCAGACACCAGGCCAGCATCCCATAGGAATCTGACATAAGCCAAAAGTTGACCATGCTGGATATCTTACCAAGAACTTCTGAATGGGTCAATTAGAGAGGACCTTTCCAAGACAAGGTCATTCTTCAAAGAAGTTCCTATTTCTTCAAATGGGCAGATATAAAAATAGAGAAAAAATACATATAAATGAGGAGTTTCCATATTTAATTAACTACCATGACATTCAATTTTGCAGAAAATGGATAATTTTGATGAATAACAAGAAGAAAACATTCTGAATATGTAGGGGATTTTCAGAAGAAGTTCATGTGGATAATACAGTTCTATAAAGTCTTTGAGGCTGATATGTTTAAATATTGGGGCTCTTGACCATTTTTATATAAACTGCTAAATATGCAGTTACTCAATATTGTACAGAATGTTTGGAATAAAGTCTTCCTTCCATTTCTGAATGGTAGAAATTTTTAAAGGAACATGATAAAATATCAATAAATATTTGCTTATGAAGTAGTTTTTAGACTAATAGATAAATTTGCTGGAATATAATTAATAATTATTTATAATATAAAATAGAAAGAAAATAAATGATTCTTTAAAAAATACATTAAATATTTTTGAGGGATATTATACATCATATTTTTCAAATTTGACATTTTTGACACTATTAGTGTCTTCATAAAAATTTCATAGTAGGTAGTATGTCAGAGGTATAATTTTGTTGTATTATATGTTCTATTAAATACAGGGTTAATGGACCACCTAAGTTCAAAATATTATTTTGTATATTAGTAAAAATATTAGTCTATCACCATAATTGTTATATACTACAAGGCTTGCCTTTGCATAGCTACAATATCAACATGCAGATAATCCTGTTACATTTTAATAGAATACTGTCTGTCTCTAACAAAATTTTCCTAGGATATTAACAAAAAGTATTTCACATTTTGTTTTGTTTAATGAAATTATGGCTTGTTCCTGAGTCAAATACTCAGGGAAATTTTTAAGAGCAAAAGATCCCCTTTTCCTTAAAATCTCTCACACTCAAAGTGGGTTTGTATTCTCTTTAAGTCCTTCATTAATTAAGTAATAATGAAATTTAGGCCATTTTCTAACGTATATTTAATCAAGGTCATTTCTATAAAATAAAATATATTGATAAATTCATATATTTCTCCTTTGTAATTTCATTTTAAATTATATCTTAATTATAGGAACTTAATATACTAGACTTGTGTGTACAGTATGGTTTCCATAATCAGCATTAAAATAATTAGTTAGATTTAGCTTATTGAATGCATTTTTCCAATATTAATCAATATTTTTTATATTTTTGTAAAAATTTTTATCTCCTCAGACTAAATTTAGACTATATTATTCAAAATAAAAATTTTTCAGTCATACATGTGGCTTTGTTGAAAATACTGATATATCTTATCACACTTGCTCAAAAACATGTGGCACCATGCACTTTTTCTAGCCATAACACAGAAAGTGTTTCACTCATTGATTATAATCATATTTTAAGAATGTTTTCAACTTCATCAAGAAAGTGAAAGTTTACTGTGGTTTTTAAGTTTTCATATCTCTGAGTACCAGGATTTTGTATGTTAATTTTATGCCATTTTAAATATATGTGTATATCCTATTTATTTGGACAGCAAAATTATTGTGCAGCATTTTGCACCTAAAAATAAAATTCCAGGGGGATCCAACATGGCGGCCGGCGAGGAAGCAGCGACTCCAACGTCTCCACTTTAACGGGATATGAAAGACTCATCGAAACAGCTGCAGCCTAGCTACGGAGGAACTTCTAGCATAACTTCCTTAAGAGGAGAGCTGCCGTGAACTGGTAGGTTTACTCGAAGTGACAGGTTGCCCCAGAGAAGTGGATCTTGGAAGGCCACGCGGGCACAGAGGTCTAGTCCCCCAACCATCAGCCGCTCCGGCAGGCGGCTCCCCCTGGAGGCCTAGCTCTCGCCCTGGGAGAAGCGGCCCCACCCGCCCGCTTCCTAACCTGGCGGCCACAGCTACTCAGCGATAAAGGTGCCCACGTGGCGGGTGCAGAAGTTAAGTCCTGCAGACGCCAGCCACCTTTGCAACCCCCGGGAACCCTGAGTGGCTTGGCCCGCCCCGCCCGAACCGGCAGTCCTCCGCCATACGGGCTCCCCCGGGAGGCCTAGCTCTCGCCCTGGGAGAAGCGGCCCCACCCGCCCGGTTCCTAACCAGGCAGCCACAGCTACTCGGCAATAAAGGTGCCCACGTGGCGGGTGCAGAAGTTAAGTCCTGCAGACGCCAGACGCCTTTGCAACCCGCGGGAACCCTGAGCGGCTTAGCCCGCCCCGCCCGAACCGGCGGGTGCAGAAGTTAAGTCCTGCAGACGCCAACCACCTTTGCAACCCGCGGGATCCCTGGGCGGCTTGGCCCGCCCCGCCCGAACCGGCAGTCCTCCACCATACAGGCTCCCCCGGGAGGCCTAGCTCTCGCCCTGGGAAAAGCGGCCCCACCCACCCGGTTCCTAACCAGGTAGCCACAGCTACTCGGCAATAAAGGTGCCCACGTGGCGGGTGCAGAAGTTAAGTCCTGCAGACGCCAGCCACCTTTGCAACCCGCGGGAACCCTGAGCGGCTTGGCCCGCCCCGCCCGAACCGGCAGTCCTCCGCCATACGGGCTCCCCCGGGAGGCCTAGCTCTCGCCCTGGGAAAAGCGGCCCCACCCGCCCGGGTCCCAACCACGCGACCGCAGCTACTCGGCGATAAAGGTGCCCCCGCAGCGGGTGCAGGAGTTAAGTCCTGCTGATACCAGCCGCGTTTGCAAGCCACCGGCACCCAGTGTGGCTTGGCCCACCCCGCCTGAACCGGCAGTCGGCCTCCACCATCCGGGCTCCCCCGGTAGGCCTAGCTCTCGCTCCGGGAGCAGCCCCCTGCAAGCTAGGCGAACCTTTGACCCATCGGGAGGTTAGGCCCAGCAACCTGCGGAGTGATAGAGGTGCCCCTCGTGCCTGCTGGGTAGGCGGACCCTTGACCGAACAGCAGAGCAGACCTAGGGCCTCCCAGCGTGATAGACGGATCACACCAATTGGAGGAGGATCACAGCCACTACATGCCCTGCAAGGGTGATTATTCAACTATACAAGAGCAATATAAATAAATAGAGGGAAAATTTCAAAACACAACAGTTTCACCAAGCAGAAAGAAACGCCAGCAGTATGAAAAGACAAGGAAAGAAAGGACCACAGGCAATGCAGGTCAACTCAACTTTAGAAGAGGTAATAGGTGCAACAGATGGAATGTCAGATAGAGAGATCAGGATATACATGCTTCAGATGATCTGGAGTCTCAAGGAAGACATGAGACAGCAAAATCAGATAATGAAAGATCACATTGACAAACAAATCCAGGAAGTAAAAGATCAATTTCACAGGGAGATAGAGGAAATAAAAAACAAACAAATAGAAATACTAGAATTGCAGGAAAAAATAAACCAACTTAAAAACTCAATTGAGAATACTACCAGCAGAGTAGATCACTTAGAAGAGAGAACATCAGACAATGAAGACAAAGTATTTCAACTGGAAAAGAACATAGACAGCTCAGCAAGTCTGCTAAGAAACCATGAACAGAACATCCAAGAAATATGGGACAATATCAAAAGACCAAATTTAAGAGTCATTGGGATACAGGAAGGCACAGAGCTCCAAACCAGAGGAATACACAGCCTATTAAATGAAATAATATGAGAAAACTTCCCAGACTTGAAGAATGAGACAGAATCCCAAATCCTAGAAGCCTACAGGACACCGAATGTACAAAACCATAAGAGATCCACACCTAGACACATTATAGTGAAGATGTCCAACATACAGAATAAGGAAAGAATTTTAAAAGCTACAAGGGAAAGGAAGCAGATTACATTTAGGGGTAAACCAATCAGGATAACAGCTGATCTCTCAACACAGACTCTGAAAGCTAGAAGATCCTGGAATAACATATTTCAAACACTGAAAGAAAATGGGTTCCAACCAAGAATCGTGTATCCGGCAAAATTAAGCTTCAGGTTAGAAGATGAAATTAAAACCTTCCATGATAAACAAAAGTTAAAAGAATTCGCAGCTAGAAAACCATCTCTTCAAAAAATCCTTGGCAAAACATTGCAGGAAGAGGAAATGGAAAATAACATTGAAAACCAACATTGGGAGGTAGGACAGTAAAGGGGGGAAAGTAGTCAAAGAGGATAACAAATCAGGTTTAGTAACATCAACAAACAAATATGGATAGAAGTACAAACCATATCTCAATAATAACCCTAAATGTCAATGGCTTAAACTCACCAATTAAGAGACACAGGCTAGTAGAATGGATCACAAAACAAGACCCAACAATATGCTGTCTACAGGAGACGCATCTGATAGAAAAAGATATCCATAGACTGAAGGTGAAAGGTTGGGAAAAATCATACCACTCATATGGACAGCGGAAACAAGCAGGCGTGTCCATACTCATATCTAATAAAATAGATTTCAAGCCAAAGCTAATCAAAAGGGATAAAGAAGGACACTTCATACTGCTCAAGGGAACCATAAACCAACAAGACATAACAATCATAAATATATATGCCCCAAATAATGGTGCAGCGGTGTTCATCAAGCAAACTCTTCTCAAGTTCAAGAGTCTGATAGACCACCATACAATCATCACGGGAGACTTCAACACACCTCTCTCACCACTGGACAGATCTTCCAAACAAAAGTTAAACAAGGAAACTATAGAACTCAACAACACAATTAATAACCTAGACTTAATTGACATATATAGACTTTACCACCCAACATCAAGTAGTTACACTTTTTTTTCAGCAGCACATGGAACCTTCTCAAAAATAGACCATATATTATGTCACAGGGCAACTCTTAGACAATATAAAGGGGTAGAGATTATACCATGCATCTTATCTGATCATAATGGAATGAAACTGAAAATCAATGATAAAAGAAGAAAGGAAAAATCAAGCATCACTTGGAGAATGAACAACAGGTTGCTGAGTGACATATGGGTTATTGAAGACATCAAGGAGGAAATTAAAAAATTCCTAGAGTTAAATGAAAACACGGACACAACATATCGGAATCTATGGGACACATTGAAAGCAGTCCTAAGAGGAAAATTCATTGCTTGGAGTTCATTCCTCAAAAAAAGAAAAAACCAACAAATAAATGATCTCATACTTCATCTCAAAATCCTAGAAAAAGAGGAGCAAAACAACAGCAAAAGAAGTAGAAGGCAAGAAATAATCAAAATCAGAGCTGAAATTAATGAAATTGAAACAAAAGAAACAATTGAAAAAATTGACAAAACTAAAAGCTGGTTCTTTGAAAAAATAAATAAAATTGACAGACCCTTAGCCATGCTAACGAAGAGAAGAAGAGAGAGAACCCAGATTACTAGCATACGGGATGAAAAAGGCAATATCACAACAGACACTTCAGAAATACAGAAGATAATCAGAGACTATTTTGAAGCCTTATACTCCAATAAAATAGAAGATAGTGAAGGCATAGATAAATTCCTAAGTCTTACGATCTGCCCAGATTGAACCAGGAGGATATAGACAACCTAAACAGACCAATAACAATAGAAGAAATAGAAGAAACCATCAAAAGACTACCAACTAAGAAAAGCCCAGGACCGGATGGGTATACAGCAGAGTTTTACAAAACCTTTAAAGAGGAACTAACACCAATACTTTTCTAGCTATTTCAGGAAATAGAAAAAGAGGGAGAACTTCCAAATTCATTCTACGAGGCCAACATCACCCTGATTCCGAAACCAGACAAAGACACTTCAAAGAAAGAAAACTACAGACCAATATCTCTAATGAACCTTGACGCAAAAATTCTCAATAAAATTCTAGCGAACCGGATTCAAATACATATCAAAAAAATTATACACCATGATCAAGTAGGATTCATCCATGGGATGCAAGGCTGGTTCAATATACGGAAATCAATAAATGTTATCCACCACATCAATAGACTAAAAAATAAGAACCATATGATAGTCTCGATAGACGCAGAAAAAGCATTCGACAAAGTACAGCATCCCTTTATGTTCAAAACTCTAGAAAAATTAGGGATAACAGGATCATACCTCAACATTGTAAAAGCAATATATGATAAGCCACAGGCCAGCATCATTCTGAATGGAGAAAAATTGAAGGCATTCCCTCTAAGATCTGGTACAAGACAGGGATGCCCTCTCTCACCACTTCTGTTCAACATAGTCCTCGAAACACTGGCAAGAGCAATTAGACAGACGAAAGAAATTAAAGGGATAAAAATTGGAAAAGAAGAACTTAAATTATCACTATTTGCAGATGATATGATTCTATACCTAGCAGACCCAAAAGGGTCTACAGAGAAGCTATTAGAGCTAATAAATGAATTCAGCAAAGTGGCAGGATATAAAATCAACACGCATAAATCAAAGGCATTCCTGTATATCAGCGACAAATCCTCTGAAACGGAAATGAGGACAACTACTCCATTCACAATATCCCCCAAAAAAATAAAATACTTGGGAATCAACCTAACAAAAGAGGTGAAAGATTTATACAATGAAAATTACAAAACCCTAAAGAAAGACATAGAAGAAGACCTTAGAAGATGGAAAAATATACCCTGCTCATGGATAGGCAGATCCAACATCATCAAAATGGCGATATTACCAAAAGTTCTCTATAAGTTCAATGCAATGCCAATCAAAATCCCAGCTGCATTTCTTGTAGAAATAGATAAAAGAATCATGAAATTCATATGGAATAATAAAAGACCCAGAATAGCAAAAACAATACTAAGCAGGAAGTGTGAATCAGGCGGTATAGCGATACCAGACTTCAAACTATACTACAGAGCAATAGTAACGAAAACAGCATGGTACTGGTACCAAAACAGGCGGGTGGACCAATGGTATAGAATAGAGGACACAGTAACCAATCCACAAAACTACAACTATCTTATATTTGATAAAGGGGCTAAAAGCATGCAATGGAGGAAGGATAGCATCTTCAACAAATGGTGCTGGGAAAACTGGAAATCCATTTGCATCAAAATGAATCTGAATCTCTATCTCTCGCCTTGCACAAAAGTTAACTCAAAATGGATCAAGGAGCTTGATATTAAATCAGAGACACGGCATCTGATAGAAGAAAAAGTTGGTTATGATCTACATACTGTGGGAGCAGGCTCCAAATTCCTCAATAGGACACCCATAGCGCAAGAGTTAACAACTAGAATCAACAAATGGGACTTACTCAAACTAAAAAGTTTTTTCTCAGCAAAAGAAACAATAAGAGAGATAAACAGGGAGCCTACATCCTGGGAACAAATCTTTACTCCACACACTTCAGATAGAGCCCTAATAACCAGAATATATAAAGAACTCAAAAAATTAGACAATAAGACAACAAGTAACTCAATCAATAAATGGGCAAAGGACCTGAACAGACACTTCTCAGAAGAGGACATACAATCAATCAATAAGTACATGAAAAAATGCTCACCATCGATAGCAGTCAGAGAAATGCAAATCAAAACTACCCTAAGATACCATCTCACTCCAGTAAGATTGGCAGCCATTAGGAAGTCAAACAACAATAAGTGCTGGAGAGGATGTGGGGAAAAGGGCACTCTTGTTCATTGCTGGTGGGACTGCAAATTGGTGCAGCCAATTTGGAAAGCAGTATGGAGATTTCTTGGAAAGCTGGGAATGGAACCACCATTTGACCCAGCTATTCCCCTTCTCGGTCTATTCCCTAAAGACCTAATAAGAGCATGCTACAGGGACACTGCTACATCGATGTTCATAGCAGCACAATTCACGATAGCAAGATTGTGGAATCAGCCTAGATGCCCTTCAATAGATGAATGGATTAAAAAATGTGGCATTTATACACAATGGAGTATTACTCTGCATTTAAAAATGACAAAATCATAGAATTTGGAGGGAAATGGATGGCATTAGAGCAGATTATGCTAAGTGAAGCTAGTCAATCTTTAAAAAACAAATACCAAATGACTCCTCTGATATAAGGGGAGGAAACAAGGACAGGGTAGGGACGAAGAGCTTGAGACGAAGATTTTCATTAACAGGGTTGAGAGGTGGGAGGGGAAGGAAACGAGAAGGGGAATCGCATGGAAATGGAAGGCGATCCTCAGGGTTATACAAAATGACATATAAGAGGAAAGGAGGGGTAAGACAAGATAATTCAAATGGAAGAAGTGATTTACAGTAGAAGGGGTAGAGAGAGAAAAGGGGAGGGGAGGGGAGGGGAGGGGAGGGGGGATAGTAGAGAATAATATAGACAGCAGAATACATCAGACACTAGAAAGGCAATATGTCAATCAATGGAAGGGTAACTGATGTGATGCAGCAATCTGTATACGGGATAAAATTGGGAGTTCATAACTCATTTGAATCAAACTGTGAAATATGATGTATGAGGAACTATGTAATGTTTTGAACGACCAACAATAAAAAAAAAATAAAAAAAAATAAAATAAAATTCCAATGTGTTTTAATTCTATTTAGCATTCTATTTAAAGTAGCAGCCCATTTCTCTATTATAATTTATACTTCATATATTTAATATACTTAATTTGCAAGAAAAATAAATAACCAACAAGCAATTGAATATCTTGAGAATTCAAAGTTAGAATTATATTGGTAAAGGGATTTTTCTATTTTGTTTCACACATGAGCTATTATATAAGATCATAAAACAGCAAATTTGTTATTTAAGTCGCTACATGGATAGATCCAATTTTATCTAATAGATACTCAAATCATATTGAGTCTATGAAAACAATAGATTGGTTACTTATTATACTATTCTGTCTCATTTCTTTTTCCTACACTGCTAACAAATTTGGAGGAATACATTAGGATTAATAAATTAGTCTTAAATCTCCTAGGGTCTTTTTTGGTGATTTTAATTCCCAAGTAAAATGAGTATAAATAGTGGCCTAATTTTCTTGTTTCAAACATGTTTTCATTGTAAGTGTTTCTCAATGGAAAACACTAAATGTTCAATATTGGAAAATATCACCTGTCTAGAGTAAGTTGCAGTTTATTTCAAGCCTATAAAAAGACAAATTTTGTTGTAAGTTTTCCTAGCTGGTCACAATCAATTTGTAACTAGTGGGCTAGTACATTTTGTTAAAGAGATTGATTATACTGCTACCTAACTCTATTTCAGAAAAATATTTATGGAAATAGATATGTGAAATGTAATAATCTCTCTAGAATTTAAATAAATGAAATGATACAAGAAATAGCAGCAAATAAAAATGTATTTTCAGTATACATGCATATGAACTAACACTTCATAGCTTCTGACCATCATTTAGAGTAATGAGGTGGCTTACATGATTTAAGCCTCAGAGATATTTTTTTAAGAACTCAGTTTAATTAGTTTCTATTAGTTAGATAATGCATCATGATCTAGTATCATAAGAAAAAATTTTGTAAATGCATAGAATTTGTTTAAGCTCTAGATAAGATCTGTATATGAATTTATGGGTATGCTGACTTATATATTCCAAATATAACTTAGATAATTATCCACTTTTTAACAATATAATTGTCATAATATGTGTTTTAAATTATATATAAATAAAATAATACCTTCAGTTTTCTTACTATTGTAGAAGAAGAACTGTATCTTCCAATACAGATGAAAATAACCCTATATAATAGGGTTTTTATGATTTTCTTTATATTAGACTTTAATTTTATGTGGCTTAAATACATAATTTCTTTTTTTAGTTATGTACACAAGTTCACTGGATTAATCAATCATCAAAAATATTGCCTAGTCAAACTCAGAATATATACATTTGCATACATGGATTTTAATATATTTTATAATTTTCCTTGATAGAAAATAAAAACAATCCTATTTTATCTTAGAGTCTAACATATGTATAAGTTTCCAGATGGGGAAAGACTTCTGAATATTTGTATGAGGAACAAAGTAATATCATCAAATCCACATTAGTGAAATGTACAAGCCAGACATTTAAAATTCAATAAAATACACTACCTTACCGACCAAGGAAACCAAGGCATTATTCAGTCTATAACACATTCAGCTAATACTTAGCTCTGGTCATAAGTCAGCCCTTTTATTTTCTTTTCAATCATGAAATAAATTGTGACATACAAGGTATTGCTGTATCAAAGATGGAAAAGACAAAAGGACGATAATTTTTAAAAACCAGTATGTATATTAATTGGTTTTATTTTGGACTGTATTCTCTTATTTTTGTTTGTGTTTTTTGGGGGGTGTGAAATGTGCATTTTATGGGCAAAAGCATTTTGATAGTAAGATGATTCTATTTTCACCAGTATGTTCTATCACCAAGTTAGGATTATGAACAACTTTATAAAAACAAACCTAAAGTCACCTATAGAAAAGCCACCTACAATTCATATTTAAGCCCACATTCTTGTCTCCATTCAACACCACCCATGGAAGAAAAAAGCAAAAACCCTACTGAGCTAGTTCACTCTGACACCAGTGCCTCTCTGCCCAGGGCTTCTGTCTCTGCCACTGTCTTTCCTCACCTTGGCTTCACATTTCTTCTCAACTAAGCAAAGTTTTAAATCAGACCATAGGTTGGGGAGCTGCCAAGTCAGCTGCGTGCTACAAGGTAATCTGCCCCACTATGTCACAGAATTATTCATTTCTGAATAGCTCATTATATTTCTCTATATTAGCAAGATTTAAAGGTGACCTAAAACAAACTAACAAACTCATCCTGTATAAAGGCTAGGCCAAATCCAAACGCAGACTATTACCTAATGGGGTAAACATACTGCTACCTTAAAAGTTTTATTCCTTACTTAAAACCTATATATTCCTGCCATCTAACTAGTTTTCTAGTTATAAGCTACCTAGATGTAACATAACTGCTACTTATTACAGAATGAAATAATATCTGGTATTACAGTACTTTTTCTTCCCCACATCAGACAAGGATATAGTTTTTGCTTAATCTCAGGTTTCCCAATTGAGGAAAGAAGGGAATGTGGCTTGATTCTATGTACGGTCCAGTGTAATTTAGTTTGTTTTTCTGTGGGACTGACCTCTTCTCTAAGAAACATTGTCATCAGCAGTTTCACTAAAGGCATATTAGAACTCCCTGATTACACTTTTTATTATGTTTGCTAATTTTTCCTCACCATTTAACCCATGGAGCACCCCTGTCCAGTTAACATACTCACCAGGATAAGGATAGATTTTTCATCTTCTAACTTCTAGTTGGCATTCATAGTTGGTGTTCTTTCTATTAAAGAGGACAGGGTATTTTTTTAAAGTCATCAATAATATTTCTCCTAAAGCACAGAGTGAAAACTCCCAAATGTATCTCAATGAGATTAGAAAATTCACACAAAAAAACTACCTTCAATTATATTAACTTTCTTAGTAGTTTTTTAATCCTTACATAATGTTCAGTTAATATTAGATAAATTTATGCAAATATTAGCATAATCCTATGATGGCCCATTTAAATGGCTCATTCATAAAAATAATTCATACACATTAAACATTAATAGAGTGGGTAACACTTAAATATATATTTAAATGAATCACACTTTTCTTACATAATTAATCTGAGTTACAGTGAAAGTAAAGCAAAAGCAGAGAAACATTTTTCTTAATGTTTCTAAACATTAAAAATAAATAATAATATACATTTAAAATTATAATTATCTTCCCATATTTAAAAATAATTAGCAAAACTTTCTTAAATATGTAGCATAAATATGATTAACTTGCTTTGTAATTCTTTGGAAATTCATTGTGAGATTATATTTTATAAGAAAATAAGTTTGTGAATCCAAAAAATTTTAGAAAATGCCTATTTCAACAAAAAACTGTGGCTTTAAGTGCTTCTATGGTGTAAGTGGAGCAAAACTCTCTCTACACTTGAAACATAATAGTATACAGAATACTGCTTTTAGCTGAAAGAGTTAGCAGCATTGAATCAGGCTGGGCCCCGCTTAGTTCATTTGCTCCCATAGGATTCTCTGTAGGAGAAAACTCCATGAAAAACACTGCAGGTAACTCTGACCCACATTCTCATGCTTTTTTTCAAATTGAAGCTTACTTGCCATGACTGTACTGGTATCTTATTTGGTCACTGAATCACTCATGAACAAGCTTTGATTCTAAATAAATTTATTTGCTCGTCCATATCTGATGCGAATGTATATTACATACATTGAAATACCCTATACTGGATAGACCTGAGTAATATGGGAATACAAAACCAAATAATGGACTTAAAATTGTTTCTCTGTTTACCAAATGTCCACCTGGCGGGAGTGCACTGTTAAACTGATTCTCCATCAATTCAACCCTCTACTTCTGAGCACTTTTGTTAAATCAATTAGAAAAATTCACTTTACATTTGGGTTCATTAGTTTATTAATTGCCCACCAGAAAAGTGAAACTCTTTGGCAGGCATCCTGTATGCAGTTTTCTGTAATCCTCTTGATAGAGTCTGCCTTTGTATTTCAGTAAGAATTTTCAAGATCTGATAAAAATAAATAGGGAATCTGAAATAATTATATAAATGGAGTAAAATTTCAAAGATTTCTGAAAATCTGTCTTTGATAAAATATTTTTATTAGGATGAGTTTAAGACACACTAACATTCATAATTGGGTTCAATTTGGAAACTGTTCATTGAGAATTTATTCACTTAGGGGCTTTGAGAATTGAAAAAAAATGGTAAGACTAGGAGCAATTAGGAGCTAATGATAAATAGGAGTTAATCAGTTTCTAGGTGGTCTATTGAGGGTTGGATAGGATTAGGGAAATCTACCTCCTATCAAGAGCATGGCTAGAGCGAAGACAAGAAATAAAATGTATATATTTGTAAAGGTAATTTGACACTATTCAATTATAGGAAATAATGATTCTAATACTACAAATACAAAATAATATAATCATAAATTATAATGGTTATAGATGTGTAAGTTTACACCAGGTAAATTAGAAACACAGTAGAAGTGAGAATATAGTTCCAAACCAGAAGATGGATTTTGCAACTTGTTATTCTAGCACTCTGTCTGAATAAAATGTTCTTTTATTATCCAAAGGGAAAAAATGTGTTCAGATATACTCTTTCTGTGAAAATCTTTGTGCTTTTCTTTTATTATGCAGTCTAGTTATCTGAAATTATTTGAGAAGCAAGACACAGAATGTTAATTAGTACTAAGCTCACATTCACTATAACTGATAATTTAGTATTTTTGGCCACACACACTTTCCATTTAATTTTCACAAGAGACATAAAAGGCAGCTCATCAATACATGTTTTGCACAGTACAGTGCTGGTGATCCAAATACTAAATTGTTTGTGGCATTCTGACTGGTTCTTGATGATAAGATTAATTTATAATTTTAAAATGAGCCACTTATTCAGTCCTAATGTACTGTTTGCTAAAACTTTCAGGAGTTATTTTTGAATATCTGATGTTGTCTCCATTTCCAGCCATGACCATCATAACTTATCTTCACAATTCCCCCAGGATTCTATAGCTCTTTGGTCATACAGACTTTCAAATCAAAATATATTAGTATGTAAAATCTCTTAGAATCTCTGCTCTCTACAGAAACCTGTACTATGATTTGAAAGGTGAGTGTAAAGTATGATATATTTATTCTCCAGTCTTTGGTGAGCTGTTCTTCAATCATTTCCATGAACCATTTGCATAACAATCAGCCTCTATTTTTTAAAGTTAGAACCACTTGGCTTTCACCTAGGGAAAACTTTAGTATTAGTGTTGCTTTGAACTGATTTTAATTCTATCTATATGATTAAGTTGCCACACAAACTGAAAGAAAAATGGAAAATACAGGCTTAAAGATTCCTAAATGGCCACTCTTTTTAAAAATCTTTTTGTAGTTGTATATGGAAAGGATGCCTTTATTTTATTTGTACATGGTGCTAAGGATCAAACCCAGTGCCTCACACTTGCTAGGCAAGCGCTCTGCCACTGAGCTACAGCCCCAGACCTAAATGGCCACTCTTTAGTCAAAGATGTGGTGGTGAAAGAATGAGGATATTCATGATATAGAAAATGTTCACTCATGATCAGAAAATATTCCCAAATACTGCAGAGAAGTAATCATGAAAGCAAACATCAATCGAGAACAACATTAAAATTACAGAGGGGGTTAATAAACTATATTCTTACTTGTTGATGTCAATAATATGGCAAAATATTACCCTTTTGCTATAGCTTTCCACTTACTAAATTAAATGTCAATGTTTTTATTGCTTTGGAATCATCTATGATCTTCTGTAAGTTAGGGGCCATTGTAATATACAAACATTGAAGAGCTCAGATTATTTCTAATGACATCAGATTTTCACATCAGTGATTCAGAAAATATGACTAATAATGCAATGAATGGTAAAAGAATTTCTTTCACAAGCATTGAAAGTCCATATAAATTACCAAATTATTCTCAGACTGATATATCATTTCATCTATCTTGTATCTATGTGCATCTGAATTAATTACTATATGTCAACACCACATTTCATATGATAAAATTTGAAATTATCTTCTAATGGAAAGTAGAAATGATAGCAGCTCTCAGAGTCTCAACCATTTGGTTTTCTAAACACTTATTACTAAGAAATTTATGAGCCAGGAGAGGGCAGTTCAAAAACAAAGAGGAGAGGTACTACAAAACACTTTCAGCAAATGGTAGGTTAGCACACTGAAATAGCTTAAAATTTACTGAATTCTGTGCACCCATTTTTATTAGAGCAACAAAATGCAGTGGATAAACTCTACCACTCAGGCATATATTATCATGCTTTCAGAGCACAGTAATATGCCAAAATCATAAAATGCCACAAGCAAGTGTTCATGAGAGATTTAGACTTTAAGCAGAAGGAAAAAAAATTATTTGTTCTGTGAATTTTCTGATAAACAAAGCAACTTCCTTGTGCATTCTGTTTAAAAAGAGGTGTATGGTCCAACTTCTATAACAGGATTGTTAGGATCAGAGGAGTATATGCCTACCATATAGTCATTTCTCAAACAAACATTTTTTCCTTGAAAAAAATCATATATAATTTTTCTTCTCTATCCTGTATGTTAGTCCTAGTAGATACAGCATCCAAGTGTATCCAGTTCCAGTATCTTAGATGGTTCCATGGCACCAGGGTCGAGTTATGCTTCAGTGTACCCAGGTCTAGACTTATCTTAGTAGTCCTCAATGTCAGGCTCAACTACATAGACTGAGGCTCATACATCCCTATAGACCCAGGCTCCTGGAACACTCCCAAATTCTGGCTCAAGTCTTATCCCAGTGGTATAGGACCTGGGAAAACTCAGTTCTAAGTCAACTTCTATGGATCCAGACTTCAGACTCTAACATGAAATTCTAGACCAATTTCTATGGACCTAGCCTCCAAGCCAATTCTCATAGACCCAGGCTCCAGATCCTTCTATGGAGATCCAGGCAATAAGTCCACCCCCAGGACCTACAGTCTAGGCCTACCCTTTGCTAACCAAATGATGAGCAACAAGGCATCTCCCACCAACTCCCCTGACAACCGACAGCCTGCCAGAATCTCTGCACATGCTACAGGTCTTTTTCAGGCAAAGTCAGTCTGCAAAGATTGAAATAACCTTCTCCTTCAAATACACAGACATTCTATTAATGAAATAAGAAACATGAAAAATTAAAGTACTTTCCCACCCCAAACAGAAAAGTCTCAAAGTAGTTGACTCAAATGGAATAGAGATATGCAACCTAAGAAAGAATTAAAAACAATCATTTTAAAGAAATTTAGTGAACTTCAAAAAATTACTGGAAAACAATAACAATAACAATTAAATGAAATTACAGAAATGATAAATGATTAAAATAGAATTTTAACAGAAAGATTCAAATTTTTAAAAATAAAAAAGCTTAGATATGAAAAATACAATGAATTCAATGAAAATATAGTAGAAAAATCAATAGCAGAATTGATAAAGAAAAAGAATTTGTGAACTAAAAGGTTATTTAGGGATGGGGATATAGCTCATTTAATAGAGTACTTGCCATGCACAAGGCCTAGGTTCAATCCGCAGCAATACTGAGAGAGAGAGAGAGAGAGAGAGAGAGAGAGAGAGAGAGAGAGAGAGAGAGAGATGAATACAATAGAGGAAAGTTTATGGAAGTTATTGGAAAGTATTAAAAGTGAATATTTAAATTAGAGGAGTTTGTGAAGCAGAAGAGAAAGAAAAGGCAGAGTGGTTATTTAAAGAAATAGAAGGGGTAGAGAGAGAAAAGGGGAGGGGAGGGGAGGCGAGGGGAGGGGAGGGGGGTTAGTAGAGAATAGGACAGACAGCAGAATACATCAGACACTAGAAAGGCAATATGTCAATCAATGGAAGGGAAACTGATGTGATACAGCAATTTGTATACGGGGTAAAAGCGGGAGTTCATAATCCATGTGAATCAACCATGTAATATGATGTATTAAGAACTATGTAATGTTATGAACGACCAATAAAAAAAAAAAAAAAAAAGAAATAGCATGAGAGTATTTTCCAAATATGGATAAAATATCTAGGTACAGGAGGGTCAAAGTTGTCAATCACATTTAATTCAAATAGGACACCAAGACATTATTAGAAAACTGTAAAAAAAAATTAAAAATTAAAAAAAAAACAAGCACAAAGGGAAGATTCTCAAAGAGAAAAGAAGCAAATAACATACAACGATTATCAGTAAGACTTCTCAGCACAGACCTTACAGGCCAGGAGAGAGTAATATGATGAATTCAAAGAACTGAAGGGAAAAAAGAATCTCAAACAAGAGTACAGTGCCAAATAAAAATGTTCTTTAGAAATGGATAGATAAAGACTTTCTTGAACAAGCCAAACAAAGTTCAACAATTATGTCAAACAGTTGGCAAACTATAGAAAGGCAAATTTAATGTCAACACGATGGTCATCATGAGAGAAAATTTTACTCACATAAAATTTGTAATTTTTTACATCTATAGACAATTTGCACTGTATTAATAAGCATAGTCAGATATAATCATATTTTATTTATGGAATTCAAAATTTAAAAACTATAAAATATTTTCAATGATACTGTAGGACAAAATAAGACTTATTACACTAAGGGTATTTCTTTATTGATAGGTATATAATTAAAATCATTTATTATCTTTTGAGCAATGGGAAGAAAATCTGTATTATGAAATCACACACCAAAAGAGACCTCAAGTTGGTCTAGTAATATGAAAGAAAATGAACCTCAAAACCAAAACTACTATGTGAGATAGAAGGCAGATTACCTGAGGAAGAGAACAATTCCATAAGTCTTAAAAATCCTACATTTTTAAGTTCTCCCAAAAGTTAAAGTACTGAACACATAAAATGTTAGATCTATAAGCAAAATACTTAAACTCAATGACAAAGATGAAGTTTTCAATAGCACTTGTTCAATAATTAATAGAAAAGCTACACAGAAATTCAACAATTCATAGATGATAATCCTTACGAAATCATCAGAGAACCTGAACTAATTAACATTTATAGAACAAAATCCCATCACCAAAAAAAGAGCACTTCTCAAATGCACTCAGAATATTCAACAATCTAGACCACAGGTAAAACAAACATCAAAATGTATCATTGTTGATACTGTGCAAAGCATATGTTCAATATCAATGGGGCTGTGGTAAATAGCTCAGTGGTACAGTACTCAGTTGCATACTTAAAGCACTGGGTCCATTCCTGGGCAACACCCATACACATCCCAACACACACACACACACACACACACCAGAAAGAGACAGATAAAGTATAACATCCCTAATATTTGGCAATCAAATAGCATAACTCTAAATAATCCATGAGTCAAAGGTACAAATAGAATTTTTAAAAACTTAGACTAGATAGATGATATAAGTAAAATCATATAGTGTTGATAAGAACATGTGTAGCATTGGATGTTTCTATTTGAAACAAAAGAGTTTTAAAATAATTAACCTGAGCATTGACATTGAAAAAAAAGAAAAAATTCAATCTGTGTCAAAATATAACAAATATTAAACTCGGAATCAGTAATATAAGATAAAAGAAAATGGATTAAAAAATTCAATATGAACCTGGATATTTTAAAAAAACATAATTGTTAAATTCCTAACCATACTGATTGAAGAGGGGGGCAAAAATTGTTAGTATCAGGAATAAAAGAAGAGGCACCTTCATTGCCCCCATACATATTAACAAGGAAATGATATAATACTACATAACTCTTGATCCCCAAATTTGACAATTTATGTAAAACAGATAAATTCCTGGAAATAGATTTTCTATTAGTTATTTGAAATGAAATGGAATCTTGAACTGGCAACTCTTCTTCCTAGGCCTAATAATTGGGATTATAGTTATGTGATCACAAATCATGTGTCACCATGTATTGCCTGTGTCTAATTTTTAAATTAATTTCTTATTTTGAATAAATAAAGTGTGAAGTTATATATATATATATATATATATATATATATATATATATATATATATATATATGTGTGTGTGTGTGTGTGTGTGTAAAGAAAATGTAATCAATTTGCTTTAATATGTATGAATAAGTACACATACCTTACTAAAAGGTCCCCGTAGTGAAAGTAGAGTTTCACACTTGTACTGGCGGGTGGGTTCCTCAGAAGCAGCAAGCCTCTGCAGCCAAGCAGCTCTGGGTAGCAGGCTCTGCCCACCCATGTTCCAGCAGACTGCAGCAGCTCACCACCAATCTTCTCCAGGTTACCGGTGTTCCGAATCCAAGAGAGGAAGTCCAGCCTCTAAGACACTATGGCAACTAGCCGCAGAACTTTGTGGAGGTAGAGGCATATATATACCTCTTGGGTCAATGCCACTGGTTCACGTTTATGCTAATAAGGGTTTGGAAAAAGTTGCAAAACTATTGGTCGAAATTTATGAAGGTTCCGAGACACCACGCCCCCTGAGGGGAAAACGGAAGTGAGACCACCTGAGCTAACCAATAGCGTGTAAGGAGCCGCCGCCCGCATCACCTAATCGCTGGAGCCACGACGCCGCCGTCTCGGACTCCAGGAACAGGAGCCGCTGCCATAGCACAGGAGCCACTGAACGCTGGAGCCACGGCCGGCCTCGGTGAGTTCAGAGCTGCCCAGGACAGGACCCAAGCCAAAAGGACGCTGCGCGAGGCTTGGCCATGGCTCCCGCAGGTTAGGCGGCGGGAAGGACAGCCTCCGTCACTCCCACCGCGAGTTCACCCGCGCATTCCTGGCTGCTGCCCCAGGGGCAGAAACCCAGCAGAAGATGTGGAGCACCTTGAAGAAGGAGGTACTGGGACCCACTCGGGGAGGGTGCAGGCCCTTTGGGTGAGGTGCAGCGGCTTTTCTAGAGGTGCTCCTTGGCAGCAGGAGCCGCCACTTTAGAGGGCAGCTCATCTATTGGAGGCTTCTACCTCTACAGGGCTGGAGGTGTGGCCTGCGAGTTTGGGGGTTGTGGGGTAGAGGCAAAGGGATATCGCTGGTGTAGGTAAGCTGTGTTAAGGGGCACCTTAAAGTGTCTGGGTGGAGGAACAGGTGTGTGGGTCTCAGTGAGGGGATCTTAAAAGAGAGACAAACTCCTGGGGACAGGCAGGCCTGTTGGGGGGGTGATGTTGAAAGGGGTTTCCAAAGGGTCCTACCCTGCTGCGGCAATGGAAGAGGTTCAGTTTGGGGACATAAGGACTCCCTCAGGCACCTCCATATACTCAGTTCTTGGAGCGACCTCCAGGAGCCAAGAGGCCCCCCTCCCTGAGAGTTCCAGGTCAGACTCTGTGGACTGCTCCCTTGGCAGGCAGGGTCTTCTCATCCCTATATAACCACACAGGAGAATGACAGACAGGCTTCTGCTGCTCCTCTGCCTTTTCACTCTCCTTAGGCTCACCTGGAGCTTATTCGTGTTCAAAAAAACAATTTGAAAAATGACTTGAAAGAATATCCATTTTTTTCTTAGAACTATAAATGTCTAGTATGTAATAAACATTAGCTTTTGTGCTAGAAAATCAGTTGTTTAATTGTGGAAACAGTATACCACAAGTGTGTATATTTTATTTAGCAAGTAAAAGTTAAATTGATAATCATGCAGTGAAAATAAAAACAATGATAATATCAAAATCATCCAGTTTCATTGGTAATAATAATGAAAATAAAGGTAACATCAAAATAATCTAATAAGAATTATGCAAAGTGTTTTAATGTTGTAACTTCACTACAATATTATTGACTTTCATTTTCATTTTAGAAAGTGATGCCCGAAGACCCTGAGAGACTTGCCTAAGTCATAGAGCTGGAATATGGAAAGTTTCTCTCACTCCAGGGATCACAGTGTACAAAAGAAATTTGTATACCTTATGACGTTTTTCTTGTTGGAAATAGGTATGTAAAGTTTTCCTAGCATTAAATTATGACAGGAATATAAAAGAAGGGTAGTGGGACGGGCACATGTTTATGGGTAGATGGGCTTTTCTTGTCTTGACAGCTCAGCCCAGGGAAGGGTGCCCTAGCAAACCTCTGAGTAACCACAGAGACCTGCACCTGTTTGGAAAATGCAGCAATACACGTAGGCCCTGGAAATAATTATAGCAATTTATTGTGTTACAAGAATGGTTGTGAAAGTGACTGACCTTAGAGAACACATGGGGAAGCTATTGGGACTGTCTGGAGCTGGATGTGTCACACTGTTAAGGTAGTGAGAAGGACAGAATGTGCAGCTATGTCTGGAAATCTTGGAGGAATTTCTTCCTGTGGGAGTTCTTTAGAAGTGAAAGTGCTTGAAATTGTCAACAGCATTATAGTCTATGAATGGGAGGTAATTGTTCTTAGAGACAACTGCAATTCTGGTTTTGCTTATTTGCAAAAGACCTTTTTTCCTTGGAGTATGTAGAAGGCATCACATATTTTACTACTCTACATTGTATTCTGGAGTACCTGATTTGTGGAAGTCAATGTGAACCATCTGTTTAAGAAAAGTTTATTTCAAAACCGAATTTGCAGTAAATTCTAAATGTCGTTTAAAATCTTTCATCTGTAGACTTAAAAAGTCACTTCAAGCTAGGCATGGTGGTACACCCTTGTAATCCCAGCTACTAAGGAGTTTCAGGAAAGATGATTGCAAGTCCAAAGCCAGCCTCCCCAATTTAGAAAGACTATGTTTCAAAATGAAATAAAAATGGGATTTGGGGTGTAGCTTAGCAGTAGAGGATGTGTTTGTGCTAGGCCCCAAATTCAATCTCTATACTGTGTAGCAAAACAAATTACTTTTATTTGCAGCAAAATGTTTTGATGTGAAAAATTTTCAAGACAAAGATGATATACTTTTGTTATTTTCTCCAATATCTTACTGTTTTGCTTATCTATTTCTTTGTATGTATAAAAATGGTGAAATATTAATAAGATGTATAGTGGGTACATCTTAAAATACCAGTGGCTATAAAGTCTGTAATGTAAATATCTTTGTAATAGATTGAAGCCCCTGGGTTATTAGAGGTATCTGGATAATAGATTGAAGGCCCTGGATAAAGTTCTGATTTCTGTCATGAATATTGGACACAGAAATCATTGAGGTGATATGTGACAGATGCATGTGCAGTGACTGATGGGAATGTTGCTTTAATGCAAATTGTTTATTGCTGTTTTGCATAGCTTAATGAACTACAAATCGCTACTGATGGACAATATATTCAGCGTGTCAGTGATTATTTTTTATTAATATTTGTGTATTTTCAAACTTTACAGCAACCTCTAAAGATCCAGAAGTAATCACTTAATTTAACCATGTTAAAAATCAAATTGAGCTGGGCATGGTGGTGCATATCTATAATCCTAGCACCTGGGGAGAATAAGGCAGGAGAATCAAGAGTTTAAAGCCAGCCTCAGCAACAGCGAAGTGCTAAGCACCTCAGTGAGACCCTGTGTCTAAATAAAATACAAAATAGTGCTGGGGATGTGGCTTAGTGGATGAGTGCCCCTGAGTTCAATCCCAGATTACCCTCCCCTCAAAAAAAAAATCAATTTGAAAAGGATACACTATTCTTTTTTTTTAATTGAAAAAGAATAGAATTTTATTAGGCTCACAATTCTGGAGGCACTATAACATAGTGCTGGTTTCTGGTAAAGGTCTTCCTGATGGCATGATAACATCTCAGAGGGCATCATGTACTGAGGGAGCCAGCATGCTAGCTCAGTTCTCTGTTCCTGTAAAGCCACTAATGCCATCCTAATGACCTCATCTAATCCTCATTATCTCCCAAATGTACCACTTCTAAATACCATATGAATTAGGGAATTAAGTGTCTAACACATGAAATTTTAGGGAACACATTCAAACCATACAATAATAGAGGGACCAGCTCAGGCAAATACCATGTTACTTAATATTACAAAGTTTATTTCTAAAGCTCATAAAATATAAAATCTTCTGGTAGGCAGGTCACACTTTCATGATTGCAAATTACCTGTGACTGGAAGGGTTATTTATGTAAACGTATCCAGTGGTTGAATTTTTAAGGGTCAAAAACAGGAGTGCAGACTGACTTTTTACTGAATTCTAAATTGTCTGTAGGCCTTACTGAATGTAGAGTGTTTCTAAACATATAAGCATCCCAATCTTCTCTTGTCTTAATGTCTTTCCTAGGTACTATCCCAAAGGAAAGATGTGAAACCTGGCATAGCTTTCTTATTTGAACTCTTTCTCCTTCGTGGGAAACATGCCTGCCTTGGCCAGGCTGTGGGCTGGGCAATCTTTCCCCTGTGTGATAACAACTTGGATGTAGTGGAAGGAAAATTCAAATGTCCCCTTCTCTGAGGACATTATGACCGGAAATCCAGAAGTTTTAGGAAAATTGAAGATTTGATTTGCCTGGTCTTGGACCACTGGCTGTGCAATCTCTATTTTCAGGTTTGTGATATGATTGAGGATACACTATTCTTTATAAAATATTTTCTATATAGAATTTTTCCTAATTTGTTTCCTGTAACTTACCTTGTATAAGTTCAACTATCAAAAACCAAATAGTCCAATTATATAAGAGGACATCCATGATATCATTGCTTCTTTTTATGATTTGATAGCTTTTTAAGGTAATATAGTAGGAAAATTAATAAGTATAAGTTTGTAATTATGGAGAAGGGGACTTCTTGAAACAAATAGACTTAAAGAGCTCTTATGTCAGCTCCACTACTTTTAATGAAAAGACTGTGATGCTATTATCATGATGGATAATCTGAGAGACACAACCAGTGACACATTCTTGACAGAAGTCATTAAAATAAATAAGAGAGAACCAATGGGTTGCTTATGAGTGATAAGTAATGTGTAGTCTTACCAATTGCATCCTTTGGAAAATGCTGAGGTATGATAAATGAGACTTTTCACTATGGACTATTCTAATATAAATATGACTAAATGTACAGTTTTCTCAATTCCAGTGTTTAAATATTCCTTAGTAGTTTCATTAGGCTCTATATGTATCTCAAACATGGATTGATATATTTTGAAGGATTTTAAACTGTTTGAAGCTATGTCCTTTTTTTGCTCTATAATGAACATATAATAGCTTGACTGCCTGAGTCTTAAAAAAAATGTGCATTTGTTGGAATTCTTTTCAAAATGAAATCTTATACGTAGTCCATCGGTTTAAGCTATGTTAACTGAACAGTAACACTTTCATGTTTTGGAAATGTGTAATATTATTTGAGGGCTTTATCATATTTTAAGGAACAAAACATTATAGGATTAAATATAATCTTCCTAGATGATAAAATAAGAGTATTTCCAGAAATCTTATTGGAAAAATTCTTTCCTTGATTTTTATCTTGTTTCATTTGAAAATAAAGCAGATTCTCCAAACTTGTTACTACCTGCTGTGTGCAGAATAATATGCTGGTTGGACAGCCCCCCTGGAAGGCAGAGTGAGTCCAGATGCCTCTTTGCTTGTTTATTTCATTCCTAGAGGCCATTTGTTACAGGTCTTTATTGTGTTTCCAAAGTGGTCAACCATCTTGAATTCAGTTCTTATCTTCAGTGGAGTAAAATAAGATATTAATACATTTGACTTGTAAATAAGTAAAGCTAAAGAAATGAGTTCTCTCACTGAAGGTTGGCCGCATTTTATTCAGGATTAAAAATAGTGATTCTCTAAATTCTGGGTTAGAGCTAAGGAAGTGGAAACTTGGAGAAGAAGGAATTTTGCAGGTCTATATTTCGAATCTGCATTTCTTTTGTTCAGAGGCAGTGGCATTACAAAGGAATAGAAATTCCCAAGGATTTTTCCAAGCAGAGAACACCATTTGGGAGACCATGTTGACAGTGTCTCAGTGTCTCTGGGTTCTGAGGGCAGAACCAGGCTGGTGGTATCCTTCAGTTGGCTAAGTGGTTTCAGTTCCACTTGGAAGGAAGAATGGATTTGGCATCTCTGTGAAAGGTCTCATATGTCAGGTTTTTGGGAAATCTATGAAGTACTTGAGTGGGATCTCTTGAAAACTGTGTGAGGTCTCTGTGTTGCTAGAGAAACTCTAGATAGAGCACAGGGGTGGGAGGGGAAGAGAGAGGCAGGGGGTTAACAAGGATGGTGGAATGTGATGGGCATCATTATCCAAAGTACATGTATGGAGATACAAATTGGTGTGAACATACTTTATATACAAACAGAGATATGAAAACTTGTTCTGTATATGTGTAATAAGAATTGTGATGCATTCTGCTGTCATTTGTTTTTTAAAACTCAATTAAGAAATTTTAAAAAAGAGAGAAAAAATTACACTGAATAGTGGGTTTTATGGTGGTATATTTGCATATGTACCTTATAAATTTTTTTTTTAGTTGTAGATGAACACAACACCTTTATTTTATTTATTTTTATGTGGTGCTGAGGATGAAACCCAGTGCCTCATATATGCAAGGCAAGAACTCCACCCCTGAGCTACAACCCAAGCCCATGTACCTTGCAAAATGTGATAGATTTAAATACTTAGTACACCCTTGTCCTCCCTTCCTCCATTTCCTCATTCCCTTTCTCTACCTTACTGCTCTTCCTTCTATTTTCAGGAGATCCCATTTTTCTTGCTAAATTCCACATTTGAGAAAAAACATGGTTCTTGATTTTCTGAGTCTACCTTATTTTGTCTAACACAGTGTTCTCCAGTTCCATCCATTTCCCTGCAAATGACATAATTTTGTGATTCTTTATGCCTGAATTAAACTCCATTGTGTCTGTATATCACATTTCCTTTATCCATTCATCTATAGACTGATACCTAGACTGGTTCCATAAATTGGTAATTCAGTCAATAATTCACAATAGTGAATAGTGCTACTATAAACATGGAGAGGCATGTGTCACAGTTGTATGCCGATTTTAGTTCTTTGGATAGATACTGAGGAGTAAATGGTTATATTCGATGATGGTGGTTCCTGTAGGTATTTCTGACAGTGGAAATAGGGAAGCGTTCTCCCAGTGAGCAAATTCCCAGGAGGTAACTGATTCCCATGATTGGAATGCCCAGCTATTCCCTGCTGAGGTTATTAAGATAACTATGTGGATGCACTACCTGGTTTACATAGTGACATCCTTTGAAGGAGAGACGCTATGTGTTTGCATTAACCTGCACCTTATCTTAGTTAGCTAGCACTCAGGGTTAAAGGAATACTGGTCAAAGTGTAATCACTGGTAATATGTAACTTTTTGGGTTATTAAAGATGATGGCAGAGAGGGGTAGGCATTCCTTTGTTGCCATCCTTCTGTCTGTACCCTTCCCTGTGTGTCTGTGTCTGTCCTTTGTGCACCTCTTCCACAATTCTCCCCACATAGGTGTTCCTTTACAGGATCCAATCCTAGTCTTGGGGGGAATCTCCATAATGATTTCCATATTAGCTGTACTAATATAGATACCTACAAATGATTTGGATGGTTCTCTCCCCCACCCCATTCTGCCAGCATTTATTGTTATTTGTATTTTTAATGGCTGTCAGTTTAAGTGGAGTTAAATGAAATCTCAGTGTAGTTTTGATTTCCATTATCCTAATGACTCTAGTTGTCAAACATTTTTAAAATAATTTTTGGCTGTTTGTACTTCTTCTTTTAAGAAATGTCTGTTTAACTTCTTTGTCCATTTATGGCATGCGTTTTTTGGAGAAGTCCTTAATATTTACTGAGTTGGAGATGTCCTATTAAGTAGGTCATTATCTGTACCTATATGTTGGAGCTGTTCCTTTTTTCTCTTCTATCAGTTGCAAAGTTTAAGGTCTTTTCCTAGGTCTTTGGTCCAATTGAGTTGCCTTTTGTTACAGAGTGATAGATAGGTATCTATTTTTAATCTTATGGTATCATGTTTTCCCAGCATCACTTGTTAAGGAGGCTGTCTTGTTTCCAGTGTAACTTTTTGGCACCTTTGTGGGTTTGTTTCTGTGTCTTCATTCTGTTCCATTGATCAACATATCTATATGTATGCTAGTACCAAGCTGATTTCATTACTGTGACTCTGTAGTATAATTTAAAGTCAGGCATTGTGATACCTCCAGCTTTAATCTTTTTACTCAGATTTGTTTTGACAAGCCAGGGTCTTTTGTTCTTCTGTATAAATCTTTGGATTTGTTTTTCTGGTTTTGAAAAGAATATCTTTGGTATTTTCATGTAAATTACATTGGATCTGCAGATTGATTTTGGTTGTATGGTCATTTTAACAATATTAAATCTCCCTACCATGAACATTTGTGGTCTTTCCATCTTTTGGTGTCTTCCTCAACTTATTTTTTCCATGTTTTGTAAATTTTCCTTGTAGAAGTCTTTCACCTTTTTGGTTAAATTTGTTGCTGTTTTATGTTCTTGGAAGCTACTGTTAATGATTTTTTCCCCTAATTTCTTTCTCAACAGATACATCAGTAGTGTATAGGAAAGTGATTGATTTCTATATGTTGATTTTGTATTCTGCTACATTGCTGACTTTGTTAGAAGTGTACTGGTGGAGCTTTTTGGATCATCTAAGTTCAGTATAATATCATCTGCAAACAGAGAAAGTTTGACTTTTCTATTTGAATCCCCTTTATTTCCCTTTCTTATCTAATTTCTGTGGCTAGAGTTTCAAAAACTTTATTGAACAGGAGTGGTGAGAGTGGACTTCCTTGACTTGATCCTGATTTTAGAGGAAATGCTTTCAGGATTTCCCTATTCTGTACAATGTTGGCACGGGGTTTGTTGCTTATGGCCTTAAGGCTAGTTCTGCACATCAGCAGCAACAGGACCATCAGTAGCATGGCCAGAAACACCAGCAGTGTCAGCTTGAGTGGAGGGTGGTTGCCTCAGGGTGGCAGGTGGCATCTGCAGGCACCCCTGCACAGCTAGTAGTGCAAAAGCTTGAGTAGCAGGTGCCCCTAGGCAGTGACCCTGGGGTGGGAGGCTATGAGGTATAGAGGCAGGCACACTGCAAGGCCTTCCTCTGACCCTCCTTTGTGCCTAGGCAAACAGGGCAGGAAGGAGCTCAGCAGCAGGGCACTGCTATCCCTTCATCGCTACCTGGAACCCAGGACCTCCGCATCTGGAAACCACAGTATCAGCTAAATGCACTCCCATGGAGGATGCTGTGCATCTGAAGAGTGGGATTGAGCACCAGGATAAGCTGAGGCCACGAGGCTTTCTCTGGTTTCCATCCTCCAGCAGATCCCTCCGCCCCCAGAGACACCAGATTTTAAACAGTGGCTGCTGCAGCAGCTTCTTGGCCCTTGTATGTTGTATTTCTAATATTGTTGAGTCTTAGAATTTTTAGTTTTTTGTCAGATTTCTTTGATGATCCACTCATCATTAAAATGTGTATTTTTTTAATCTCCATGTCTTTGAATATGTGGTTTTCTTCTTGATTTTTTTTGTGTATTGTTTAATCTCCATGTCTTTGAATATGTGGTTTTCTTCTTGATTTTAAATTTTATTCCTTTATCATTGAAACAGGATATGTGGAATTATTTCAACTTTTTCATATTTGCTAATGATTACTTTGTTGACTAAAATATTATCTATTTTGGAGAAAACTGAAAAAAGGGGATTCAGCTGTGTTGGATGAAATACTCTGTAATACCTGTTAAATCCATTTGATTTACAGTTTAACTCTGTAGTATCTTGGTTGATTTGTGTGTGGATGATCTCTCAGAGGTATATTTCAATCACTTGCTATTATTATATTGATCCCTTTATGAACCTTTATGTTGCATTGTGTTTTATGTAATCAGGTGCACCAATGTTTTGGGCATAAATGTTTACTATCTTTATATTTTCTTTTTGGATTATTCCCTTTACCAAGATATGATCTGTACTTCTCCTCTAATTTTGCTTGAATCTGCTTTGTTGGGTATTAATAGGTATTCCTGCATGCTTTCAAGTTTCATTTACATGAAATGTCATTTTTTAATTCTTTTAGCCTGTGGATATCTTTGACCATAGATATATTTCTTTCAGACAACAATAATTGGGTCTTAATTTTTTTGTCCAGTGTTATGATCTATGTTTATTATTTGGAAAAATGAGACCATTTATATTCAGTGTCATTAGAGAGGAATGTGTTACTTCTCATCTATTTTTTTTACATTTAATGTTTGCTTCTATCCTGATTGGTATATGTTCACCCCCAGTTGTAATGTAATTCATTTTTTTAAGATCTCTTGGTGGTTTATAATCTTCTTCTATGTGTAGAATTCTTCTGAGTGTTTGCTGCAATTCTGGAATAGTAATAATGGATTTCTTTCATTTATACTCATCTCAATAGATTTTTATTTTTTCTTTTATTCTGATAGTACAATTCTGATGGTTTATTCGATAGAATGATCTTGGTTGGCTGTTATTTTCTTTCAGGATTTGAAATACGTTGTCCCAAGCCCTATTGGACATTAGTGTTTCTGTCAAGAAATTGGATGTTAATCTGATTGGTGTTTCTCTAAATGTGACCTGGCTTTTAAAATTTTAGTAGTTTTTAAAATTCTTTCTTTGAACTGAAATTTTGGCTTTGCAATTATGATAGGATGTGAAGAAATTTTTTTTTTTTTCTGGTCTGGTCTATTTGAGGTTCTAAATGTTTCCAGTGTCAGGATGTTCATCTTATTCCTAAGTCTGCAGGAATTTTTCTGCCATTATGTCACTGCCATGATCCTGTATCCCTGATCCTTCTTTAATGTCTGTGAGCATTGTTTGGTCTCTTAATGTTTTCTCAGTTCTTATTAGATTTGTAGTTTCTTACTTTTTTTCTTTAATACTGTCTGAATGTTCAAGGATGTCTACCTTATCTTCAATCTTTAAAATTCTGTCCTCTAGGGCTGGGGATGTGGCTCAAGCGGTAGCGCGCTCGCCTCTCATGCGTGCGGCCCGGGTTCGATCCTCAGCACCACATACCAACAAAGATGTTGTGTCCGCCGAGAACTAGAAAATAAATATTAAAAAAAAAAAAAAAATTAAAAAAAAAAAATTCTGTCCTCTACTTAATCTAATGTATTGGAAACATATCCAATTCAATTTTTGATTTAATTATCATTTCCAAGATTTCTGTGTAGTTATTTTTCAATATCTCTATCTCTTTATTGAATTTAGCATTTATTTCCTGTACTAACTTTCTTAATTTATTTAGTTTTTTTGTATCATCTGAGAATCCTATAATTTAAAAAAAAATTTGTATCCAATATTTGAATATTTTTGAAGTCTGTTGTTGATGAATTACAGACCTTAAGAGGTGTCTTATTACATTATTTTTCTGTATCACTTATATTCTTATGTTGAGATTTGCATATCTGTTGAGATGGGTTTCTTTTTCAATTTTTAATTTTTTTTTTAGCTGTAGATGTACCTTCACTTTATTTTATATTGGTGCTGAGAATCAAACCCGGGACCTCACACATGCTAGGCAAGTCCTCTAATACTGAGCCACAACTCCAGCCACCTCTTTTCCACTTTTATGTGAGGGTATTCTTAGGAAACAGCCTTCTCTTGGCAAAGTGTTCTGGTATATCATATTGTTGTGAATTGTTGAATGTATTTCCCAGTGTTTTTTGTAGTATATTTAATATACTAATGTTTTGGGTTGTGATTAGTAATCAAAGCGATCATTCCAAGTTTTGTAGTATATCAGAGCTTGAGGATTCTACTTTCTCTGTAGATTTCACAGGATCTTTCTAGTAGATCGACAGTTGTGTTGCCTATATCACTGTATATACATACCACCCATGATTGATCTTCTAGATATGGCAACTCTGTGTATTCTAAGAGTGTATAAGAGTAACCTATGTTGAGGTCATTGTGTTATTTCTCTCTGCTGTTGCTGTAGGAGCATACGTCCATGAGTAAGTTGAGCCTTCTCTCTAACTTTTACTTAGGCCATGGTTGCCAGTTTGGGGTCCCCAATATTCTTTGTGTTAAATTATTGCTGAAGGTTAAGAATAGTTGTTATGTGTGGAATTAGGTACACAATCTCTTAGCTGGATTGGGGGTATAACTCAGGGGCAGAGCATATTCCCCAACAATTTAAAGTGTCACATTTGGTACCCAGCCACTATGGAAAAGGGAAAATGAAGAACAGCAACAATAACAGGGAAGAATCTACAATATTCAAGTAAAATACTAGGTGTCAATTATGATATCTACAATACTAATAATCAGAAATTAAAACACCAACATAAGCAGCAGTGAACTAGATTTAGAATTAAACTAAACATTGAATATCAGCTACAACATCCACAGTACTAATAACTTCAAAAACATGAATGGTGGGAGCAAGAATTATATAAACTAGTTTTAAAAGATGGCAAAAATACAGTTCATTAAGAAGGAAGAAAATGAGAAAGGAAGTCAAAAGAATGGTTAAAATATTCCAAAGGTGAAACAGATAAAGTAGAAGAGAGGTAGAATAAAGTGAAGGCCATAATGAATGGAGAAAATAACAAAATTTTCAAAATGCAACAAAGTAGATTGACAGGTTGATAGAGAACAAGAGAATTTAACTATTACAGGGAGAAGCTGAGAAAATTAACAAAAAACCAAAAAAGAAAAAACACCCATAAGACAAAACAAAATAGTAAAAGGTAATAAAAAGAGAAAAATGATAACAAAATATCTTTATATATATGTAACATGAATGAATCAACATATACAACAAAAACAAAAAAATATTATTTTTTATTTGAAGATGGCACAATACCTTTATTATTTTTTAAAGTGGTGCGGAGGATTGAACCCAGTGCCTCATACATGCTAGGCAAGTGTTATACCATTAAAGTATAACCCCAGCCCCAAAACAAAAAGTTCTTAATGAAAAATGAAAGAATTGTCTCTGCTGAGGTGGTCAAAACTGTGAACAAGGAGAGATATTTACTACCTATGCCACACAATCCTTCTTTCCATTATTTTCTTCCTTACTTTCAGCAAGCTTGCTTTTGGGCAGAGTTTTCCAGGTGGAATTCACAGGTTGATGAATCTGCATGGTGCTATCTTCTACCTCACCTATCTTGTCTGGGTGGATCAGCTGAGCTCCCACTATAAGTGGGAGTGCCTTGGATAGATGAGTTCACCTTGAGACATATCATAATTTCAAGGCCCGAGTATAGATTACACTCTGAAGCCTCTGCTGTTAACCACAAGTATTTTTCCTAAAGTTTTCAGTGTGGTGAGGAGTCAACCAAGGGAGAATTTACATGGAGTGGGGGCACTACAGCCCGCCAGTCCTCTCTGGCTGTGCAGGAGAGAATTCTGTCTTTCAGTGACTGTCCTAGGCCACAGAAGAGCGTCAACTCAGATCCAGCGCTCTCACTTCACCACTCCTGCCTCCATCTCATTACACACACTCAGACTGGAGATGCTGTCTTTTGACAGCCTACTGAAGCACTGCTGTGATTGAAACCACATGGCCTAAGGTGCAGCGGCTACAAGTTCTAGGTGAGGCACAGGGGAAAGTGCAAGGCCACCATAGCAGCAACAGCAGAGAAGCCAACAGCAGACAGCGCGCCCATGAAAAGCCCAGGGACAGGAACAAGAATTGCCAAGACAAAGAGGCAAGGCAGCAAGCAATAGCGCTACAGGGCCACAGTGGTGGACATGCTACAGCTGGGAGAGATCCGGGGGAAGAGCGCAGGGGCGCTCAGGGCAGCAGAAGCAGACCACGGAGGGTTGGAGCACTGACAGCCCAGGGCTTGCTCTGAGCCGGGACTCACCTCCACCCACTCACACAGGGAGCTCCCCTCATTCCATTTTTATTGAAGAATTTTTATTGCAATATGTTCTCTCATTCGTGAATTTGCTGAGAAAATCCAAGCCTATGTCAGTTGTAGCATGGTATCTACAACTGACAAATTTGTAGTCAGTAAAATGGGGAGAAATTTAGAAAAGCTTGGGAAAGCTTTATCTATAAAAAAAATGTGAACTCAGAAGCTTAGGAAGTTTTATATTGAATAGTTTGAAGAACATATCAAATAAAAGTAAATGAAAATGAAAAGAAAACTTAGATGATTGGATTAGTTTTAAGATTTATGAACATTTTAGAGAAGAGTAATTTATAATGTTGGAGACAAGAGCCTTTTTTAAAGAGGTTTTTTTTCTCAGCTAAAATTCTTTGTTTCAGAAAAAGAGAACCAATATTTTGTGGCTTTGTTAGACCTCTCTTTCTGTTCTCTTAGCAAATTGTGCTAATGGCAAATATTATGTATTTGAGGACTCCCCTTGGGCCTGGGCATTGGGAAAATCCTTTCAAAGCATCTTCAAAGTGTTGAGCTGGGCACGTAGCCTGGATCCTGCCAGATATTCCTCTGCTGTGCCCTGCCAAGGTATTGGTACAGCATAGCCTCAGGCTCCTTTTTTTATCCTTCTTCAGCCTTTTCTCTTCAGCACTGTTTGCATGAAGTGGAACCATTTCCCACACCTGCCAAATTAAGAAAGAAACTCATCTATGAAGGGTGGAGAAGCCTGTCTGTTCATACATACTCATCTGTTCCCAGAAGTTACATTTTCATGTATTAAATAAAAAGTTTGGTGAAAAACATGAAATGTTTGGAAGTATTTTAATTTTCTTAAATTTTATACTGTGAAGACTGAGCAATGCAAAATTTAAGATTTTTTCCCCACTTCTCAGAGGTTTGGAAATTATGACTCTAAAAAAATAGAATTCTGTTATATTCTTTCTGTGCTGGTTTCCTCTTAACTATCTATAGATTTATATATCTGCATCTATATCTGCATCTGTACTTCATATGTACAATCAATAAATTGAGAAGATTAGCTTCATTTTTTGGTGTAAATTGAACAACTTTTTCTTATCTTTCTTCCTTCTTATTGAGTATAAATACTTTCAAAAATCAGATAAAATATCATGCTAATCTAGCAAACTTTTATGCACAATTCGAAACAACTTTAATTACCTGAATGGCCCCTACTATAAGAATACAAAAACGTTTGTACTAGCTATGTTCCTAATATCTCAGGAACTTCTTTGGCTTATTTCCTGCTTTGTAGATATTTGTAATATAGTGTTCAGGTTAAGGAAATTTACATCTGCTCTGCTTGAAAGAGTAACCAAGATCAGCTGCTCTGTTCTACACCAGGACATACCAGGAGTAGTGTGTGGTCCTGAACGGGCCACAGCAGCCTGCTGTATTACACTCTACATACTTGGCAGCATGCAGTTAAGGCTCCTCCTTGTCTTTTCCTGGTTCATGGCTCTGTTCCTTTTATCACTGAGCAAAGTCCCCTTGTCTGGATGTTCTTGGGTTGGTCAATTCTCCCACTGAAGGTCATCTCAGCTTCACTGTGTGTGTGTGTGTGTGTGTGTGTGTGTGTGTGAGATGCTGGAGATGAACCAGGATCTCGTGCTTGCTAGCCTAGCACACTACCACCAAGATGCACCCCAGCCCCCTGCTATCTTTGTTTTTAATGGTAAAGATAAACTTGGTCTTCTTATAATTCTACACGAGCCTCATATTACTGTGAGATAAATAATCTGGCAGTTAAACTAGTCATGTTTTAAAATATTGTCCTCTAGTTGCTCCAAAAGCTCATGTTCTAGGTTTTGATCCGCAGACAAGATAGGCAGAGCATGAAGCTGCAGCATGGATCTGCCTTTTTCCTGGGTGCTGTGCAGATGCTTCCCTGCACCCATGGAGTGGCCTCTGATGTGAGCTTGTCCTGTTGCAGTTTATTTTTGTACTACTGCAGGGTTTCTCAAGACAGGTGAATTTCAAAAGATATCATGTGTAGTCCAAGAACTACGTTCACTGTAACGTGGGCTCAGGCCTTCAACCCTGAGCACTGTGGTTCTTCTGGCTGATTCTGTCCATTGGAAGGGTCTCCTCGTCCCAGACAGGAGATGCACTAGGGTAAAACTTTAACCTCACAGTTACAGGCATATCTGAGAGGGGTGTCAGCACATCTGGAAACACCACTGACTGCTATAGGCACCCAGTGGGCATGGGGCTGGTGAGAGGTTCTAGCTGCAAAGAGGTGAGAGGGGCAGGGACTCACGGCTCTAAGGAGAAGCTGTTAGCCAACATCACAGAGGACGCCAAGAGGTTGATGGCTGCCGCCAGCTCTGTCTTCATGAAGGTTGCTGGTGACATCCTGGATGGGTCCATATTGGTCAGACGTTTGGAGCTGATCCTGAAGCACAAAAGTCAGTTTCTGGACCTGTGGCAGTTGGGTGAGCTGTGGCCAGGCTGGTAAGAAGACTGTGTTCGCTTGTGTGCTGACTGTCCTCCTCTATTCCACCAAGTGGAGGCCTTCTTGTCCTTCTGGTGGTGACTGTGGGGCACTCCCAGAGAGAGAAAGTGGTGCCGTGAAGTTTGTTTCCTTTGGCTGACTTTGTCATTGTTTTCCAGAGACAGAAAGTTCTTCATTCCAAGAGAAAAATTGTGATATGGAAGAGACACTGAACTGGAGGATGGATGAAGTCGTGTTTCTGGAGAGAGAGAAGAGACAGGTGGACAGCCTCCTGAGGCTGTGTGGGAAGGTGAAGTACATCATCCAAGGTATTGCTCCCGCAGTTGCGCTGGGAACCCTTGAGAGCTGTCACAGGGACGAAGCAGGCCACAAATAGTGGGGCCTTTTTTTTCAGGGAGAAGCTTTTAAAAAACATCCTTGACTCAGTTTTCAATGTGTTTGCCTGGGGAAACACCTTCCCCTTGTACATTCTTGTTTGTGTGCCTCCATACCCATCGATGTCCCTGATTTCCCAGTGTCAGTGTCCTATGCTGGCTTCCCAAGGAGGGGAGGTGTAGATCTTTCTCCAGTCTGTGCCCTGAACATGAGGCTGCTTGCTGCTCTGTCACTCCCAGTGGTATCCTGAGTTATTGGCACCTTCTTCAGGGTCAGGCCTTCACCATGGTGTGAACACAGGATTCACAGGGGAGCCGTGCAGTGGACCACGGCCACTCCACGGTTCTGGAACAAAGTTTCTGTAGCTGGTGGAATTGCATTTCTTGCCTTGGTACTTCCTTTTCCCCTTTTTCATTGTGTTTATTTCAAATTCAACCCAAAACTGTACCAGCTATCTGAGTGGATGTCTCTGAAGAGTCTCCCAGGACAGAGGGCTTATTTTCCCTAGCGAGGAGGTGGCCCTCAATCTCCCCTCGTCTCACAGGTTTCCTTGGCTCTGGCCTGTGCTTGACTCCTGTTTGACAGAGAGTGGCATCTACTGCTTGCTGGCACGGGGACATAGGAGGCCAGATACAGAACTGTGCCCCTGCTGTAGGTTGATCATTGGGCCAGGGGCAAAGTTTCCTTCAGAGTGCTGCCTGAGTGCTGCATTGGGATGTCAGATGCATTCTCACTATTGATCCTCTGTATGGAGCTTGTTGTCCTTCTCTGGATGCTCTTGAGAGCTGTGTGGCCCTGGTATTCTGAGGTTAACATTAATCTGTGCCTGGCTTTGGGTCTCTTTTCCATCTCTAGGATGAGGCACTGACAGGTCTCAGCCGGATATTTAGTCTTAGAGCTCTAGAGCGTTCTCCTGAATTGGTTCACTGTGCTTTCCCTCTTGCAGGGTGCACATAAACAGCTTCTGGGCTCCTGGCGTGGTTGCCTGACTCCCATGACATCTCTCCTGCTTGGGCTTCGCTTCCTGAGCCTCCTGACCTCCTCCTGCAGCCTGGACATTAACTTTTCATGTCAGCTCCCACATACACTGAACTTAAAGGCATTCCCTTTCTCCTTGAAAGATCTGCCCATTTATGTACCATGCTGTTCTCATGGCTCATGATTACAGTATGTTTTATTTCAGAGATTATTGATATTTTTAAAGGTTTTCTTTTTTTTGCATATTTTCCAGTTTCATCCAAGTTGCTTTTTTCTGTTAGTTTGTTTTTCTTTCTTTCTTTCTTTTCTTTTCTTTTTTGTATGCTTGGGATGGAACGAAGCTTTCCTTTTCTTTTTTTTTTACGTGGTGCTGAGGATCAAACCCAGTGCCTCGCATGTGCTAAGCAAGCAGTCACCAGTGAGCTACAATCCCAGCCCAAACCTAGGCTCTGTGCTTGCCAGGCAACCACTCTGCCACTGAGCTATACCAGCCCTGTTGAGGTTTTTGGTATCTATTTCCCGCTTTAAAGCTTTTCCTATTCTAGTTGGAGATTTTTGTTTGTCTGTGTCTATGAAGGCAGTCCCTACAAATGGATTGATAGGTTGAGTGCTTCTGGGCCAAGGCCCTTGGGGTTCTGTGGTTGCCCCTAAATTGACCTGGTCCTTGAGGGCTTCTCTTGAGGGCTGATCATCTTTGCAGCCCCTACCTGCCGCCAGGTTTCTGGAGCCAAGTGGGAGAGGAGGAGGTGGAGTCTCTGCTTTACTTCTGCTTTCCTGCCTTGGTGGCTATGTCATCCTCTTGGTCCTTAGGTTGAATAATACCTGTCCTCTGGAGCTGCCCAAGACAGGTGTGTGTTCAGAAGTAGCCTCCAGGCCTAAGAGCCCTGCAGGTGGTCCTTTCTGCCCCTTGCCAGTAGAGAGCAGCCCCCATCTGCCTGCATGGTAGAGGTGGACTCTCACCAACTGCTTCTTAAACAGACTTGGAACCCAATTCCAGTTCCCTCTCTGCCTTTCCCAGTCTAGGGTGCTAGGCCTGGCTGAGCTTATGTCTGCTGTGGCCTCAGGTTCTATATTCTCAGGCCCCAAGTGTCTTTTGCCACCGGTGTGGCTGTCTTTCCACTTCCCAGCTTGTGTTGCTATCAGTCTCCTTTTCTACTCTCCTCGTTCCTGCTGATTCTGATCTTTCAAAAGTAATTTCTAATCTGCCACAGGAGTGGGATTTGGGGGTGGGGGATAAATGTGTGTTTCCAGCTGTCCCCTCCATACAAGAGCTTACAGTCTATTTTTAATTATTAAAACTGATGAGCAAGCCCAAGGCAAGAAGGAGGGGAGGAGGGATGAATTCTTATTGAAACAAAAATCGCAGCAATGGTATTCACTTAAAGAAATGGTTTTCTTAAAGAAATGATTAGAAATTCTAGGAAAGTAAAATAAGATGACTAGCAGTTTAACTTCCATGTTTCCTATGGATTCCCAAGTGGACTTTGGAGAGATTGAAGCAAGACACTAAGAAGATCTGAACCACAAAAGACTGAATGAAGCCATAAGGGTGAGCCAGCTGGCATCCTCAGCCTGCAAGCAGATGACTCACTACAACCTGGACTGTGAGGTCCAGGAAATGGCTGCAAGGATAGACTCCCTGATGGACAGCCACATCTTCCAGATCTTCTGGGAAGAAGCTGCAGAGTCATTAAGCCATCCCCAAGGAGAATCTGAAAGGCGAACCCTTGTGCTTATAGAGGCCTATGAGTTCTTGTACTCGCCTTGTTACCAAAAGTTCATGAAATTGTATCAGGATCTGAAGTCAGGAGAGGTCACCATTGGAGAAATCAGTCATCTTCAAGGACTTTGTAGATAAATACAATGACCTGACTTCAGACCTTCAGATCATGTGTAAAGTAGACCCCCAGGCCCAGAGGGGCTGGATCTCAGAATGTGTTGAACAGATCAAGGAGTACCATAGCCTGCACCAGGCAATCAGCTCGGCCAAGGTCATCTTGCAAGTCAAAAACAATTTTGGATTGACCGGTGACTTCAGTGTTATTTACACTTTAATAAACTTTTTAAGTTATTTTCTGGGGACTCCCGGGAGGTAGGGGCCTACCTCAGACTCCTTGGAAGCCCCAGGGCTTCTAGGAAGGTCAGTGTGGCAGCACCCTTCAAGGACTCTCATCTAGGTTGCACTAAGTCTGGAATATTCCAAGCCCTGGGTTTTTACCTTTGCTTGAGACAGTGTGACTGTTCCTTAGCTAGTAAATTTTCTTGAGTTGATATGAAAACCCAAAATTTGGGATAGAGAAACCATCCCTTTTCTAAAGGAATCTCATCTTTTTAGGTTGTAAAAGCACAAAAGGAAATATTTCGTCAGCTGTCCAGGTACCTCTCCCTAGTTCTGGTGGAAATGCCAAATGGTACCTTGTTCCTGTTGTAACTCAGGCCTGAGTCTCTTCTTCCTATTTCTTAGCCTCAGGTTTCTAAGCCATGTGTAGCCCATTTTTCAGTAGAGACGGGTGTGATAATGCTTAGAATTTAGCACAGAGTATGGAAGTGTGCATACCTAAACTTGAACCCTTCGGTACATACGTGAGTAACTCCCCAAAACAGAGAAACCAACGACATGGACCTGGCAGGGCTATTGTGAGGAGCAGGTTTCAAAGTCCTAGTAAGCTTCCCCATAGGACCTTGGGTACCGGTGACAGTAGCTACTGCTGCCCAGCAAGGAGGGCTGTGGAGGTCATGCTATCCTTGGTGCAAGAGTGTGTCATGCTGTTGCCGTAGCAGCTGGTGGTCCAGGCATATGGGGGCGGGGCAGGCATGGGTAGTCTCTGGTGCAGCCCACAGCAGAGCTTCATCTTGCAGATTGATGACTTCGAGGCCACCCTCCTTGAGACACTGGACCAGATCAGCCCACAGCATATCTGGGCTAAGAAGCTGCTGCAGGACATCAGCGAGCCCTGCTGCCAGTGTCTGGAGGAGCTGGCCCTGCAGAAGGCCCTGGGAGGTATGGGGGGGACTTGACTTCAGTTGTTTGCCAAGTGGGGTTTCTGAGCTTGAGGTCACTCTGACTCATTCCTGTGTGTGCTTTAAGTAGGGAACAGTGTCTGCTTCCAGGCCCACAGTGCAGTCTGCATCAGGACGGCTTTTCAGGGTTCTGGTTAAAACCGTTTGCTTTGCTGCTCTCTCCATCTGTGTTCGTAAGCATCTGGATTTCCTTTGCTCCTTCTAACTCATTCTGCCAGAGGCCTAGGTAAGCTCTTGCAGGCAGGGGGGCATTGCTGCTCTAAGCTTGTAGAAAATGTGCATTTCTCTTTCAGCCTAGCGCTAGGCAGCCTGCATGGTTGTGTGGACTAGATAGAGGCAGGGGAGGAGAGGTAAGAAAGAAAGTTCAAAGAGGTGGAGCAGGGGCAGAGCCTAGAAGACCACCTCCTGCTGCCACTAAGGCTGTGCTGGCTCCAACTCTCATACAGAGCTGTGCTGCTTCCACCTTGTACTCCTGAGTGCTTTGATGTACATTCTTTGACTAGTAATTAACCCTGGGGGAATTATCTCAGTTTTTTAAATAAGTAATTGTCCACATGTTATTAACCAACTGAATCTGAATTGTTTAAGTGATGATGTTTGTGGATTAAAGGAAATAAGTTATACACAAGCCTAGAACAGTGCCTGAGACATTTTTGGTAAAGGTTAGATGTTGGTCAGTGGTGTCATCATATGCTGCAAAAGAAAAGGTGCCCTGGTGTCCTAACTGAAGGCAGGAAGTATCACACATCCTAGGTGTTTACTTAGCGTCTATTGATGGCCTCATGAAGGATCGTGCTCCAGGTGAGAGTTGTGCAGAATCCTGGAGTGGTCCTGTGCTGATCTGTTCTCTGCCCCAGGCATCACCGAGCTCCAGGTGTTTGTGGACCTGGCCTCCATCTCAGCTGGAGACAGTGACATTGACGTGGACCCGGTAGCCTGCTTCCATGATGCTGTGCAGGGCTATGCATCCCTGCTGTATAAGCTGGACAAGAAGGCAGGCTTCAGCGAGTTCATGGAACAGTTGAGGGAACTCTGGAAGGCTCTGCAAAATGACCTCCATCTGCCCTGTAAATTGGTGAGTCTTGTGCCTGGTTCCAAGGCATGGAGGTCTTGCAGCCCTGGGGAGCAGCTGTGCTTTGAGGGCACGTGGGCATGGAGGCATGTAGGCATGTAGGCAGCCATTTAAACTGATGTTTAAAACCAGCTTTTCTTCACATATGGAAATGCTTTCTTTGTCTTGGGCTGGAACAGAGCTACAGAACTGCATGTCCAGAGCAGTCTCCACCCTACAGGAAAAGTGTGGAAAGAACATGATAGGAAGTGTGCAAAAGGGTGTGCAGCAGTTTTCTCTGAATGGTAGTAATTGTCCTTTTGTTTGGTTACTTTTGAGTATTTTTCACAATTAATATTGATTTTTTATCAGAAAAAAAACTCTTAAGTAAACTACCTGTACCAGCATCTGAGTAAACGTACACTCATAACTCGCCCAACGAGAAGAGATGTCCAGAAGCCTGCATCAGCCTTGGGAAAATCCTGTGTGTGGTTGGAGGGTTGGGAGATGGACAGAGAGAGCAATTTGCAGTTTCGTTTTTCTGCTAGAAGCTGACATTCTGTTGCAATTTTTCAAGTTCTTCGGGTCATGCTCAGGGACCATGGCAGGACATTAAGATTTAAGGGCTCCTGTTCAGTCAAGCATCTCTCCTCAGAGGGCCTTTGTTCTGGGAACGTAACAGGATGGTGGCATTTCACTTGGGAGTGTGGCCTGTGGCCATCCACCCAATCATCCATAAGTGCAGGCCACGTGCACTCCAAGTGTCAGCTAGGAATCAGGCACCAGCACAGCCACACTGAGTGGCCAGGGTCCTTGGGGACCAGGCAGGGTCCTGAGGGACCGTCAGAGGCACCTGAGACAGCCTTAGGCATTGGGTGAGCAGCTACACCCAGAGTCCTGGAGGAGAGTGGCTGGAGTTTGCCCAGCAAGGGCAGAGGCAGGAAGAGGACATCCAGGAAGACAGTCATTCGAACCCTGGCCCATGTTCTCTGCTTTTATCCCAACAGCGAGATTCTGCCAGGAACTTGGAGTGGCTGAAGACAGTGAAGGAAAGCCATGGATCCATTAAGCTCTCGTCCCTGTCCCTGGCCACAGCAATCAACAGCAGAGGCATCGATGAGATCAGGGCATCCACAGGTGACCAGAAGGTGAGCTCTCCCAGATTCTAGGTGCAGTGTTGGTGGCATGCGCTGGCCTGCTGCAGAGTCAGGGTTTCAGCGACCAGAAAATGGCCTCTAAACATGTTGTGCCTCCCAGATCTCCCCAGATGCTATCCTGAGCCTGATCCTCCCTGGGGGTCACAGTGAACTGGAGCCAGAGCGCTCTTACACTTTGGAAGAGCTGAGGGATCTTTTAAACAAGCTGATGCTGATGTCTGGCAAGAAAGACCACAAGAATATGGAAGTGGAGAGGTTTTCTGAGGTGATCAGGTGCCCTGTTGCCTCAGGCTGGGCATGCTCACTGCCCTTCTGCTTGCAAAGGGGAAGGGGCAGGGGTTGGCCTCCAGTGGACAGAGTGGCTCCAGAGAGTGGAGCTTGTGGGTCTGCAGGGTGCACCTTGCCTGGAGCCACATCTGAGGTGGGACAGGCCCTGGACGTATCAGCTCCTCCTTAAGAACATCAGAAGGTTCTGTCACCAATAGTGGTTAATCAGCTGCATTTAGCAGGAGGTGACCAAATAGATAGATCTTAAAAAGAAGCACAAATGTCTTTGTTTACTCTGTAAATTGGTAAAGTCAAACACCTCAAGATTCTAATGGGCACTCTTCTTCAAAACTAAAGTAATCAAGCCAGGTGTGGTGGCACATGCCTGTAACATCAGTGACTCAGGAGGGAGTCAGGAAGATTGCAAGTTAGAGGCCAGCCTCAGCAACCTAGTGAGATTCTGTCTTAAAATAAAAAGGGCTAGGGACCTAGCTCAATGGTAGAACACCCTGAGTTCAATCCCTAGTACCAAAAAAAAAAAAAAACAAAACAAAACCAAAAACCCTGAAATAATTGTTGACACAGGTTGTTGGTTTTTTTTTAAATTCTCTCTCTCTCTCTCTCTCTCTCTCTCTATATATATATATATATATAGATAGATAGATAGATAGATAGATAGATAGATAGATATAGATATAGATATAGATATCTCCTGTTATAGGTTCTTTCCTTACAGTTTGTTTGTACTTCACAATTGACATTTTTTCCTCCAGTGCAGCCATTGAGCCAGGTCCTGGCACATACTAGGCAAGTGCTCTACCACTGAGCACAGTCCAGCGCACATCAACATTCTTATCTGCCACCTGATCTCCTCCTGAAGGTAGCTGCCCTCTCCCTAGGCTTTTCGTGTTTCCCAGTGACCCTGTGGGAGGAGTGAACCCAAGCCCCTTTACTTAGAACCCGTGTGTGTCTAGATTGGCACGTCCTTCTTCACTAGCTCACTGTGATGTCTGCCTCATGCCCCTGTTTCCCGCAGTTATTCCGCCATGTGCAGTGGCTCGTGCAAGCCTTCCTGAATCTGTACTCTGTGGGAAACATGCTGTTCTGGACCTGGACTGCCAAGGTCTACTGCTGCCCCAGGAATGGCATCTCCATCTGCATGGACTTCCAATTGGAGTTGGTAAGCCAGCTGACAGAGAGTGGGGACATCACCCAGCTCCTGGAAGCCCTCTGCAGGCAGATGGAGCACTTCCTGGATGACTGGAAGGAGCTGGTGAGCAGAAAGCGCAGGGAGCACTTCTACCTCAACTTCTACACAGCCGAGCAGCTGATCCTCCTGAGCACCGAGCTCAGGAAGCAGAGTCCCAGCTAAGCTGCCCTCCTGATGCTGTCCTTCATCAAAGACAACTGCACCCCAGCTGACTTTTTAAGGGCCACTGAGGGGTTCAATGAGGCCCCCAGACACCAAGTGAGGACAGTGATTGAAAAATTACCTTCATTGCAATCCGCTGAGATCAGCCTGGTGACCAAGCTGAGGGCCATCATGGAACAGTCGCTGGAGAGCGTGAGTGTCTTTCTGCCTGGCTGCCTGGACCTGGAGGCCCTGGGCCATTGTCTGGCTCGCCTGGCTAGGATGGGCAGGTCTCCTGTGGAACGGTCACTCCCCTTGGGCCTTCAGGCTGGCCAGCCCAACCTGGTCTTATGTGGCCACTCTGAGGTGTTATTGGCTACCTTGGTCATCTACATGCAGGCCTCAGGCCAGCCCCTACCCACCATTGATGAGGTGCTACTCTGTACCCCGGGGACTACATTTGAGGAGGTGGCCCTGTTCCTGCATCGCTGCCTGGCCCCGGTTTCCCAGGGGCACAAGGTCTACAGCCTGCTGTTTGCGGATCAGCTGAGCTACGAGGTGGCCTGCCAGGCAGAGGCCCTCTTCCGCAGCCTGTGCACACAGTGTCCCTGGGAGGACTACCAGCTGGTGGTGGTCTGTGATGTGGCACAGGAATGCTGCTACCTGCCCTCAGCCTTCAGTCAGCACAAAGTCCACCTCATCCCCCAGGCACCCCTCCATGCCATCCAGGACTACCTGGCACATCACTACCAGGTCCCAGCACAGACTCTGTCCGCAGCAGCTCTGTTCAGAGACCGGATGTGTGTGGGGATCGTGGCCTCCGAGAGAGCAGGAGTTGGTAATGAGAACACTGGGGTGGGCAGGCAGTCTCTCAGGGTTTCCCAATGACCCCTGCCTCTGCAGCAGTGGGCACCTCAGATGACACCCCTCTGCAGGTGGGAAAGTGAGTCTCAGGAGGGTCTGACTGCCTACAGTCAGTACTTCCTCTAGAAGGGGCCCCCTTTCCACCCAGGTTGCAGTTCCTGGGAGCCCAGCTCCTCCTTGGATGGACTTCTCTGCAGGTCACTTTTTTCTTGTGTAAACCCTTGACCTTTTCTGGGTCGCATTAGTGTGAGCAGAGGAGGCACAGCTGCTCTGGCTCCAGGAGAAGAGTGCTTTGCACTCTCCCTTCAGTCACTGACATGTGTCCTTGGAAAGAAGTGGTGACTTCCATTCTGTTGATTTCATCCCATGAGCATCCCTGTGCCCTGTCAGGACAAAACCTGCCCTCCCCTCCCTGCTCGGGACATACCTCTGCTTTTACATTATTACACTTCCACTGCTGTCATCATGGAGAATGCCAGGATGCTGAGTGGGTGACAGCTGGGGACTCTGGCTTCATGGTGGAGTTGTGCTCTATTCTGATATTCCCTTGCATCACTTTTGAATTTTACACAGAGAAATAACTGTTTTTATTATTTTTAAACTGGATTTGCCCCAGGGGTGCCCTACCACTGAGCCACATCCCCAACCTTTTTTATTTTTTATTTTGAGACATGGTCTCACTAAGTTGTTTAGGGCCTCAGTAAATTGCTGACGCTGGTCTTGAACTTGCAATCCTCTTGCCACAGCCTCCCACGTAGGTGGGATTACACGCAGGTGCCACTGCTCTTGCCTGAGACATAATTTCTAATCTCTCTGGATTCTCTTCCTCTTGATCCATAGGCTTGGGATCTCATTTCCTTATTTTAACATTACAGGGAAATCTCTCTATGTGAAGAGATTGCATGAAAAACTGAAAAAGAAGTTAAACAGTGAAAAGGTGCCTTTAAAGATTGTTCGGTTGACTGACACTCAGGTGGATGAGGGCCGTGTCCTGGGCTCCCTCCTGTCTTTCTGGGATTCTCAGTATGGGAAAACGCCTGTGATATTCCACTTTGATGTGACTGCTTCGGTAAGTTCCCATATGGCAACCAAATGGCCACATCAGAAAGTGTAATTCCAAGGGACCCACCTGCTTCTCCCTGTATGAAGAGTCTCTTCTTTCTACACCTACCTGTGGTCGATACCCTTCTCTCAAGGAACAAGACAGGAGGGTCCTGGGGGTTGGGAGAGATGGTTGGCAATTGTTTATTTTTAAACCCATGCTTCTCTGTCTTTGGGTACAGTCTGGAACTTGGGTCTTTCTTTTCAAACTCCTCATTTTACAATACCTAATGGATACAAGTGGGAAAATGTGGCTTTGGAATCCGTGCCATTTATATATCATTGAAATTACAGAAAGAAATTTAGTGCAGTCAAGGAGGTCTTCAAAGCAGGTATGTACAAGGGCATTTGCAGGTGGTCATGGTACACTTTTGATTCTGTGGCCTGTGGCTTGGGGTGACACATCTTAGTTGTTTCCCACTTTTGCCTTAGAGGAGCAGCATGTACAGTGTCAGGGGAAATGCATGCTTGGACTTAGAATTCAATGATGTCTGGAATGAGAATGCTCTTGTGTTGATTGGCAGAATCTTGGATTTGTCTGGATCTGTCAGATTGGTGCTGTGTGTCTGGGTTGAGTCCCAGCCATGCTGAGTGATGGGAGATTCCTCTGTTGACAGACACTCTCTCCTATATTCACTGCCAGTGAACATGGCAGGGACACTTCACGCATAGAAACCCATTAGGTGGTGGGAGTTCTATTGTCACACACCTTTGTGCTTAGTGGAGAGATGGAGCCGCAGGATTGGAAATGGTTTCCTGGTTCATAATACAGCTGCCATAGTTGAGCTTTTGTAGTACCCTAACATGCAGATGCCAGCCTCTGTGAACAATAGACTGCAGATAGCCACATGCATTCAAGTGATTTTTTTTTTCATAAAGTCCCATCCAGGGTAGACTGCATTGAAGGTGTCTGCCAGGAAATCAAGTTTTAACTTCTACTTATGTCTCTTCTTTGCAGAATCCACAGGTCCCCCAGTTCAGTTTTCTTGGTATCTTCCCCAAAGTCACCTGCAAACCTCCCAGTGAAGTGATAGCCATGGAGCTGAGCCCTGAGAGGAGCGTCATAGAGCCTGGAATGGATGAGAGAGAGTTCCAAAGTGCCACTTTCCAAAGACCTTACCAATATTTAAAACAATTCCATCAAAAAGAAAACCTAGACACATTTCACTATCAAGAAGGCTCTGTTGAAGGTACCCCAGGGAAATGGATCCAGCACCTACTCATATACTGCGGGGTCATCAACCCCTCCTGGTCAGAACTCTGGAATTTTGCTCGGTTCCTCAACTGTCAGCTCAAGGACTGTGAGGCCTCTCCATTCTGCAATCCAGGATGTACTGAAGACGCACTACAGGGCTTCAAGAACTTTGTGGTCACCTTCATGATCTTCATGGCAAGAGACTTTGCCACACCAACACTTCATACCTCTGACCAGAGCCCTGGGAAGCACACGGTCACCACGGATGGTGTCAATGAAGAAGAGCTCGCCCCCTTCACTCTCCGGAGGAGGTGGGAGTCAGAGCCTCACCCATATGTGTTCTTCAATGGTGACCACGAGACCATGACATTCATAGGCTTCCATCTTCGGCCCAATGAGAATGGCAGCGTTGATGCCATCAACCATCTCAATGGGAAGATAATCAAGAAAGATGTCATAACAGAAGAACTGTACATAAGGCTGTTGCTTCAAGGCGTGCCCTTCAATGTTGACTTTGATAACCTGCCCAAACACGAGAAAATCTTGAGACTCTGCCAGCCACTAGGAATTTTTGGGCCCTGGACCCTGATGAAACATATGAGCTTACAACAGACAACATGCTCAAGATTCTGGCCATTGAGATGCGGTTCCGCTGTGGGATCCCAGTTATCATCATGGTAGAAACAGGCTGTGGGAAAACCAGGCTCATTAAATTCCTTAGTGATCTGCAGCGTTGTGGTGCCCAGGCTGAGACCATGAAGTTGGTCAAGGTTCATGGAGGAACAACTGCAGCCATGATCTACTCCAAAGTCTTGGAGGCTGAGAAAACTGCCTTATCCAATAAGGACCAACACCAGTTGGACACTATCTTGTTCTTTGACGAAGCCAACACAACAGAAGCCATAAGCTGTATTAAGGAAGTCTTGTGTGACCAGACCGTGGATGGCCAGCCACTGGAGGAGGGCTCAGGCTTGCACATCATAGCTGCCTGCAACCCTTACAGGAAGCACTCTCAGGAGACCATCTGCTGTTTGGAGTCAGCTGGTTTGGGGTACAGGGTCAGTGCAGAGGAGACAGCAGACAGGCTGGGCTCCATTCCCCTCAGGCAGCTGGTGTACCGTGTCCACGCCCTGCCCCCGAGCCTGATTCCTCTGGTGTGGGACTTTGGGCAACTGAATGACACTGCTGAAAAGCTCTACATCCAGCAGATTGTTCAGAGACTGGTGGACCACGTCAGGATCAACAAGAAGGAGACTTGTGTGATCACGGAAGTGCTCTCTGCCTCTCAGAGGTTCATGAGGAACACTAAAAGTGAGTGCAGTTTCGTCAGCCTCCGGGATGTGGAGCGCTGTGTGAAGGTGTTCACATGGTTTCATGGCTGCAGTGAGATGCTCTTGGTGAAGCTGAACACCTTTCTCTGTGAGACCAGTGTCAGCAAAAATAACTTCAGGAGAGACCCCGTCCTCTGGTCCCTGGTGATGGCTCTGGGGGTCTGTTACCATGCCTCCTTAAAGGAGAAGGAGTCCTACCGCAGAGCCATTTGCAGGTATTTTCCAGAATCATATGACAACAGCGGGGTCATCCTGGACGAGATCACACACGCACAGGATCTTTTCCTGAGTGGGGTGCCTCTGAGGAAAACCATAGCCAGGAACTTGGCTCTGAAGGAGAATGTCTTCATGATGATCATCTGCATTGAGCTGAAGATACCCCTCTTCCTGGTGGGAAAGCCCGGAACCTCCAAATCTCTCGCCAAGACCATAGTGGCAGATGCCATGCAGGGCCAGGCCGCACACTCCACTCTCTTTCGAAGCCTAAAGGAGGTCCACCTGGTGTCATTCCAGTGTAGCCCCCACTGCACCCCACAGGGCATCATAAACACCTTCAAGCAGTGTGCTCGCTTCCAGCAGGGGAAGGACCTGCAGCAGTACGTGTCTGTGGTGGTGTTGGATGAGGTTGGCTTGGCAGAAGATTCCCCCAAAATGCCCCTGAAGGCTCTGCACCCATTGCTGGAAGACGGGTGCATTGAAGGTGATCCTGCCCCCCACCAAAAAGTCGGCTTCATAGGTATTTCCAATTGGGCCCTCGACCCTGCCAAGATGAACCGGGGCATCTTTGTGTCCCGTGGCAGCCCCAGTGAGAAGGAGCTCATGGAGTGCCAGAGGGATCTGCTCTTCAGACAGCCTGGTGCAGGACAGGGTCCGAGGGTACTTTTCTCCTTTTGCCAAGGCCTATGAAACAGTGTGCAGCAGGCAGAACAAGGAATTCTTCGGGCTTCGTGACTACTATAGCCTCATCAAGATGGTCTTCGCCACCGCCAGAGCATCTAACAAGAAGCCTTCTCCACAGGATATTGCACATGCAGTCCTTCGGAACTTCAGTGGCAAAGATGACATCCCTGCTTTGGACATCTTCATGGCCAGTTTACCTGAGGTCAGGTACATAGGAGAGCTCAGGACCCTGGAGCTCATCAAGCAGAACATTTTCAGGGATATGAAGACGGCAGCAGTGGGGGAGCTAGAAGGAGCTGAATCCCGCTACTTGCTTGTGCTGACGAAAAACTACATGGCCCTGCAGATCCTGCAGCAGTTATTCTTCGGTGAGGACCAGCAGCCCGAGATCATCTTTGGTTCCAGTTTTCCCCGGGACCAGGAATACACCCAGATCTGCAGAAACATCAACCGGGTGAAGATCTGCATGGAGACCGGCAAGGTGGTGGTGCTGCTGAACCTGCAGCACCTATATGAGAGCCTGTACGATGCGCTCAACCAGTACTACGTCTACCTTGGGTGCTAGAAGTACGTGGACCTCGGGCTCGGCACCCATCTCATCAAGTGTCGGGTCTACCCTGACTTCCACCTGATTGTCAACGAGGAGAAAAATGTGGTGTAGGAGCAGTTCCCTGTGCCCCTTATTAACCGGCTGGAGAAGCACTACCTGGACCTCAGCTTGGTGGTGCAGGGGTGGCAGAAAAGCATTGTGCAGGAGCTCATGCAGTGGGCAGAGCAGTTTGCTGACGTGAAGGCCCATCAGTTCCTGGCTGGGCACAAGTACAGCCCTGCTGACGTCTTCATCGGCTACCACTCTGACGCCTGTGCCTCTGTGGTGCTGTAGGCTGTGGAGAGGCAGGGCCCCAGGGACCTGACACAGGAGCTGTATCACAGAGTATCTGAGGAGGCCAAGCTGATCCTGCTGGACTGTGCCACACCAGATGCTGTGGTGCGGCTGAGCACCTCTACGCTGGGCTCATTTGCTGCATAGACACTGTCTCAGGAATACTGGAACAATCAGCAGCACCACTCCTTTGCAGATTTCCTCCTGGCCCAACTTCACAATCTGGACCTGGAGCGCCACGCCATTTTCACAGAGGTGACTGCCCCCATAGCGTTTCCTTTTTCTTTCACCCAAGAGCCCTTGCTCTCTGGTGCCAGAAGGTCTCAACTCCATTTAAGGCACTGTTCAGAAGGAAAACTGGTATGTCCCCTCCATGTTAGGCAAAATGAGGATAAGTCCATTTTGGTCTCTCTCACCTGTTTGTGAGCAGAGCTCTCCTCTGACAGCAGCACTAGGCACAGTGTTCACTGGGCCCACCCTGGTTATAAGTGATTGGCCTGCTTCTCATTCTTGGACAGCCTAAGAGTAATGGACGAGGTTGGTTCTCCTTAAAAGACACCGGCCTGCTGTGAGGGCTTGCTGGGTATGTGTCAGAGGCAGAGGAATCCTTGTGGCACAGGTGTTGAGTCTGAATTTGCATCTGTGCAGGAGACCAGGAAGGGACTGCTGACAGAGCTTGAAATTCAAGCTGTGAGTGCTGGGTTGTGGGGATGGGATAGGTGGAGAGACATGTGGAGGGCCTTGTGGATAGCCTTGAGCTTGGTCTTGACTGCACAGAGAGGAGCTATGAATGAAAGTGTATGTAGACATGCCCCAATGACTGGGTGATGGAAAGACAGTGGAGTAAGAGAGTGACATTGAGAGGATAGATCTGTCAGGAAGTTCTGGCATGGTGCAAACTGCAAATGGTTAGCTGGCAGCATGGGTGGGCTAATCATCAATTCCATGGAGGGTGGCAGGAGGTGGAGGACAGCCTTCCTGAGCTCACTGTAGCTTTGTGCTATCATCATGGAGACCCCAGGAAGGAACGATGGGTTTGGGAGCCAGTAGTGACATCTGTTTTGAATAGGTTTGATGTCTGCTGTGTGGTTGGATGTAGGAATAGGAAGCTTGTCAGTAAGGACAGGCCCAGAGAAGGGGACTAGATCCAGGTGGAGTGGCACATGCCTATAATCCCAGTGGCTTGGGAGGCTGAGGCAAGAGGATTGAGAGTTCAAAGCCAGCCTCAGCAACTTATGGAGGCCCTAAGTAACTTAGCAAGTCCCTGTCTCAAAATAAAAACTAAAAAGAAGGGTTGGGTTATCGCTCAGTGGGTAGACACCCCTGCATTCAATCCCTGGTACAAAAAAAATGGGGTCTGAAGAGCTGAGGTCCTATGTTCCTGGTGATGTCTGGGTTTGCACTATGGGGTGTGGTCCATGGCAGAGAATGGAGAACTATTGAGGGGAGGGAGCATTGCCAGTGGCTAACTCCTGATAGCATGAAATAAGATTACAAGAAGAAATGGCATTGTGCTGAGCCCTAAAGGATCAGGAGGCTCCCAGGTAGGGAAAAAAGCAAGAAGAGAGACATTGACATCTCAGGAGGAGATCGAAGCATCTTTTAGTCAGGGCAAGTCTTCTCTCTGACATCTGTTGACCCTGGAGGTTCTGCTTGCCTCAGCCACTCCTTGTATATAAAAACTGCTCTGGGTTGGGCTTCTTTCTGTCTGAGTGCCCACTGGCCCTGGGTTCTGACCCGGTGTTCTGTGTTCTTGCTTAAATTCAGCTGATTGCTTGTGTGCCCATGTTGCAGGTCACCACCTTCTCCAGACTGCCGACGAACTGTGACTGCGAAGCTCCAGGGGCAGAGGTGAAGGGCTTGGCCCCTAAGCCTGTGATCCTGTCACTGCAGCAGTTTGACACTGAGTACTCATTCCTCAAGGAAGTCCGGTGAGGCGCCCTGCCTGCCCATCACCCTTGGCCCCTGCCCTGGGAACGTGGTATCGCATGCCAGGGTGTGGTAACCACTTGTAAGGAACTCTGAGTACTATGGAGCCTCATTGCTCAGCCTCCTCGTATGCCCCTCTGGCCCCAGTTGTAAGACAGCTGTGTCCGTCTGTCTCCTGAGCACTGTGTGGCCCTTTTCTTCTCCAGTGGATTGCATCCTCACCTTGTGGAGAGAGACCCCACCTGGATGCTGGGTTCTGCATGGCCTGTGTTTCCCTTCACTTTGTGGAGTGTTATGATCCATGGGTTTTTTTTTTTTTTTTTTTTGCTTGTGCTGGGGATTGAACCCAGGGCTGCTCTACCACTGAGCCACATCCCCAGCCCTAATTTTTATTATTATTAATTCTGAGATAGGATCTGGCTGTGTTGCTGAGGCTAGCCTGGAACTGGTGACCCTCCTACCTTAGCCTCCTGAGCTGTGGCTGCCCATGTTTTAGGACAGAGGACTCACTTGGGTGATTCTCTTTTTCTTTCAGAAGCAGCTTAATGAAGACAGCCAGACGTAAAATCCTCATTGTCCAGATGGATTTTGATGATGGCGCTCACAGTGCTCAGCTCATTGCATCAGCTAAGTATGTTCTCAGCAGTTTTCTAGGAAAAATAAGAAGCCACAATCTCCCCAGGACATTTTGAAGAATTTTTTCCATGAAAACAGTGTGGAAATAAGAATAACTCTCCCTCCCAGCTCCTGACATGGACTAGAGAAGCTAGAGAGTAAAGGATGAAGGAAAAGGCCAGTAATGGCACAGAAATTGTGGAATGCAAGACCCGTCAATAATGGAATTTTTGTAGTATTTAGGAGAATATGTTAAAGCTGTGTGTGCAGTCATTTACAGTCCTTTTTTGATCATTTTGATTTTGAATCACATAATTAAAATTAAAGTTCAGTCTGGGATTTAGCTTGGTGGTACAGCACTTGCCTAGCATGTCTGAGGTCCTAGGTTTGATCCCCAGTACTGCCTAAAAAAAAAAAAAAGAAAAGAACTTATCATAAGTTTAAGGGCAGTAAGACTATATAAATAAATTAATATTTATTGAACATTTTTGTGGTGTTCATAAATCTGTAGCTTTCATAATTGCTGTGTTCTGTTACCTCATGTAATTAAGAGTGACTTCTGCCCCTTTAAAGTACTGGGAGCCTAGTACAAGTTAAGGCCTAGCCAGATCCTATAGGGAGGTGGTCTGCGGCCACTGGGTATGCAAGGGCCACCGTACCACACTGTACTTTCTCAAAATGGGAAGGCCAGTAAGCCCCAACCTCTGGCATGTGGGTGCCCTGAGACCTGCAGGGCGGGTGGGGATTCTGATCAGCCCTGAGAGGTAGGAAGTGATCCTGCCAATTGGAAGCCACCCTTCTCCTCTCATGAGAGTTGTGGTGGCCCCTGGAATTGTGTGGAATGTGGTAAAGTCCCAACAGCTCTTGGGACGAGGCAACCATCTCACACCTTAGCTTTTGCTCCATTGCTTGCTTTGTTTTGATTTTTGTTTTCTCAATAGGTATTCTGCTATTAATGAAATCAACAAAATACAAGGAACTCAGGGCTGCGTCTTCTTCTATTTCATCACAAAACTGTCCCGGATGAGGAACAGAGCATCCTATGTGGTATTCCATGGAGGTAGGGCCAAAAGATGAGTGACTGTCTTTAAGTATGTCTGGGCTGCCTCTTGGGGTCCCATGCTGCATCTAGGTCAGACACCATCCCCATCTGTTTCCGGGCTTCTCTGGGCTCACTGTTCACAGCCATTGCTCTGGGACTTGCTGCTGCTGTGTCAGCATGGCTTGGTCTACCTCAGGAGTGCACAGGTCACACTCCTGCTCCCACTCTTCATTATACAAATGACTCAGAGATCTTCCCCTTTCACACCAGCCCTAGTGCTGACTCTTTTGCATGTTCCTGGGAAAGTACTGTGTTCAAATCAGTCCATCCCTTTTTCTGTGGAAGGTCACCGGTTGGCTTATGTAAGACAGTTGGTATTTTGGAAAGAGGTAAACAAGTTTAATAATTTTATAGATGGAAAGTCAAACTGTCAGCACCTTGCAGCACTTTCTAATTATGGGACAGTAAGTATGGTAAGATGAACGTAAAGAACTGTGAACAGGATCCATGGAGACTTTGCATGACTACATAAATCAGCCTCAACACCCATGTTGATGGTGAGTGTGCTGATGTGATGTAGGGGGTCTGATGGGTTTTGGTGTGTTCAGGGATGTAGGCTTTGAGGTACCGATCATCACTCTGACAGTAGTGTGATTGAGCATCTGGACAGAGGTGTGCCCCTACTCATGACAGACAAGAAGAAAGTAGAAAGATGTGAGAAGACTTGGTGGCTTTGTTCTTCACAGGGCTGTGGCAGTCTGTGCACATTGATGACCTCCGAAGGTCCACAGTCATGGCTGCTGATGTGACTAAGCTGCAGAGTGTCACCATTAGCCAGCTGTTCATGCCAGGAGGCAGCCCAAAGTGTGAGTTGCAAGGTGGCAGACTGCAGAGGTCGGGGCGGAAAGGCAGGTGAAAGGTGCCAAGTTAGGCATCCTCCTGTGAAGCTGGAGTCAGGGCTGCCACATTTGAGTCACCTTTGAGTCTTGGCACCTGCCTGCAGCCGGAACTCAGAATGTGGCACTGAACTGCCTGGCTCATAGTCAACATAACCAGAGCCTTGGGAAGACCAAGAAGCAGCATCTAGTGTATCAGCTGGTGTGCTGTGGGTCATGTGCCAGCCCTCAGCCCAGGCTGTGGGGCACCTGACTAGTGGATGATGGATGTCCCCTTAACTGGAGCTGCCACTGAAGCTTGGGACAGGAAACCCTGGTGAGGCTCAGCCTAGGCACAGACCTGGTACTACCCACCCCCTTCCTTCTCCAAGTGGTGACTTGATTGTGTTCCCTTCATTTGCAGCGAAAGGCAACCAGGAGGAGGTGATGGAGGCAGAGACCAGCAAGTCAGGGGAGGTAGCAGAAATGGAAATGAAAAAGGAAGTTTCTGAGGAGATGGAAAGGGATACCATGGACCTGCGGGGCAGTGATGTGAGTTCTCCTCTGTTCCCCTGTTGGCTGCGGGTGGCTGATCTGGAGAAGCACAGGCAGCTGTGCCAGCATCAGGCTGAGTCTTGCCTTCTCTTTATGCTGGAAGTGTAGGGGACTTACCAGGACAAGATCTGCCTTTCCCTTCTTTATGAAGGCTCTTAGTTAGCTCTAGGAGCTGTCCCTCAACTACTGGCCAAATTCGTGATGTCAGCCATCACCTTGCCAGTGGTCCTCTGGGGGTGGGGCAGTACACTGGGATCAGCCGGGGGAGGTCAGTAGGTCAGCTTCACCATGGAGACTGGTCACTGTTGATTTGGGCAGGTGGACACCAGGCCACCTTCTCGTGTGGGTAGCGTAGCTTTCACCCACCCTGGACATGGCAGCAGCAGACGATGTGCTGTCTCCCTTGGCAGGCACAGGTCCTGGACACCACCAGACTGCTGAGGAGCTGTGTGCAAAGTGCCGTGGGGATGCTCAGGGACCAGGAGAGCTGCCCGCACAACATGAGGAGAGTCACCATCCTCCTCAGCCTCTTGAACAGGGATAGTGTGTGCAGTGGTATGAGTCATGTCCCTGCTTCTCATCCTACCCCAGGAGGCCCTTCCTGAGCAGTGGGAATCAGGTGGCTGAGTATGGAGATCTGCCCTTCTAGGTTCCTGTGGCTTGGCAAATGCAGCTGTCATAGCGGGAATCTCAGGACATCTCATGAATTCTGCTCTAGAGTTGGCCTGGCCAGAGGACCTGTAGCTTCCCTCTGTGGGAGAACTGGTCAAGCAGCACAGCAGAGCCTCCAACTTGGTGCCCACAGGTGGACCAAATTATATCCTTTCTGCCTTTTCACAGCCGCGTTCTTGCGGATATCCAAGATGCGCCTCTCCTTCCTTCTAAAGAAGCAAGAAGAGAACCAGCTCTGCAGTCTGAAGGAGTGGGTGGGGCGAGAGGCTGCGAACCAGGATGCACTCCAGGAGGCCGGCACCTTCAGGTACTGCAAGCAGTGGGCAGTGTAGGGACCTACTATACCATCCCAGGGGAAGGAGCACACCAGGTGTTTCTTTCTCTACCTATGCGGGGCCAGAGCTATGTTTTTGCTCCAAGAGCCCAAAACAGACCTGGATGGTGGGCATGTGTGGGTTATTGGCCATGCAGGTGGTGGTCCGAGGGTGTTTATTGGCCACCTGGATGTTGGTCTTGGTGGATTGTTGGCCACCTGAATGGTGCTCATGGGGATGGTTGGCTTCCTTTCTCTGCTTTTGTGTCCTTAACTTTTTTCATAATAGAAAACTTTAAAAAAATTGTTCTCAGGATGTTTGCCAGCATGTCATAAACCAAAGCCAGGTTTGCCATTCAAGGTTATTAAAATTGAGATGGTTTTGTGCAGGGAAGTAACAGAAATTATCTTCCCATCCCTACAGCTTGAAGTAACAGCAAGTACAAAAATAAGACCCAGGAGTGTCATTTATTATCCATAATCATTTATTATCCTATAATACCATGACCCTTTTCTTCAGACTTGAGACAACCTTTGAGGAGCCTGTGCTATGGGGACAGGAGGGTTGCTCAGGGTCTCAGATGGAGGGTCTGAGGGTCTGAAACCACCTTTTGGCTGGATGATCTTAGGCCACTGAGGTTCTCCAGGTCCCTCCAGCTCTGCCCTTCTGACCCCCTGGCTCCAGGCCTGCTGCGCCACGTGGCCCACAGGGGGAATGTGGGCGATGGCAGAGTCCTGGGAGGCCAGGGCCCATGGGTGCTGGCTTCCTCATCACAGGAAGTTTTCTGTTTCAAGTTCTCTCTGCAGTGCTCCTTGACTTCTTTCCTAGTTACATTGTCTGAAGGAAGTTTGTGAGCCCAGAAACTGAACATGCTTTTGTCTCCCTGAATTGTCTGTCTCCCTTTCCTAGCACATGTCCAAGCCATGTCCCATCGCCCCTTTGCCACTGTTGCTCTGGCCTTGATGGGTTTGCCAGCCTCCCTTTTCACTGCCCCATGGTCTCCACAGCACCCGAGACCAGTTTCTTCCCCGTGGTCACCAGCAACACCCAGGAACAACTGGACCTGCTTGCACTGTACCCTCAATGCTCATTTCTGAGGCTGGCAGGATGTCATGACACTTCACCAGCACTGTGTGTCCGGGACTTAATGTCACATACCCTTGGGGCTAGATAGGAAGCCTCCTTGGAGTCCTTTATGCCAGGAGTCCTCTGGTTTTTAGTTCATCATGTTATGCAGCCTGTTGCCTTCATTTTTTTTTTTTTTTTGATTCTCAAGTTGTTTTAAATTTGGTCTCTTGGAGACCCTCTGCGGTGACTGTTACTCTGGAGCACTTTTCAGGGCTCTCAGCTGCTCCGGCCCAGGGCCCCTTTCACCACCTCCCCCACATCCATTGTGTGTGTTCTAGTCTGGGGTCTTAAGTCAAGGTCATTGTCCTTGCCTAATGGGATTTTTTTTCTCAGTATAATGTTTTTAAATTATCTCTAGAATCCTGTGTACTATATATCCAGAAAAAAAAATTCCCTACAAAGGGCTTCACTTTTTTCCCCCAAAACAAATATTTATTAATTCTTGTCTTTTATCATGAGTAAAAAATATATCATTTTAGCATGAACGTGAGATGTAGTTAATTCAACCAATTAAGCACTGTCAGTCTAAAGTACTCAGGGTTAGTTACAGAAACACCTATAAGAAAAGCCGAATTCTAGATAAACATGTTTTCTTATTTAACTTTGTATCAAATTTAGTTTGATCTCTTCATCTTTATTTTATCTATAGCTACTTTTTTTCTTAAAATATTCATTTAATTTTTTTAGTGAAGTTGGTCTTTATTTGATTTGTTTATAGAACCTAGTAGGCTTGTTCTGAAAAAAATTATATAAAAATGCAGCAAATATTTCTTCACCTTTTCAAGGCACTAGTTACTGTTATTAGATGTAGAATGAAGTTCTATCCAATCCTGCTAACTAATCTTAAGACAATTGCATTTGTGAATCTCTTGTACTTAAAAGTGATAGAAACTTCAATTTGCAGCCCTGGCTTGTAAGCTAGATGGCTTATTGACACAGAGAAAGGAGGTGTCAAGAACAGCACTGGCTGTGATACTGAGCCACTGTCCCCTATCCCCTGTCCCACTCTGCTGCAGGCATACCCTTTGGAAGCGAGTCCAAGGCATAGTCACCCCTCTGCTGGCCAGCATGATCTCTCTCATCGACAGAGATGGCAACCTCGAGCTTCTGATCAGACCAGACTCACCAGCCTGGGCCCAGGACCTGTGGATGTTTTTTTTTAGTAACACTAAGTTGCTGAACATTCCGCTTGTGATGAATAACATAAGGTGAATGAAAATCCACACGTCACCCTCAGTAGCTCTCCTGGGCTTGAGAACGTAGGCTCTGTTTTCCAAGGAACGTTTCGCCAGCTCCTTCTACATCCTAGAGGCCATGGCATCCTGCAGGCCTTTGTTGCATATCCTCTCTCCTTATTTTCTTCTCTCAGGGCACCTGTGATGGCTCAGAAAGCCAGGTTGGACTCTGTGTGCAGTGGGGACACTGCCCTTTGGAAAGAATATGTCCTTAATCATGCTCATGCTCCATTATGCATGATCTCTCTCATCGACAGAGATGGCAACCTCGAGCTTCTGATCAGACCAGACTCACTATCCCTGTTTTGTGCGGGGCCTTCCCAAGTTTCCTGTTCAGATTGCAGGGACTTCATTTGTGGAATGTAGGCCAATAAGGTGCAGGGGAGGGACAGGCGCAGGCACTGGAGACCTGTTTCTGCCTGAGGCTTTGGGCCCCTCCTAGGCCCTGCATAGGTGGCCTGCTTCATTCTATCTGTTATCAGGGGTTATGAGGTAGCCCACCAGTTCTTGTTCAGCAGGAGTCCTGGCCATCAAAGGAGACAGCAACTGTCTATGCAGCCTTGTTTTATTTTGATGTGGTGCAGAGGATGGAACCCAGGGCCTTACACATGCCAGGCAAGCACTCTACCATGGAGCCACCTCTGGCCCACAGCAACTTCACCTCTCATTCTCCTCACCTCACTGCAGATCCAAGAGTGAGATGTCCTCCATCATGGTGCAGAACTATATGAGCCTTCCCGAGGGTGCTTGCAACAGTGTCCCCTTCAGCTGGAGAATCAGGGACTATGTGGAAGAGCTCTGGGTCCAGGCCCAGTACATCATGGATGTAAAAGGTGAGACCTGCTCAACGTGGGCCCGATGCAGCCCTGGTGAAGCAGCCTTTATCCACAAAGACACTGCCTGACCATCAGTGGGCAGACAGCAGCCAGCACCTGGTAAATTCTGGGACTTGTAGTTTTCACACTTTGCATGTGGAATAGGCTCAAGTTCATGTCCTGCCTTCATTTTGAAATTTCTGCTGAAGGAGTGAGAGTCATCAGGAGGCCAGAAGCCTGTAAGTCACACCATCAAGTGAGCCTGTGAGGTGATTTAGTAGTGTACTGAGCAGCAGGCTGGTGAACTGGAGTATGTTCCAGCAGGGACGGGGCTTGCTACCTGCTGCAAGTTGACCATTCCTGTCCTGAGGCTCAGAACCAGGAAAGGTCCCCTTTAAACTTTCTCAGCAAATGCCAGCAATGAAAGTGTGTCCCCTTCTTCCATGATAAGCCGTTCATCCATCCTGAGTCACACAAGCTAGAGAGTGTGTGCTTTGCTGTCACTTGCTGGGGGCTGAGTTTGGCCATAGTCATTCCAAAAAAGCCAGTGGCAGGGCTGTGTTTTTGGAAGTCATCTTTCATGTACACATGAACTCATCTTTTCAGCATTCACTTAGAGAACCAGTAAAAAAGTGAACTTGTTTTCCTGGGTCTGTATTCTGCTGCATATCCTAAACCAATGTGAAGCAGTCTGTTCCCTGCTGAGAGGGTGTTTCTTCACCTAGGACAATGCCCTACCCAACCCTGCTGGTCCAGCAGAGTGTGCAGCTGGGAGCCAACTCCCCATCTGCTGGAAGGCAAATCTCCTGGTTGGCATAGTCTCTGGCCCCAGCCCTGATGAGTAGCCCTCTCAGTCCTGATTCCCTAGGAACCCAGGGTTACTGGAGCCCATTACACTGAATACTCATGCAGCACAAAACTCAGACTCCCTCAGATGTTTTTTTCTTGTTGGGGCTAGCATGGCCTAAATTGAATGTTGATCCTGCCTTCCTTTCTGTGTCCCCTAGTCTATACATCCACCAGTCTCTAGTCCCATAAGGCAACCAATATCACTTTGTCTCTGAGTCACCCCCAGGGGCTGCTCTAGCCTATGGCTCTCCTTCCTGGGGAGCAAACTTCTCTCAGCTTGTGGCTTCAATTGTCTCAAGCCACTCTGGCTTCCTCCCTGCAGGACGGTCAGATAAGTTAGTAGAAATCTTCCAGCAGACTCCCCTGGGCATGTTTCTTGCCAAGCTCCCTGGAGAGCAGCATCAGGAGCTGGTTCAGTGCTACTTGAGGGACTTCTTGCTTTTCACCATGAGAGTATCCACCGGGGAGGAGTTGAAGGTAGGTATCCACTCAAGGTCATGTGTGGAAATTGCATGGTCTGGACTGGGGACAAACATGGGAACTCAGCTTTTGATAGCTAGTGCTACCATGTAGGTTCATCTGCGCTTGACGAACCCTGTCAAGTGCCAGGCATTCATTAGAACAGAATGAAGCCATGCAGAATGCTAGGCTGAGAATGTCCCCTGAGCTGCTCAGAACACAGGGCCAATCCTCATCACTCCCCAAGGCCTCCAGGAATGCACATTCTAGTAACTTGAGAAGCTTTCCAGATTCCTTGTATCACCCCTCTTGAAATTGTTGAGTTTCTCTTGACAAAATTAAGATAAATATGTAACTGACCTCTTAAGGTAAGAATAATGAGTGAAATTCAGTGGAAAGATTGATAGATTTTGGTTTTGGTGCTGGGGAGAAAACCTAGAGCCTCAGTCCCACTAGGCAAGTGCTGACTGCAGAGCCAGAGCCCAGCCCAAGATGGAAACTCAGCTGCCTGGTAGTCACACGCAGAGCAGAAAAAGAAGGTGGAGAATATAAGAGAATATACTCTAGCCAGCATGATGAAAGGTTAGCAAGGAGTTTGCAGAGAATGAGCAGAATATACTCTTATTTTTTAAATGGGTAGAAGTTACAAGCCAGCTACACAGGGTGTAATTGTGCAAGTTTCTAGAAAGCTTTGCTCACATGCTTAGCCCTACCAGTGACTCAAGAGAACATATAGAGTCTCTAGATGCCAGTTGTACCTGCTCATCTGGCAAAACTTAGTTTTCAAAAAGAAGGGAGGGCTTACAGGCTTCCTGGGCAGATGCTGAGCAGTGGTCATGGCAGGGTGATTAGAGAGCCTGCCCCCCCCCCCCCCACTGCTCATCAGAGGCCAGGCAGGTGCCCACAGCAAGGTTTTCCTGCTTTTTGTCTGATTATGAAGAATTAGAAACAATTTGAATGTCCAATAAATGAAGAAGGGACAAATTATAGTATGTCCATTTTAAAATGGTTGTTTGCAACCATTGAAAAACAATGTTTGCACAGATAATGAGTGATAGAGGATTCTCATAATCTAATCTTGAGTGGAGAAAATCAGGAACACAGTGATCTTGAATTGAGGATGATTCTGAGGAAAGGCACAGCTAGGAAAATGGCTAGAGGCTCTACTGAAAAGCAATCGGAAGATAGGAAGTCTGGGTTGTAATTCTCTTTTTTTTTGTGATTTTTGAATAGTTCTGATTTCCCACAGGAAAACATCTCTTTATAATTTAAAAGTTCATACTGAAAACCTTTCAAAACCCTAGTTTCTGCAGATGGCGCTGTGGTGCTGTGTCTGTGAGCTGCGAGCAGCCTCAGAGAGGCCCGAGGAAGGGCTCTACCTGCCTTGGGTGCACCTGGCCTATCAACATTTCAAGACCTGGCTGCACAACCTATCCAGAATCTTGACCATCCACCCACAGATTCTACAGAGCCTCACTGAAGTTGTACAGAAGCACGACATGGCTGGCAGTGAGATGGTACAGCCCCCCTCAGGAGAGATCCTTTAGGGGCCTGGGAGTCAGCATAGCCCAGAGGTGTTGGGAACACCTGGATAGTGCTTCCTGTATCCCAAGACCCAAAGGAGCAGGTTATGAGCCTGGAATGCAAGGACACACTCTGCCAGGACCTCTGGCCGAAGAGGCCCTGTGGGGTCATGTGACCACTCTCCTCTTCCCAGACACTAGATGTGTTGGCTGCAATGGCCTGTGCTGAAATGCTGATAAGAGACATCTTGAAGCCAAATCCCCAGGCCTGGCTACAACTGGTGAAGAAGCTGTCCATACCGCTGGAGCTCGTCTGCTCGGATGGGTACTTGCGAGGCAGTGGGAGCACAGCCAGAGCTGTCACTGTGGAGATCAGGTGAGACCCAGAGCCCGGCTCTCCCTGGCATGCTCGGCCTGTGATCATCAGTGGACTCCAGGTCCTGGCACACCTGGAAGCAGGGTGAGCAGGTGCTCCTTCCACGGGAAGGGCTCTTTGTGCACTTACTCTGCGCTTGATGTACCCTGTCAAGTGCCAGGCATCTCGTTAGATGCTTGAGAAAGAGGATAACCACATGCAGGGAGGCCATGGTGCGCCAGAGCCACAGAAAGGCAGGTTATTCAGCTGCACCTGGAGAACCACTATGGTGGCAAGGAGCCATTAGAATGGACCGGGGCAGGCAGGGCAAGCAGAGGGGCAGGCCTTCAGGGTGGGGAGGGTCCCAACCTGTGCTATGCTGTGAGGGTCAAGAGGAACTCACTGTGTGAAGGATTATGAGAGAGTGAGCACAGTGGCTGAGCATGCTGAGATAGCAAATTGAGACCCAAAGTCCTGCCTGCATGGAGAGCTGGGGGAGTGCTGAGGGCAGGGCTGGTGGATAATCCCTCCTGTCAGCTCGCCTTCCCGTGCTGCCTTACACCTGCCTTCTCATCCCTCCTCCTGTCTCAGAGTTCTCTGTTGGAGCTGAGTGTGTAATACCCTCTTTTGACAGAACCCAGTGGAGTCGTGTTTTCTCTATTGCACTCTTTGTGGAACACGTGCTCCTGGGGACTGAGAGCCAGATTCCTGAGCTGGGCCAGCTGGTGACCAAGTACGTCTTCTCACTAGACAAGGTGAGCACGGGCAAGTCTCTTGGTGGGATGCAGAGACATGTGTTGTTCATGAGTTTGCCCTGCCTGATTGCTATATCGTGGCATCTCACTTAGGGATAATAATGACTATGTAGAACGGGACTTTTGCAGGAAACTTGCTTGTGGATGCTTTGCAAGAGCTGAAGAGTTAGGCTCCACCCACCTCCAAGCTGACCTAGAGCAGGCCAGCATCCTAGCCCTCAGGGACAAAGTCACCACCACCCTGAGCAGGGTGAAAGTGATGCAGGAGAATGCCACTGGAGGGGGGGACTTCAAAATACATGAAATTCATTGGACCACTGGAATAGAAAACCACTGAGCCTCTGCTCCCAACACCAGATAAAGCCAATGGTAGCACAACCAGTGCCCCTCAGAGAAAGCCACCATCCTGTGGCTAGGCTGTCTGGCAACAATGGTCACTCAGCACAACCAGATTCCCACCTCTTTCACCCCATGACCTGGGCTAGGGTAACTGTTGTGTGATCTCATCCTGTGGTTGGAATGCCATTGACCTCCAGAGTGCCCACTGTCAGGGTGTCTGAGAAAGGCCATTGTAGACAGGTATGCAGCCTTTGAAATGCAGGCAGGCACATAGGAAATAGATTGGCATACCCAGACTTGACCAGAATGTCAGAGGCCTTGTGACGGTTGTGATTGCTGTGAACTTTGGTGTTCACCAACTTATTTGAGGCCTGCTTTTACTACTTTTGGATGTATAACTAGAAGGGGACTCACAGTATCAATTTATTAAATTTTTCTGTCTCTCTCTCTTTTTTATTTTGTCCTGGTGATAGAATGCAGGGGTGCTCTACCACTGAGCTACATCTCAGCCTCTTTTTAAATTTTGAGTCAGGATTTGGCTAGGTTGCTGAGACTTGCCTTGAACATGTGATCCTCCTGCCTCAGGCTTCTTGATCGCTGAGTATGTGCTACCTTGCCTGGTTCAGAGTTTTTTGTTTTGTTTTGTTTTAAAAATGAAGAATTTTAATAGAATTTAATAATGAAGAAGTTTGTTTTTAATAATGAAGAATAATGTTTTAATAATGAAGAGCTTTTTTAGAATACTTTTATTTATTCCTTTATTTTATTGTGGTGCTGAGGATAGAACCCAGAGCCTCACACATGCTAGTCTAGTGTTCTACCACTGAGCTACTACCCCAGTCCTCAGAGGGTTTAGATATTCATTGCCATAATAGCTAGTGATGCTGAGCTCCTTTTCTTGTGCTTCTCAGGTATTTATGTATCTTTGGAGAAATGTCTAAGTGCTTTATCCATTGCTGAGTTGGTTTGTTAATTAACAAATCAAATTTATCAGGATAATAAACACACATCATTTCCAAGTTTGATCAATCCTGGGAATTCAAGGATGGCTAAAAAATATCTATGAATGTCATCAGTTATATAAGCTAAAAAATAAACTCTAAATAATAATTTCAAAAGGTAAAGAGAACATTTGAAAAAATGTATGATTTAGAAAAAATATACCCTCGGCAAAGTAGCAATAGGAAACTATTCTTATTTGTATAATGCTCTTATAGAACATCAGTACTAACATTGATACCACAGGTTACCAGTGACAAGTTTTGCTTCCTTACATGGTGAAGTTTGAACATTAGAGAAACATGCAGAGGCAAGCATGTAAAGCATATTTAAAAATGGGTAACATAGACTTCTCCCAGAAGGGAGAAGGGGGCCATAGCCGGTATCCTGGTATCCCAAGAAGTGAGGGTGTTCTGCCTTTTTATATGTTCTAGGCTTCCTTTGTTCTCCTGTTCTCTTCTCTTTTATCTCTCTCCTTCCTGTGTAAGTGACTAGGCCCAGAAGATGCTTGGTGGGATGGCCAAAAGGTGAAAAGCAGATGGGCTGGAGGGGTCAAAGTGGAGTGAAGTGGGCAGAAAGGGGGCTTAATTAAAACTCCCTATAGGGAGGGACAATCCCTGGGACAGGTTACCTTAGCAACATGTTGGAGCAGGGGCAGGTTATCTTGATGAGGGTGGAGAAGTGTTCTGAAGAAATTAACATTTCAATCCTTCCATTCTCTGAATTGACCCATCAGCCTGTCTAATTCTGGCTTCAATATCACGCCTGACCACAAACTCTCAGAAACAGCCATTAAATCATTAAATTCACTATCCTGCATTGCTGAAGATGTGCATTTCTAAATGAGTGTCCTGGACACACTTTGATTTATTTTGTGGTCCTCAGGTGGAACTCTGGGCCTCATTCATGCCAGGAAAGGGCTGCACCACCCAGCTGCTTTCCAGCGCAGCTTCTTGTTTTTACTGAAGCAGACATACGCTAGACTGTTAGTACAGCACTCTTTAGAATCGTGAAAACCCAAATACACACTAAATATCCATTACTGGAAACAGGTATCTGAATTATTCATGGGAGCTGCCATACAGTGGTTAATGCCAGTGATCTGCAGCTGATCTCCCAACCAGGAACTCACAGAATTGGGCCTGCAGTGGGGCCTCCCAGGCCACAGGGTTTAAAGGGCAGAATGGCACAGGGCAATGGCAGGATGTTTACACAGGCACACAAGACCTCAGAGAAGCTTAGGAATGTGGTTACCGGGGAGCGGAGGGGGGAAACTTAATTAGAAAGGGCTGCCTGTGCTGCCACAACTGGATCTATGTGTTGTTCCTTTAAAATATGATATAACTAGGGGTGGCAGTACATACCTGTAGCCCAGCTCCTCAGGTGGCTGAGGCAGGAAGATGGCTTGAGTCCAGGAGTTTGAGAGCAGCTTGGACAACACAGCAAGATCCCATCTCTAAATAAGTAAATAAATAAAACAAGATCTAAAGCCAATATTACAAAAATGCTGAGGTCTCTCAGAGCTTAATGGTGTGTAGCAATGGTCATTACATTACTATCATTTAAAGATTGAAATTCATCAAGAGAAGGGAAGGGGCAGACCTGAAAAGAAAAGGAAGGAAGAGGGAAAATTTAGACACTGGGAATTTGGTTCTTCTCTTTTAAAAGCAGCAGAGCCACAAAGAGATAAAAGGATGGGAAACTGCTAAGAATCCCTGAGGCCTTGGGCTGCCCCTCCTCAATGGGTGCCACCCCTCACCAGGCCTTTCTCCTCCAGTGTCTTCAAGGGAACCCTGACCTCAAGACCCACAGGCCCTTTGTGGCTGTGATGACCATTCTCTGTGAGTGCAAGGAGCAAGCCAGAAAGAGCCTAGCCAGGTGAGAGAGGGTCTGGGCTCCAGGCGGGAGGGATTGCTGCCCCTGGGGTGCTGGTGTCTGCCTTGGAGATTGAAATTTAAAGATTGGATTTCAGGTTTGGAGTTCAGCCATGCCTCATTTGCCTGGGAGATGCTCAAGATCCTGTGTGTCTGCCCTGTGACCATGTGTACTGCTTGCCTTGCATCAAGATCTGGCTCGTCTCCAGGCAAATGACCTGCCCCTACTGTTTAACTGTCCTGCCAGAGGAGTTCTCTATGACAGTTTCCCAAAAGCACAGGTAAAACACTTTTCTCTTTAAAAGTCTTCCTCTTTTTTCTGTCCTTTTTTCTCAAATATAATATTCAGAAATTCAATTTCTATTAACCTCCATCTGATAAAAGCCTGGCTTCAGAGAACTCTCTGAAGTGAGACTCCCTTTGGGGTATCTCAGAATTCCTCTCCCCAAGACACACATGTCCCGCAACATTTTGAGACAGCAAAATTCAGAAACTAATAAATGAAGCCCTTGAAAGAGACCCAAGAAACTTAGATACAGCTTTTCTATCCTCCTTTTCATCTGAGTGGTGTGTACAGGAGTGGACTCCAGGCCTTGTGCAGGCTAGGCAAGAAAGCCCTCTACTATCAAGCCACACACCTGCTCTTGCCCAGCCTTTGGGAGGTGCGGGAAGAGAGCTATGGTGCTGTGGGCTTCAGACCATGGTCATGCTCCATCCCTGGTGGCTTTGCCCTCTCTTTCCTCCCAGTAAAGTGTTCTGTGACAGGCTTTGCCTGGTTCAATGATGGAGGCGTTCCTGAAAGAGATGTGAGTAGAAACTGTCTGCAGTTTTGAAGACAAACTAATTAACAGAAGTAGACACTTGCATCTGTTGATGTAAAATGATTTGCTGTCTGAATCTCAAATCATTCTGCATGCAGGGATTTGGGAACACTCTGAATCCTCTGACTGGGTTTTCACTGTTTCCTCAGGGTGGCCATTGGGAAACACGCCCAGTTCCGGCAGATGTGCAACAGTTTCTTCATGGATCTGGTTTCTACCATGTGCTTCAAAGACAGTACCCCTCCTCAGAAGAGTGTGATTGATGAGCTGCTGTCTCTACTCTTTGTGCGGAAGGAGCTTTTGAGAGATGCTCCCCAACGTGAGTTACTTTTTTCCTTCAAACCTTGATTCGGTTACTCTCTGTTTTGTGCCATGATATGAGCAGTAGCACCTTTTTCTTTCTGGCTAAGGATACCGGGAACACACCAAGTCTCTCTCGCCATTTGATGATGCTGTGGATAAGACTCCTGTCATCCGCTCCGTGGTGCTGAAGCTGTTCCTGAAGTACAGGTGGGAGTGGCTCCCTGAAGGCACACTTGTCTGAGGCCTCAGTTTCTCTGGGCTGAGCTGTGCTTGGTCTTTGTGCTGCCAAATATCCTAGCTCATGATCTGGGAAAGTTTCTTCAGTGCGAGGAAACCTGGTCTCTGTTGCTTATGTTTAGACACTGAACCCTGTGGGCATGTGAGTTGGACATTGCCAGGGTCTGGTACAAGTAAGAAGACAGAGTTCTGGGAAGGACCCTTGGTGTGATGAAGCATGCAGAACCCATGCATTATGAATGGTGGTTCTGACCCTAGCTTCATGGCCACCCCAGGGTGTGATTTGCAGGGTGGTAACTCAGACTGTACCTTAGCCTCTTAGCCTCAGTGTCCTCCAGTTCAAGATTCCACAGCACGCGGACTATGTGTTTTCTCAGTTAGACAGGCGGTCAGTGATGTTCAAGCATGGTGTCCTCTGGCTGATCCTGTGTGTTCATTGAGCTTCAATTCTCAGCGTGCTGGCAGAGACCCTTTGGTGGGGAGGGGTCCCAGACCTCAGAGTTTTTAAAAATAATCCTGAGACAGTAATTTGCCTATTCAACATGTCCATATTTGCAGTAACATTGCCAAAGCTTCTTTGCATGAAGGAAATTGCAACCATAGTCATGGTCATCTTCTCCACTGTGCATATGTAGTTTTTCAAATGCCAGTTTCACATATGAGCCTTACTAAATCTCAACCCCTGGGGTTTCAATTTTTTAAAAATATTTCTTAGTTATAGTTGAATGCATATCTTTATTTTGTTTGTTTATTTTTATGTGGTGCTGAAGATGGAACCCAGTGCCTCAAACCTGAGGAGAAAGTGCTCCACCACTGAGCTAAAACCTCAGCCTGAGGCTGTGATTTTTAATGTTGTGTAGAAGCAGGAAATAGATCCAAAACATTGCATACCAGGGGACAGTGGTTATCTCAAAGAATTCCACTCCTAAATGTCTCCAGATAAGAATTGGCTGCTTTTCTCAGGCCTTGCCAGTTTGCCTGAACCAGTGACCACCAGACCACAGATCTCTGGTGATGTTGATGAATGTAGGTAGGTATCTACAACAACAGGTTGTAGACTAAAAAGATGCCAACATCCCAAGATATGCTTTACTCAGCTAACCAAAGCTTTTCCAAATGACCAATGCCTGATGTCACAGAATCAAAAAATGATGCAGTGGCTGGATATGCAGCTCAGTGATAGAGCTTTTGACTAGCACACAGTGAGGCCCTTGATTCAATCCATAGCACTGGGAAAAATTCATAACAGAGTAGTCTATGGGATTGTAATATAGTTGATGATGAAAATAACTGACATGGTATCAAGTCCCATAACCAGCCTTCAGAAATGATCACTTTTAAAGTGTTGGTACAGTATTGAAAAAGAATAACCCCAAAGATATATAAGGACTATTAAAAAATTCTTCCTTTTCCAACTACATCATGTGTGAGGCCAGGTTTTCTTTATATGCTTCAATATAGCATCAGAAACAGATGTAGGAAGTCAGCTGACTTCTGTTAAACAAGGCTTCCAAGAATTATAGGACTATAAAAAAGCCACACTTCTAAACATCATTAACACATGTGGGTTTATTCTTTTTATCTTAAATGAATTGATAAATATTCTTGAACTTTTTTAGTTTTAATTTCTAATACCATAAACATTGATAGATTTGACCCACATGAACAAAAAATTTCTTGCAGTTTTCAATAAATTTTAAGCCTGTAAAAGAGCCCCAAACCAAAATGTTTGAGAACAGCTGAACTGCAATATGGAATTCCATATTCCTCCAAGAGTGTGCAAACATTTTTAATAAAAAGCTGTTAAAGCTATATATCTGCATATGTATGTATTATACCTTTATACTCTCACAGAGAAAGAGTTGGATAATAGATTGATTAATAGATGCGCTTTTGTGTAGGGTGATCCTGACATCACCAGGAATAATATTTCTCTTTTCACAGCTTCCAAGCAGTGAAAGATTACATCCAAGCCTATTTGTCCCTGTTAGAGAAGAAAGTGCTCATCACTGAAGATAAGACCGAACTCTATATGCTCTTCATCAACTGCCTAGAAGTAAGCCGGCTGCCTCTTTGTTGCTTTTCTTCTGCAAACCATCTGAACCATATGGTTTAGGCAGTGGCAGAGTTTCCGAAAACTGTCAGAATGCAGCTTTATTCAGTACAATTAACAGATGCTTCTTTTCCGTGTGGAAAAATAAAGATGTTTCAAAGACATTGCTCTGCTCTTAGATGTCACACACACAGTCAGAAGCCACTTGGTCATGTTTCCTTCACTGCATGTGTGATGGTGGTCTCGTGAGATCCTTACCTAGTATCTGAAGCTGTCTGATGTTTACACAACATTGAAAGTCCCTAAGGATGCATTCTTGCAGGTGTCCCTGTTGTTAAGCAGTGTGTGACTACATTGTCAGTCACATGCGTGCAGGTGCAAAGCGAAGACACCACAGCCTGGAGGATTACACCTCAGGGTTAGCAATGGTCATCCCCAGCTGGCGAGATCATGAATCCTTTTTAATGTCTTCATATTTTTATTTCCAAATTCAAGATTATACACATTTTTTTCTTATATGTTTGCTTTTTCAGTTGTTTTCTATGAACCAAAAAATTTATACTTAGATCTACAATAATGGTCTTTATTTTCCCTTGAATTCTCACTGGAAATTTTAGAAGGTTGGGGAGTTGCCTCTTACAAAGTATAATATCCTTTTCTTTCTTGTTCTCTGTTCCTTAGGATTCAATTCAGGAGAAGACCAGTGCTTACTGCACAAGGAGTGAACTCGACTGGCTGAGGGAGGAAGGCCATTTCCTACAGACCTGCTCCTCAGAGAGACAAGGCCAAGGACCTGCCACTGCTGCGTCTGTAGAGTTCCTGCAGGAGGTGGCCAGGACTCGCCTGTGTCTTGACAGAGCTTCTGACCTCCTCCTGGAGTTTCAGGAGGGATCAGGCAGGTCTTCTCTACCTTGGAGAAGTTAGCTACAGGTTCAGAAGGACAGGAACTGTCCTTATGGTCTTGCTGGCCCTTACCATGGTCCCTTCTTCTGGGTGTTTTTTACTGAGTTCCCCAGAAGCAGGCCCTCAGTCCTCAGTCACTAACCAGCTTTCTCCTTGCACTCTCAGAGCTGGCTGAGGAACAGCAGGGCTACCTGCGGCACGTCCAGCAGTTCTGCACCCAGGCAGGGAATGACTGGCACCGCGTGTACCTGGTCCGGAGGCTTTCGAGCCTGCGTGGGATGGAATTTGTGAAAAGCCTCTCCAGGGAGGGCCATCAATGCCAGTGGGTGTTTCCCAAGGGAGTCATTGCACAGCAGGTGAGACGCAGGTCCCTGGCAGAGCGGGCAAGCTATGGGCACCACTCCTCACCCTCCCAGCCCTCACGACAGGCAGGACACAGGCAGGCATCTGGTCCTTGGTCTCTGCTTCAGGGTGGGCTTAGGCCATTTGCTATAGGGCAAAGGTAGGCATGGACACATGTGTGTGCACACTTGTGTGTGTTTCTGGTTCGTTGTTCACCTGCATTTTATCTAGGCTTCACTTCAGGGAAAGTGAATGAGTATTTTTTTAAAATATTTGCTTCCAGTAAATTAAAAGGTGACCTCTTGCAGGCTGTGTCTTGTGCTCTGTGCCAGGCAGAGGTGGGTAGACTTGAAAGCCAAGTGTAATGAGTTTGGCTTTCAGGCTTCTCTGTTCCCAGTGCTCAAAATTTGAAAATTCTTACTGTCCTAGGGTTAAAAAATATGGCACTGCAGCTCCTGGCATCTTTAATATGACCAACTGGGACTCAGGGATGACATGTTTTTTGTCACCTCGCTTAGGGTGGTGCCATGTGTAGAGAAAGCAAGAAGCTCCAGGGTCAGCCTCCCTCCTCCCTGGGCTCTCCGACCCTATGGAAGACATGCTCCTGAAGACTCCCAGGACTGTCATGCCTGGACCCTACAGGGAGTCCCAGCTGAGCTACCTCCAGCCTCCAGTGGTGTCTGCTGTCTTTCTTAGCCTATGGAGATGGGCCTTGCAGAACCCCTCAACCCACTCCACCATGACTAACCCTTTTCTTTTGAGCTGCAGAAAGACCACATGGGCCAGATGGACCAATACCTGGTGCATGGGGAGAAGTACAAGGCACTTCGTGACGCAGTGGGCAAAGCCATGCTCGAGTGCAAGGCCTCCGGCCTCGAGGCTGCTCTCATGGTAGGATGGGCTCAAAGATTCTCCCTGATGTAGGTGGCCCCCCTGACCTTGGTTATGTCAAAGGATGCAGATGTGGTGGAGAGGGCCTCTGAACAGCCCCTAGAGTGACACTATATGCCAGGAGGCAGATGCCCATGGTCTCACTGGTAAGTGAAAGATGTCAGGACAATTAGCAAAATTCATAGCTGTATGGATTCACAATCCACATATATGCTTATGTGTCTATTTTGATGTTGATACAGAGATTTAGGATTCTAATCTTTTAAAAACATTTTTAGTTGTATATGGACACAATACCTTTATTTTATTTATTTATTTACTTTTTATGCAGTCCTGAGGATCAAACCCAGTGCCTCACACATGCTAGGCAAGAGCTCTAACACTGAGCTACAACCCCAGCCCCAGGATTCTAATCTTTAAATTGTTCTGGTCTTGCTTCCTTTTTGAGTCCCAGTTTACTTGGGCCTTATGCTGGAAAGAGGAAATAGAAAAACCTCTCAGGAAACATTTCCAAGACCAGTGAAGTAGTTGGAGGAGAACAGGTGCTGACTTCTGTTTCTCCATCATGGCTGCCTGGCCCTTGTGCACTGAGGATAACCTGAGCCTGTCTCATGAACTCATAGCCCCAGTCATGTGCGTGGAGGGCCATGGTGCGTGGCCCAGGGAAGGTTGCTCCAGGTAGCACTATGTAGCTTCTGAGGGCTCGCTCCACGCCCCACCCGCAGGCCTGCAGGAGCCCCGGAGCTCAACAGGCCGTCTACCTGCTGCTGGCGCTGTTCCGAGAAGTGGCTGCTCTCCACTGCTCCCACAACTTGAACCTCCACCCTAAGCCAGAGGTGAGTGACACATTGGGGCTTGAGTTCAGTCTCATGATTAGGAGGAACTTTCTGAGCACAGTAGAAGTGATAAACTTTTATTTCCTATTAAGATAATAGGAATTATGACCTTCCATAATTTCCTATCTAGGATAGAGGGTGTACCCTTGTTATGTGGAAGAATTATTCGTTGTTTAACCCAAACTTACAGTCTCAGGGATATTACCTAATGTTTACCAAAACAGAGTGTTGAGATCTGCACTCAGGAATGTGGTTGCTGTGTTTCTATATGAAAATTCTCTTTCCTGATGAATTTCTCCTCCATTAGTGATCATTTAACTATATTTATCTTAATATTTGATGTGCACTCAGTATTGAAATGTGTGACTTTCAAAGAGAAAACCCTAAGTTCACACAGTATTCTTCTTTGACATGAAAAATGTCTTTTGTGCCAGCAATGCGAGGCTGTGAGCAGGTTTGTTGAGGACAGCAGGATCCTGTCTCCTCCGGGGGTCAGGCCTTTCGCAGCATCCCTCGTGGCCAACACTCTGCCCTTGTTGAGCGCAGGCTCTGGTGCCGACAGCCTTGAAGGAACAGTGACAGAAATGGCTGTTCACACTGCGGCTGTCCTTCTGTGTGGACAGAGCAAATTCTTGGTGCCCCTGAGGAATTTGGCCTTCTCCCCAGCCAGCATGGCGGTAAGCTGCATGATGATGACTTTGGTTTCACAGTGAAACTTCAGGGTTTTTCATGTTGAGACCTGGCCTGTGGCTGTGGGAACTCTCCGACTTGTCCATCTTCTAGATTCTCTGCCCTGTTGCCCCACTTGATCCTTCAGCACAGTCCTGGTAAAAACATGCCCTACCCTTTGCCATTTCACACAGAGCTGTTGTTCATCCTCTGTAAACAGCTCTTGAACAGAGAAGAAACTTTCTTACTCTGTGCCTCTTGCTGGGTTGCAGCTACAACCCACAGGCTCACTCAGCAGGGCCACTTCTGCTCTTGGTCTTTCAGAATGCTTTTCTTCCAACGATGCCTGAAGACCTGCTGGCTCAAGCCCAGAAGTGGGAGGGTCTGGAAAGCGTCCACTGGTATAGTGAGTATCAGTGTAAGGGGAAGGATCTCACTCCTCTCAGTTTGGAAGGTTAGCCTGCAGCCATGCCAGATTGGACTTGGCTTCACAAGAGGTTGGACTTGGCTTCACAAGGTTCTGCTGAAGGCCCATATCCCCTGCCTCCTCCTGGTGGTTCGAGGGCCACAGACTTGGCTGGCTAGATGACCAAATCATTTCCCTGCATAGTCATGGGAAAAGGCCTTTTAGAATGCACTGTTGCTCGGCAGAACATGCCATTTGGAATAAGGGGGACCTGGGGACCATGCTGAGGCTCATTCAAAGGCCAGTCACAAATCAGGGGTTTTTGACCCAGAGAGAGCTTCCTGTACTCTGGACCTGGGAGACAGCCATATATAACCTCTGACTGTATGTGAGTTATGCTGTTGCCTTGAGTAAGTAACCTTCTAAAACTAGCTTTTAAGTTGTTCTAAATCATTCTCTTGCCATAAAAGGAAAAATCCAAGAGAATAGAAAAGTATAAATACTATCCCCTGCCACTAAGTTACTCCTGGTGTGTGTCTGGAATCTAACCTCTCTCTGAAAGCTAAATGCAGACATTTTTCACTGATGACATTTGTTCACTGAGCTCCAGTTTACTTGACATGTCAAGTAAACTTAGCTGATGGCATGGCTCAAGGCTTCTGGTGAGATCATGAGGACATGGGCAACTTCCCCTTCCCACATAAGTCATTTGGTGGAGTCTCACTAGCTAACATGTGTCCTATTGTTCTTTGAACAGCTTGTCCCTATGGTCATCCGTGTTCTGTAGGAGAGGTGAGCCATGGTGTTTGGGGGAGGCTCAAAATGTGCATTTCCCATCTGGGAGGGGAGGGAGGGCCTAGGGAATGAGGGAAGCCACATTTGCCCATGGACAGTATATGTGGTTAAGTGCCCACCCTCTCCCCAGGGCTCCTTCTCCTCCCTAACACACACATGTACCAGATGCAGTCTGTGGCACACACCACCTCCTATGCAGGGTGGCTTCTGCACATGTACCAATGCTGGATGCAGTGCTAACTGTGTGTCCCCTCTATGTCCCAGTGAGGCAGGCCGATGGAGCAGAGCTTCTGTGTTGACTGTGGTGCTAAAATAGGAGGTATCAACCACAGACCTCATGCCGGCTTCCAAAGTATCAGGTATGTGGACTCAGCTTCCATCCCTTGGAACCTGAGGCTCTGGGCTGTCCATTCCAGCAGATGAATCATATGAACTATAGGATCACTAACACCACTGTTCTACATCTGGACTGTGTCATGTTGGGGATCCACATCAAGCATACCTGTAGTCATGTAGTGCTGAAGTTTTTTTGGTTTTTTTGCTTTGTTTTATTTTTGTGGGACTGGGGATGGAACCCAGGGCCTCACACATCCTAGGCAAGAGCTCTGCCATTGAGTTGCACCCCTTCCCTGTTTTGTTTTTTTAATTTGAGAAAAGTGAAAGACAGATATAATCAGTGTTTTTTAAAAACTTTTTTAGTTGTAGATGGATAGCGTGTCTTTATTTTATTTTTTCTTTTTTTCACATATAGAGCGCAATTTTTCATATCTCTGGCTGTACACAAAGTACATATGTCTGGCTGTACATATGTCATGGCACAGTATTTGCTTGTGGCCCACAAATATCCTCCTGTAAACTATTTTTTTTAATGGTACTGGGGATTGAGCCGAAGGTTCTTAAGCACTGAGCCACAACACCAGCCCTTTTTATATTTTATTTAAAGACAGGGTCTTGCTAAGTTGCACAGAGTCTCACTAAGATGCTAAGGCTGGGTTTGAACTTGTGAACCTCCTACCTCAGCCTCCCAAGGCACTGGAATTACAGGTGTGCACCATTGTACTTGGCCTCTCATAGACTTTTTTTTTAAAGAGAGAGAGAGAAAGAGAGAGAGAGAGAGAGAGAGAGAGAGAGAATGTTTTAATATTTATTTTTTAGTTTTCTGTGGACACAACATATTTATTTGTGTGTGGTGCTGAGTATTGAACCCAGCGCCGCGCGCATGACAGGCGAGCACGCTACTGCTTGAGCCACATCCCCAGTTTTCCCATAGACTTTTAAAAAATCATCTCTAGGTTTCTTATTATACTTTATGCAAATTGAATGCTATGTAAATACTCATTTATCATATTTTTAGGAAATAATAACAAGAAAAAAAAGCTACTCTTCAGGACACAGTTCTTTCTGAATATTTTTGATTCATAGTTGGTTGAATTCACAGGCGCAGAACTGCAGATACATAAGGCTAACTGTACCAGATTCAGAAACTAGATAAAAATCTGACCTTCAGCCAGGAATATTGGTGCACACCTGTAATCCCAGCTACTCAGGAGGCTGAGGCAGGAGGATTGAAAGTTTGAAGCTAGCTCAGAAAACCTTGTGAGACCCTGTCTTAAAATAAAAATAGAAAGGACTTGGGGTGTATTTCAAAAGTAGGGTAGTTTCTTAGCACATGTGTAGCCCCCACTCAATTCCCAGAACTGAAAACAACAAATAAAAATAAAAATGTGATCTCATAGTCCCATGCTTGATCCTGAGATGAGTGTGGCTGTCAGAGCTCCCTTAAGATGACATGCAGGGCCTTCTACCTCACCATTTATCTGGCTTTTCTGTTACAAAGCTTAAAATAGTCTAGACTCTTATCTTCTTAAATTATCAATGTCCTTGAATCTTGAAAACTTTTTCCAGTCTGTATATCCCAGTTTTTGATTTGGGAAAATTGAGAATTACGTAGACAATCCCCATATGGATGCAAAAATGCCCCAAACTTGCTGTCATGAGGAAGGTGTTGCTCCCCATCTTGACACCCTGCACTAATGGCCACATCGTGCAGCCATTTAACATTGGGAAAGTTGCAGAGTTTGGCCATCCAGCTGGGTGGGTGTAAAGAGAGAAGGATGTGGAGGCAGGTGGTCTAGGCTTGGAATAATTGGTCCTTTTAGTGTTTTCTTCAAAGCTTGAAACCTAGCTGGGTGTGGTGATGCACACCTATCATCCCAGTAACTCGGGAGGCTGAGACAGGAGGATTGTGAGTTCAAAGCCAGCCTCAGCAAAAGCAAGGCACTGAGAAACCCTGTCTGTCTAAATAGAATACCAAATAGGGCTGGGAATGTGGCTTAATGGTCTAGTGCCCCCCAAAAAGTGGGGGCTGGGAATGTGGCTCAATGGTTGAGCCCCTGGGTTCAATCCCCATTACCATTACCAAAACCAAAAAAACAAGAAAAAAAAAAAAAAACTGGGAACCTAGTCATTAAGATGTGAGGCCCCTGGAGCTGAGGAGAAACAGACATCTCTAGTCTTCATCCTGTTTCCTCTCATCCTTTCCAGAGACAGCACAGACAGAACCAAGACTGGCCATGTACTGGGCCACCCACAACCCAGAGATGTCGTAGTAGTGTCTGACCGAGAGCTGTCCCCAGTCATCTTCATTCTCATGCGCCTACTCACTCATCTGGCTATGCTTTTGGGAGCCACTCAAAATCCCGAGGTATAAGATGCTACTGCTAGACTCTCTTATGTTGCTATAGGAAGAACCTGCTGTGTTTGCATCCAGTCCTTTTGTCTACAAAGTCCTAGCCACCTAGGGATTTTATCTAGTCCACAGGGTAATGCAAAAGTTATAGATCCTACTTTTCCCTCTGTGGCGTATGATGTAATGGGGGAACTACTCCTCAGATTATGGAAAATCCTCTTCATTTTTTTAATTTTTAAAATCTGTTTTAACTGACACAAAACAACTACACGTTTGTTACAGTGTGACATCTTAGCATGTGTATACAAGGTACAACGATCAGATCATAAAGTCTACTCAGAGTATACAGCTCTGTCCATGCCCACACCTGGGCATGGGGAGGTGGTGGGACCCTGTCACCTACACCCTTGTGGTGGCTGCAGGAGGTGCAGGGAAGCATTCCCTGCTGCTCTGGGATGACATCAGAGCCAGCAATCTCTGGCTGTACTCACCTCCCTCCCTTCCTCTGCTGCCTGCGTCATGCTCAGAGCACCCTGACCTCACCTAGAAACCACCTTCTCCCCAGTGCTGGTGCGTCGCTCCCTTAGCTTCTCACTGTGTCCTCTACACACTGATCTCACTACATGTCTTGTCTCGTTGCCCTCACAGGCTGTGATAAACATCATCAAGCCTCCAGTGAGTGACCCTAAAGGATTCCTGCAGCAGCACATCCGGAGAGACTTGGAGCAGTTGACAAAGACACTGGGGAAGACACTGCCGACGAGACCACCCATGTGGTCCACCTCATGCTGCGCTGCCTTCTCAAAGAGCAGCACCCACTCCCTGACTGGAGTAAGCAAGGGATGTGGGCTGGGCATAACTGCCAAGAGGCCAGGCTCCCTCAGCTCCTGGTGAATGGCATGACAGGAGTGGGAGCAAGCGCTCTGCTCTCCTTGTAGGGGCTGGAGGGGCTGCTGCGCTCCTCCACACACCACCTGCCTGGCTGGGGCTTGCATCACTGATACCTGGTGCTTGTGCATGCACCATTAACCTGTGCCCTGGGAGCACATGGCACCCCAGCAGGTGACATGTCCCACTTCTGCTTTCCAGAGATGTCACACTTATACCCTGACCTAATATGTACATGTACACAATTTGTTACATAAACAAAGGAAGCTACAAAACACTGTCTGCTGAGCTAACTCTTGTACTCTAAACAATTAAATCCAGGCCAAAAGCAAAGGTCTGTGAGGGGACTCTGTAAGTGGTTATCTGAGTGGCATTAGGAGGGATTTCAGTTTCTTCTTGCTTACTTGCAAAAATCTTTTAAAACCATCATTGTACCATTGTAGAACAATGTTATTTAAAAGCATACAGATAATAACAATAGCAATAAAATGTCTGTTACCACCACCGGAGAATCTATTTCACTTCAGGGATGTCTTCATCAGAAACCAGCATTAGCATGTCCTTCCCATCTTAGCAACACTGATTTTGCGGAGTACCTCTTGTTCTGGTGTGGCTTCCACAGCACATGGACTCGGGAGCCCTAACCTGCTGCCAGCTCCCCAGGACCACCTTTGCCTACAGGCCTGGGGGCAGCAGTGAGGTGGCTCTGGGTAGCTGTCAGCATTGCTGTGCCCCTAGGCTTTTGAGTTCACGTCTTGTCCTTAGCCATTTGTTTAAAATACTTTCAAGGCCACAGCTGTGGGCTGGAGGGTTGTCAGAGACTAAAGTGTCTTCACAAGGCCTGGAGGCTGGTGTTGGCAGTACCTGGTGAACTTAGGAAGTTATCACCCCAAAAGGAGGACTATCTCTATTAACATTATTTAGTGTTTACTGTATAGAGAGCACTGCTTTTTGTTTGTTGGGTAACAGACACATTTTGATTTTCTTTGTAGGACATTTAAATTTTGATGCAAAATTGTCAAAAAAAGGACATAGAAACAATTGGGAAAAACATGTCAAAGCCCTTCTTCTACCTGAACTGGAGGTAAGTGGTGAGTGGTGACCACTCTTTATCCCTCTGTCCAGGAGGGGGTCCCATTCATCTGTGAGCACTGTTGGCCCGCTGTCCTCAGGAGGGCTGTCAGAGGCCTTACCTGGAGAAACCCCTCCTTCTGCTATCCCCCTCCTGCACTAGTCTTAAGTAAGGCCAAGGATTATCAGGAATTCCCAGAGGGCAGATGGCAGCCTACTCCACTGCTTTTTATAGCAAGATGTGAAAGTAAGAGGCAGAGACCCTCCAGGAATGCATCGACAATCTCTCTGGATTCATGACTGCTCTGCTGAGAACATCACAGAGCTGACTATCCACAGCAGGACAGGGAAGTCAGGAAGCAAAAGGGCAGTGAAATAAAGGCCCCGAGTCTCACTCTGTTTGTGGAAGCAAAAACCCTATGAACAAGGAACCCCCTAATCAGTGAAAGATGGCAAAAGCAAGCATCTGGGTTGTGCAGGCAGATTCCTAAAGAGCTACCGTGGGTCCAAGAGCTGCCTGGTTGTCTGTGACAATGTCTCACTTGCAGAATGCTGTGTCATTTCTTTGTCCAGCATCTAGATAAGACCCTGCTGACTGAGCACACTCATCAGCCAGGATGAGCGCATCAGCTCTAGCCCTGTGGCCAAAATCATATATGGTGACCCTGCAAGCTTCTTGCCCCAGCTGCCCCAGAGAAATGTGGCTCATTGCTCAAAGATTTGGAGCTGCAGGAAGAAGATCACAGTCGAGTACCTCCAGCACATTGTGGAGCAGAAGAACGGCAAGGAGGTGGTGCCCGTGCTCTGGCAGTTCCTGCAGAAGGTGTGTCTGCTTCATAGGCTGCCCCCTTTTCCTGGTAGACTTCCCCTGAGGACTGGGAGGCTCTGTGCCTGGGTTCAAAGTCATCATTCCTAGAGGCAGAATCCTAAGCAACCCCATCAGCACTGTGATTCTGAATGCAAGGCCTGATCACAGGAGTCTTAGGGAAGAGCTCAGAGATCTTAAGACACATCTGCTGAAGTCACAGGAGTAATATGCACATTACATAGTGCACAGTGAGGTTAGCAGTGATCTCTAAGGAAGGCCAGGAGAGACCAAATGGGTTACTCGACTGTGATACCTTGTGTTCATCCCCAGAAGCTGAGTAGGTGGTCACTAGCAAGTGCCTGCTGAACAGTCAAAAATGTACACCAAGGGGCTAGGGTTGTGGCTCAGCCATAGAGCTCTCGCCTAGACATGTGAGGCACTGGGTTCAATCCTCAGCACCACATAAAAATAAATAAATAAAATAAAGGTATTTTGTCCAACTACAATTAAAATTATTAAAAACAAAGAATGCACACCAAAACCAAACCAGAGCCATCCCTATGCCCTGCAGGTGGGAGGCAGTGTGCTGCATGATGGGGCTACAGGGTGTGGAGTCACACCTGCCAGGCCCAGAAACCATCCCCGGCTTTCACCCACTTGAGCTCTCCTGGGCCACAGTAGAGGTTCACACCACCTCCTTCATGGACCAGTACCACAGCTGGCAGGGAGCAGAATGATTGGGGAACGTCTGGTGCTCACATTAGGAAGGACTTCATGTTAGTGTTATGATCTCTTATTAAGACATGGTTTTATTTGACTGAGGATGCTGGATCCTGGCCCTTCAGAACAAAACCCAAAATCACATCAGCTACCACTGCAGTAGGCCTTGGTCTTTCCTTTCAGCAACCTCACACCCAACCGTGGGCCCAAGAGTCAATTTTTTTAAAAATTTTTCTCAAATTACTTATTTTTATTAATTCATTAGCTGTATACATAATGGGAATCGGTGTGAAATTTCCATGTATGCATATAGCATGCATTGATCTTGTCTTTCTGTCTGGCTTGTTTCACTTAACATAATATCATCTAGTTCTATCCATTTTGCTGAAAATGACAGGAGTTCATTTTTCTTATAGCTGAATCATATTCTATTATGAATTTAAACCACATCTTCTTTATGCATTCATCTGCTGATAGCCTTCTAGGCTGATTCTGTGTCTTATTGTGAATGGTGCCACATAAACATGAGCATGCAGTACCTCTTTGATACCTGATTTCCTTTGGAGTGGTATAGTTGGATCACATGGTAGATCTTTTTTTAGTTTGATGAACCTCCATACTGTTCTCTATTATGAAGTATTAATTAAAAGTTGTACCAGAAATATATTAGATTTCCTTTTTCTCTTCATCTATGCTAGCATTTATTATTTTATTTTTGGGTTCATCTATTTTTGGGTATGGGGGACTAGTGGCAATTGAACCCAGGGCCTTTTCTTGGGCTTTCTAAGCAAGCAATGCTCTACTTCTGAGCTACAGCCCCCATTTCCTGCTTTTTTTTTTTAAGACAAGGTATCCCAAAATTGCCTAGTCTAATTTAGAACTTGCTAAGGCTGGCCTTAAACTTGTGATCCTCCTGCCTAAGGCTCCCAAGTAGCTGGGATTTCACACCTATCTTATTATTTTTTTAATAAGAGTCATTCTAACTATGGTAGGATGGCATCTCATTGTAGTTTTGATTTGCATTTCCTTGATGACTATTATATTGAGCATTTTTTTCATATATTTGTTAACCACTTATATTTCTTCTTTTGAGAATTGTCTATTCAGATCATTTGCTCATGTTTAAATTGGATTACTTTGATTTCAAAAAAAAATTGAGTTATATATTCTGGGTATTTGCCTGCTGTCAGGTGAAGAGTTGGCAGCTATTTCTCCCATTCTGTTAGGTTGTCCCTTCACTCTGTTGGTTGTTTCCTTTGCTGTGCAGAAACTTTTTAGTTTGATGTGATCCAATTTGTCATTTTGCTCTTACTTCCTATGGTTTTGGGGTCCTATCCAGAAACCCATCACCTATGCCAATGTCTTGGAGTGTTTCCTTGTTTTTCTGCTGATAGCTTCAGAGGTCAAGTCTTACATCTGGGTCTTTGGTCATCTAGAGTTGACTCTTGTGCAAACTGAGAGATGGGGCCCAGCTCAGTCCTTGAGGGAGCTTTTCATTAGAGGAGAGTGGGGACTTGATCCAGTTCATCCTACATCCCTCACCACTTGGTGAAAGGATGGGATGACCCCTTTCCCATTTGCAAGCTTCAGGGTATAATCATGTAAAACAACCCACTGACCAAACTAAACTACACAGAAAGTCCCCAGCCTGCCCTAAAATCTGTACACCCCATGTTGTTTCTCAATTAAATAGAGGAAGTGTTACTGAGCTATCTTCTCTTCTCCAGGAAGCAGAACTGAGACTGGTGAAATTCTTACCTGAGATTTTGGCCCTGCAAAGGGATTTAGTAAAACAATTCCAGAATGTTCCAGAAGATGAATATTCCTGTTCCATCAGGAGTTTTATTAGCAGTCACAGTTCAGGTATGACTGCTGTCTGCTGCAACCAAGATCAGGACCATCCATGTTTGGTGGTTCAAAAGGATCATTCAGGCTGGGACATGAGGGTGGGGCTCAGTTCCTAAGGTAGAGAAAGAGGCAAAGGATGCTAAATCCCAGAGATGGCCATGAGCCACTGCTGTGGCTAGAAAGCCCTCAGCCTCTCCAGCTTCTCATACAGCCTAAAACTTGAAACTCAGACATGCTGCTGAGTGAGGGAAGGTACAGGGTCAGGTTCTTGGGAGCACGCCTTGTGGTTTGACCCTGGCCAGCGTGGTGGTGGGGATTGTTTCCGTGGGGCTCTTACCAAGTGTTTTGTTCAACAGATGGGCTGAGGCAGCTATTCCACAACAGGATCACCATCTTCCTGTCCACGTGGAATGCCCTGAGGCGATCACTGGAGACCAATGGTAAGTGTCCTCCTCTATGTGGCTCTGCCAGCACCCTGCTGTGTGTGTGGCAACGCATCCTGTTGATGGAGGTGCTGGGATACATGAACCAACCTCCAAAGTAACCCTCAGTCATCTTGAGTCTATAAATATGGGATCAGAAAGGAGTTGGGGGCACTAGAAACTTAACAGCCAGGGCCTAGATCTTTGGACATGGCTGCCCGTGGCTTCCCTTCCCTTTCCCTGCCTCCAGACAAACGCCTGGAGCAACATCCCTTTGCTTAGTAATGACCCTGTCTTTTAAAGGTGAAATCAAGTTACCTAAAGGCTACTACAACTCTGAGTTGGATCTGGACACAGATTTTAAGGTCATCCTGCCCCGGCGTCGGGGCCTGGGCCTCTGCTCAACTGCATTAGTTAGCTACTTGATTAATCTACATAATGAAATCATCTACACGATGGAGAAGTTCTCCAAGGAAAACAACAGGTACTTCGTAAACTCACCACCCTGCCACCAAGCTGGGCTGCAGACTCTAGCCAGCAACAGCTCCTGTCCCCCAGATCCTCTCTCAGCCTTCCTCAATAAAGCCCCGTGTTTGCACATGGTTTTCACTTGCTTACACTATAATGCAGAAGCAGGAGCATATGCCCCAAAGCCCTAGGCCTCACACACCTGCTCTGGACACCAAGACCTGTATCTTGTGTCCCTCAGCTATTCTGTGGATGCCTCAGAGGTCACTGACCTGCATGTTGTCAGTTACGAAGTGGAGCTGGACCTGATGCCTCTGATTCTCTCCAACTGCCAGTATCAAGTGGAGCAAGGTGGGGAGACCTCACAGGAATTTGACCTGGAGAAGATCCAGCGGCAGATCAGCAGCCACTTCCTCCAGGGCAAGCCCCGGCTGACCCTCAAGGTAGGCTGGGCCCTCTGCAAACGATTTGCTATAGTTATGAACAGCCCTTGTGAGTTTCAAGGGGAACAGACAAGTGACACCCAGGATGCTGTCTGTGTTATCTCCTCCCCACTAGTGATCTGTGGTCCCTACATTTTCTCTGGGCCGGGAGGTGTCCCCAGCTCTCTTCCACATCACCATCACTGTCTGCACCTGTCCCCCAGGGCAGCCTCAAGTGTCAGTGGACTGGGTTTCCACTACAGTTAATGGCACCACCAAGAAGACCTCACTGCTGCCACCCCTTCAGTTGCATATGCAGTCCATGCCCAGGAACCACCACACAGACCTTCCCCATTCTCTCGTCCTCTAACTGCTATGGCCTTGGCTTCACTTCAGAGCATTCAGCTGTCAGTCCAGCTGCCCAGTGCCAGTAGCACCACTTCATCTTAGTTTCCTGCCAGAATGCCCCTATGCGGGGAGCATCAGTGCAGGCACCCCTGGAAAGGGGCAGTCAGGAACCCCCACCCCCAGCCAGTCTGCAGCATGTGGACAGTTACATGGCCTCCACCATACTCCCTCATCTGGCACAGAGGCCCTGTCACCTGGCCCTAGCTCGACCTTCCAGGTGTCTCTAGCCCCTTCCTTCCTTGCTGCATCAAACCCTGTGAACTGCCTCCCGACTCCCTGAACACAGTGGCACTTCTATACTGTCCCTTACCGTGGCTGCACTCATCCTTACAGGTCCAGTCAGGTGTCATTCTCAGATGTATTTATTCCTTCATTATAGTCAGCCTGTCAGTTGTTTGAGGCTAAAGCCATTTTTAATTCATCTTGACAGTGGCTGCCTTGTGCACAGTCTCTGCTCAGTGTTGTTGGATAGATCACAAATATGCACATTCCCATTCCTGTTCCTCCAGCGTTCTTCCTGTCTTGTGGTCGGCAGATACTCTGTTCTACAGGGCAGTATCTGCAAGGTCACTGTAGCCAGGCTAGATTTCTTGTGTTACTTGTGTTACTGTGGAACAGAATCATCAGAACACAACAAAGTTACATGCCTTGCCCAGGAATATACTGTCCGGCTTGGTACTTCCACTGAGTCACTGCTGAAGAATACATCTGTCATCAGATGGAAGCCTCCTCTATTTTAATTTCCAAAAACTTTTTTTTATTTCTCACTTAGGGGATACCCACGCTGGTATACAGACATGACTGGAACTTCGAACATCTCTTTGTGGACATCAAGAACAAAATGGCACAGGTGGTCATGATAAACCCTCTCTTGCAGGATTGTTCCATCCACATACGTAAGGACAGTACAATCTCATCCTGGTGTCTGCTGTGAGCACCAGGTTTTCTGGCTCCCTGAGGAGCTTAGGGATCCCAGAGCTCAGAGAGGCAAGCAGGATGGCAGATCACCAAACTTTCTTGACGAGAACAGACCAACCCCTTGGGGGTTGTTTTCTCAATGATGATATCATGACCAGATATCAATATCCAGCAGCAGATTAGCAGCTGCTTCAGGTGCTAAAGGTTACTCATGCTCCTTAGGTTCTGCTACCGACAAGTGGAGAGGCTCTTGTGCCTCTCCGTGTCCTCATGGATCATGTGGAGGATTCAGTTAACTTGGGCTGATTTCTGTGCAAAGTCTGAAAGGCTGCGGCACTCAGCATCAGTTCAAGCACAAGCATCAGCTCTTACCATAAGTGCTGGATAGTTGGCCCTGCCTGTGTTGGCAGCTCACAGTTGGGCTCTTACCAAGTAGGAGAAGTAATAGACTGACCCAAGACTCTGTCCTGATTTTGGTTTCAGAGCCGCCTCCCCAACTCGGCCATGGGTGCCATCAGTGGAGAGCTTCGGTCCTACAGCGATGCCTGTGAAGCACTGTCTATCATAGAGGTCACTCTGGGCTTTCTAGGCACAGCTGGTGGGGATCCAAATATGCACCTAAATGTGTATGTCCAAGACATCCTGCGAATGAGCGACCAAACAACTCCGGTTTTAAAGGTAGGTCTTGTGTGCTTTTCAAGGAGAACCAGGATCACCTGGTCTTAGTTTCCTGCCAGAATGCCACCACACAGGAGCCTGGTGCAGGCATCTGTGGAAAGGGGTGGTCAGGAATCCCACCCCTCACCAGTCCACAGAATTTCAGTGCACACTGGGAACAGGAGAGGCAGGGACGCTCAGTGCTGACCACCTAGTAGAGCAGGATGCACAGGTGACTGAGGACATTGACTACCTGCTCACTGGGTGATACTCACAGTTACAAGCTGCTGCAGGAGGGGGAGACTCTCAGATGTTTCCAAGATGAGGCAGGTAGACTTGTGGATGGAACAGAGATGGCCTCATGATGAAAACAGACAACATTAGGGAGAAGTGCCCTTGGGTACCACTCAGAGTGAGCCTTCACTCCTACTTGGGACTCTCTTCCTTTTCCAGGCTTTAAGCAGATGTCAGTTAAAACATGCTGTTGCCCTCTGGCAATTCCTCTCTGCTCATAAGTCGGAACAGCTACTGCGACTGAAGAAAGTGAGTCTGCCCTGCTTCTGCCCAGACTGAGGGTGCTGCACACTGGTCCCAGGCTTTGATGTTGTACTTGTTCATCTTTTTTAGGATCCCTTTTGGGAAATCAGTTCTAGGTACAAAGCAGACCTCAGCCCAGAAATTGCTAAGCTCCTCAGCACCTTCCTGAATCACACAGACCTAGATGCTTTCCTCCTGGAGCTCCATGAGCTGATAGTGTTGAAACTAAGAAACACCCAGGCCCAGGACAGCTTCAACCCTGAATGGAGGTAGGTGTGCACACGTAGAATGTTTGGCATCTCCCTTGACATGAAGGTAGTTCCACCTTACCACAGGACCCTCTGTCTACTGTTCTCCATCACCAGAGCAACTGAGAACTTATTTCTTTGGTTTTAATCTTTTGGGTACTTCTAAAAGATAACTATGAAATCACATATGCTTATTATAACAAGTAGACCTAACTATGTCAAAGAAGTATGCATTTTAGATTAGGTAGATTAAGCTACACCAATGTGTGAAATCTGAAATATCCAAAATTATGTGAATTTTACATTTGTGTCAATCTAATGGCCAAAAAATGGTGTCTTGTTTTCACACCTACTTGTGTGGCTGGGCACATTTTTAAATCTATCACCATTTGTTTATCATCCTCTGAAATAGCTCTTGGTAGCTTCTGGTTATTGGGCAAGGCAGTTGATCTGTTTTCTTTCTTTCTTTCTTTCTTTTTTTTTTAGTACCAGAGATTGCACCCATGGTTACTTAGCTACTGAGCTGCATCCCCAGGTCTTTTTATTTTTAATTTGAGATAGGACCTCACCTTTGCTAAGGCTGGTATCAACTATGTGATCCTCCTACCTTAGCCTCCTGAGTTGCTGGGATTGCAGGCATATACCACCACCCTTAACCAGTTTATCCCTTTTTAAAAAATATTTTTTTAGTTGTAGATGGACATAATATCTTTATTTATTTATTCTTATATGGTGTTAAGAATCAAACTCAGGGCCTCATGCATGCGAGGCAAGCACTCTATCACCAAGCCACAACTCAGCCCTTATCTCACTCTTTTTAAAAAATATTTATTTTTTAGTTGTAGATGGACACAATATGTTTATTTTATTTATTTATACGTGGTGCTGAGAATCAAACCCAGGTGAGTGCTCTCCTTTATCTCTTTTTTAATGATTTGTAAAAGCTCTTTGTATAGAATAGATTATTTCCTTTGATCTACATGTTACAATTGATAGAAGTAAGAAGTCAATTGATAGGATTTTTTCATAAAGCCTCTGTGGGGCTGGGTGCAGTGGTGCGTGTCTGTAATCTTAGGAGATCAGGAGGATTGAAGGTTCAAAGCCAGCTTCAGCAACTTAGCAAGGCCCTAAGCAACTCAGCAAGGCCCTATCTCTAAATAAAATATTGAAAAGGGGTGGAGATGTGGGCTGGGATTGTAGCTCAGTGGTGGAACACTTGCCTAGCATGTGTGGGGCAATGGGGTCGCTCCTTAGCATCACATATAAATAAACAAAATAAAGCTATTGCATTTATCTACAACTAAAAATATATTTCTTTTAAAGTGTTGGGGGTGGGGATGTGGCACAGTGGCTAAGCATCCCTGAGTTCAATCCCCATACTTCCCCTGCCTCCCCCCAAAAAGCTGCCATAGGGACATACTTCCTTATCACTTCCCAGGGTGCTAAGCCATACTGTTTTCTCCTGCTGCTTTTATAGTTCTACATTGCACATTTCTTTCATTAGTCAGTTCACTTTTATGTGTGGTATGAGGCAGGTATTTCACTTGACTGGCTTTCTGGATGGACAGTCAGGCTACATTTGCTGTTTCTGCCCTCAGGCCGTATGGCACATGCCTGTACAGTAAAGTTCCCCTTCCTAGAGAATTTGCAACCTTTGGTAAGATAAAACCATGAGAGGGAACACCTTCCTTTTTCTGAGTGGCAAAGCTTTGTTTCTGATGCAGCCAGACAGGCCCATCAGTGGAGTGCCTGAAATGGCCTAGCTGAGCATCATCGAGGAAGCTCCACCCCCCAGAAGCCTTGAGCCTAGGACTCCAGGTCCAGCTCAGGAACTGGGCAGCTGGCTGACCTGAAGCTGACCCTCAGTATTTCTGGTCTTAGCACCCCAGTCCTGGAAAGAGTGAGAGCTGATAGGCTCCTGAGTGCTCTAAACACTGTCTCTTGTGCCTGATTTTGCAGCCTGAGGGACACTCTGGTGAGTTACATGGAAACCAAAGAGAGCGAAGTTCTTCCAGAAATGGAATCCCAGTTCCCAGAAGAGATACTGCTGTCCAGCTGCGTCTCTGTATGGAAAGTGGCAGTTGCACAGAAACAGGACCAGCAAGCAAAATAGGACTCTCTACTCTGTCTCTTTATATGCTGGGGACATAGCTCCCCTCTCCTCCACTGTGCCTCAAGGGCAGCTGGAAAGACAGTGTTGGCATAGCACTGAATTCAAGGCCAGCATGCACTGTGCCAGCTGATGGATTTTTTTTTTTTACTTTTTATTGATTTTATTTTTTTTAAATACACAACAGCAGAATGTATTACAATTTTTATTACATATATAGAGCACAAATTTTCATACCTTTGTATAAAGTATGTTCACACCAATTTATGTCTATATACATGTAATTTTGTTGCATTACAATTTTATTAAACATAATCACCAGAATTTTTCATATCTCTGTTTGTATATAAAGTAGGTTGACACCCAATTCATGTCTTCATACATGTACTTTGGGTAATGATGTCCATCACATTCCACCATCCTTGCTAATCCCCTTCTTCCTCCCTTCCCCTCCCTCCCCTCTGCCCTATCTAGAATTCATCTATTTGTCCCATGTTCCCCCTCTCTACCCCATTATAAGTCAGCCTCCTGATATCAGAGAAAACATTCGGCATTGTTTTTTTGGGGGGGATTAGCTAACTTCACTTAGCATTATCTTCTCCAATGCCATCCATTTACCTGCAAATGCCATGATTTTATTCTCTTATTGCTGAGTAAAATTCCATTGTGTATATATGCCACATTATTTTTATCCATTCATCCACTGAAGGGTATCTAGGTTGACTCCACAGTTTAGCTATTGTGAATTGAGTTGCTATAAACATTGATGTGGCTGTGTCCCTGTAGTATCCTTTGGGTATAGACTGAGGAGTGGGATAGCTGGATCAAATGATGATTCCATTCCCAGATTTCCAAGGAATCTCCATACTGCTTTCTATATTGGCTGCACCAATTTTCAGTTCCACCAGCAATGTATGAGTGTACCTTTTCCCCCACATCCTCACCAACACTTATTGTTATTTGTCTTCATAATAGTTGCCATTCTGACTGGAGTGAGATAATATCTTAGAGTAATTTTGATTTGCATTTCTCTGATTGCTAGAGATGATGAGCATTTTTTCATGTATTTATTGATCGATTGTATATCCTCTTCTGAGAAGTATCTGTTCAGGTCCTTGGCCCATTTGTTGATTAGGTTATTTGTTTTTTTGGTGCTTAGCTTTTTGAGTTCTTTATATATCCTAAAGAATAGTGCTGTATCTGATGTATGAGGGGTAAAAATTTGCTCCCAGGATGTAGGCTCTCTGTTCACCTCACAGATTGTTGCTTTTGCTGAGAAGAACTTTTTTTTAGTTTGATTCCATCCTATTTATTGATTCTTGGTTTTAATTCTTGTGCTATAGGAGTCTTATTAAGGAAGTTGGGCCCTAATCCCAAATGATGAAGATTAGGGCTTACTTTTTCTTCAATTAGACACAGAGTCTCTGGTTTAATTCCTAGGTCCTTGATCCACTTTGAGTTAAGTTTTTTGCATTGTGAGAGGTAGGGGTTTAATTTCATTTTGTTGCAAATGGATTTCCAGTTTTCCCAGCACCATTTGTTGAAGAGGCTATCTTTTCTCCAGTGCATGTTTTTGGTACCTTTGTCTAACATAAGATAATTGTAATTTTGGGGTTAATTTCTGTGTCCTCTATTCTGTACCATTGTTGTACCTGTCTATTTTGGTGCCAGTACCATGCTGTTTTGTTACTATTGCCCTGTAGTATAGTTTAAGGTCTGGTATAGTGATGCCACCTGCTTCACTCTTCCTGCTAAGGATTGCTTTAGCTATTCTGGGTCTCTTATTTTTCCAGATGAATTTCATGATTTATTTTTCTATTTCTATTAGGAATTCCATTGTGATTTTGTTCAGAATTGCATTAAACCTGTATAGTGCTTTTGGTAGTATGGTCATTTTGATAATATTAATTCTGCCTATCCAAGAGCAAGGTAGATCTTTCTAAGGTCTTCTTTGATTTCTCTCTTTAGGATTCTGTAGTTTTCTTTGTATAGATCTTTTACCTCTTTCGTTGATTCCCAAATATATTATTTTTTGAGGTTATTGTGAATGGGGTAGTTTTCCTCATTTCCTTCTCAGAAGTATTGTCAGTGATATACAGAAATGCCTTTGATTTATGGATATTGATTTTATATCCTGCTACTTTGCTGAATTCATTTACTAGTTCTAAAAGTTTTCTGATGGAGTTTTTTGGGCCTTCTAGGTATAGAATCACATAATCAGTAAATAGTGCTAATTTAAGTTCTTCTTTTCCTGTACATATCCCTTTGATTTCTTTCATCTAATTGTTCTGGCCAGTGTTTCAAGAACTATGTTGAATAGAAGTGGTGAAAGAGGGCATCTCTGTCTTGTTCCAGTTTTTAGAGGGAATGCCTTCAATTTTTCTCCATTTAGAATGATGTTGTTTTGAGGCTTAGCGTAGATAGCCTTTATGATGTTGAGATATGTTCCTGTTATCCCTAGTTTTTCTAGTATGTTGAATATAAAGGAGTGCTATATTTTGTCAAATGCTTTTTCTGCATCTATAGAGATGATCACATGCTTCTTATCTTTAAGTCTATTGATGTGGTGAATTACATTTATTGATTTCCATATGTTGAGCCAACCTTTATCCCTAGGGTGAATCCACTTGATGATGGTGTACAATCTTTTTGATGTTTTTCTATTCGATTTGCCAGGATTTTATTGAGAATTTTTGTATCTATGTTCATTAGAGATATTGGTCTGAAGTTTTCATTCTTTGATGTGTCTTTGCCTGGTTTTGAGACCAGGGTGATATTGGCCTCATAGATTGAGTTTGGAATTACTGCCTCTTTTTCTCTTTCCTGGAATAAATTGAAGAGTACTTGTATTGGTTTTTCTTTAAAAATCTTGTAGAATTTGGCTGTGTATCCATCTGGTCCTGGACTTTTCTTGGTTGGTAAGCTTTTTAATGGTTTCTTCTATGTCCTAACTTGATATTGGTCTGTTTAAATTGTGCATATCTTCCTGACTCAATCTGGGCAAATTGTATGACTTAATAAATTTGTCAATGCCTTCAATGTCTTCTATCTTATTGGAGTATAAGATTTCAAAATAATTTCTAATTATCCTCTGTATTTCTGTAGTGTCTGTTGTGATATTAACTTTTTCATCACGTATACTCTTAATTTTTGTTCTCTCTTTCCTTCTCTTCATTAGAGTGGCTAAGAGTCTGTCAATTTTATTTATTTTTTCAAAGAACCAACTTTTTGTTTTGTCAATTTTTTCAATTGTTTCTTTTGTTTCAATTTCATTGATTTCAGCTCTAATTTTAATTATTTATTGCCTTCTACTGCTTTTGCTGCTGGTTTGTTCTTCTTTTTCTAGGGCTTTGAGATGAAATGTGAGGTCGTTTATTTCTTGACATTTTCTTCTTTTAAGGAATGAACTCCATGCAATGAATTTTCCTCTGAGTACTGCTTTCACAGTGTCCCAGAGATTTCTATATGTTGTGTCTATGTTCTCATTTACTTCTAGGAATTTTTTAATCTCCTCCTTGATGTCTTCTGTGACCCATTGTTCATTCAGTATCATATTGTTTAGTTTCCAGGTGATGGAGAAATTTTTATGTTTTATTTTGTCATTGATTTACAATTTCATTCCATTATGACCTGATAAAATGCATGGTAGTATCTCTACTTTTTTGTATTTGCTAAGAGTTGTTTTTTGGCATAGGATATTATCTATTTTAGAGAAGGATCCATGTGCTACTAAGAAAAAAGTGTATTTGCTTGATGCAGGTTGAAGTATTCTATATATGTCAGTTAAGTGTAAGTTATTAATTGTGTTATTATTGAGTTCTGTAGTTTCTTTATTCAACTTTTGTTTGGAAGATCTATCTAGTAGCTAGAGAGGTATGTTAAAGTCACCCAAGATTATTGTTTTGTGGTCAATTTGACTCTTGAACTTGAGAAGAGTTTGTTTGATGAACATAGTTTCACCATTGTTTGGGACATATGTATTTATGATTGTTATGTCTTATTGGTGTATGCTTCCCTTGAGCAGTTTGTAATGTCCATCTTTATCCCTTTTGATTAACCTTGGCTTGAAGTCTACTTTATTTTATATGAGTATGGAAACCCCTGCTTGCTTTCACAGTCTATGTGAGTGTTATGATTATATGGAACCTTTCAACTTTAGTCTGTGTATGTCTTTTCCTATCACATGAGTCTCCTGGAGGCAGCATATTGTTGGATCTTATTATTTTTAATCCAATTTGCTAACCTGTCTTTTGATTGGTGAGTTTAAGCCATTAACATTTAGGGTTACTATTGAGACATGGTTTGTATTTCCAGCCATATTTGTTTATTTTTGTTATTTAACTTGAATTAGTTTTCTTCTTTGATTAGTTTTTCCTTTACTGTACTACCTCCCTCTGATGATTTTCATTACTGGTTTGCATTTCCTCTTCATGAAATGTTTTGCCAAGGATGTTTTGTAGTACCAGTTTTCTAGCTATAAATTCTTTTATTTTTTGTTTATTGTGGAAGGTTTTTATTTCATCTTCAAATATAAAGTTTAATTTTGCTGGATACAAGATTCTTGGTTGGCATCCATTATCTTTCAGAGCTTGATATATGTTGTTCCAGGATCATCTAGCTTTTAAGGTCTGTGTTGAAAAATCTGCCATTATCTTAATTGATTTTCCCTTATATGCAATCTGATTCATTTCTCTTGTGGCTTTTAAAATTCTCTCCTTATTCTGTATGTTGGGCATTTTCATTATAATGTGCCTTGGAAAGGGTCTGTTGTGATTTTGTACATCTGGCATCCTATAGGCTTTTTGAATTTGCATTTCCAATTCATTCTTCATGTTTGGAAAGTTTTCTGATATTATTTCATTGAATAGATTGTTCATTCCTTTGGTTTGGACCTCTATGCCTTTCTGTTTCCCAATAACTCTTAGATTTTCTCTTTTTTATGCTAGCCCATATTTCTTGAATGTTCTGCTCATGGTTTCTTATCATTTTTGCTGTGTGGTCCACTTTCTTTTCAAGATTATTTATTTAATCTTCATTGTCTGATGTCCTATCTTCTAAGTGGGCTACTCTATTGGTGTTGCTTTCATTTGAGTTTTTAATTTGGTTTATTATTTCTTTAATTTCAAAGATTTTTTGTATAACCTCTATCTCCTTGTTGAAGTGATCGTTTGCTTCTTAGATTTGTTTATGTAGCTTATTGTCAAAGTGATATTTCACTGCCTGTAATTGTTCTCTTACATCGTCTTTGAGATCCCAAAACATTTTAACCATGTATATCCTGAAATCTTTCTCTGTCATTTTTTTCTGCTATAGCTACCATTTCTTCTAATGTTGTATTTTCTTGATTTGTTGGTGGTACTTTCTTCCCTTGTCTTTTCATGATGCTCATGTGTCTTCCTTTCCAACTCTGTGGATCTGGTGTGTTATTGTTTTTACTCTATAGATTTGTAGTGTTCTTATAGGGTCCCAAGATCTCTCTTTTGTGGATAAAGACAATGTTAACAGATCCCAATATCAACAATACATCACCTGCTAAATGGCTATAGGATCTGATAGCCACACCCACCACAAAATGGTGACGAAGGTTTTCCAAGATGGAGATGGTCTGTTTCCAGCGCAGCTGATGTGGGGGGAGCTGGGTAATGGCCTTGTGCTGTGGATAGCTAGCAGCCATGTGACCTGTGTGGAAGTGGTGTGTAGTCTAGAGTTCTATAGAGGTTCTGATAGATGATTCTGCTAAGCTGCTTCTGAGCTGTGTGTGGGCTAGAACTTTGGGCTTTGGGTCCGGAGACTGACTTGAGCCCAGAGGCTCTGATTTCTGCACGGATGGTCGCAGTGCTGATCGATGGATTTTTTGAGAGCCACGCTGTTTCTGGAACACAGGCAGATTCCAGAACTTTCATGTTAAGTTATGAATATTAAGCAATGAGAAGATCAGTTACTTGAAACTAGTAATCAACCACCTTCCTGTTCATTCAAGGAGCACCAGAAATGAAGAGTCACAATAGGGGTCACTCCCAGCAATGACCTCTGTCAGGCCTGCAGCCTCTTCCTTGTGCTTCCTCACATTGCCACACAGAGGCAGAATGCAGGGTTGTTGGTCTCTTTTCTTCCCTATTCTATTCTGCACACACAGAAGAGAATCTTAAGTTCTGAGTACTGTGCTCATATTTCTTGGGTTTCAAGATGTGAAAAAAGCACCACACTCTTTGTCTTCTCACTAATATGAGGAAAGCCAGGGCATCTGCACATGCCTTAAGGCCACCAGAACAAAAGCCAACCCAGACCCCACTGTAAGTCACTGCCAGATTCCAAAGCATCAGAGCCAACAACTCTGTGAAGAGCACAGGACTTGGGATACTGCTAAGGTTTTGGTTCCCCTGTGAATAAACTGAAGTAGACTAACAGCCAAAGCACCTTGCAGTTCTCATATTTTGAGATTCTAAATGAAAATTTTCAATGTTAGCTTGGATCAGAGGTAGGCTCTTTGAGATGCCATGAGGAGTAAGCACTGGGTATGTGCATTCTTGGTCCTTTCTTTGATTTTCAACCATGCCATCAACCACTGAGCCTCCAAGCAAATAAAAAACAGTTCCATTTCTGAAAAAGGGAAAATAACTTGCCTCGATCATATGCAGTGTTTTTCATTGTAAGTTTTTTTTTTCTTTTTTTGAAACCCACTTTGATATCCTGGACCTCCAGATAAATTCCTGTTTCTCACAGCTCAGCATCCATTTGCAGTGAGATCAGGACAGCAGCCACTGCACAATGGAGGCCATGTGTTTCATTTACATTCCAGATAAATTAGGGACCCAATCAATTTGAAATCTGGCCTGTGTACTTTTGAACTACAGAAATAAAAAACTAGGGCAAAGGGCACAGCTCAGTTGTAGAGTGCTTGCTTCACAAGGCCATAGGTTCAAACTATAGCACTGAAAAAAAAAAAAAGGTTGCCTGGCACAGGCCCTGTGCACACCTCCAAAGGCAGGTGCAGAAAAAACAATGCACTCCATTTCCATGAATGGTTCTCACAGTGTCTGATGAAGGAAGTGCAGTGACAGACCTCAGGTTGTAGCTCCTTTCACAGAACATGTGCTTGCATTTAGTGAGTTGTGATGAACATTCCAGACTATGCAGAACCCCACCCCCTCCTACTAGAAGCCTGACACATAGGAGCAGGAGTACTTTGGCCTTAGATGCCTGGGAGTGGAGTGCACCTTGCCAGGACCAGCAGTGGCACTCAAACCCAATCTGTTCCTCACTGCCACACCTTCATAGGTGGAATCCTGTGTCAAGTAAATCCTTGGTGTGAAGACTTTTTTCCTCTCTTTGGCCTGAGCATTTTTTTCCTCACTGTATGAATTGTTTTTAAATAAGATGTTTTACTTTGTATGCTATGCTTTCAAAGCCTTAACTATCATATTTAGCATGATTTATAACAAAATACACTGGGTAGCATAGGTAAATTTCATTATACTTTTAATGTTATTTTGATAAAATTCAGTTCTGCTGCTAAAGGATCCCTCTCTTTGGGGGCCATGCTACTGTATATGGCATGAAGACTTCAGCTAGGCTATGAGAACAGATGTGGGTTTTTGTGGAAATATCCTTGCAGAAGTATTCATGAAGTGGATGGTTCAGAAATGAAGAGTACACTCTAGAATGTGAGATGGTAAACTTCCACTTGACAGAACAACAGCAGAACAACTTGTCCACAGTAGAAAAAGCTTAATACTCAGCCATGGGAGGAGTATCTTCTGCTTAAAGGGACATCACTGAAACAGCAAAGCCCCAGCTACCAAGGAGTAAGAATGAACTCAGTGAGTCAGGCTGTAGGATGGAGAAGACGTCCTGGTAACAGGAAATAAAGACAATGAAAGAAATAGAACTTCAAGTCATTGCCCTCAAGCCCTTTCCATCCTTAACACTTAGGAGATTTTGCCACTTGTTAAGGGAGACAGTCATGGGATCCTTCAGCTGTTCCTAGATGTTAAGGCAATTTTGACTTAAAAAACAAACTTCCACTGATGAGCACTGTGAGCAAAACATCAGTTTAAAAGGCCCAGCCAAACTTGCCCAAGTTCTGGCATGCCAACTTGCCCCAGTGTGCACATGGAAAGCATCTCTGATGTGATGCCAGAAGCACCGAGTGAGGATGCCGTGTAAAAGTACATGCAGAGTGCTCCATGGGACATAAGCCCTGAGGCCTGGAACTGGGCACCAGTGGTTCAAGCAGCAATTGGCACTCACATCGTGTTCTGCAATGTTCTGACCCCTTCAAGTTCACTAAACATATGTTCAAGCATTCAAAATCCTGGGATTTCTAGTTGGAAAAAACAAGCACGAGTGCTTTCTCCTAAGAGAAAATGCTAGCAAAACTCATACCTTCCCCGTAGGGACATGGAGCCTGCTTCCTTCTCAGCTGGTGGAGTGCTTCAGAGAGCCAACTGGGGAGGGCCCTGTGATGCAACAACCCTCTCTGCTCTTGAGGATGCTTTTTTCCAGAGTCTGCAGTGTGCTGTCTTTCCTTTCACATGGCCCCACCAAGGTCAGTATTCCTTCCCTATCACTACCTGTACCTCGAGACACCATGGAGCCTTATCCCCAGGACAGCTACTTCCTCAGAACCCTACCTTTAACACAACCAGGCTGATACAACTCAGCCCAGATGGACCTAAGCATAGTCAGGTCTTGGCTCTCTTGTTTGCCAGCTTGGAAAAGACACTTAATTCTTTTAGCCTCCATTTTCTCACATACTAAATGCCTCCCAGTTCTGTGGTGAGAAATTAGAGTAGGTAAACAGCAGCACAGTGCCTGGCATGGGGCGGGGTGCTCAAGAAATGGGACACACCCTCTCCCCAAAGAGAACTTGCCCTGCTTTCAAGGCACTGTTGGTTGTTGGTGCTATAGGAAGTCTTTCCCAAACCTGAAACTAGTTAGTCCAATCTAATGCAGTGTTCTTTATCTTCCTATCCTCTTGAAATCTGTATTCAGACTACATGACTTATGCATATACCTTTCTGACTTCTCAGAATATTATATTGCTATGATTTAAATTGCAATACTTCAGTCTCACTGGCTGCCTTTCGGTGACTCACATAATCAGCCTCTTTCCTATCTCAGGACCTGCTGTTCCCTCTGCTCTCTCAAACTCACCCTTCAGGTCGCCTCTAAATATCACCTCTACATGAGGCCCTTCCCAACCCAAAGCCAGCTCAGGGGTATTATTTTCAGTCAGTACTAGTTGCAGCAGCACTATTATTTATTTGTTAGTTGTAGTTGGATGCCATACCTTTATTTATTTATCTATTTATTTATTTAATTTATGTGGTGCTGAGGATCGAACCCAGGGCTTCATACATGCTAGGCAAATGCTTTACCACTGAGCCATGACCCCAGCCCTCTGCAGCTGCACTATTTATTCACCCCTCTCTCTGTCCCTGGTGAAATAATGCAAGGAATCTGCTACTCCAGATCCTAGCACAGCGCCAGGCACAGACAGCACCAAGTAAATAAATGTCCATTACATTGAGAAGCATGGGGTAAGAGGCAACACTGATCTGGACGTCCAAGACTCCTACTGCACACAAGTTCTTGCTCGCTGGGTGAAGCCTTTCAGCCTGCAAGACTCTGCTGGGAAATGAGGTTCTGCAGTGCCTTGCTGCAGGGCTTAGGAGTGCGACCCAAGCCGACTTAGGCAGCGGCCATGGGAGGTGCGGGGCGGGGAGGCTGGGAGGCACCGGGCTGTACGACCCCTTGCAAGCCTGGTGGCCCTCCTGCCCCGCTGTTGGCAGGGGCAGGCCCCGTCCTAGGCATATGGGAGGGTGCTACTCCAGTGCGAGACAGGGAACATGTCCACGCTGGGCCCTGGAGGGGCTGATGTTGTCCTTCCAGGGGGCAAACCTCCTGGTGGTCCGTGACACTGAGGCATCCCAGCAGGACCCCGCCTTCTCATGGAGCTTGAGGTGTCCTTCGTGAAAGGGGACAGTGTCAGCGCCTGTGCCTCCTTGATGGTTCAGCTTTCCAGAGCCCGAGGTAACCCGGAGGGACAGGCAGGGGCTGAAGACCTGGAGCAAAGTAGTAGAATTTTCTTTCTTTCCATTGCTCCTTCTTTGCGGTTCTGGGGGTCCGAACCCAGGACCTGGCTCAGTGCCGGGCAAGCGATCTACTACTAAACCACAACCCCAGCCCGCCTTTCCTCGAATTTCATTAACAAGTGAGAAGTGTTTGAAGGGGGATAAAATAAAAATATAAAGACTAAGGGAATTCTATGACTGCTAAGAACCAAGTCTGATGTTTACCTCCAAGTCTGGTTTTCAGCTTTGGGGTCTCATAGTCTCAGTGACAGGCAGCACACACCCAGAGGTGCCCAAGCTGGAAATCTCTGTCCCTTCCTGGATTCTCCCCTTCCCCTCATCCTGTCTGATGTCAGCTCAATATTTTCGGCTTTTTCAGTCTTGCTGGAATCTGCCTTCTTGTCTGCTTCCCTTTGGCCCCTTTCCTGTTTGTGTCACCATCTCTGCTTCTGTAGGTTACTAAGCCAGCCGAATTGTCATGGGCTCCCCATCCCAAGTCTTTCTTCTTGGTGCCCAGGGCTAGGACAGTGATTGCCTGAAAAAAATAAAAGTGAGATCATGTCACCATAAGTCCTCTTTACAGTACGTCAGTGTCCTTTTTGTGACCTAAAGGCAATTCAAGTTCATACTTATTGACAGTAGCTTGAAGGCCCTTTGTGATCTGTTCTCTGCTTGGTATGACCGTGTAGGCTGGACTCCCACCACTACTATCCTTCCCACACCCCACTCCCCACACCCATATCCCATTCAGATCAGCTTTGACTCCCTCACACACCATGCTGTGCCTGGCCAGCTCCCACTTCTCTCTTAGGACCCAGTTTAGACTTGCTTCTTCTAGTGAGCCTCCTCATCCAACAAGTCCAGGAGTGGCCCCCTGCACCCTTGTCTTAGTCCATTTGGACTACTATAGCAGAATGCCTCAGACCTTATAAACAGTTATAAACAGTGCCTTATAAACAGTTCTGGAGGCTGGAAGTCCCAGGGTCCTACTATACATACATTCTCTAGAACCCTATACTTCCCCCACCTCCATTTTTGTTATTGAATCCTCCAGATCTCTTGGTGATAGCTCCTAAATCACAATTTATACTCCTCTTTTGAGGCTGGGTTGGCACTGAACACACCCAAGAGAACCGACTTCTCTGTTAGCCTAGAGGGTTGGGATTTATCTCTTGGACATTTTATCAGTAACATGGTAAGAATCTTACCTGAAAATAACCCAAAATGCGGAGGGTCCACTCTAATGGTAGACAAGAGAAAGTGATTCTTAGTGAACCCAAGCAGGTTGGGCTGCTGAAATCTACAGATGATTTTCCACAGGGACATAAGGGGCATCCTGTGTCCCCATAGGTTGATGGTGGTTGCTTAAATTACAATTTCTCCACACAAGCTCCAAAAACCAGTGAGCAAGAAAGGAAAGCCCCCTCTCATTTCCCATGCCCATGACATAAGAGGAGCCTATTTCAGATGTCACTGTGCCCCCTGGTGGGGAATGAAACAGACCAGCCTGCAAAGTAGCCCAGGCCAGAGAGACTAATGAAAAGACAGAGTTAAGAGACTCCACTCTCATGTGCTCTAGGCAGAGGTTGACCTATACGCTCTACCAGGCTATAACCAGATACCCTCTTCCATTGTGGGGTAGGGTCTTTTGGGTTTTAAAACAGTCTGTTTGCCAGAGAAAAGGAGCCCTAAATAAGGGAGCTGAACTTTAAAAGCTCTCTGGGTAGTTGCCAGCCATTCCAGAAAGCCTGGGCCATCTGGACCCTCTGTCCTCCACACCTCCTGGCAGCATGTGTGCAAGGGCCTTCAATCAGTTATCTCCTGTCCCCGCAGCTCGACACCAGTGTGCACTCCCCTCCTCCCTCAGTGTCTCCAAGTTCTCCTGTCCTTGGAAACCCCTATTTTCTCTGATTTCCTAGCTCTGAGGGCATGCCCACCCTTCTAGATGATCAGAGGTCTTTTCATAAAGCCAGTGTTGACACCTCACTGTTACGGCCTCCAGGAGACCTGGTTTTCCCCTCCCATCCCTGTGTCCACGCAATGCTGCCTTTGTGCTAGTGCCTTCCTGGGCCTTGTCTTTGAGCCTCCAGTGGCCTTGCATATGGTGGAGGAGCCAGGGTTGACTTACAAGGAGTCCCAGAAGGGCAAGGGGCAAGCAGGGGTGAGGCTAGCCACTGCCCTTAGAAGAGCTCCTGGGAAGAGTGGTTGGGTGTCATACACACCAGGTCCCAGGTGGGCACCTTTGAAATTGTAACCAGAAGCTCAGTCCTCATCCTCAATGTCAATACAATAACAAAGACAAAGTCATGAGAAAAATGAAGATGTTTTATTGCTTTGCTTGCAAAGGAGAAACCCAAGGGACTCCTGTCCCAGAGCCAGTGATTCTGCCCATCATGGGAAATAGGGTTTTTTTAAAGAGGTGATTCAGAGAAAAATGAGATTAGGGAAGAGAGATCAAGGAGGATAAAGGTCAGGGAAAAGAAGTTTTGGAAAAAGAAAAAAATGTAAGTTTCAAGGCAATAAGGTATATAGTCAAAGCATTAAGTGAACCCGTTACAAAATGACATTGCATTCAGTCCTCACCGCCATTTGCAGGGAAGGTTATCTTGCACACCCCATCTCTGGGTGAGGCAGAGAAGGGAGCCATGGGTCGGGCAGAGAGGGGAGGTTGGTTATTGATGGTGAACTGAGCAATAGGGCAGAGCAAATGGAGGCAGGAAGCAGGTGGCCTTGGGGTCCTGCTGACCTGCATGCCTGGTGGCAGGTGGTGTATGAAGAGAGCTGAATGGGTAGCCTGATGGCCTCCTATGTGACAGGCCTTTTTTGGCTTTCCAAGAGTTGCCCTTTCTGGTGGATTTGGTACAGTTTGCTATAAGAGAAGGAGCCAGGACTCATGCCCAAGACAGGTACTTCCTCCCAGGGGCAGGAAGTGGACCCTCTGCTTTTGCCTGGGGGAGGGAAGACCCCCCAAAAGCCACCACTGCTCATAGTCAGAAAAGAAGAGGATTTTCTGAAAGCTGGACCCCTGTGGCAGTTCCCCTTTTTTCTGCCCCACAAGCCCAACCTGAGGAGTGAGGGTCAGCTTAGCTGATGTGATTCCCTGTGGCTCTGTAGGTCCTGTTTCTGGGTGAAAATGGGGGTGTTCCACCACTGAGGTAATCTTGCTCTCCAAAAGGAAAGGTCAGAGTGGGCACTGGGAAAGACCAGAAGAGGGCATGTCTGACCCCATGCAAGAGCTTCTGCTGCCATCCAGGCTTGGATGACTCCTTTCTGGACTCATTTTCATCATCGGCAGTGAAACCACAGGACATATCCCCCACCCAGAGAAGAGTCCCCCTTTCACCCCGCCTTTACTACATATCCCTTCTCTTCCCCACAGTACCCTACACTGGCCCATCTCCAGTATCATAGTCCAGTGCCAACCTAGCCACTGTGAAAAGTCATAGGGCTTGAGCTCAGGGAGCCCCCTCACCACCGTCCCTGAGCTGGACAGTCTGTCCTCTGTCCATAATCAGACAGGAGTGCCATTTCCTGCAGATGCAGGGACCATGGCCCAGGAGGGTACTTAGGTTGATGGTCATCCTGGCGACTGCCCTTGAACCCCATAGCCCCAAAACCAAAGGGTAAACTCATGTTGACCTGGATGCTAGTCCTGGGACCAGCAGGCTGCTCCTGGGCATGGGCACCCAGGCCATGGGAACATATGCATAGGCCCGAGGGTAGCAGCAAAGGGGAGAGGAAGAGGGAAATTGCCAGAAAATGAAAGAAAGAACAGGGTGACGTGGTGTGAGCATACTGATTAGGCTGCTGGGCCTGCCCCAACCTCACCCATGAAGTCAGGGCACAGAGGGTCTTGGAGTCCGGCCCCTGAGTTCTCTGCTGGTCTGCAGATGGTGAGATTCTGTTCATCCCCCATCCTGGGCCCACCTCCAGACTGCATGGCTTAGTGCTGCCCAACCCCACTGCCCCAGTTCACCCTCCTCTGCCCACTGCCAAGCTTTGGAGTGGCCTGCTATATTGGCGTCTTCACAAAGCTGCCCTGCACTGGAGTGGCCAAGAAACTCCTATAGGTAGACATGCTGGAGAAGAGTGCACTGCACAAGGAGACGGTAGGGAGGCCCGGACAACCTGGGCCCAGCCAGCAGGTGCCTGGAATGGTCCTGGGGATGGGAAGGATGGGTCAGCTACCTCCCAGACACCTCTGTGTCCCTGAATCCTGGCCTGGAGTAAAGCACACCTGGTGTTCTCTGGTGCCTCTCTCCATGTAGCCCTGGGTGGTGAATCCCAGCCTGTGGCTTGCAATCCCTGAGGCCCTGGACTCCTCCCTGTGCTATGATTGCCTCTTCCATCTCCACCTCTGTGCTGCTGCCACACTCATGTAGATTATTGTAGGTTATGTCTCCCAGTCACCCCTATGCCATCCCAGGTGCCAGACTCTGGACCACTGCTCCTGCCTGTGACTGCATCCACACCTTTTCTCACCACTGCACCTCCCTATTCTGGCCCTGCAGCATGCACAGGGGAGGTGACATTAACACTTTGGCTCTTCTATTGCACAGCACATTCTGAGAGCAAAGACCCCAACTGTCCTTTCCTCCGGCAGAGGAGCCTGTGTGGAGCACTCCATAAACATCAGTGGAGGACATGGTGGTCCAGACCCTTCCCAGGACAATGTGACCCACACTGGGCCCATCCTCTCCCCTCCAGAGGAAAGTGTGGAGGTGACACACACATGTCCAAGTTCCCAGTAGGGAGGAAGCAGAAGGAAGCTAATAGCTAAGTCCTGGTCACAGCCTGCTGCCAGGGTGGCCCTGTGTGCCCTGGCCCACTCCTCTACTTACCAGTGCTGTGGTCCCAGGTGAGCTGCTGCT